>NC_142133.1:13359129-13986411 GCF_024610735.1 Ursus americanus | reverse complement strand
ACAATGCTAACCATCCCACAATGCGCGGGACAGTTCCTCTCCCACTTAAAAGAATTCTCTTGCCCAAAATGTCATTAATGCCAAGGTTCTAGATTACTAAATGACATGCAGAATTTTCTATTCTCTCCCATTTATCTATCTATCTATCTATCTATCTATCGATAGATAGATAGATAGATAGATAGATAGATAATGTTAATATTAGTATGGTTTCATGGAGTCCTATTTTACTGAAAGGGTTACAACATTTATTTTGATACTCAAATTGTCTCAAAATTGGTCAGTGGTAACCCTTCAAACCTGTTACTGTGTCCTTTGGGCATGTGTCAATTACTGTTTTGAGGACTTCTTACTTTATGATATAAAATGCCTAGTACTAGCAGTCAGCCATTTCTTCAAAGATCCCTGGTTCTTTTTAGTGGAGAATATTTAGAAACCAAGGTCTGGGTGCTAGGTGTGCTCACTGCTATCATACCCAGACACAGGCAGGAAATACACACACACACACACACACACACACACACACACACACACACTCATATACACCCCTACCTACCTACCTAGTAAAGAAATGAGACCATGCTGCTACCATTAATTCTAACTCAATACCACAGTTTGTTTTAGCCTTCCCCCTTTCCTTATTTGTAATTCCCTCTGTTGACATTGAAAAACTTAGCTCCCATTATCCTCAATGTATTTGCTTATCTCCATCCCTTGATGATAATCAATTTCTCAGCTATAAAGCAGAAAACTTAACCCCAGATGTACCCACCCACTACCTCTCACCTCCTAGTCTCTGCCCATATTTGAACCTAAACCTTGACTCCAACAAAAGGGAAGGGAGAAACGGGTAGGAAGAAAGGCCAGTTAGAAAGTCTGGCCCCGAACATGCCACTTATACCCCCACTCCCACTGCTAGTTGAAAACTTGACCCCAAAGGAGGGTAAGGAGAAAAATGAGCCAGATTCTAAAACAAGTGCAATGTACCCCATGTAGGTACAAGTACTGCCTATATCTAGTACATAGAGAGAATTTTATGCTCCTCAAAATGAAAAACATTAAGTTGGCCTTTATATAACATATATGGCATATAATTTGTACGTATAAGTTTATATATAATTTATAGTTTATAATAAAAATGGTGTTGACGCTTCTAAGAGTCTGCTGTGAAACAAAGCCAAATAATTAACTTGAAAAATATGGTCAAAATTAGTGTGCTATATCTAAAACGTATATGAGAAATTTCTGGAAGAATTTGTTCCATAGATCCTAATGTAAAATCAGTGTGTTCCAGTTAAGTTGATAGAAATGATAAATAGCACAGAGATAAAATAATAATTTAACAGGAAAAAGCATTTATAAGAATTTCCCAGGGAAATTTACAATTAAAAAAAGAAACAAAAAAGATATCAAAAAACTGTGCTAAACACACATACACACAAAGATGTGACATTAAAGAGAAACTCAATGGTGACAATTCTAAAATAATATATGTAGCTTGAGACTATCTGTATTTAAATGGTTATACCTCTTACAATAAATGAAACTAATTACAATCCCAAACTCACCCATTTACTAGAGAACAATTTAAACAATGGATTCTATATAAGTTTCCCTTTTAAATAATGACAAATTTTTTAAAGACTTAATTTAATCCTTAAAAGGCAAGATGACAAAAAGTGTTTGGCTAGGAACTTTCAGTGCAATGCTCTAATTAAAAGCAGGAAATATAATTAGAGGCATATACTAAATCATAAAGCAAAATGCCCAATTGTCAAGAGAAACTTAAATTCTATTACTGCTTAGTATCCTTCCAATACATTTCTTTTTGCCTAACTTAGCCAGTCAGGTTTTTTTTGCTCACAATCAAAGAAGCCTAAGAGATATAACTAGGTACCCTAGACCTAAGTTAAATGTGGCCTCTTGAAAATGGGACATCTTTATTTATGAAATAGATTAGTTCAAAACCATAACAAAAAAATTTTTAATTTTAGGCACAGTCAGATGGGGGTAGGGAGTGAGGGGCTATTGAGTTAACACAGAGAAGGCCAGAGTCGTCTTTCTAATTGTCACCATGTAATTTCTGTTGGTGGTTTGGGAATAGAGTCAGGATTCAATATATACTGCATATACATGAGTATCATCAAGTCATTTATTTTTCTTTCTGAGGCAAACTGTGATCTAATGCATCATTTAGTTTCCTATGCACATCACTTTCCACTTTTAAAACTTAAAAAATGAGTTTTTATTATTATGGATGAACTGACACTTGGTTTGAAAAGATTTTATTTTTATATTTACTTTAAAAATCTTTACTACATATCCCCCAAAAGTAACATACACTTGAAACAACACGAAGAATAAAAGAGAAAAGGTTCATTTTTCCTCTGCCTCATCCCCTCAAGTCCAACTTTCCTAAAATACCCAATTCTGATAATTTGCTATCTATGCTTCCACAGCTTTTGGAATATCACTACAGTTTCTTTTTATAAAAACGAAATGACATTATACACATTACTCAATGCACTTAACAATACATCTCGGACATCCTCCCAGAGTATACAGCATATAACTCAATTCATCCTTTTTAATCATTGCATCATAATCCATGGTATAGATACACCATAATTTATCCAATAATTCCATTAGTGATGGTAACAGACTCATCAGACTGTTTCCAATCCAAATAATGCTGTAATCAACATCCATGTACACATGTCCTGATGTACTAGAGGACAGATATCAAAAAGTGGGACTGCTAGGTCGAAAGGAATAAAAAATGATACGTCAATTTTTTAAAAAACTTTGTATATGTAAAAGGTTTTATATACACAAAAATAAAGAGAATAGGAAATAATGAACTCCCATTTACCTATTATTCAAGTTTAACAGTCGCCAAATTTTAATGTTCTGTTTTTCCCCTTACCTGTGAAATTTAAACAAGTCCCGTTTTAAAAGTCTAGTCTCCATGAAAGGTTCTGAAAGTTTATTAAAATGCTTTTTGGAACACTAGTTACATAAGAACCACCAGCATTTGTATCTTCTTTAGTATTGTACGTACAACTTTAAAAAAAGTCACCCATAATATTCACTTCCTCCCTCTACTAAGCTCTTCGCAATGGAGAAATAGCAGAATCAAAGCATCTAAGACAGTGGAAAAAGAGACTAGGGAAGATCACCCTAAAAGCATAAAGAGACCTTGAAAAGGAAAATATCAGGCAGGCATAGAGGTATATTAAGTGACAGAGGCAACAAAAGAGAAAGAAAGGAGTAACATTAAGTAGATTTTTAAAAGCTAGCATTAGCTGGTAGGGAAAGTACTTAAGGGATCGCTGGTGGTCTGAGTGGGAAATTTAAGCAAAGAAAGAGCAATTCATGAGGAACAGGACATGCTATTTGAATGTATTTTAGAACTAGCTGCTTAAAATATATTGCACTGATCATCAGAAAGCTAGGAGAATAGCCACTTAGCGCTCAGGCAGCAAAAGATATTTGGAGGGAAAAACATCACCAATGTGTAACAAAGTTACATTTATTTCTCTTCAAATATAAGTAACATCCCTACTAAAGAAGAATATAGAATGTGTGCATATGTACACATATATGCAGAAGGAATACTACAACTAAATGTGTTCCTTGAAAAACAGCATGTAAAGAAATTTTAAATACACTAGAGATAAGGGCTATTTAAAGGAATCTTTAAGTAACTTTGTACAGTGAACATTCTATAAAATACTCATATCCTAATTTATTTAAAGTGTGCTTTCCTCTTTTTAAAATATTAAATTCCCTAATCCACAAAGCATTGATTGATTGTTATGCCAAGCATTGCACATACAGAACGAAACATCACTCCTGCTCTCTAGGAGCTTACAGTCTAGTGAGTGATTTAGACCAACTAGAATACAATGTGATATGTTTTAATGGTATATTTTTTTTCATTTAAATCTGCAGGAAAACACAAGAAGGACCACTGAACGGTAGCTTAGGAGAGTCAGGAAAGGATTTATAGAGCAAGTGCCATACGAGTTGAATCTTGAAGGCTGAAGACAGTAATTCAGAAATGAGGGAGAAAAGAATATCTACAACTTGTGCAAAGCTTGATGATTCATCTCAATACCTTTAAGCTGGAAATATTTTTCTAGCACAGATTTGACAAGAACCATACGTGGTCTACTGACTGTGAAGTTTTAAAAATTTTATTCGATTCTAAGCTGTTACAGCATCTATGTGAGATTGCTGTGTGTGTGCACATGTGTATAGGTACATCTGTTAAAGATGGGGGTTAAAGAACGTTAGTGAGAATCTACATATTAGCTTCCATGCCCTTCCTGCTACCCCACCTACAACAAAATAAGTAGATTTGCAACTAAAACAAGGGTTCATAAAGGCACGAGAAGATGACAGAAAAAAGCTGAATCTTTATGAGACCTTGAAATTTTATCTCCCACTCCAGACAGCTGGGCAACTAACTCTAACCCTTCTCCATCCTGGCAGATATCTTCCAGTCTAGTCTGCAAGAGTATAAATACTCCAAGTAAAAGAGTCTCTGGACTGGACAACATCAGCACAACAGAGGGAGGGCAGTGGCGGGTAAGGTAAAATATTTTTTAAAAGGGACACTGAGTAACTGAATGTTGACTCTTCTCCCTACCCAACTCCGAACATGCTAGCTGCTAGGGTATACACACTCTCCAAGGCAGTGGACTCAGAAGTGTTCTCTGGGAAATAGACCAGCTCAAAAAAAAAAAAAAAAGAAAACGTAAACATTTGGACATCCAGGGTTCCCTAAGAGACAGCCAGATCATCCTACAGTGAAACCTATAATCAACAAGCTAGGCTATCACAGTAGTACCCAATTAGCTGTGTAGGGTACAACTCTTAAAGATCACCAGATATTTGATGAAAGCTTCTATCGTAAAAGACAGAGGCCAAAGAAAACAAATGGAAAAAGTAACTTGAAGGAAATGGATACAATAAAAAGAAAAAAAAACTGCCAGTAATATATTTAAAGAATTAAGAGAAGCAGGGGTGCCTGGGTGGCTCAGCTGTTAAGCATCTGCCTTCGGCTTGGGTCATGATCCCAGGGTCCTGGGATTGAGCCCTACATTGGGCTGCCTGCTCGGCGGGAACCCTGCTTCTCCCTCTCACACACCCCTTGCTTGTGTTCCCTCTCTCGCTGTCTCTCTGTGTCAAATAAATAAATAAAATCTTAAAAAAAAAAACCACTTTATAAAAAATAATTTAAAAAAACTAAGAGAAGCAATCAGGAAATATGAAAAGAATGCAATGGCAGGGGGAGCAACTAAGAAAAAAAGGTCATTATAAAATATAAAAATTAGAAATGAAAATTTTAACAGGAAGGTTGAAAGATACAGTTATAGAAATAACCTTGAGAGTAAAGAAAAAAGATAAAAATATAGAAACATGAGGGGAGTTAAGATGGCAGAGGAGTAGGGGACCCCTTTTTCAGCCGGTCCCCTGAGTCGAGCTGGACAGGTACCAGACCAGCCTGAACATCCACGGAATCAGCCTGAGATGCAGGAAGATACATCTGGATCTCTACAAATGAACATCTCCAGCACTGAGTATTGAGGTACGAAGCGGGGAGCCGCGAAACCGTGCACAGATATCGGAAGATAAACGGAAGGGGGAGGGAGCCACCACGTTGGGGCATCAGGAAGCGGTAGCCACCTGCACGGGGGAGCGGGCAGACTCGCAGACCGGCACCCGCGAGAGAACAGACTGAGACCGTGAGCCGGGAGCGCGTGCCACCAGACTTCTCACAGAGCTCCGGTGTGCTCACTGGAACTAGACTGAGACCTGGAGCTCCGGGAGCGCAGGGGGCGGCTGGCGGTGTTAGAAACACAAAGGACAGAGACGCGCCGGCCCTGGAAGTGAGGGCTGGGACCCCGGGTGTGGGGCACACATCCCGGGATGCTGCAGGGTTGAGCAGCACCAACAGCAACAGAGTTAAAGTGGCCAGAACATCAGTGGAGAACGGTCCGCGATCCCTCTGTTCTGAGACAGAGGCTGAGATTCGGCCACTGCTGCTCTGACTCTCAGAAGAGGCACAGCAAACCGCCAGGGAAAGCCGCCAGAGAACAAAAGCCTGGAAATACCGGCTCACAGTGTGCCCATGCCCATCCCCCCCCTCACAGGGGACATGGAGACTCTACCCAAACAGGGTTGCCTGAGTATCAAAACGGCAGGCCCCTCCCCCAGAATGCAGGCTGAAAAATCAAGAAGCCCACATCCCTAAGATCCCTATAAAACAAGGGCGCACGGCCTCGGTCCCGGTCAATAATTTGAGCTCTGGACAACCCCGCAACCTCTCCTCATCAGAATGACGAGAAGGAGAAATCCCCCCCAGCAAAGAAAAGACAATGAGTCTGTGGCCTCTGACACAGAACTAATGGATATGGATGTAACCAAATTATCAGAAATGGAATTCAGAGTAACAATGGTCAAGATGATGTGTAGACTTGAAAAAAGTATTAACGAAAATGTTAATGAGAATATAGAATCTCTAAGGGTGGAAATGAGAGCGAATTTGGCAGAAATTAAAAATTCTATGAGCCAAATGCAGTCAAAACTAGAGGCTCTGATGGCCAGGGTGAAGGAGGCAGAAGAACGAATCGGCGAATTGGAGGATGGGTTAGTAGAAGAAAAAACTAAAATAGAATCTGGACTCAAAAAAATCCACGCACAGGAATGTAGGTTACGGGAGATTACTGACTCAATGAAACGTTTCAATATCAGAATCATCGGCATCCCCGAGGGGGTGGAGAAAAACAGAGGTCTAGAAGAGATATTTGAAAAAATTGTAGCTGAAAACTTCCCTAATCTAGCGAGAGAAACAAACATTCGAGTCCAAGAGGCAGAGAGGACCCCTCCCAAGCTCAACCACAACAAACCTACGCCACATCACGTCATAGTGCAATTCACAAATATCAGATCCAAGGATACAGTATTGAAAGTGGCCAGGGCAAAGAAATTTCTCACGTACCAAGGCAAAGGTATCAGAATTACGTCAGACCTGTCTACACAGACATGGAATGAGAGAAAGAGTTGGGGGGGAGCATTTTTAAAGCTCTTTCAGAGAAAAACATGCAGCCAAGGATCCTCTATCCAGCAAGGCTGTCATTCAGAATGGACGGAGAAATAAAGACCTTCCAGAATTGCCAGTCATTGACCAATTTCGTAACCACGAAACCAGCCCTACAGGAGATATTAAGGGGGGTTCTATAAAAGTAAAAAGGCCCCAAGAGTGATACAGAACAGAAAGTCACAATCTATAGAAACAAAGACTTTACTGGCAACATGGCATCATTAAAATCATATCTCTCAATAATCAGTCTCAATGTAAATGGCCTAAATGCTCCCATAAAACGCCACAGGGTTGCAGATTGGATAAAAAGACATGACCCGTCCATTTGCTGTCTACAAGAGACTCATTTTGAACCTAAAGATACATTCAGACTGAAAGTAAAGGGATAGAATACCATCTTTCATTCCAATGGACCTCAAAAGAAAGCTGGGGTAGCAATTCTCATATCAGACAGATTGGATTTTAAACTAAAGACTACAGTTAGAGACACAGAAGGGCCTTATATTATTCTTAAAGGATGTATCCAACAAGTGGATATGACAATTATAAATATATATGCCCCTACCAGGGGAGCAGCAAGATACACAAGCCAACACTTAACCAGAATAAAGAGACATATAGATAAAAATACGTTAATAGTAGGGGACCTCAACACTCCACTATCAGCAATAGATAGAGCACTGGAGCAGAAAACCAACATAGAAACAAGAGCTTTGAATACCATACTCGATGAGTTGGACCTCATAGATATATATAGAACACTACACCCCAGAACCAAAGAATACTCATTCTATTCTAATGCCCATGGAACATTCTCAAGAATAGACCATGTTCTGGGACACAAAACAGGTCTCAACCAATACCAAAAGACTGAAATTATCCCCTGCATATTCTCAGACCACACTCTGAAATTGGAACTCAACCACAAGGAAAAATTTGGAAGAAACTCAAACACTTGGAGACGAAGAACCATCCTGCTCAGGAATGAATCGATAAACCACGAAATCAAAAATCAATTTAAACAATTTATGGAGACCAACGAGAAGGAAAACACAATGGTCCAAAACCTATGGGATACTGCAAAGGCAGTCCTAAGGGGGAAATACATAGCCATCCAAGCCTCACTCAAAAGAATAGAAAAATCTAAAATGCAGTTTTTATATTCTCACCTCAAGAAGCTGGAACAGAGGGGGGCACCTGGGTGGCGCAGTCGTTGGGCGTCTGCCTTCGGCTCAGGGCGTGATCCCGGCGTTCCGGGATCGAGCCCCACATCAGGCTCCTCTGCTAGGAGCCTGCTTCTTCCTCTCACACTCCCTCTGCTGTGTTCCCTCTCTCACTGGCTGTCTGTCAAATAAATAAATAAAATCTTAAAAAAAAAAAAAAAAAAGAAGCTGGAACAGCAACAGAGGGACAGGCCTAATCCACTCACGAGGAAGCAGTTGACCAAGATTAGAGCAGAAATCAATGAATTAGAAACCAGAAGTACAGTAGAGCAGATCAACAGGACTAGAAGCTGGTTCTTTGAGAGAATCAATAAAATTGACAAACTGCTGGCAAGACTTATCCAAAAGAATAGAGAAAGGACCCAAATCAATAAAATTATGAATGAAAAAGGAGAGGTCACGACCAACACCAATGAAATTGAAAGGATTGTTAGAAACTTTTATCAACAGCTATATGCCAATAAATTAAGCAATCTGGAAGAGATGGAGGCCTTCCTGGAAACCTATAAACTACCAAGACTGAAACAGGAAGAGACAGATTTTTTAAACAGGCCAATTAATTATGAAGAGATTGAGTCAGTGATAAACAACCTTCCAAATAACAAAACACCAGGCCCGGATGGTTTTCCTGGGGAATTCTACCAAACATTCAAAGAAGAAATAATACCTATTCTCCTAAAGCTATTTCAAAAAATAGAAACAGAAGGAAAGCTACCAAACTCATTCTATGAGGCCAATATTACCTTGATCCCCAAACCAGGCAAAGACCCCATCAAAAAGGAGAATTACAGACCGACTTCCCTAATGAATATGGATGCCAAAATCCTCAACAAAATCCTGGCTAATAGAATCCAACAGTACATTAAAAGGATTATCCATCATGACCAAGTAGGATTCATACCTGGGATGCAAGCGTGGTTCAACATTCGCAAATCAATCAGCGTGATACATCATATCAACAAGAAAAGACTCAGGAACCATATGATCCTCTCAATTGATGCAGAAAAAGCATTTGACAAAATACAGCATCCTTTCCTGATTAAAACCCTTCAGAGTGTAGGAATAGAGGGTACATTTCTCAATCTCATAAAAGCCATCTATGAAAAGCCTACAGCAAATATTATTCTCAATGGGGAAAAGCTGGAAGCCTTTCCCTTAAGATCAGGAACACGACAAGGATGCCCACTCTCGCCACTATTATTCAACATAGTACTAGAAGTCCTTGCAACAGCAATCAGACAACAAAAAGGGATAAAAGGTGTCCAAATCGGCAAAGAAGAAGTCAAAATGTCTCTCTTCGCAGATGACATGATACTCTATACAGAAAACCCAAAAGAATCCACTCCCAAACTATTAGAAGTTATAGAGCAATTCAGTAATGTGGCGGGATACAAAATCAATGCTCAGAAATCAGTTGCATTTCTATACACGAATAATGAGACTGAAGAAAGAGAAATTAGGGAATCCATCCCATTTACAATAGCACCAAAAACCATATGTTACCATGGAATTAACTTAACCAAGGACGTAAAGGATCTATATTCTAGAAACTATAAATCACTCTTGAAAGACATTGAGGAAGACACAAAAAGATGGAAAAATATTCCATGCTCATGGATTGGAAGAATTAACATAGTTAAAATGTCCATGCTACCCAGAGCAATCTACACTTTCAATGCTATCCCGATCAAAATACCGAGGACATTTTTCAAAGAACTGGAACAAATAGTCCTTAAATTTGTATGGAACCAGAAAAGGCCCCGAATCACCAAGGAACTGTTGAAAAGGAAAAACAAAGCTGGGGCATCACAATGCCGGATTTCGAGCTGTACTACAAAGCTGTGATCACAAAGACAGCATGGTACTGGCACAAAAACAGACACATAGACCAATGGACAGAATAGAGAACCCAGAAATGCACCCTCGGCTCTTTGGGCAACTAATCTTTGATAAAGCACGAAAAAACATCCGGTGGAAAAAAGACAGTCTCTTCAATAAATGGTGCTGGGAAAATTGGACAGCTACATGCAAAAGAATGAAACTTGACCACTCTCTCACGCCATACACAAAGATCAACTCCAAATGGATGAAAGACCTCGATGTGAGACAGAAATCCATCAAAATCCTAGAGGAGAACATAGGCAGCAACCTATACGACATCGGCCAAAGCAACCTTTTTCATGACACATCTCCAAAGGCAAGAGAAACAAAAGATAAAATGAACTTATGGGACTTCATCAAGATAAATAGCTTCTGCACAGCCAAGGAAACAGTCAAAAAAAGTTAACAGGCAGCCCACGGAATGAGAGAATATATTTGCAAATGATGCTACAGATAAAAGACTGGTATCCAAGATCTACAAAGAACTTCTCAAACTCAATACACGAGAAACAAATAAACAAATCAAAAAATGGGCAGAAGATATGAACAGACACTTTTCCAATGAAGACATACAAATGGCTAACAGACACATGAAAAAATGTTCCAAATCATTAGCCATCAGGGAAATTCAAATCAAAACCACACTGAGATACCATACCTTACACCAGTTAGAATGGCAAAAATAGACAAGGCAAGAAACAACAATTGTTGGAGAGAATGTGGAGAAAGGGGATCCCTCCTACATTGTTGGTGGGAATGCAAATTGATACAGCCACTCTGGAAAACAGTGTGGAGGTCCCTTAAAAAGTTAAAAATTGAGCTACCCTATGACCCAGCCATTGCACCACTGGGTATTTACCCCAAAGATACAGACGTAGTGAAGAGAAGGGCCATATGCACCCCAATGTTCATGGCAGCATTGTCCACAATAGCCAAAGCGTGGAAGGAACCGAGATGCCCTTCAACAGATGACTGGATTAAGAAGTTGTGGTCCATATATACAATGGAATATTACTCAGCTATCAGAAAGAACGAATTCTCAACATTTGCTGCAACATGGACGGCACTGGAGGAGATAATGCTAAGTGAAATAAGTCAAGCAGAGAAAGACAATTATCATATGATTTCTCTCATCTATGGAACATAAGAACTAGGAAGATAGGTAAGGGAAGAAAGAGATAAAGAAAGGGGGGTAATCAGAAGGGGGAATGAAGCATGAGAGACTATGGACTATGAGAAACAAACTGAGGGCCTCAGAGGGGAGGGGGGGTGGGGGAATGGGATAGACTGATGATAGGTAGTAAGGAGGGCATGTATTGCATGGTGCACTGGGTGTTATACGCAACTAAAGAATCATTGAACTTTACATTGGAAACCGGGGATGTACTGTATGGTGACTAACATAATATAATAAAAAAACAGTTTAAAAAAATATAGAAACACAAGATGAAAAGATAATTTTGAGAATCTGTTCAGGAAATGGAAGGTCCAGACAGATGTCAGCAAAAACTGAAGGAAGGAAATCATTAAAGAAATAATTCAAGAAAATTTCTCAGAAGTGAAAAAATATGACTTTTTAAACTGAAAGTGCTCACCAAATGTTCAACGCAATGTTTAAAAACAGAGCCACACCGAGGTATATCTTAAAGTTTTAGAGCACTGAAAATAGGAGATGATTCTGTCAAATTACAGAGAGAATAGATTTTACAAAAAGATGAAGAATTAGAACAGCATTAAACTTCTCAAATGCAACACTTGAAGCTCCAACACACTGCTGTAAGACTGTGAAAAAGAAACTCTTTTAAATCCTATCATTTTATATACAACGAAAGTATCACAAGGTCTCAAAAAAATTATTTCCCTTACTTTCTCAGGAAGCCACTAGAGTTCATAATCCTCAAAATGATGGAGTAAACAAAAAAGAAGTCATGGGATTTGGGAAATGATATCCAATAAAAAAGAGAGGTGAAGAGAATCCCCAGGATAATAGTGAAGGAAGATTTCAGGATGAAAGGTTTATAGCAGGCCTAGAGAGGAGACCAGGTCAGAAGGCATCAAAAAAGACTTCTTAAACATGAAATGGATGGTCTACATATGGATAATTTTAAGTGAAGATATATTAAGGATTAAAAATATACAAATATTTTGTGTCCAGAGACAATACGTTCAACCATTAGATTTATATTTAACGTAATTAGAAGTAAGTCAAGCCTTATTCTTGCCAATATTCTAAAAATTGTTATCAGAGTCAATTCTTCATTGATGAAGCAATGTAGTTCTTTTTTTTTTTTTTTAAGATTTTATTTATTTATGCGACAGAGATAGAGTCAGCCAGCGAGAGAGGGAACACAAGCAGGGGGAGTGGGAGAGGAAGAAGCAGGCTCATAACGGAGGAGCCTGATGTGGGGCTCGATCCCAGAACGCCAGGATCACGCCCTGAGCCGAAGGCAGACGCTTAACCGCTATGCCACCCAGGCGCCCCGCAATGTAGTTCTTTTAAGGTATTTTAAGAAGATGTTTGCTGGTGAGATTTAAGACATAATTCACAGATCATCCAAGTACCTGGATGCATGAGACACTGAGATATGTATCCATATTTTAATACACAGTAGTTTCTTCAACATGTGGAGAAGAATGTTTATTCCTTTGTGGTAGTTCAAAGTTGAGAAATCATTTGTGAATTGAAAATGCAGGACAGCACATAATAGGTTAACAAAAATACTTGTTGGGATTGCTCTGTCTTTTCCAATCTATAAACAAGAAGAGGCAAGTGAAGATAAAGTTAACCATATATGTTACATATATGCAGAAATATACACACAGGTACACACACAACGTACATTCACAAATATTTAAAATTCCTCCTGTGGCTCTACATTAATTTTCAGTTTCAATTTTTTTACCATATTTCACAATTTTAATTCAAACGGTTAAGTTTCAAAAATATGTTTTCTTAAAGGTATTGGCTGCTGACAAATACTGTAAATAGTATCAGCTTATTTTTTATTAAATAGAATGACAGAAATATTTTATAATAGTTGTTGCCATTCTTAGAAAGTAGGGACAAAAAATATTTCCCCAAAATGAATAATTAACCTGTTGAATTAAAAAAGGCTTATTCACGGGAATAAAAGGCAAAGCCTAAGTAATATAGTCAATGACATTGTAATAGTGTTGCATGGTAACTGCTGGTAGCTACATTTGTGATAAGTACAGCATAATATATAAACTCGTGGGATCACTACGTTGTACATTTGAAACTAACGTAACATTGTATGTCAACTACACTCAAAATAATTATTTTTTTTAAAAGTCCTATTCAAAAAGAATTTACAAGTATTTAATAAGCTTTGATAAACAAAAAGACTAATCAGAATTGACTCTTTTTTTTTTTTTTAAGATTTTATTTATTTATGTGACAGAGAGACAGCCAGCGAGAGAGGGAACACAAGCAGGGGGAGTGGGAGAGGAAGAAGCAGGCTCCCAGCGGAGGAGCCCGATGTGGGACTTGATCCCGGAACGCCGGGATCACGCCCTGAGCCAAAGACAGATGCTTAACGACTGCGCTACCCAGGCTCCCCAAGAATTGACTCTTCTTAAGTAAATAACTAAACAATCTGAAAAATATACAAAGACAAACAAGTCTTCAAGTTCTCCAAATGTATAATATGTAACAGCGGTTGCAAATTCACATGTCCATGGGTGGAGTGGTAAGGCTGCAAAATGGAGAATGTGCTCAGACCCAGGAAATAATAACCATGTGAGCTGAGTGAGACTCAGACTGCGAGAGCATTATACTTCTCTAAGAGAATACTGTAGTGAATTTTCCTATTTTCAAATCTTGGCAGTAATTCATTTTTCTGATTTAGCTAATTTTTTTCATTAGCTAACCAAAACATTCATGTGTTCCGAATTTGACTTCTATAGTCTGTGGGGCTTGTACTATATGTCCTCTAACACTGAGACCCAGATTTACCTCTCTGTTAGGAAGAACAGTAGATCAAATACAAATACACTTGTATAGAACGGATGGATTCATGTGGATGTGACTAAGGATTCAAATGATTCAATGCATACTTGTTAAATACCACTTGAGCCAGACCTTGTACAAGTCACTATGGTGGAATAAAGAAGTATGACTGGATATAAGTAATTAATGTAAGCTTCCAATCTTTCTCTCCTTCTTTGTCTTCTAAAAATGGGCATATAATTTATCATCCAAACCAGGACATTTGACATTTCTGGGAGTGAAAAGAGCTCTGTTAATAACTGGGCTAAGAACAGATGTAAACTGGGACCATGCCAGACAAATCAGGCTGTACAGTCACCCAACCTAAGAGAAACTGGTCTGCTTCAGTTTCCTCCCCTCTGCCTACCCCAGGCGCACACTGTCCAAGGAGGATCCTGCCTTGTCAGGCTAACTCTTCAGTACTGTGACAGAGAATTGGAAGGAAACGGGGTAAAAAGGAAAACGACAGTTGTCTTTTTGATAGAAAGCATTAGAATTGTTTTCTAAGATTTTTCTGTTTGTATTTAAGAGGTGCAGAACCAGCAGCAAAGTGGGATGGTTGTGGATGGGTGAGGGGAAAAAAAGAAAAGATAAACTGCTAAAGAATGCATGTTATTTTCATGTCATTTAATCGAGAGGGATAAAACACTCAAGTGATTTGAAAATCCTTTTGTTGCATGGACTTAAGACTAACATCCTCAAAGACTGAACCAGAGAGGACATGGTTTTATGAATATTACAGAAGTATAAGATACCGTCCCTGCAATCTGCGGGGGAGAGGGGTAAATTCTACTTCAGGAGAAAAAGATTAAGAAAGAATGTAATATAATACAAAATTGAGTGCTAAAGTATAGGATACGAACTACAAACCTGTAGGACTTAAGAGAGAGAGAGAGAGAGATCAAACAGAGCAATACGAATCCATCTCTCCCTTCTTATTGTTGTCATTTCTTCTCCTTAAAAGGATCCAGGGACAAGCACAAGCAGAGGGGTTGTGTTTTACATGAATATATGCTACTTCTCAATTGTTCATAATGACAGTCCAATTAATCCCCACTAAATTCTGATTGGGTTGTCAAATATTAAAACCAAAGTCCGGGATTAATCAAAATACTATTTTTCTTTCTTTGACGATCATATAATCAAAAATGATTATTTAAGTTGTAATTCTGGATTCCACCACATCTTACAGTCAGAAACAAAGGGACCCCTGATAAATGGCAATGGCACAGAAGTCTGGCCTCCAACAACATGAATGGGCAAAAGCTTCAAACACACCATGAATTTACCACTAGGAGCAAAGACTGTACCTGACCAGCATTCTAGGACAAGCAGATGATGAGCATGTGGAAGCATCTACAACATACAGAATACATCTATGTGTTCCAGCTCATATACACAGAATGATCTGAAACTTTTTCTTATTCCTCCCATGAACTGTCCCCAGCTCCCCAGGATAAAACACGGATAGATTCAGGGATAGGAGTGGAGGAAGGGTGAGAGGGAAGAACATGAGAAAGATGAGATACATATGCACAAACACTAAATTCATTCAATCATCAAATATCTCGTCCACAGCAAGCATTGAGAGAGTAGCATAACACACATAGGCCATACAAGTGTCCAAATATCCATAATTCCCTGTGGAAAGGCCGGCCACAAGCCAAACAACTTTGCTAAAGACAAGAATATCCTTTCTGCCAAACTTTTTGTGGGACTTATGTTTATGTTAAGCAATCCTTAAATATCACTATAGCATAAGCTTGAGAAACACACTGAGTACCTCAGAGAAAGGGCTATGTAAAAACACAAATCACTAGTTCTATTTTATTATTGTGCAAAAAAGCAGCAGTTTCCAAAAAGGAAAAAAAAGTGATATAAAACAAAACCCACATTAGGTTTCAGACTATTAAAAGAAAATGCATTCTTTTGCCCCATCCTCACTCCCCAAATCCCCACTCCATTAGATTGTCAACTACCTCTCAGGAACCCTACAGAGCCCATTTCCAGTGACCTTTAATCAGTCTCCTCTGAGACACAATCCACTGGACAGAATTCTTTTCCATTTGCCAAAGTTATTTTCTAGCACTCCAAGTTACCATTTTTAGTTCCAATTCTTACCGTGAACTTTTAAAATTCATTTCTCGCCACTTTGGGGGAAATGCTACCTTCAAGAAATATAGAATAGTTATAAATTCCTGTGTAAAAACCTACTAAATATTAAGTTTTAAGCAAGTTATCTTTATCTGAGTATCAGTTTCCTCATCCCTTGCAAAGTTAAGAAGACTAAGTGGGAATAATATTCACAAAGTTCCTGACAAATCCTATGGGGAGTGCAAAAAAAAATGACGGAAGAGAGAAAAAGAAGTACTACTCAGTATTTGGTCAGAGGGGGGAAGGAAAAAAGATTTGTTTGGCATATATCTCTTCTGCTAAAACTTGGAGGCACCTAAATTAGGAACATTCCATCAACGACTTAAGAGGGAAAAACTAGCAAGTTTATGGCAAAGATAATGAACCACATTCCAGTGTTACTGCAGTGATAAAGCATAACGCATGTGACGAATCTAGAAGGGATTACAGGGTTTATTCATTCTTTTCTCATGATAGCAGCACCTCCTATTATCAAAGAGTATCATTCCCACTCTAATTTTTTATTTCAAACAAAATTGTGAGTACAGTTGACAATGTTATGTCAGTTTCAGGTGCACAATAGTGATTCAACATGTTTATAGGTCATGCTATGCTAACTACATGGATAGCTCCCATCTGTCACCCTACAATATTATTATAATATCACTGACTATATTCCCTATGCTATGACTGGAAGCCTGTATTTCCCACACCCCTTTACCCAATTTGCCCACCTCCTCACCCCCCTACCCTCTGACAATCACCGATTTGTTCTTTGTATTTATCAGTCTGATTCTGCTTTTTCTTTGTTCATTCACTTGTTTTGTTCTTTAGATTCATGTAAGTGAAATCACACGGTCATTTGTCTTTCTCAATCTGACTTATTTCACTTAGTATAATAGGTCCATCCATGCTGTCACAAAGGGCAAGATCTCATCTTTTTAATGGCTGTATAATATTCTGTTGTGTACATATATCACATCTTCCTTATCCATTCTTCTATCAATGGACACTTGGGTTGCTTCCATACCTTGGCTATTATAAATAATACTGCAATAAACACAGGGGTGCATATAGCTTTTCAAACTAGTGTTTTCACTTTCTTTGGGTAAATACTGAGTAGTAGAATTATTGGATCATACAGTATTTCTATTTTTAATTTTTTGAGGACCATCCATACTGTTTTCCACACTAGCTACACCAGTTTACATTCCCACCAACAACACACGAGGGTTCCTTTATCTCCATATTCTTGTCAACACTTGTTATTTTCTTGTCTTTTTGATTGTAGCCATTTTGACAGGCATAAGGTGTTATCTTGTTGTGCCTTTGATTTGCATTTCCCTGATGATGAGTGATGTTGAGCATCTTTTCATGTGTCTGTGGTCATCCGGATGTCTTCTTTGGAAAAATGTAAATTCAGGTCCTCTGCCCATTTTTCAATCAAATAAAAATTTTAAAAGTGAACTAAAACAAGAGGTCTTCTAAACGTTCCTTCCCTGGTAAATAGTAATAACAAATGAGTAGGACTCTGTTTATGACTTAGGGACATACTTACCCAATATCGTGTCAAAAGAAAAAACTGCCCTGACAACTATGGAGCTAGGAAGTCAGATAGCTGGAGATACATGGGTAGGAAAACTACCATGTAAAAACCTAGCCTACCCTCCAGAAATCTTTCCTAACCTACCCTCCCGAAGTCTTTCTCACAAAGACTTCATACTACATGTACACTGTGATTCTCAAGAAGGGCAAAGTGCCAGGCGCCTGGGTGGCTCAGATGGTTAATCGTCTGCCTTCAGCTCAGGTCATGATCCCAGGGTCCTGGGATCAAGTCCCACAACGGGCTCCCTACTCAGCGAGGAATCCGCTTCTCCCTCTCCCTCTCCCTCTGCCCCTCCCCCTGCTTGTGCTTTCTCTCTCTCATGCTCTCTCTCAAATAAATAAATAAAATTCAAAAAAAAAAAAAAAAAAAGCAGGGCAAAGTGCTAAATCCAGAGCCAGTGATGCGTATCACCAGTTCCCCACTGATTTGGGACCTATGACAGTCTCAAGGCCACTGACCATTACCCTTGCGTAAAAACTATATAATGCATTGAAACTTAAAATTTATTTTTTAACAAAACTTATAAATTATCTATGCCCAAGCCAAATATTTTACAACTGACGGAGCTTTTAAGCTTATTTATACTCCCCCGACCTAATATGGGGCTAGAATGAGTTGATCTCTGATTTCTTATCTTGTAACAGTATTGGGAGACTAATACATTGACATCTAACATGGTGTGAGCTCCTTGGAGAAACATGCTATTTTAAAACAAAATATTTCATATTTTTTCACTGATAAAATGAATTGCTCCTGTTTTCCACAGAGCTGTCCTTAGCTATTTGAGATTTTATCACAGCTTTCATTCAAAAAAATTAATACTCAATTTGGAAGTTAAAGAGTACCTATTTTCTTTTTCAAAATGAAAAGAACATTGCTTACTCCAGTTATAAAACCAATATGTGCCATAAAAAAAATCAAATGATACTGGAAAGTGTGAAGGAGAAAGTAATAATCACCCGTAACCCTACCCCAACAAAACATGATGAACATTAAGATATAGTTCTATGCATGTACATACATACACATATACTTAATGGGTATCTATGTATTTTGCAGAAATAAGATCATATTCCCTAAAGCGATTTTTTAACCTAATATGACTTAGAGATCTTGCGCAGCTATATGGATTATCCATAATCAACCAGTCATCTAAAATTAAAGATTGTTGCTTTTTCCAATTGTTCTCTGTGCTACAATGAATTCTTTTACCTTCCATCTTTCTATAATGGTTTCATTAGTTGTTAGAAAAGCAATTATTAGTCAAAATGATATGGATACTTAAAATTACGAAAAATATGCCAGATCACCTCTAAAAGTGGAATAATTTACCCTCCAACCAACAGTAGTTGAAAAGACCCATTTTTCTATAATTCACCGATTACTGCCTATCTTCTCTCATCTTTGCCTTTTTGATGAACAAAAATGATATCTCACTGTTTTAATTGCATTTCATTACTTCATTCCTAGTAAAATAATCATTTGATGTGTTTGTAGAGCATTGGTATTTCTTTTGTGAAATAACTTGTCCTAATTTTTGGCTATGTTTTGTCTTTTTCTTATAGATTTCCGGTCTGTTTTTGCTATTGTTTTGTGGGAGCTCTTTACTCAACAAAAAAAATACGTCTTAGTCTGCATATGTGTCACAAATAATCAGTTTATCATTTGTCTTTCAACTTTTTTGATGCTTTTTAAATCTTTCATCAATACATTTACCTTTAAATTCATGGGGTTTGGGTCACACTTAGAAGGCCCTTCCTTATTTTAATATTATAAAATTATTCATCTGAAATATCTAGGAGTGAGGATTTTTACTTAGTTAATCCAACTTAAATTTATATTGGTACATTACATAAAGGAGAGATTCAGCTCTGCTATTTTTTCTAAGTTTCTAATCAATGGTACCAGACACCATTTGTGAAAGTATCCATCCTTTCCTCTCCTACTGAAATTCCATCTTCATCATTTGATAAATCACATATATATGCCTTTCTGAACTCTCTATTCTAAAACTTTGCTTTATATGTGTATTTCTGCACTGACACTCACTGTTTTAATTACGGAGCTTTGCACCATGTTTTCACATAACAAAATAATGTAAAAATATTAAGAATGGCACACACTAAAAAATATTTCCTATCTTGTGTTATTTTCCACTCTCAAATATATTGAAAAGGTTAAAGAAAAACAAGACAGATGATATTAATGCTAATACACACATAATCTACACAGAGCTCTCACATTACCTGATATTATGTTCACTACACTGTAAGTTATTGTTTCTTATTCAATCATAATAAGGAGTTAAGGTGTGTTCAAAGACTCGCCTAGACAGCTAGTAAATGGCAAAACCAAAAACCTGAACTTCATATTCCATGATCCTTCCATGAACCCACTAAGTTAAAAATAAAGCAATTGTCTATAAAAGCCCAAATTTCTCATTTTTTAATCAAAGTACCTTATCCACTGTATATTCTATACATACACCTGTATATCTACATACACACGGATATGCGCAATGTATTATACACATATACACATACATGCACACATCCACTTTTATTTGAATGAGGAAAAAAGTTTTAAATCTAAGCTGATATACCTGAAGCTTTTTTTTTTTTTTTAAAGATTTTATTTATTTATTTGACAGAGAGAGAGAGAGAGAGCCAGTGAGAGAGGGAACACAAGCAGGGGGAGTGGGAGAGGAAGAAGCAGGCTCCTAGAGGAAGAGCCTGATGTGGAGCTCGATCCTAGAACGCTGGGATCACACCCTGAGCCAAAGGCAGACGCTTAACGACTACGCCACCCAGGCGCCCCATACCTGAAGCTTTTGATATTCCATCAATATTACAGGCTTAACTATGTAACACAATAAAAATGAAACAAAAACTAAAAACTTGGACTATATTTCCTGACAGATGGTTACCTTCTCTTGGTTTCCCAAATGCAGTTAGAATACATAAGATCCTTAGGTAATAACTACTACTAAACCGAAAGAGATCTGTTTTGCATACATCACAAGACAAGTCCCATTCTCAGACAATAGGAAGGATCTAGAAGCAGGAGACTGTAGCTGTGTGCATTAAAAGTCCAGGTCAGCCCTGGGATTCACTGGGGGGAAAAGAATTACCATTGTCACATGTAGGAATATACAAGGCAGAGGGTCCACAAATTTTTCCAGGAGACTATGAGATACCAACCACCCTGTCATGTAGCCCAGCCAGGAGAAAAAAGATTTTTTTCAAAGAATGGCAGAAGGGGTCTTACCAATACATTCCCCAAATTTAAGCTGCAGTGTTAGCCGGGAATCCTGATTCACAGTAGGTTACTGCAGTGCTATATTATTATTGACTTCCTACCCTTTAAAGGTTTATACATATTATACTGCACATATTGTGCACAATAAATTGGATAAGAAGTATCACCTCATCCTCTCTGTCAAATGAAGGATGATGTGCTGAAAAAAAAGTCCAAATGAAGTTATTTATAACCCCAAGCACTGATGAGATTTTACAAATACCAAATAGTTATATTATATACTATAACAACCAAATTTGAGTCAACTAAGCCTTGGAGAGAATCACATTTTTAAAAAATTCATTTCAGTAGAGGAAAGAGATGACTTTGGAGAAAGAGAAAGTGGGATTGGAAGAGACACAGCATAGCAGGGCTTCTTTGATTAGAGGGCAGGGACTTGCCGGAAAGGAGACTGTGCCCACAGGGAAAACAGAAGCAAGCGATCAGCTCTGGTGCTTGCAGAGTAATCCCTTGTTACCAGAGTATTCAAGTGACCTGTTATGTGAAACACAGAAGCAGCCAGCACTTCGTTTGAGATGAAGGATGCCATCCTATATTTCTCCCTAGGTAGCAGGATGGCACCTCTTTCCAGGCATGATGAATCAATAGCAGACATAACCTCTCCAGAGAGCAGCTCTGATATTTACAAAGGAACTAGGTTCTAAAGTAGTAGAACCCAAAGAATGAAATATGCATACCTATTCCTAAATAGAGGTAAGCAAAAAGGGAGCCTGGCTTTCAAAATACTGTGTTTTCCACAATAGCAAATATATTCTATGAAGCAATGAATCATTATGCCGAAATGACTGTATGAGATTCATTTTTAATTTCTTCTTACAACATTCGAAGGAATTCAAACTCTGAAAGGATAGCTCAAAAATATAAAACACTTTACAGGTCATACATTTAAAAGCACAAAATGCTTCTAAATAATAAAGGTAAATATAAAAAAATATTTTCTAATATATCAGGAAATAGTAAACTATCAAGAAGTTTCATTTATTATCCAAAATTACGGGGATGTACTGTATGGTGACTAACATAATATAATAAAAAATCATTAATAAAAAAAAAATTAAAGATTTTTCCATATCTTTTTGGTTAGAGAACAAATTCAGAAAGTAAGACTAAACCTCTCATCTTTGAAAATTTGCAATGAAAAAAATCATTGTTTGGTTCCAACAATTAACTTAAAATTGAGATTAATGGTTCTATTAAACCATGAATATATTTTGTGTGTGTGTATATATATATATAATTATACACACACACATATATATACACACAAACCCATATGTGTTTTGTATATATCCACATATCAGGTTTTCATAACTATACAATATTTTAGTTATTTTTTTCTATTATCAGGAAGTTTTATTAACCTGGAAACTATTCTTGAAACAAATGAATAATTTCATCTATTGGTTCTCTCACAGTATTAAAAATTTTTCTCATTTAAATATCTTTCAGTGTACCATCGTGTACTACCACAGTGGTGATTTAGGCATAGATATTCTTATATAGAACTCTTGCTGTCAAGATTAACAAGATCAAAAGTATTCCCTTATTTAAAGCCAGAAATATAAAAATTAAACTGATACTTAAAAACAAACGACCAAAAACAAAACAAAACAAAACCCTCAAAAATAACTCAGGAAAATCCTTTTTTTATATTAACGAATTGCTGAATATATTGAATACATGAGAAATAAATCAAATGGAAATTTTTAAGCATACATCTTCGTATGTTTACATGGTGAAAACTTACAGTTATTTTTCAAGTTATTCCAATTATATTGGGCTGTGAGACAGAATTATGATTGTGGCGCCCTCTCCTGGGGTTTCTAGTCACAAACTCAACCTAATATCACTATCGGTGTAAAATCAAACATTTGGGGCATCAAGCGATAAATCACTTTTTCAGTCACTGATCACTTTAAGCCTTGGCAAAGATTATATAAAAGTTATCATCAATATTTACGCTATTGTAACAGGATTTTACCAATTTATCATTAAGTAAAATATCAGTATAGATTTTTCTTTTAAAATAAGAGGATAACAAAAGTTACACCAAACAACGTTTTAACAGGTTTTACTTTTGTCACCACATCTATCACTTGGCAATATATTCAGGTTTTTAATGCAACATTTGTGACAAGATATTTTAATAAATTACTACTTTGGTAATCTAATCTATTTTGTTAGTTCAATCAAAATAAAACATGAGAACAGCCCTTAATAATATTATCTTCATTATCAGAAAAAGATGGAAAGACATTTTAGAGGTACTCATCACCAGTAATAATTAATATATAGCTTCCATTTACTGAGTGTCAACTATGAGGAATAAAGTGTATGTTACACGCTTACTATATATTCTATCCAGTTCTAAGAGATAATATAAATTGATATAAATTGACATAATATAAATTGCTCAAGATGAATTTCAGAGCCAAGATTCAAATGTAGATAGGTCTCATTCCAAAGACTCAAACCTTTCCACCAAACAATACATCAGTGAAAAAATAGCTTTTGCATGCTATTTTTCCATTTGTCAATGTAACAACTGGGGGTGGATGAAGGTGGTGTGGAACAAATTGATGAGAAAAATGTCAGAGAAGGACAAGACAGTTATTCATGTATAAAATAATAGCATAGACCTTTAGGAATGTATTTTTATTTTACATAATGCTGCCAGCTAGTGGCCCTATTTCATACTGAGCCACTGGGAACAATGCTTGATCTTTACATCACTGAATCAAAAATTCCACATTTAACATTCTAGGATCACGTTCCTAAATTATACATGCATAAGCCTGACTTAATGTTATTTTACCTTACCCTAGAACTAAAGGAGAATGTCTTCTCAACCACCACTAGCCCTAATCCCCAATAAAATTAGATATGCCTAAGTGTGAAAGAATTTAGCAAGTGCCAACATGTAGAAACTAAAAGGTACACCTGTCACTATCTATGAAAAAGAAACCCATATTTAAATATTTTTGGATAATTTGGGGATACTTATAGATTCCTTAGTGACAAAATATATAATTATTTTTATATATAATCAAAAGCTTGCCATATGTGGGCATAAAAACAAAATTACTGCCTGAGTATTGCTGAACATTATTCTGTGCAGATCTAAAATCAGAGGACATCTGATAGAGTAGTACTGTTAGCACAGTATGTTATTTATTTTAGTTCAGAGAATAGTTCCAGCTATGTAATTTCCTTTAAGAAAAAAAAGTATTTGAGTACAATTTTTACATTTAAAAAGGTCATATTTAAAAGATAAAATAAAATAAAAATAAAAAGGCCATATTAAACTGATAATTCACTAGCTTAAGAAAAATATCTTATGTAACACACATGAAGAAATACACAGCTCTGATCATCATACATTGTTTAACACAGAGATATAAAGATACCCCTGGCTGATTTCTTTCATCATATGACATGATAATTATTTAAATGATTCTCTCAATGGAGAAATCTATCACGACAATCAGAAGCTTAGATGAAAAGACAATGTTCTATAATATAATACGGCATAAAACAAAAACCTTCTGGCATTGTATTAACAGCAAGGAAAACAAATGTTCTGGTTTTATTCCATAGCGAAAAAGAGAACAAGCAGGAAGTGGAAAAGAAAGTACCCAAAACACAACAAAGAAGAAAGAGACAGCCCATCTGTTGAATTAACTGAGAAGGTCAAAATGGAAACAAGAAACAAAAGGGATAGTACTAGAGAGTCCAGTGTTCCTTCTGACCTACATTCTGTCTCTCACACACACACACACACACACGAACCCACACGCACACTCACACACACAACTGCAAAGTGTAAAAATAGCCTTATCCCACTTCGTAGGTGCATCTTATATGAGGCTTACCTCACAACTAAAAACAATGAGAGTTTATATTACACATACACATATGCACACACATCACTATAATAAATATTAGTGAGAAAAACACTAATTATAAATTCACTTTTTAAAACATTAAAAATATTTCCACAAAGGGAACATATAACTTACAAACATTTCCTGTATTGTCAAAGCTGGTAAGAACATCTTCAACATTCAAAGATCCATTATTATGCCTAGAAAGGAATAAAGCATTTTCTTTAATGATTCTGAAATAATAACATGTATTAAATTTTAAAAAGCTGAGACTGTGGATTGTGATATACCCGCCCAATACTTATAAACCCTTCCTTGTTATATTTTCAAAACATTTTCTGCCCACTAGAGGGAGAAGGAAAAGAAATAACAGAATACATTTCTCAGAATATTTGATGTAATGATATTCTTGATGATTAATTTACATTTGAAGTGTTAGTAAATAATTTTTATTGTTGTTTTAGCTATATAAAGGTGAGGCAGATTATTAAAAACAAAACAAAACCTTACCTTTGAGAATCTCAAAAGAAAAATAAATCATCGACCTCCAGAACCACACTCAACAATAAATAGATTTCCTCTATACCAGCCCAACAAATTCAGAACTTCAGTCACAAAGAACTAACCAACCTTCAGGTCTGCACAATCCACAATTAGAAGGTTCAAAATGTCAGGGGGCAAACTGTTCTGTATCTTTTTCCCAGTAACCTTAATTCCACTCCCTTTAATTCTAATTTCTATTCACTTGACAGTCCCTGAAATACCTATTTTGATCACTGATATTTTATTAATACTTACAGAAGTTGCTATTCTTCATATACAAATGGGCCCAAATGTCAATAGGTCATAGGGTCTGAGATACTTTTCCAGTGGTGATTAAAAAAAAAAAATCTGTTGGGGCGCTTCAGTGGCTGAGTCGGTTAAGCGTCCGACTCTTGATTCCAGCTCAGGTCATGATCTCAGGGTGGTGAGATCAAGCTCCAAGTCAGGCTCTGCACTGAGCGTGGAACCCGCTTAAGATTCTCTCCCTCTATTATGCTAAGTGAAACACGTCAATCAGAGAAAGACAATTACATGATTCCACTCATAAATGGAATTTAAGAAACAAAACAAAGGATTATAGGGGAAGGGAGGAAAAAATAAAATAAGACGAAATCGGAGAGGTAGACTAACCATAAGAGACTCTTAATTATAGGAAACAAACTGGGGGTTGCTGGAGGGGAGGTGGGTAGAGGGATGGGGTAACTGGGTGATGGGCATTAAGGAGGGCACGTGATGTAATGAGCACTGGGTGTTATATGCAACTGATGAACCACTGACCTCTACCTCTGGAACTAATAATACACTGTACGGGGCGCCTGGGTGGCACAGCGGTTAAGCGTCTGCCTTCGGCTCAGGGCGTGATCCCAGCGATCTGGGATCGAGCCCCACATCAGGCTCTTCTGCTATGAGCCTGCTTCTTCCTCTCCCACTCCCCCTGCTTGTGTTCCCTCTCTCGCTGGCTGTCTCTATCTCTGTCGAATAAATAAATAAAATCTTTAAAAAAATAAAAAAATAAAAAATAATAATAATACACTGTACGTTATTTTTTCTAAAAAAAGATCCTCTCCCTCTCTATCCTTCCCCCAACCCCACTCGCACTCTCTAACAACAAAAATTTTGCTAACGCATCTACAATCTCCTACATTCTCCCTTATATGAAGGGAGTTCATTTACAGCTGTAGTTCTTACGGATGTTATAATAGTTGATAATAACCATTAATAACACACAATACAATTTACTGCATCAACACCACTTTGTCATTAAACTTATCATAAATGACATATATTGCTATGGACTGAATTGTGTCTCCCAAATTCATATGCTAGAGCCCTAATCCCCAGTACCTTATAATATGAGTGTGTCTGGAGAAATGGCCTTATTTAAATAGGTGATTAAGTCAAAATGAGGTCGTTCGAGTAGTCTTAATCCAATATGACTGGTGTCCTTACAAGAAAAGGAGGTTAGGACAACAGAGCATGTGCACAGGAAACAACCATGTGAAGAGACAGCAAGAGAACAGCCATTGTAAGTCAAGGAGAGATGCCTCAAAGGAAATCAAACCTGCAACACCTTGATCTCGGCCTTCTAGACCTAGAACTGTAAAAAATATAAATTTGTTGTTTTAATCCAGGCTGTGGCACTGCTTTTGGGAGCCCTAGCAAATTAATACCTTTAGTAAGAGAAGACATGTAAACTGTATTACCCTTTGCAGAAGAACTTTTTATTTCTATCATACAGACCCAGTTCTTTGATAGAGTGACTAAGTGAGATTGCAAGAAGTTATGTGCAATCATCACTGGCCAAATAAGCATTGGGCTCATCAGTATCATAATCTAAGAAAACAAAGTTAACAATGTGTCACCAAGAATACAAGATTCTACATAGAGATGAGGTTATGTACCCTACCATGGAAAACTACAGTATACATGTGGGAGAACAAGAATGAAAAAAGGACAAAGTATTTAATATCTGAAATGCAAGATGAAGCTATTAAAATGATCAGCATTGTGGCACAGAACTCAAAAACCTTTTTCATAAATATAAAAGCAATATACAATTCCTTCAAGAAAAAAAATGCTCCTAATCCTATCATGCAGAGACAACCACTATTAATATGTTGGAGTATAGCCTTCAAATTTATTCCATGCTCATACTTTCATTAAATAACTGAGATCACACTGTCCACAGTCTTGCAATTCATGTTTTAAGATATTATAAACAGTTTCCCACATCACTAAGTATCCTCCTGCATTATGAATTTAATGGCTGCCAACCAGCTGAATGAACGACTATGGGCACCATAATTTACTGAAGCAATGTTTTATGTTGGATTTTTAGTTTATATCCAGTTTTGTACTATTTACACTAAGTATCCTTGCAGAAATATCATTGAACCCATTTCTCATTACTGCCTTAGGATAAATGCCTAGAAGTTTCTCAATTCAGGGTGAAAGAAACATTTGAAATTAAATATATATTTTGAAAAATGTTAAATATCTCTAAAAAAAAGAAACTGGGATAATTGAAGTGAAATGCACACTTAAAAGTTAAAAAGCATTATTCAAAATAAAAAAGCGTGATTTCTCAGAGTTTTCACTGACACAGAACTCTTGTCTATTCTTGAAAACATTATCTCTTGATGCCAAAAAACGGAGTGTGCCCATGACATTTCTAAATGGGGTAGAAGTAGGGAAAGTACAAAACTAACCCTATACTCTAAATAACTTACAAAAAAATGAAGATCGTTTATCTATGAAGTCTAGAAATCCTAAAAGAAGGCATCTCATGAAAGAATAATGTCAGCAATCATTGTCTTCAATAGCATAAGAATTAGTGCTAATTATAGGAAAACTCTCATGCATACAATGTGGTAAAGACTCAGTTTGATTATTTCAAGTTTCCTTTCGTTTGTCCCAAACTCAAGGACTACTTTTGGTTCACTGAGTCATCTACTTTATTGTGTCGAATCTATAAGATCTTGCTATCCCTAATTTTTCAATAGTTTACCTAGGTCCTGCCCGGACAATGTGGTTAGATAGAAAAGTACTTACAAGGAAGGGACCTTGAAACTGCAATCTTAGAATTATACTGGAATTAATATTATGTAACAGTGACAATTTTTTGCCAACATATCAAGGTATAAAAAGTTCACTCCATCTTTCTCCTAAACTCCAAAGCTCTAACTTATTTCCCAAGCCCTTAATAACAATAGCGATCATAAATGTTCTCACCACAAAAAAGAAATGGTAATTATGTGACATGACAGCGGTGTTAGCTAATGCTATGGTGATAATCATTTGGTAATATGTAAGGTAATATTATACATCTTAAATTTATATAATGTTCTATGTCAGTTATAGCTCAATAAAGCTGGGGAAAAAATCACCAATTGCCAGTTTCTTCTCAAAGTCAACCCATTTTTTTCACAAGTACTTTAAGCTATCCTAGAACTGAGGACTTTTGAGTTTTTCCCAAGAATGGCCTATGGAGTAAGAAGGACTAAGGAGTAAGTCACTGGGGCAGATAATTATTTGAAGAGGGGGAAAAAAGCTACTAGAGGAAAAGTCTGAAGTCTAAAGATATCAAGAGGTTGGAACTAGAAGTTAAACAGAAGCTAGAGCTAAATATGATACCAAAAGCACCAAAAAAAAAAAAAAAAAGACAAGCTGTATGTCATGAAAATTAAAAACTTTTGTCCATCAAAGGACACTATCATTAATGTGAAAAGACAACCCACAGAATGGGAGAAAATACTTGCAAATCACTGGGTCTAGTATCCAGAATATATAAAGAGCTCTCATGATTCAACAACAAAAAGATGACCCATTTAAAAATGGGCAAAGCACTTGAACAGACATTTCTCCAAAGATGATATAGAAATGGTCAATGAGCACATGAAAGGATGGACATCATTAGTCATCAGGGGACTGCAGATCAAAACCACTGTGAGATATCACTTCATATCCACTAGAATGGCTGAAATAAAAAAACAATAATAAAGGAAAAATAACAACTGCTGGCAAACATGGAGAGAAACAGGAACCCTCATATATTCCTGGTAGGAATGCAAAATGGTGCAACCATTGTGAAAAACAATTTGGTCAATTTTCAAAAAGTTAAACAAAGATTTACCACATGACCCAGCAATTTCACCCTAAGGTACAGACCTAAGAGAATTAAAAACTTACACAGTCACACAAAAACTTGCATACGAATGTTTATAGTAGCAATCATTCATAATTCCCATAAGTGGAAACAACCCAAATGTCCGTTAACTGATAAATGCAGAAACAAAATGTGGTATTATCCACACAATGGAATATTAATCAGCCATAAAAAAGGAATGAAATAATTATACATGCTATAACCCAGATGAATCAAAAACATTACTCTAAGCGAAAGAAGCCAGACATAAATGTCCACATACTGTATGATTATATTGATATGCAATGTCCAAAATAGGCAAAGCCATACAGACAGAAAGTAGATTAGTAGTTGCCAGGGTCTGGGGGGAGGAGGTGGATGGGGAATCACTATGAATGGGTATGGGGTTTCCTTATCAGGTGATAAAATCTCTGGAATTAGACAGTGGTGATAACTGCACAACATTATGAATATACTAAAAACCACTGAATTTTAGTTTAAAATGGCTAATTGGAGTGGTGAATTTTATGTTACACGAATTTTATCTTGATTAAAAAGAAAACTGGTCCAAAAAAAGAAAAAAGAAACAAAGAAAAAGCCAAAGAGTAAAATGGGCCCTAAAAGGCTTTAGAAGAACAAAGAAGAGAGGTTTTCAGAAGGAAAAGGTTTGAAAACTTGATTCTAGATGCAACATGCTTTGGAGCTCTTTCAAAAATAAATGGGTAAAGAGTCAAGTAAGTCAGACAGAGAAAGACAAAAACCATATGGCTTCACATGCAAGTGAAAACACATGAAAGGATGGACATCAATAGTCATCAGGGGACTGCAAATCAAAACTGAATAAACAAAACAAAAACAGACTCATAGATGCAGGAAACAAACCGTTGTTTATGGGGGGGGGGAGGGTGATACAGGTGAAGGGCACAAAGAGGTACAACACTTCCAGTTGTCAGGGCGCCTGGGTGGCTCAGTCGGTTGAGCATCTGCCTCTTGATTCAGGTTCAGGTCATGATCTCAGGGTTGTGAGATCGAGCCCTGTGTCAGGCTTTGCGCTCAGCATGGAGTCGGCTTCAGATTCTCTCCCTCTCCTTCTGCCCCTCCCCTCACTCACACACTCAATCTCTCTCTCTCTCTCTCTCAAAAAATAAATAAATAAAATCTTTAGGAAAAAAACAAACTTCCAGTTATAAAATACAAATAAGTCATGGGGATGTAATGTACTGCATAGGTAATATAGTTAATAATGTAATAACTTTGGGTGGTGATAGATGGTAACCAGACTTATTGTGGAGACCACTGCATAATGTATAAAAATATCAAATCATTATGATGTACATCTGAAGCTAATAGGATAGAGTAAGACAGTTACACGCATACATATATATGTAAGCAAACTATATAACCAATCGTGATTGGAGTTTAAAACAAGCTTAAAAAACTAAGTTATATTAGCCCATATCTATGATTTAAGTTCTATGAAAACCTGACTCAATGGATTAGTCTTTTAATTTTCTGCATACACTGGATCATATTTGAAAGGTTCTAGAAAGTTCCTCCTAAAATATAAAATAAAATGCAAGAGAACAAAAGCTGTTTTAATACTCACCTCTGCTGTTATATCACTACTAATATTAAAACTATACTTTTTTTTTTTTTTAAGTAGGCTCCACGCAGAGCTTGAACTCATGACCCTGAGATCGAGAGCTGATCTGAGATTAGGAGTCAGATGCTTAACCAACTGAGCCACCCAGACACCCCTAAAACTATACTTCTTAATTATAAATTCAGTATTCCTATTTGCCTCAGATGCCAGCTTTGCCAACCTTTAAATGGCCACCTTGGTCTACCACATATGTAATGATAATCTGCCGTAGATCTAATTTCATAAGCATGCCATTACCTCACTAGTTCTTATTTCGTGAGCACTCAGAGTACAACGTACTAAGTTGAGTGGGATGAAGGTGTTATGCTTTCCCTTCCCTAGAGAAGCCATCTGTGACCTCACGGCAGCACATCTGTTGTGCTAGAAGGACGCACCACAGTCAAAGACAAGTCATTCCTGATGTCACGATGTGCATTCTAAGCTCCCAGGACAAGCCAAAAGTTAAAAGCGCTAGGCTTCCAATTCAGCAATTACCACGGCAACAGTAGTCTTATTCAAAGAAAGGGGGAGAGTTCAGGCCTCTCAGCTTCTTCTACACCTGTGACATATACACGTTTATAAATCAGTAACTCGGGCACTTTTATGGTTCCAAATATAATGTAAGTATTTAAAGCTTCCAGAATATGCAGATTGCGACCATACTGAAATTGAGTTGAAATATGGAGAGTGGGAAACAATTTCTAGCACCAATACAGTAAACTCTGTTTATAACAAAATATTAAAATCAATTGCAGATGATAAGACGGCGGGATGGGGGGTAGCTCTTAATATAAACATCACCTGGATGTTCTCTATACAAACATCTATCTAATTGCAAGAACCTCGTCTATAAGGTTCTAAGAAATAAAAAATAAAGTACCAGAAAGACAAAAAGACTTTGCCAAGGAATAAAGTAGGAGTCATACCCTGGATTTTAATTTCCTAACTTTTAATACTTCACTTAGGAACAAAGAGTCAACTATCCTCAGATACACAGAAAAGACAATACATCTTGGGGATTTTGTCTAACTTTTACCTCATCCAGACTTTTGCCTCTGATGCAAAGTCACTAAGGTAAATTCTCTGTTCCTTCATTTTATTTTTTTATTTCCACTCGCCTACTTCTCCCTGCTATTCCTTCATTTAAAGTAGCATCACACAAGGCTGACAAAAAATAATGGTCCAAGTTTTAATTTAGGCCACTGCTTATATACCTTTCAATAATACAAACAAATACAACTATGTACTTTGAATTCACAAATATCTAGTTATTTACCCTCTTAGGATACTCATTTCAAGCCTAATACAACTCTAAAGAGACAGAAATTAATACACAGGGAAATTTAAAGAAGGACAAAACAACAAGTATTGATTACAAGGATTAATCACTATATGCATCATCCCTGTTGAACTGGAGCAGGTGACGTCAGACGATAAGAACTGAGAAAGTGAAAATGGGGTTTATACTCTGTGAGGATCAAAACATCTCAAATGGGGCGCCTGGGTGGCTCAGTCCTTAAGTGTCTGCCTTCAGCTCAGGTGATCCGAGCGTCCTGGGATGGAGCCCCACATCGGGCTCCCTGCTCAGTGGAAAGCCTGCTTCTCCCTCTACCTCTGCTCTTCCCCGTTTGTGCTCTCTCTCTCACTGTCTGTCAAATAAAAAAATAAAATCTTAAAAAAAAAATCTCAAATGCTCAGCCCTTTATGAGAACCTAGAAGCAGAGCCATCATATAACATGTATTGACCATGGTTCCCATAGAGATTGTGATGGTTTTTGAGAGCCATTGATGACTCTGCCTTTTGCACTTTCTCCCCCTGGGTATCTTCTAGTGCCTTTGCCCTCATCTGAAATGACTTCTCCCTTTCCCTCAGAAGTTCCACCTACTTCCAGATCCAGCTTAAACCTCTGCCCCTCAAGGCCTTCCGAAAATCACCCTCACCTCTAAGCTCCTTATTTGTATGAAGTCTTCCAGTTCTTTGGAAATCAGTTGTGCGATGCCTAATGACAGTTCTGAGAATGGGTGCTTAAACTTTCCTTCTTATTTAATATTTTTATTACTTAACTTTTCACATATTTAAAACCCTTGAGGATAATATATCTTACATTTCTTTTTGTTAACCTATATAGAAGGTGTCATTAAATATTTATTGATTTAAATTTATTTAAAACTATTCATCACCTTTTTTTCCAGTCATTTCAAAGTGTTGATTTAACAAACTTTTAAAAATGTAGATAAGGGGTGCCTGGGTGGCTCAGCCATTGGGTGTCTGCCTTCGGCTCAGGTCATGATCCCAGGGTCCTGGGATCGAGCCCCGCGTCAGGCTCCCTGCTCTGCAGGAAGCCTGCTTCTCCCTCTCACACTCCCCTTGCTTATGTTCCCTCTCTCGCTGTCTCTCTCTGTCAAATAAATAAATAAAATCTTAAGAAATAATAAATAAAATAAAATAAAAAATGTAGATGAAAATAATAGTACTCCATTCCAAAACTACCTTCTAAACAACAACCTTTAGCTACTGCAAGTAATTTTTTTAAACTTTAGAATGCTCGCAATTCAAACAATACTGAAGAAGATAAAGGTAGCTAAAGAAATGTCATGTAAGCAGGTTGAGAAGAGAGTTGATATGAGATATTAAAGGAACAAGAATGGAGATCCATGTTGGGCAGATAACAGATAACAAGAGGAAGTGGTAAAAGAAATCAACGTGAACAAAATTGGCAATGGAATGGAATGAACTGTTCTTGGCAGATATCCTCCCCTACCTAAGCAATTGCAGTAATTTCAGTGATTTCCTATATAGTAACAGAATTATGGAGTAAGAAATAGAATGCTCAGAATAATCAATGAGGAAATTAGTTTATCTGGGCCTCAATCCCTTCCTCTGTAAAATGAATAAGTGGATACATGATTGCCTCAGGAGAGGCAGCATGTGCAGAAGTTAAAAGTGCAGTGACTGTCATTATATAAAATGTTACCAATGGAGATAGCTAGGTGAAGGTAAGTGAACTCCTTGTACTATTTCTGCAACTCCCTGAACGGCTGTAATTATTTCAAAATAAAAGTCTTTAAAAGTACAGGCTGTGGAACCAGACCACTGGGATTTGAATAGAGGCACAATCACTGGCCTTCGATCAAGTCATTTAACCTCTCTGCATTTCACTTTGCTCGTCTGCAAAATGAAGATAATCATAGTATTTACCTCATAAACTGTTGTGTGGATTAAATAAACTAATACATGTAAACTACTCACAACAGGGCTTGTCAAATAGTAGTCACTCGGTGGTCAGCCTTTATTAATGTGGTTATGATCTTTTCAAAATTATTCTAAGATAGTGTTCAGCTCTAGAATACATGTAAGCTATTGTTATCTTTGCACTACTAATGTGGAGAGAAACAAACTAGTTTGAAAAAAGAGAATAAATCTTGGTAGCTATCAAGGCCAATGTTGTAGCTTGGTCACCTGCCTTCTCTCCATAAATGAGGATTCAATGTCATATTTATATAGACAGGCTTGCGTTTATTTATTTATTTATTTATTTTTTGAAAAATGGATCTATCACAAAGAACCATGCCTTTGGAAAGGAGTCTCAGTTTATAGTGGAGCCTGCGTTCCTGCTACACCAGGGTCATCTGCCACAGAACCACGCCCTGGTTTGAAAACTCCTTAGAACAGATGTCACATTCTCTCTAGCTAACCCTTGCTAGGACCTCAAAGATGTCAGGAAATCCTCCTTGGCACGTTTGACACTTAACTGCATCTTGTCACCATTGGATATAGAGGGTAAGTATTAGAACTTTACACCTGAAGACTGCTATTGAATCAGTCTGTTCTTCTCTTTAATTTCCTTATAGATACTATCTTTCAATTGTTGAATCATCTTCATTACTACTTTGTAGAGTTACTGTAAAGATTACATTAACTAGCATACCTCAAGACACCTCTCTTTGTATGGGGCACACAGTAAGCACAAAATGCCTTTTTCTTCCCTTTCTAACCAAGAACTAAACTAATTATCTCCATCAGAACGTGAGACAGTTGAGGTATTCGAGTTAGAATCTCATAATGAATATACAGGCAAGCTCACAAACCCCTAGGTTTTTATCTACTTTTTGGAGTTTTCAACAATTACGAAACCAGATCCTAACTGTTCTTCCCTGCCCACCCTAGTCAATTTTTATCCAGATCCCAAATTTTAAGCTATTATGTCTTTTAAAGCTTAGATATTTTAAACTGAAATAGTTCAAGAAACATATACTATAAATAGACATCCTTTGTGAAAACTTTTTTTTCTTAAAATTATTCCTCGCCTCACCTAAACCTTATTCAGTCACATTCCACTTAAAATGTTTTTTGCTCTTCTTACAGTTACTGTAAATGCGCTCCTCCCTCCCTTTCAAAATGTGAAATCTTGTCAAAAAAGGAAGATTTTATAAAATCAAACACCTACAGTAATATTGCAACATGCTAGACTGTAACTGTGAGAGAAAATTCAGTAAAAATGGTGTCTTGTTACTTCAGTGCAACTCTCCTGTCTCTTCTTCAATGATTTTTAAAGCCAGAACAGTCTGTATGCTTCTCACAATATCAGTGTTTTCAGCTGAATTTTCTCCTCCTATTCTTAAGATTCTGGTCTGAAAGTGACAAAACATGAATGGAAAAAATATCAAAGCTTGATTTTTCAGATAACTACTACTTGAAGAGTAGTTTGGAAAATTCTGTTTTCACTTTCAGCCTCCCTTGCCTCTTCAAAAAGAACTTGGTTTTTTGTCAAATGCTATGAGAGAATGGTTAAAAAGAACCTTTTGATTTGCAAGCCACTTTGTCCTCAAATGCCGCTACATGCCTGAGAATTTTTTTTCTTTAGTTCTGAGAATACAACAAAACCCAGTTAAAATAGCAGGATTTCCTAACACAATGCTGCAAAACCCAAGTTCTGATCAAGATTACCGGCAAACTCAATAGAATGAACAATGAGATTCTTATTAGACTGCTTTTCTTCTACAAGAGAAAAATACTTTTTTAAAAAATCATCACTGGAGTGATGTTTACCTTAAAGAAATACTGTACTCAGGATAGAAGACACTTGTGTATTGGACCCATGCACCAACTTCCTCGTCGGCTGCCCTTTTTTTGGCTTCTGTTACTGAAAACAGATTAAATGATTCAAATCTTCTTACGGATACATGTCGCAGGCAATCATCCAGGTGCTTCTGCTTCAGAACCTTTGAAATAAAGCCAAATATCGTGTTCATATGATATATACACAGGTTAGGGGTTCAAAGTTTAAGCGGTCAGGGGACATTCATTTCCAAATACGTCAGATTAGATAATGTAGGCCAACCTCTTGCTGGAGGCGACTACAGATGATGGACAGAATACCTTTTTTTTAAAGATTTTTTTATTATTTATTTATTCAAGAGAGAGGGAGACAGTGGGAGGGAGAGAGAGTGAGAGAGAATGAGCAAGGGGAGGAGCAGAGGGAGAGGGACAAGCAGACTCCATGTTGAGTGCAGAACCCAATGTGGGGCTCAATCCCAGGACCTGAGATTATGACCGGAGCCGAAACCAAGAGTCAGATGTTCAACCGACTGAGCCACCCAGGCACCCCTGGACAGAATATCTTAAAACATTATTTAAGGTAGCAGAGAACAAAGAACAAAGCAGAGAACTAGTAAAGATTTACCAGTCTAATAACTTAAAAAGGATATAAATCCAGAGAGGTGAGCTTGGCTTTTGCAATCACTTTCCTTGTGGGGACATTGATCCAATTCCATTACAAAGAGCTAAGAAGACAAGCAGCACCTTTTACAGCCTGTGGACTTAGGGGGTAAAAGCTGAATTTCAAAGCTTACTACCTAGGCAGGGGCAGGTATATTGTTCTGAGCCTGTCTCATGCGTGTGTGTGTATGTGTGTCTATTTTAAGATAAATCAAATGAGTAATTTTGTTGGGGGTCACTGAAAACTGGGTTTTTAAATATGGGAGAAACAAAGTTGTAAGATTAATGATGGTAAGCAAAAACTCTATAGCTCTGAATCTGAATAAAGTGTAACAGAAACTAAGGGTTATTTTATCTATTAAAACATGTGTAAAAACATATATATCTCTTACATCTTACCACTTAAAAGTTCTAGAAACAATGACCAAACTAGTAGCAATGGATACACTTAATGCCCATATTGCTGTCTTTAAATATTATTTTTCTATTAAAACAAAGTAAGGCCCCTTGGAGAAATGGCATGAATTATACAAATGAACCTAGGACACCCTGCACACAAGAAACTAAGAAAGCCATAAAAAATTAAGAGTTATATCAAAAGAACTCCAAAGCCAATTTGAATAGGGTCCATTGGCCAAAGATGGGACAGCGCGAGCATTAACAAAGGTAATAAATGTAATAGAATCGAAACATATGAGTTCGTCAGGGTATTTTTTTTTTTAAATACCCCATTGATGATCTTTAAAGGATGCTAGAGAACCAGCTTATTATTTGGAAAACTAGTAAACAAAGAGAAAGAATCAAGTATTTTTCTGTCTTTCCTATATGAACTGTAACTGAGAATATCCAAATAGATAAGGGGAAGTTTGTCCTTATAGTAGTATCCCAAGAAATAAATGAGGAAGGAATGACACAATTAGAATATCACCATTTTTCAACCTTCTCATGAATTCATGAACCTAGACAATCATCACCAGGAAGAGAAATAACCAGACACCACTGTGATTACTGATGAAAGCATAGTCTACCATCATCTTGACCAACCAAACCAGACCAAGCCAAAAACATTAATCTGAATCTGATCAAGCCTCTATATCTAGCAAAGAGGAACTTGCAGGAAAAAGGGAATTAGGCATCCCATTAAACATCATCATCGAGTATAATTACTAAAAATCAACAACCTAATAGTCATAATCAAATGAAAAATAACTAAAACGTTACCTAAAACACCAAATATATTGGAAATGAAGCAATATACTTCTAAAAAAGTTATGAACCAAAAAAAAAGAAGAAGAAGAAAATCCAGTAGAAATTGGAAAGTATTTTGAACTGAATAATAAAAACACATTTCAAGACATATGAAATGCAGATAAATTCGTGCTTAGAGGAAAATTTGTGGAAAGGCTAAAAATCAGTAAGCTAAGCATCCATTGCAAAAATTACAAAAAGAGGGGCGCCTGGGTGGCACAGCGGTTAAGCGTCTGCCTTCAGCTCAGGGCGTGATCCCGGCGTCATGGGATCGAGCCCCACATCAGGCTCCTCCGCTATGAGCCTGCTTCTTCCTCTCCCACTCCCCCTGCTTGTGTTCCCTCTCTCGCTTGCTGTCTCTATCTCTGTCAAATAAATAAAATCTTTAAAAAAAAAAAAATTACAAAAAGAAGCAAATTAAGTACCCTAAAAAAACAGAAATTAATAAAGTAAACAAAAATATAGCTAGAAAGATTAAAACAGCAAAAGTTGGTTCTTTAAAGAGATTAATAAAACTGACAAACCCTTGATAACACTAATAAGAAAAAAGAGAGAAAATATAAATATGAATGTGACAGGGAGATCACTACAGATCCGCAGGCATTAAAAAATAGCAAAGGGATATTATAAAAACTATGACTATTTGGATGAAATGGACAAATTCCTAGAATACAACTACCAAAACGGACACAAGAGGAGACAAAAAGTCTGACTAGCACCAAACTATTTTAAAAATACAATGTGTAGGTCGGTAGGGGAAGGGATAATTGGATGATGGGCATTAAGAGGGCACTTGATGTGATGAGCACTGGGTGTTATACGCAACTAATGAGTTGCTAAATTCTACCTCTAAAACTAATTTTAAAAATAAAAATAAAAATACAATGCATAAATAAAAATTTTACCAAAGAAAACTCCAGGCCTAGATTGCTCATCAGCAAATTACACCAAATTTCTAAGTAAAAATTAATGCATGTCTTACCACACTCTTCACTAAATCTTCAAATAACCCTATGGGATAGATACTAATCACATGAGAGAGGAAAGAAGGGGATGTTAATTTGCTGAACATCAGAGAACTAGGAAAAGGCAAAGAATCATGCTGTTTCTTTCACCACTGGTAGTTTCAAACATATGGCATCGTGTTTTAATTTAAATCATATTGTGAAATATTCCCTTAATCAGATTAAATCAAGTATTAGACCTCTAGGTAAGACTATTCATTTTGTAGGTGTTCGTGAATGTGTGTGTAATGGTCATTGCTACTTTTTCACCTGTCCTACATCCCTTCCTCTTGGGAACTGCCCTCCCTCACTCTATGAAATAATGATGGGATTGTTATCTTCCTTGACACAGAGTGGGCTAATGTCCCAGGTAGCCAAAGTGCCTTATTCTCCTGGACCCAACAACTGGTCCAAGCTTGGCCTATTAGAGTCATTTAATGGACATTATTTGGTTGTTTGGGAAAAGGGTCATTTCTTCTGGATCACTAGTTGAGCACATGATGAAAGCCTGTAGTTGCCAAAAGCCATCTTTGCTCTCAGGTAATGAGACCCAACAAAGAGGAAAACAGAATACTATCCAAAGCCTCTACCAATATTGTTCCGTAGTCTTCATCTGATTAAAGTGAGCGCTAGGCTCAAAAGTCAGCAATTTATCATGTGACCTGGTATCAAATGATGAACTAGGTCAACGGGGTTTTTTATTTTAAAAAAAAGGTGAATTACCAAACCAAAAAAAAATATTGAACAGTTAAAGTGAAGGACCATTAGATAGCATTGAAGCCCTATGGGGTAAGGGAATGACAGAACTGTGAAGAAAAAAACAAGTAGACACAAGCAGATGCCCCTAAGAGAGAGAGCTGCATCTCTCTATCACTGTTTAGATCCCTGAGTTTTCCAGTCCTGGACACATACAAGATGTGGATGGTCCATTTGAGACATATTTACTAAGCACCTACAAATGTTTAATATACATTGTAGATTAGATTTACTATGGAAAAACATTCACTTCCTTTCTTGCCCCTTCAAGGGAAGAGTATACTTCTCTGCCCTTTGATTTTAAGCTTGGCCAAGTATCTTACTTTGGCCAACAGGATGTTAGCAAGGGCTTAAAATGTGTTTCTGTGGTTGCCCTTGCTCTCTTATACCTCTGCCATGCTCAGGAGAGTATGTCAGCCAACTGGTCCAAGGATTAGAGCCAGTCTGCTGATGACAGCTTATGTCAGTCAGCTCCCAAGAGGCCCACAGACGCACAAACAAAATAAATGCTCTCTGCTCTCTGCCATCTTAATGTTGTAGTTGTTTGTTACTAATTAACAGCTAACTGATAAAATACACTGAGGACTTAATACTATGGGCCACTTAAAGCCTGTTACTCTCAGGCTTTCCACAACACTTAATAATATCTGCCAGGCACCGCACAACGTGCAGAGGATGGAGATCAATAAAATACCATCTTTTCCCAGGGAGAACTCCCATTCTAGTAAGTTAGATGAACTCTGAATAAATGATCATAAAATGATATGGGGTTCACCGGCAGAGTGAGCAGAGGGTCTAACTCAGCCCAGAGGAGTCAGGAGAGTCTTCACAGAAGACATTAAAATGTAGTTCTGAAAAATGAACAGTCATTTAACAAGTAGGAAAGAAGATAAGACTCTAAGCAGAGTACACATGTGTATCAAAACATTAAACGCCAAAACATGAGGAGTACAAATGGCAGCCATAGCTAAAGCTTGTCTTGGTTCTGATGTAGACAGCAACTCAGAATGAATACATGTGCTGGTCAACTGGAGTTCTTACTATACTAAGAATCACTGAAATCATCACAATAAGATTTGATTGATTAATTCAAGGCCCTATTTGACTACATTGATAATTCAACTTTAACCATTTCACTGTAGAAAGTTTCTATAATGATCTGTGAAGACATGCATTTGTTATCCTATAATTTTGTAACATTAATAACAAAACCAGATCAATAATGCTTTGAGAAATGATCACTGAGTTATGTCATGACATAAAGCTGATTGGAGACAACTGCAAAGTAACCCTCATATAAGAAGCTGATTGGAGACAACTGCAAACAAAGTAACCCTCAAAAAACTAAACACATTCTCAAAGAAAGTGGCCAGTGCTGGAAAATTCTTCTCGAAATAGAACAGTCAGAAATGTAAAGTGTCCTCTTGATTCAAGTTTTCAGGAGGAAACCTCAGCAGAAGCATAACACTGGTGTTCAAAACAATAAACAGATTTTATTTCAGCAAGTTTGGAAGGGGAGAAGTTTGGAAAGAGGGTCGGCGATGTCAAATCAGAAATGTGTCAAGCTTGCATACAAGTGAAGTTACCAGCAACAGCAGCAACTCTTAAATACAAGAAAATAACCGTCATTAAACAAACCAACACACCCGGACCAGAACACCTTGGGCACCAAGAATCTCGCTGATCACTTCAAACTACAAGATCAACATGAAAACTTCACATCCCAGTAAAAGAGACAGCTCTTAATACACCTTCCACACTCCGCTGTACCGACAGCACGTGCAACGTCACAGTCCCAACACAGTCAACCACGCTGATCTCCAAGAAAAGGGGCCAAACTTTGAACCAGACTCAGGCAGGCAGATAAGAAGCAAGAAGAAACCCGGGGGAAAAGTAAAACAGAAGCAGGAAAGAGAAGCAGCATAGGATGGGGAGCAGCGGTCCCACCAACTGGATTGTTAAGCAAAGAGAAAAGTCCCCCAGATGCAGACACATATCCAAAAGAAGATCTACTTCCATCTGAGTTTCCCAAGAACTCGGCGTTGGCTGCCCCCTCCCTGCCCCACCCTAATTCCTCCCTTTTGGTGGGACCCTTAGTAGAAGCAAGGGGGCGCTTCTCAGGTGGCTCCTGGCAAAACTACAAGGGAACTCCCGGAGCCGCCAAGAGGAGAGTCGCGGCCGGTCGCTCGCCTCGTACCTGCGAGGGAAGTGACCAGATGCAAAGGTGAGGCGAGTGGACTCTCCCTTACCTGCCGCAGGAGCTTCCACCGGGCGGCTCCCAAGGGCTCCGAGACTTGAAGCCCCCGAGAGGCGCCGCCGCTTGCTGGGCCTTCGCCCACAGCTCGCTCAGCCTCGCCGGCCTGGGCGTCCGCGACCCGCGACTCCATCCCGTTAAAGTCGTCTATACCCCGAGTTGTCACGGCCACAGCTCTCCCCTGCCAGGACCTGCCGACTTCTTCCCAATCAGGACCTGTGAGCCGGACCTCCCTCCGACCGCCCCAGCGCGCGCACCCTCCCCGAATTCCGCATTTCCGGTATTCGCGTCTCCTTGGCAACCAGGGTAGCGCGGCTCGCGTCATTGCACCATTTTTGCTGGCGGCCATCTTTAGTGAGGGCGGGCCGAAAAGTGAAGGAGTTGTGGCAGAACTCGCGGGACACTGGCTCCTCTTTTCCCCTTGTCCCCTGCCTCATCTCGAGCCCAGAAGACTAGCAAAGACCGAAAAGGCTTAAAACTTTCAGGGTTTTAAGAAACCCAGGTGTAGGAGAAGACGCTCATGACCACAATAAACATGGCGAAATCTGCTTAGGGTTGGTGCTTGACTGGAGTTACGCACACCGGCGTGCTGCAAACCAGCTCTGGGCGGCTCTGGATAGGTTGTAGTTCTGCGCGTTGCAGAACGCAGACTTCGGCTGGACGCGACTGAGTTAACAGCGGTGCTCCTTCCCGAAAGCTTCTGGTTTTCGGACGTGCCCTGTCTTGTTTCGGTGTGCAGAGCCCGGCCGACTGTCCTTCAACTTGCGTACGTATGGAGGGGCATACTGTGTACAAGAGGGATTCTCCCCATTTTCCCCTCACCCAGTCACGCCTCAGTCCCCTGGTCCTCGCTTTTTGCCTGGCGTCCCTTCTCCGCGTGGCACAAACTGCCGCCACCCCATTCCCCCAGCCTCCCTGCGCTCACTTCGCCTCATCCCTGGGGTGGAGAGTTGCACCGGGAAAACGACTAGGTCCCCCCGGGAAACACCCATTCGTCTTCCCCACCCCCATCCCTGGCCTTGCATACTGTTTTCTCTCTGCGGATGAAAGATGGATGGATTGAGACTGCCGGAATGGGTATAATTATTTAGGTCCTTTTCGGTCCCTGTTACAAGGCCTTCGCGGGCGGGGGTTGGGGATGGTTACTGTTGGCTACTTACCTCTTTTCCCCACTCGCCCTTTATTTTGCTGCGACACAGAGAGAGATTGGGGGGAGGGCGCGGAGGCGTTGTAGGGGATCAGATCTCTAGTAAATCTGACGCAGTATTGTGCCTTTGATACCGAGGGGCGTTTTGTGGAAGATTGCCATGATGACATGCAACAGTGTGCAAGATACTTTGATTTCTCTTACAATAATAGTAGCCAGCATTTATTGAGTGCACACTACGTGCCAGGCACTATATTAAGATCTTTACATAAATTGTCTAATTTTATTCGTACAACTCCATAAGGTAAATGGTATCATTATCTCAGTTTTGCAGATGAAGAAACTGAGGCACAGGTGGTGAGTGCCTGAGGGACGACCTGAACCCAGGTGTCTCTCTTAACTACTAGCCTTGCTTTGATGGGTTAATGAGAACCATCTTTTCAACAGAAACCAGGGGTGGCCTCACATTGTATTTGTTCATCCTAAAGTGATGTGTTTTGTTTTAACTAAAGAGCTAAATATCTTTTCAACGTTGAGTCCAGTTGTTGATACGTCCAAGATTTGGAGCCAACCAGATTGGACTTTTTGCTGTGCTACTTTCTGTCCAAGTGACCTAGGGCACTTGCCAAAACCTCCCAGAGCCACAGCTTGCTCATCTGTAAAATGAATGTTATAATGGCTACTCTGTCAGGTCCTTATGAAGTTTAAATTAGACAAAGTACATAAAAGTGTCTGGCACTAAGCACTCAACAACTCCTCTACCTTTATTAAGTAAGTCGGCTTTACCAGTTTATCCTTCATATACATACCAGAGATACGTTCTGGATTTCCTAAGATCAAAGCCTTTTTGCCTTTTAATGCGCTCAAGAGTTCTGGAGATGCCCCCATTAAGTCTGTGTATTTGTTTGCAAATTTTATTTATTTATTTATTTTTGTTATTTTTTAGTTTGCCCCATGTGTACCAGAATCTGTGCTGCATAGTTTGAGCCTGATAGGATTGACTTTACAAATGAGACATTTAAGTCACGTCTGCCGAGAAGTGTGATTTGAATAAAACTTTAACTTACACAAGTTTTCAGGTGTTTTTAACCTGAGTTATCAGCTGTCTGCAGTTAACTCATAACCTGAAGGGTGGATGGCCCTGAAGGGGAGGGATAAGAACTGCGGATCTTAGATACTCTGAGAACCCACTACTGTGTAATCCTACCTATGAAATCATGTGCTGACAGCCCCAAAGGGAGCATAAACCAGGGACTCTGATATCATGCAGCAGAAGAGCAAATTATTTCTCCAGGCTTTGAAGTATAGTATTCCTCGCCTTGGGAAATGCATGCAGAAACAGCACTTGAATCACTGTACCTTCGCTGATCATTATTACAATAGAATAAAATTGAAAAAATATCACCTAACCAAGTGTCTGCAGAATAAACCCACGATATCAGAGTTAGCAAGAAACATCCCAAGTCGGAGCTTCTCAAGTAAGGTATGGACTTTTTAAGTTAACCTATTTGTAGGTCATTAAGATTAATTTTAGTTTAAAGATAAAGGATGGGTAAGATATCAGTTATTAACTTTCTCAGTAGTTCTAGTTTGATTTTTAAAATGCTAAGGCTCAATTGTCTGTAGTTCAATTTAGGTATAAAAGAATATACGCATATATATTTGTACAGTTATAATGTAATACATAAAGATATATATTGAAAATGATTCACTTTTGGAAATCCTTATGCTGACCAGTGCATTTCAAAGTATAATTCAGCTTTCTAAAATTCCTAGAATACCATAATAGCTTTTAACAAAATCTAATAATCTGTTTTATAAATCTCAAATTAGTGAACTTTAGTAACTCCATGTGTGTTAATTCTTTGTTTAAAAAAAAAAATGAAAAAAAGGCTTGCATTTTTGGCCACTTGGGTCCTTCAGGAAGATGCGTTCAGACTCTTGTACTTCGGCCAGACCCCAAGCTGTGGGCCTGACCTCAACCTTGAGGACCTGATTGCCATTACATGTAGAGTCACCACACATTCTCTTTGCGTGGGACAGTCCCAATCTACACCTGTTGTTCCTGTGTAATTATTAATAGTGTCCCCTTTCCTCTCAAAAATGTCATGGTTAGGATGGTAAATTATATAGCCATCCTACTTATTAGAGATTAAGCTATCTATTTATGCTGCTGCCACCTCCCTACCATATACTTGTTGTGTTCCTTAGGCTCATTAAATTACATTTGGGGGTGATACTTTCGCAATAATTTACCATATTAGTTTAATATTTCAGTTTCTGGTTTAAATTGTTTTGTTGCATACTGATTTTTTTTCTTCTTTGTTTTGACGACCTCATTTTTTTATTGTGGTAAACCATGTATAACATAAAATTGGCCATTGTAACCACTTTTAAGTGTATAATTTAGTGGCATTCATTACATTTACAATGTTGTACAGTCATCACCACTATTTTTAAAACCCTATCATCACCGAAAAGAAATGTATCCATGAAACAATAACTCCCCACTGTCTCCATTTCCAGGCCACTGGTAACCTTTAATCTATTTTCTTTCTCTATGAATTTGCCTATTCTAGATAATTCATGTAGTTGTAATCGTATGGTATTTATCCTTCTGTGTTTGGCTTATTTCATTTAACATGTTTTAAAGGTTCGTCCATGTTGTAGAATACATCAGAACTTCATCCTCTTTGTGGCTGAATAATATTCCATTGTATGTGGATACCATATCCATTTTGTCAGTGGATACTTGAGTGGCTTCTCTTTTTAAAAATGATATTTTTTTCATCTTATTTTATTGGATTCTTTTTTTTTACCCCCCAAGGTTTCCTCTTAGCTCATGCTCATGGGTTCTTGTGTGGGTTTTGGTTTTTTGTCTGTTTTTTGTTTGTTTTCGCTTTTAACTTTTTATCTGTGGTTCTTAGACTTTTTTACTCTTTACGTCTTAGTCTTTCAGATTATTTTTCTTTTTATAGTATCTTGGCTTAGTTTAACACATTTTTTTCTTTCTTTACTCAGAAATTCTTCATGTCTTTTATTTCATTATTACGTTTCGTGTGTGTGCAGCTTTATTCTACTTAGGAAACATAAACTTTAAATTTTACCTAGTCAAAAAATTTTGGATCTTTAGGTCATTTTATTTTGCACTTCGTTTGGAACATTTTGTCATCTAGTACATTTATCTTGAGTCTTAGTTTATAAATAGTAGGCAGGAATTACCGGCAGACTGACAGCTGAGATTAGCTCACACCCTGAACAGGAGGTTGACTATTTTTTCCCTCCATTTGTCCCTGAAGCAACTTTCCAATTCTCTTTCATAGATTCTTGTCACCTAGAAACTTTAACCTGACTCAGTAGCTCTTTTAGTAACTCTTTCACCTGAAAAACCAGTCCCGCTTTCACATGTGGTACATCAATCATTTCTTCTATGAGAAATGAAAGCTGTGCTGTCTATCTTTTATGATCACTGGGACCCAGGTATGCTATGAAGAGACCTATAGACAACGCACATTTTCTTTCAGCAAGCATACACTCAGTTCCAACTTTGTTCACTCCTACAGATATAATAAAGTAAAAAAAAAAAAAAGTAGTTGGTGCCTATAGGCACATTCAAATATATCTGCCTGATAATGGAGAAAAGTAAATTTGAGGGAAGACTGAAGAGATAGAATCAGTCAAACTTCATCATTATAGGGTGATTCCATTTTATTGGGGACATCTTAGTGGAGAAATAGTGAATATAGGATGATAATCCCTCTTCTGTTTGGATTCTGAAGTTCAAAAGCCTCTTAGAAAAGTTGTTTTTGACTCAACCCCCATTCCCCACAAACACACAAAGCTATTATGGTCTTTATCCCACTTAATAGATGTTTTGCTTCAAAATCTTCCTGTGTTTCATTACAGGGTAGTGTCTCTGTCACCTTCCCCCCCCCCTCACTGCTTTACCCAGATAGGCATTGAATTGTGTTCACACCATTGTCAAAAAATCAATAAATGTTAAGGTTTATCTCTGAACTCTCAGTTCTAGCCTGTTGATCCGTGTGTCTGTCATTATGCTGGTACCACACTGTCTTGATTGCTGTAGCTTTGTGTAGTAAGTTTTGAAATCAGAAAGTGTGTGAGCTCTTTCTTTGCAAATGAAAAAACCAGAGCCACAGTCCAAGGTTAAGTAAAAAAATTAGCAGAGTCAGAACTAGACATCAGGTAACCTGATTCCTAGTACCTTTCTTTTTTAGCACCTTTTATTATAAACTGTTACAAATACTAACAAAGTCAATACCATAATAAATACCCATGTACTCACTACTTGGTGTGACTTTTCTTAACTGGAAAAATAACATATTTGAAGACTCTTGTGTACTTCCTGTATCACATTCCCTAACCTCCCCAGTGGTGATCATTGTCCTTAATCTATCTTTCCATGTGTGTGTTTATATAAATTGCACATGTATTTGTATCCACAGATGACATATAGGAGTGTTTTACATGTTTTGAAACTTTATATATTATACATACAATTATATAACTTTTGTTCAACTTAACGATTTTGAGATTCCACATTAATATGTGTATTGCTAGTTTGTTTAGTACAACTACTATGTAGTATTCCATTGTTCAATATATCACAGTTAATCCATTTTCTTTGGACAGGCATGTAGATTTTCTCCAATTTCCAGATTACAAAACAAAAGCTGCAAAACATCTTATATGTATCTCCTTATTCATATGTGCTAGACTATTTCTAGATTCTTATACCTAAAATTAGAATTCCTGATTGTATTCATATGCTGATGTTTCATTATCAAATTAAGTTGATAAACCATCTTAAATGCAAACAAGGAATATATGAGAGTTCTTTTTATATCTCACTTGTATTATCAGACCTTTTCCTTTTTGCCCTTCCAACAGATAAATGTGTCAAGTATTTCATTGTTTAATATTCATTGCCCTGATTAATAATGAAGTTGAGCTGCTTTTCTGTGTTAACTCCTTTGGTTTTATCTTGAATTACTTACTCATATGCCTTGACCATTCTTCTTATTGGGTTTTCTTTTTCTTACTGATTTGTGAAAGTTCTTTAGATGTCCGTTGTCTTTTATGTACTGTAGATACCTTTTTTGTAATTAGTGCTATGTCTTTTCACTTTGTTTATGTCTTTTGTTTAAATAGGTCTTTACATTTTTGTTTTATGCTTTATTTCATTCTACTCAGCAGCTACTTGTTGAACACTTATGCACCATTCTAGCAATCCAATATGTAGCAGTGAGCAAAGGGAACAAAATCCCTGCCTTCATGAAGCTTACCATTCTAGTTGAGAGAAGGGAGAAGAAAAACGAAACATATGAATGACACAAAGTATGTCAGAGTCAGTAGGTACAGTGAAACATAAAATAAGACAGGGAAAGAATGAATAGGCCATATGGAGACAGGGAGGATTGTAATTTTAATAGGATGGTCAGGGAAGGCCTAACTGTGAAGGTGACATTTGAGCAATAGCTTGGAGGAGGTGTTTGGACATAGGGTATAGCAAGTTCTAAAAACTGAGGTAGGAGCAATCCAGTCATGTTCAAGCCGTATCAAAGAGGCCAGTGTGGCTCAGAGTAAGTGTGTGTGGGAGGAGTGTAGTAGTAGATGGGGTCATCAAGGTCGGTAGGCCATTGCAAGGATTTTCACTTTTCCTCTTGAGTGAGATGGAAAACCATTGGAGGGCTTTGAGTGAAGACGTGATATGATCTGACTTTAGGCTCACTGTAGCTCTTTTGTTGAAAATAGCCTGTGGAAGACAGGAGCAGAAACAGAGAGCATTTAGGCTTTCTCCTTATCCAAAGGAGAAAGGATAACAGTACAGACAAAGTAGTACCAGTACAAGAGTAAGAAGTGGTTAGATTCTGGATAGATCATGCAAGTGGAATTGAAAGGATTTGCAGATTGCTTGGTTGTATCAAGAGAGAAAGAGAAGACTGTGGTTTTAAGCCTTGAGCAGCTGGAAGGGCAGAATTGTCATTTATCAAGATAGGAGTGATTAAAGAACCAGAGTTTTTGAGGGGAGAGGGTACATGGGGAGATTGGAAGTTCAGTTTGGGACATTTTTCAACATACCTATTAGCCATCCAGGTGGAAGTGTTGAGTAGTCACTTGGATAAACAGGTTCAACTTGTGCAGGGGAAAGGTTCAGGTAGAAATACAAATTTGGGAGTTCTCAGCATATAAATAGCATTTAAGGTCATGAGGCTGGATGAGATCACCAAGGCAATTAGTAGACTGTAGATGAAGAAGTGATCCAGGACATGCTGATGTTAAGAAGCCAGGGAGTTGAATAGGAACTGCTAATGAGACTGAGAAGGGCTAGTGAGATAGGAGGAAAACAATAAGAATGAGGTGTCCTGGAAGTCAAGTGAAGAAAAGTATTCTTGGAAGGAGGAAGTTATGAACTGTGTCCTGATGCTTATAGGTCACATAACACCTTACCTAGAATAACATTTGTGTTTTGCAGTGCCCTTGACAAGAGCAGTCAGTGGAATGAGAAGGGCAGAAATCTTAGGAGGCTCAAGAGAAGGGAGGAAAGGAATTGGAAGCAGGGGGCATAGAAAACAGTTACTTCTCTTCATTTAACAATCACTTTTGAATAATGAAACAGCAAATATAACTAGATATTTTAAATGAGTATAATTAAGGTTATTGAGAAGTGTTTCATGGATACTAAATAAGGTGTACTAATATGAATACACTTCACGTGTGTTAATTACAGATTTAGTATGGTCTACACTGTGTAAAGCAACAAAGAAGCCATTTATCAAGTCAAAGAAGTTCCTAATTTCTCTAAATTATTCCTAATTTAAGGTTTTATCATTTTTTTAGTGTCTTGATTATTTTCTATTTTTTTCTGCATTAATGGAAATGGCCCTAAGATTTATCTCCTTTATTTGTGTTAGATTACATTAGTAGATTTGAACTACTAATGTTGATCCAGCCTTTCATTCTTAAGATATATCCTACTTGGTCACATGGGGTTTTACTATTACTGTTACTATTTTTCGTTCTGTGCTTTTTTAAAAATACATTTATTCATTGTATTTTTAGTTGTTTTTTTTTTTTTTTTTAGTCCATGTTTCACAGTAAGATTGATTTTTAATTGTCTTATGTTGTCATTGTCCATTTTTGGTGTCAAGGTTATATTTGCCTCATAAAATAAGTTGAGTACTTTTAAATAATTGACATTTTTTTCTTAGCATATGAGAAGATTATCTGTTCCTTGAAGATTTAAGAAAGCTACTTTGGAAAGCGTCTGGGTTTGGTGTCTTTTTTAAGAAGAGGACACTTAATTACCAGTTTAATTTCTTTGATAGTTACTGGCTTATGCAGCTCTTCTGTTTTTATCTGTTTGGGTAATTCATTTATTTTCTGGAAAATTATTCATTTTATCTGTTTTCAAATATTTAGGCATAAAGAACTTTATTGTGTTTTTTTAATCTGTATTATATCTGTAGTTACACCACCTTTTTCATTTCTAATATTCTTTTTTTAATCACTCTTGTTCTACATGTCTTTTTTAGTACATTTATCAGAGGACCAACTTTTTTTAATATAAAAAATAAACAACAAACTTTTTATTTTGTTGATCTTCTCTAGTTTCTTCGTCCATTTCATTGAAACAAGTTTATTCCGCTTCTTCTACTTCCTTTAGGTTTACTCTCTTTTTGTCTTCTGAAGTTGAAATGCTTCATGTTATATTTCAGGAGTCCTGTAATGTCAGTTTCCCACTATTAATGATGTAAAGCTTGATAATTTTGGTTAAGGTGATAATTGCTGGTTCTTTCCATAAGTAAAGGGAGCCTTATTCTCTTTGCAGTTACTAAGTAATCAGTAGGGTAGTACTTGGTACTGTATTAGCGTTGTGTTACTCAACATCATTTTACCTAATAAGTTTAACAACCATTGATGATCTTTACCCTAATCATTTGTCACTGGGGTTGCTAATGATTTTCTGATTCTATTATTTCTGTATTTATTCGCTGATATTATTCTGTAAAAAAGTTTTCTTTTTTGTTGAAGCCTCTTTTTTAATTCTGGTTTGGTGTGCTTGGCGAGTTTTTTGTTGTTTGTTTTGGCTTATTTTCAAAATATGAATTTTTATATTTTTCAGGGTAATATCAGTTACAGTCCTTATTCTTTTTGACGTTCAAATTGTCCCAAATGTAGGAACCTCTACAAACTGGCCCTTTTAACACATCTCCATTAAGCTTTGGGCATTTCCTTGCTTTCTGACAAGCCTATTTTTTTACTCTCCTGCCCTGGATTTGGAATTAGCCATTTATTAATGGTACCATCTTGACTAAAAGCTGTCCAGTGTGTTTCTACTGTGCAGTTTTTCTGTCTTTAGAATTGATTTTTGCCATAATGAAGTTTATGTATTCCATCCTCCTGTTTCATAAGTTTCATTGTTAAAATGGTTTTATCACAGTTCATCTGGCAGGTGGGAAAGAGTGCCTTTTTCCAGTAATGGAGTGATAGTAACCTTAAAATTTTAAGTTAAACCTATCTTCACCTTAGTTCCATTAGGTAGTATATGCCCTTCAAACCAGTAGACTATTAAGGTATTAAGATACTTGGCTAAAATAGATAGGTTTAGCTGTGTACTCTAATTATATTGCTAAATGGCATTGAAATGAAAACTTAAAACACCCAGTGGGTATTGTTGGGACAGAATTAAAACCAAAAACAACTTGGATGTTGAATATTTTGGATTTATGGATATTATGTAAAATCTCCATTTTCCTGGGAGTGGTTCCTTTTGAGGAATTATTTATAAAGCTCTGAATTCTACTTCTATTTTTTTTTTAAGCTTTTTTATTTATTTATTTGAAAGAGAGACAGGCGCCGCCTACTTCTATTTTATTAAGGCAGTTAAAAGTCCTGTTGCTTGGGCGCCTGGGTAGCGCAGTCGTTAAGCGTCTGCCTTCGGCTCAGGGCGTGATTCGGCCATTCCGGGATGGAGCCCCACATCGGGCTCCTCTGCTGGGAGCCTGCTTCTTCCTCTCCCACTCCCCCTGCTTGTGCTCCCTCTCTCGCTGGCTGTCTCTCTGTCAAATAAATAAATAAAATCTTAAAACAAAAAAAAAAAGTCCTATTGCTTGCAGGATTATTTTGGTTCAGGTAAGCTCAGTTTGTTTGGATTTTTGACCCAGAAAAAGGTTAATCAAGAAGTAAAATAAATTGAGCTAAGAGGACAGGTATTATTCCCAGTTCTGTTGCCTTTAGCCCTGCATTGGCCATGGCTCTATAAGAATGGGTATTTTTTTAAAAGAAGAAGAATGGTTATTTAGAAGTAACAGGCCTAGCTCCCTGACACAGAATGTGCTAGAAACTGAGAGGTGGACAGAGGTACTCTTCATAGCTGTCCTGACTCTACTTCAAAAGTTCCAGTGGAATTACAGAACAAATAAGCAATGTTATCTGGAAATGAAAAGGTAGTTCCTATTGCTAAGTTGTAGTTTCAGGATAGATTTCTAGTGATCTTCTAATTTGTGTTTCAGATGATATTTGGAAATTATTGATACAGATAGTTTACCTCACTACTCTAAAGATCAACTCTAAGTTTTGTGAAAATGCTAAGAAATAAATGAAAAACATATGAGCCTCCAGGATTGGATTTCAAATGATTACTCAAGGATGTTGAGCATATGGTTGAAGTAGAGACTGAATGACTTGGACTGCCATAACAACAGTTGTTCCTGAGTGGACTCTAATCCAAATCACAAAGTATCTCAAAAAGTCCAAAAGAAAAACTTTGTGGAAATGATTGTTTTTCCATTTAATTTGTTTTGGTGATATTTCTATTTTATTCTTGTGTTTAATTTTAGATTGTAAACTCTTTGCGATATAAACTGTATTCATAGCTTACATTCTCGACAGTGTTGGTAAAGTATCATGGACACACTTGTGCAATAAATATTTACCAGCTGTTAGAGATCCTTACCAACAGCTTAGTGCCCCTCTGGGCACAAATCACTGTGCAGTTGTCATCTTTGGCAGAAAGCTGATGTTGAAAATCTTGGCTAGAATTCTTTTGCTTAACCAAGGCAAACCTGTAAAGTGTTGAATCAGTGAACCTTTTTTTATTGGATAACTGAAGTTTTTGCCTTATCCAAATTTTAATAATTCATGTGGCATTTACGTGCTCACCAGAGGTCACCTAAAGTTCTTAGCTTATTACATACTTCCAATAGGACATTGAGTGCTTCTTCAGCTTTTATCTATATCTCTACTCATGTTCATTAATTGTCCATTAATTTTTCTTATTCTTTTTATACGGCAAACATATTTTTTCCTTAAAGAAAAGTTCTGTTCTTATAAAGTATTAATTAACCTTTTGATCTGATAAAACAGTTCTATTTGGGGGATTCCTTATCCCCACAAGAGAAGAAAATTATGGCTAATGAAGATATAAAATAAGACATGTTTCTTATAATTCTTTCTGTGAATAAAAATAATAATGAACATTTATTAATAAAAATAATCTCTTCCTCTCCCTTTGAAATTTCCCTCATTTTAGGAGCCATTATACTTTATAAAACTCAGTAAACATTTTTTTCTACCTCTTCCCCTGACTACTAAATATGTAAGCATCCTTTCCTTTATTGCTTAATTTTGTATAAATCTTTCTTATATCTAAATACTCTCCAGTGCTTCTTAGTGCTTCTGCACCTTAAGGACTTAAACGTGGTAACTGATAGTATAGCCATCAGGTGTCTACCTTATTTTCTTTGTTTACATTTTGAAATGAAAAAGAGCTTAAAAAACAGCATTTATTGAGTTTAGGAAAGCATTTAAGATCTGTGAAATGCATATTATTTCATAAGTATAGACCTACCATTGTAGTACTTGCATGAAAAGGAAATAGGGATGATCTCTAAAAAGCAGAGGTTTTTCTCTCTAGTTTGAAATATGATCATACCAATAAAATTTTTTCCAGGATTTTCTGCCTATTAAACAAGAAAACGAAAAATCACTTTCAAAAAACATGGATGCGTTTGAAAAAGTGAGAACAAGATTAGAAACACAGCCACAAGAAGAATACGAAATCATCAATGCAGAGGTAGGATAATCTTAAGTCTTTTTTTTTTTTTTAATCTGATGTTACTGGTCAGGATGCAAATGAAGTACTTTGTGATTCTAGACATAATCCCACAACAGAATTAAACTGCTTTTGCTTTTATGCTGAAAAACTTAAACAACAAAGAATAAGAGTGTGGTTTTTATATTTATTTTTTTTCCGATTTCATTTATTTATCTGAGAGTGAGAGAGCAGGATCAGGGGGAGCGGCAGAGGGAGAAGCAGGCTCCTCGCTGAGCAGGGAGCCTGATGCAGGACTTCATCCCAGGACCCAGGGATCATGACCTGAGCTGAAGGCAGACGCTTAACCAACTGAGCCACCCAGGCGCCCCAGCATAGTATGATTTTTAAAATAAACTGTAAGTGAATTTCAAAATCAAAATGAACTTCCAAGTTACTTTGTTAATTCTGGTTTTTGGAAACAACCACTTCTGTTTTAAAATGTTTTAAATAATTCCAAGGAGAAGTTCATATGAAACCACAATTTTTTTTTAATTATTTGAAAAGTATTTGATTGCCCTGTCTACAATTTTTTGTAATAAAAGGAAATTCCCTTCAGTGTAATACCATGAAAGCCAAGTAATTGACCATTTAAAGGTGTTACCACAGTCATAAATATCCAGTTGAAGCACATTGAACATGCGTGTTGCAACTTTTCCAGTAAGACTGGAAAATAGAACCACAGCTTATAAATGAAAATCACATTCATAGTATAATGGAAATAGCAGTAGGTTAAGAATCAGGAATTCCAGATTCAAAATAAGCCATTAAGCAGCAGGTAATAAATGTGACTTAGGCTACCCGAAGTCATATCCTTCAATCAATTGCATTTAACATGTAGGTATTGGACAAGAGCACTATTTATATATTGGGTATTATTCTCTCAATCTCAAATTATGTATATCTGTCAACCCATAAGATGCTTTGTATAAAATCAAATTGAGGGGCACCTGGGTGGTGCAATTGGTTGGGCGTTGTACTCTTGGTTTCAGCTTAGGTCGTGATCTCAGAGTCCTGAGATGGAGCTCCGCGTCAGGCTCCACGCTCAGTGCAGAGTCTGCTTGAGACTCTGTATCTCCCTCTGCCCCTCCTTCCTGCTCTCTCACTTGCACTCTCTCTCTCTCAAATAAATAAATAAATAAATATTTTTTTAAAAAATCAAATTGAAACCAGGACAGCTGGTAGTGACTGCATATTTTAGAGGAAATAATCTGAGCAAGTTACTGATTGTGTTTTCAGACTAATCTGAACCTCTGTTTCTTCATCTGCCTCATTTTAGATTACCTTAAAGATGCCTTTCAATCTTTTGTTAACTGAATCCCACCATAGGGATGTCAGATACTCCCAAAATATAGCTAAAGTGGTTTGTTACTGTCATCAGAGCCAAAACAGCTTTTGTTATGCCTTCTCTTTGTTGCCTTTTACATTTATGTATTAGAAACTCCTCCAGTGATTGTGAATGTATATGAAAACCATATCTTAGTTATTGTATTGTAAAAAGTGATCCATTTTATATTTTGTATGTGTTCATTCACAGACAGGTCTTTTTATAAAAGATCTCATTCTTCATTTTAAATGGTCAGACCAGGGACTCCTTGATGGCTCAGTTAGTTAAGCATCTGCCTTCAGCTCAGGTCATGATCTCAGGGTCCTGGAATTGAGCCCCGCGTTGGACTCCCTTCTCAGTGGAGAGTCTGCTTCTCCCTCTCCCTCCGACCCTTCCCCCTGGCTCGTGCTCTCACTGTCTCTCTCAAATGAATAAATTAAAAGTCTTTTAAAAAATTAAATGGTCAAACCATCAAACAGTTAATTAAACTGTGTTTAAATTATTATTAAATAAGCCTTTTTTTTTTTTTTTTTTTTTTTTGGGTCAGGTTAAGCATGGTGGTTTCGTTTATTATCAGGAAGGCTGCTGCTTGGTTCGTTCCAAAGATGAAGAAGGTACATCATAGTTTTTCCTTTTTTTCTAACATACTCTGATTTTTCATATTTCACATTTCTCATAGGAAATTCAGTTATAATTTCTCAAAGGTATAGAAAGTATATATTTTTTTAGATTATTTCTGCATTAAAAAAAAAGACTAGTTAATATCTGGATTTGCTCAAGAGACAGTTAACAGCTATACCCAGAAGCTTTGGTGGGGAGAATGGAGGTGGGAACCAGTATTTTTTAAGCATCTCCTATATCCCAGGTACTATGCTTGGGCCTTTTACATAGATTATTCAGTGTCATTTACATTCTGTTAACTCTCTAGTTTCTCCATGGTCTATAAATACTAGACTGTATCTATCAAATAATATCACATAGACTGATGCACAGAATAGTACTGAATGGCATAAGCTAATATTAAATAAGAAATACCAGTTTCTATGCAAATCAAGCTGCTATCAATGCTGAAGGAAGCCAGAATGTAGCCTCTCATAGAAGGGGAATGCTAATTCAAAACATTGAAATACAGTTTAAAGATTTTTTTTTAAGTATGTCTTTGAGTTAACACTTTCATACTTTTCTTTATGCAGCAGATAATGATAATTACGAAGTTTTATTCAATTTGGAGGAACTTAAGTTAGAACAACCCTTCATTGATTGTATCAGAGTTGCTCCTGATGAAAAATATGTAGCTGCTAAGATAAGAACTGAAGATTCTGAAGCGTCTACCTGTATAGTTGTGAAGCTCAGTGATCAGCCTGTAATGGAAGCCTCTTTCCCAAATGTGTCCAGTTTTGGTAAGCCACCAAACAGTCTTCTGTGTTAAAAAGGCACCTGTAAGAGAATTGTCCCTACCTTTGAAGCATTTTTACTTGTCCATGTGAATGAGAAGGTGAATGCTTAATCTGTTTATCCCTGTGGATTCCACAGCTTCTTGTGTGTCTTTTATTCAGGAGACCTTCCTTTAATTGTATATCCAAATTCATGTTCATGTTTTTTAAAGTATTGCAGTCAGAATCCAAGCTGTACAGTGTATTTCAATATCTCAGTAATTCTTTGCAAATTTACCATTCGGATACATTTTTGCATATAAGTTGTATCTTAATGTGTTACTCAACTTTAAATTTAGGTATGTTTTTTTAAAATTTCATGTTTTGTCAAGCTATTAGAGCAAATTGCTCATGGTCACTACCAACAAAGTTTGGAACATGTTGAACTAACTTATTCATCAATAGAAGTTGTGATATTTTGACTAAGAGAACCAGCTTTAAATTTTGTCTTATATCATTGAGCGATACATATATTCATAGTTTATCCTCCCTTTTCATTTTCTGCCATAATTTTCCCTGTTTAATAACCGTAAATCGTTTTGCAGCAAGTTGAAATTATAGTCTAATTTATTCTGAGACCTACTTTTGGGGAGAGGGGTGGGCAGAGAGGAAGGGGAATCTTAAGCAGGCTCCATGCCCAAGATGGAGCCCCACATGGGGCTCAATCTTATGACCTGTGCCGAAATCAGGAGTCGGATGCTTCACCGACTGAGCCAGCCAGGCACCCCCTGAGACATACATTTTGTGCATTTTAACCTCTCTAAAATCAAGATGTGTATTATACAGTGATGTCTTACAGTCACTGTCAGCCAGGTGGCAGTCATGATGTGATTGTGTGAAAATTTCATTGACAGCTTCTGGTAAGATCAAGGAAACTCCAGCATTAAAATATATTTGGTAGTTTGAGATATCCTGTGGATTGAGGGCAAACAGAAGAGAGATAGGCATGAGAGAATGTGTTCCAGTGTTTCTTTAGACTCAAAGTTAGAGATTGTAGATGTAAACATAACTCATCTCCCGTAAGCATGTGACTCTGAGATACTGAACATTATGCTCTTATTTAGAAACCTGAGACCGAGAACCACTTGAAACCTTGGAATTGATGTGGTAATATTTTATTCTGCAGAAAGTTCTCTGACTTCTGTATAACATTGGTTAGCTCCGGTCAAACCTGTGTTCAATTTTACATTTCCAGGAATGAACTTGCAAGTCTGTTTTTTTTGTGGCACTTAAAATTTGAATGTGCTGTGCCCTTTTTTCCAACTGTAAATAATATGTAATGTATAATTCTTCAATTATTTTCTTTCAGAATGGGTAAAGGATGAAGAAGAGGAAGATGTCTTATTCTACACTTTCCAAAGGAACCTTCGCTGTAATGATGTGTATCGAGCAACTTTTGGTGATAACAAACGTAATGAACGTTTTTACACAGAAAAGGACCCAAGGTACTAGAATAATGCAATTAAATTTTTTTCTCCAGGGTTTTTCTCCAGTTATCTAAAGTGCTGTTCTTGGTTGACATAAAATATTGATTTCAGCTAGAACCAGGTGTAATAATAGGATAAGATGAGCATAATCATTCTTTTATTAGTTGTTTGGATTTAAAATTGGAATCTAGGTATGTTCAGGCTCCACGTGAACACAAATACACCATTAAACTGCAAATACTAAGTTGCTAACATTCTCTGGGGACTGTGACACATGAAAAGAGTTGTTAATTAAATTTTTAATAGGGTTGTCATACTACATTTTTAAATCCTTTATAAGCCATAACTAGAATACCATGGTATCAGTTGCACAAAATTCACTACACATTTCATATAGATTATCTGCCTTTTAAACTATTTTACTTTGAGCCATGATGTCCACTGATCTTTAAATTTTGTTCTCCCTAGTATTTTGGTAATTCCTCCCTAAAGCTAATTCTCTTTACTTCCTTATAATCTAGGGCTCATGCCTCGTATTACCACTTAGCAGACTTGGGAGGAAATAACAATAAGTTTATCTGGCAAAATCCCTTGACCCTTATGCAGATATACTTTTCCAAATGATTTATGAGAAACAAATTTTTCCTTAACACCAGGATCCTATCACCTTTTATGTCACTTAACAGTATAGCTTGGACAGTGTCTGAACAGATTTTATAAGAAAAATAATGACATCCATATCAGTGAAGTTGATACTAAAAACAAGAAAATTAACCGATCATTTCATGAAATTTCAGAACTGATAAGGATCTTAATGAAAATCTTACACAGCTCCCAGTTTATATCGAGAATTTGAGGTCTAGAGAAATTCCGTTATTCCAGCCCATAGAACTAACATTCTTGGTCTAGTAATGCTGTCATTACCTTTTCCCCCCTCTGATTATGATTTTTTTTTTATGAGAAATTATTAGAACTATTTACTCATATGATTCTATTTTATGTGTCGATCATCAGGGATACCTTTTGGGGAGATGACAGTTTAAGCTAGTAATTTATTATGCTCTGTCAGTAACTTATGACCACAAACCATTAGCCGTCTTGTGAATGAAGCCCAAAATTAACACAGTAAGCTGTACCGTTAAGATACTTGTTTGCCTTATATTGGTACCATCCTAATTTCTAAGATAAAGTGGAACCTATTTGGCTTGTACATGCTTTTCTGCTCCATAAGGAACTAACCAGTTATGGTTAAGCCTCATTTGACATTCAGAGCCCTGATCTACAACACAAACTAGTTTGTAAATTCTTAACACTTTATAATGCCCAAATCCAGAAGGAAGGACCAAAAGGGAAGAGCAGCATACCTAAAGAGAAAATGGAGTAAAGGTCATCAAAGAACTTCTAAAACAGAGCTGCTTCTTACTGTGTTTGCTTTGATCCTCAGGGTTTGGTTTTCTGTTCTCGTAAGTAAAAATCACCAAAGTATGTAATTTCCATTTACCTGCCTCTGGTGACCCAGTTTTGGATACCTGATTTTTAAAAAGGTATTGTCATAAATGTGCCTAAAAAGAACCTTACGAGCCAGGTTCTTCATCTGCTTTGTTTCCAGTGTTTGAGTGAATTTGGTTGTTCAAGGGTAGCTTTCTGTTTTGACAGAATGCCTCTGAAAATCATGTTCAAGAAAAATGCCTCTCCACTAATCTTAAAAACCTTGAATATATTAAGCTGCACCAAACACTTGACATCTTAGAAATTTAAGGTAAAAGGAGTTTTAGAGGTAGACCTTTAACTTCTTTTAGAAATTAGTCTTTTGAAATCTAGAGACAGTTAAAGATTTACATGAAATCATACAGTTGATGAGAAAAAGACAGACACCTGCATCTTCCAGCACTTGATACTGCTCTTCCTTTGTAGTAGAACCTAAATTCTTGTGTGAGAAATGGAATTAGCCTGGAATGGCCCCATTTCCTCTATGTGGCAGATAGTTCTAGTCTTATTCTACAGATTGTTTGATCTCGGACAAGCCATTTCTTGTTCAGTTTCTATATCCTTGGTAATGCTTTACCTAGGTAATGCTTCAGAATTTAGATAATGACGCTCAGATATTGATTCCAAAACTCTTTCTTTCCTTTTTTTTTTATTGATTCATTAGTTGCGTGTAACACCCAGTGCACCATGCAATACGTGCCCTCCTTACTACCCATCAACAGCCTGTCCCAAAACTCTTTCTGAATTTATTTTGTTTCTACGTTTCTTTCATACTTTCAAGTATACCTATCTTTAAATGTATTTATACAAATTAAAAATCCTTGCAAATGATGTCAAACTCATCACTTGCATATCCTGCAGTATAATACTGCAGAATGGGAAAATTAGAGTTTGCTACCCATACAGGCATAATAGTTGTAACCAGTGTAATTAATAGAAAGACGTGTTTGCTAATTGAAATTGATTTTGTGCATCACAGCATGATCCCATCTGTAAATTCATAAGGCAACCTAGAACTGCTAGATTATGAGCAGAGACTTAGTCACTTTTACTTTTGTGTCTTTACTGATAAATAGGGTACCAGGCCTGTATTATTGCCGTCCGTCTAGCCTATTAACTGAGTAAATGGTGCACTTAGGTCAGTTTCTCTCTTTCAAGCTAAAACCCTAGTCCAGTGAAGACTGTGAGGACCTTTTAACCATTGAATTCTTAGCAGTATATAGCAGAATTTAAAGTACATGTTGCCTTGTGGTAAGCATAGCATAATATTATAAACTTATCACTATGTTGTACACCTGAAACTAATGTAACATTGTGCATCACCTGTACTCAAAAAAAAAAAAGAGTATGTGTTGCTACTAAATCGTAAATTAAAACTCATTGAAAAATATATTATTTTGCTAGGTAAAAAAAAATGAATAGTATGATGTGAACTTATTTTTCACAGTAAGTATAATTATTTTCATAATCAGAGGCAAAATATATTTTAAGTTTAAAAATAAATATCAATAGAAATGGGAAAATGGATTGGCCCTAGTTCTTTAAATTCCTTCTCTCTCTTTTTGAATTGAAAATACTTTTGTATCATTCTATAACTTTTTTTGTTAATGCACACATGCCTTTTTTTTTAAGATTTACTTTTTTTTTCAGCTTTATTGAGATATAAATATACATAACAAGTTTAAGGTGTATGTGGTGATTTGATACATTATAGCTATTATAAAACAAATAACACAAGAGAGGTAGTTAATATCTCAGTCATCTCACAAATTACCACTTTTTTTTTTATGTATGGAGGGAATATTTAAACATCTGTCTTGTCTACTTTTGAGTATGTAATACTGTATTGCTAACTCTATAGTCACCATGCTGGACATCTGATCTCCAGAGCTTATTCATCTTATATAACTAAAGATATGGGGGCACCTGGGTGGCTCAGTCAGGTAAGTGTCCAACTCTTGATTTCTGGTCAGGTCACGGTTGGGCTCCACACTGGGCTCTGCACTAGGCATGGAGACTGCCTAAGATTCTCTCTCCCTCTCTCCCTTTGGCCCACCCCTCCTCCCTTCTTTTCATATAAATAAATAACTGAAGGCATGTAGCCTTTCTCCATCATCTCCCCATTTCACCTAGCTCTCAGCTCCTGGCCACCATTCTCCTACTCTGTTTCTGTGAGTTTGGCTTTTGTAGATTCCATATATAAGTGATGTCTTCCAATATTTGTCTTTTTCTGACATATTAACATAATGCCCTCAAGGTCAATCCATGTTGTTGCAAATGGCAGGATTTCCCTTTTGTCATGGCTGAATAATACTCCAAAGTGTGTCTATGTGCATACATGCATGTGTGTATGAACACTTAGGTTGTTTCCACATCTTGGCTATTGTTAATACTACAGTAAACTTGGGAGTGCAGATAACTCTTTGTGACCCAGACTCCATTTCCTTTAGATAGTACCCAAAAGTGAGGTTGTTGGGGGCACCTGGGTGGCTTAGCCATTAAGCATCTGCCTTCAGCTCAGGTCATGATCCCAGGGTCCTGGGATCGAGCCCCGCATCAGGCTCCCTGCTTGGTGGGAAGCCTGCTTCTCCCTCTCCCACTCCCCTTGCTTGTGTTCCCTCTCTCGCTGTCTCTCTCTGTCAAATAAATAAATAGAATCTTAAAAAAAAAAAAATTGAGGTGGTTTAATCATTTGGTAGTTCCTTTTTTAATTTTTTTAAGATTTTACTTACTTAAGAGAGAATCCGCATGTGAGTGGGATGAGGGGCAGAGAAGGAGGGAGAGGTAGAGAATGTCAAGCAGACTCCCGCTGAACATAGAGCCCAACACAGGACTCGATCCCATGACCCCGAGATCATGACCTGAGCCGAAACCAAGACTCAGTGCCTAACCAACTGAGCCACCCAGGTACCTCTCATTTTTTAATTTTTGGGGGAACCTTCCTTTTATTGTCCATAATAGCTAATTCAGTTTACATTCTCACCAACAGTACACAAGGGTTTCCTTTCCTCTACATCCTCACTAACATCAGTTCCCCACTTACCACTTGTCTTTTTGATAATTCTAACATATATGAAGTGATACTGTGATTTTGATTTGCATTTCCCTGATGATTAGTGATGTTGAACATCTTTTCATGTATCTGTTCGGCCATTTGTATGTCTTTGGAAAAATGTCTATTCAGTTCTTCTGCCCATTTAAAAAAAAAATTTTATGTTTAGTGTTATGTTTATTATTTTTTTTATTATGTTCAGTTAGCCACTGCCTTCTGCCCATTTTTAAATCACTGGGGTTTTTTTTGCTTTTGAGTTATTCCTTTTATATTTCAGATGTTAACCCTTTATCAAATATATATATATGCTTTGCAAATACTTTATCCCACTCCATAGGTTGCTTTTTCACTTTGTTGTTTCTTTTGCTATGTAGAAACTTTTTAATTTGATATAGTCTCACTTATTTATCTATTTGTTTGTGCTTCTGGTGTCATTAAAAAAACCATTGCCAAGACGTCTATGTCAAGGAACTTTTTCCCTATGTTTTCCTCTAGGAGTTTCATATTTTCAGGTCTTGTTTAAAGTCTTTAATCCATTTCAAGTTAATTTTTGTGAGTAGCATTAAGATAGGGGTCCAATTTTATTAGCATGGCAATTTCAGTATCATGTGATTATCCAGTTTTCCCAACACAATTTATTGAAGAGATTTTCTGTTCCCTTTTGAGTATTCTTGGCTCCATTATCAAATATTAGTTGAGCATATATTCAAGGGTTTGTTTCTGTACTCTCAGTTCTGTTCCAGTGGTCCAAGTGTCTTTTTTTTTTTTTTAAGATTTATGTATTTGAGAGAGCATGAGCAGTGGGTGGGGTGGGGCAGTGGGAGAGAAAAGAGAGACTCTCAAGCAGACTCCCCACCAAGCATGGAGCCTGACTTGGGGCTCAGTCTCACAACCCTGAGATCATGACCTGAGCTAAAATCAAGAGTCAGATGCTCAAGCGATGAGCCACTCAGGCACCCCCAAGTGTCTATTTTTATGTCAGTACAATACTGTTCTAATTATTATAGCTTTGTAATATAATTTGAGATCAGAAAGTGTGATGCCTTTTACTTTCTCAGGGTTGCTTTGGCTATTCGAGATCTTGTGGTTCTACACAAATTTTGGGATTGTTTTTTCTATTTCTCTAAAAAATGCCATTGGAATTTTGATAGGGATTGCATTCAGTGTATAGATGGCTTTGGGTAGTGTGGACATTTTAATGATACTCATTCTTCCAAATCATGAATATGGCATATCTTTCCACTTATTTGTGTCTTCTTTATTTTCTTTCATTCAAGTCTGAGGTTTTCAACGTATAGATCTTTTCCCTCCTTGGTTAAATTTATTACTAAATATTTGTTTTTGATGCTGTTTTAAGTGGGGGATGTTTTTGTGTGTTCTTTTTCAGATATTTCATTGTTAGTGTATGAAAACACTGATTTCTGGATGTCGATTTTACATCTTGAACTGAATTCATTTATTAGTTCAATAGCAGAATCTTTAAGGTTTTCTATCTATAAAATCATATCACCTGCAAATCCTTTCTGATTTGGATGCTTTTTATTCCTTTTTCTTGCTTGATTGTTCTGGCTAATACTTCTAGTACTGTGTTGATTAGAAGTAGTAAGAGTGGTCATCCTTGTGTTGTCACTGATCTTAGAGGAAAATTTCTCAGCTTTCCACCCTTGAATATGATGTTAGCTCTGGACTTGTCCTATATGGCCTTTATAATGTTGAGTAATATTCGTTCCATATCCAGTTGTTGAGAGAATTTGTATCATGAATGGATTTTGAATTTTGTCCAATGCTTTTTCTGTATTTATTGAGATCATGTGATTTTTATCTATTTATGTGTTGATTTGCATATGTTGAACAATTTTTATATCTGAGGGATTAATCTTACTTTAGCATGATGAATAATCTTTTCAGTGTGTTATTGAATTAGGTTTGCTAGCATTTTGTTGAATATTATTGTATCTATAGTCACCAGGGATATTGGATAGTTTTTTTGTGTCTTTATCTGGCTTTTGTACCACATAACACTGGCCTGATAAAATGAGTTTGAAAGTGTTTTCTTCTCTTCGATTCTTTTGGAAGAGTTTGAGAAGGATTGGCGCTAATTCTTTAAATGTTTGGTAGATTTCGCCAGTGAGTCCTTCTGGTCCAAGGCTTCTCTTGCTGGGAAATTTTTGATTACTAATTCAATCTCCTTACTCTATTGGTTTGTTCAGAATTTCTGTTTCTTCATGATTTAGTCTTGGTAGATTGTATGTTTCTAGGAATTCATTTTTTCTCGGTTATTTAACTCGTTGGTATATAATTGTTCATGGTAGTCTTATACTCCTTTTTATTTCTGTAGTATCAATTGTAATATGTCCTCTTTCTGATTTTGAGTCCTCAGTTTGTTGGTTTTATCTTTTCAAAAAGCAGCTCTTAGTTTTGTTATCTTTCGTTGTTTTTCTGGTCTCTTTATTTCTGCTCTGATCTTTATTACAGTTTCCTTTTTTCTGCTAATGTTGGGCTTATTTTTTTAATTTTCTGATTTCTTGAGGCATAATGTTAGGTCATTTATTTGAGGATTTTTGTTTTTTTGTTTTTTCAGTAGGCTCCACACCCAAGGTGGAGCTTGAACTCACTACCCTGAGATCAAGAGTCACATACTCTACCAACTAAGCCAGCCAGGTGCCCCTATTTTAAATACTTTTTTTTTTTTTAAGATTTATTTATGTATTTGAGAGACAAAGAGTGTGGTGGAGACGGGCAGAGGGAGAGAGGAACTTAAGCAGACTCCATGCTGACCTTGGAGCCCAGTGCAGGACTTAGTGTCACGATCCTGGGATCACAACCTGAGCTGAAACCAAAAGTCGGAGGCTTAACCCACTGCACCACCCAGGCACCCCAAGATATTTCTTAATATAGGCGTTTATCACAGTGAACTTCCCTCTTAGAAGTACTTTTGCTATATCCCATAGGTTTTGGTATGTTGTATTTCTATTTTCATTTGTGTCAAGATATTTTTTATTTCTGTTTTTATTTTTGACCTTTTTTTTTTTAAGATTTTATTTATTTATTTGAGAGAGAGAGAGACAGCCAGCGAGAGAGGGAACACAAGCAGGGGAAGTGGGAGAGGAAGAAGCAGGCTCCCAGCAAAGCAGGGAGCCCGATGCGGGGCTCGATCCCAGGACCCTGGGATCACGCCCTGAGCTGAAGGCAGACACTTAACAACTGAGCCCATCCAGGTGCCCCAATTTTTGACCTATTTTTAGTGGCATATTGTTTAATTTCTATATATTTGTGAATTTTCCAGTTTTCCTTTAATTGATTACTAAGGTAGTTGGAAAAGATACTTGGTATGGTTTCAGTCTTCTTTAATTTGCTAATACTTGTTTTGTAACCTAACGTATGATCTATCCTGGAGAATATTCCTTATGCGCTTGAGAAGAATATATTCAGCTGCTGTTGAATATTCAGTATATGTCTGTTACATCCACTTTGTCTAAACTATATGTAGTTCAAGTCCAAGTCCAACATTTTCTTACTGATTTTCTGCATGGATGATCTCTCCATTGTTGTAAGTGGGGTATTAAAGTCCCCTACTATTATTGTGTTATTGTCTATTTTTCCTGTTGGTATTTGCTTAATCCATTTAGGTGCTCTGATGTCGAGTGCATGTAGGCATACCTTGTTTTATTGCGCTTCACAAACTGCGTTTTCTGTGGCAGTCCTGCGTTGAGCAAGTCTGTTGGCACCATTTTTTCAACAGCGCTTGCATACTTCATGTCTGTGTCACTTTTTGGTAGTTACAACAGTATTTCAGACTTTTTCATTATTATTTGTTTATGGCAATCTGTGATCAGTGATAACCACTCCCTGAAAGTTAAGATAATAATTAGCATTTTTTAGCAATAAATATTTTTTATTAAGGTATGTACATTGTGTTTTTAGACATAATGCTGTTGCATGCTTAACAGTTTACAGTATAGTGTAAGCATAACTTTTATTGGCGCTAAGAAACCAAAAAATTCATTTGACTCGCTTTTAGCAACGGTTCTTTAACCTACCCATATATCCAAGGTATGTTGGTATATTTACAGCTGTTATGTCCTCTTGATGAAGTGACCTCTTTATCATTATATAATGGCCTTCTTTATCTCCCATTACAGCTGTTGAGTTAAAATGTATTTTCATTTATATTCATATAGCTACCCCTGTTCTCTGTTGGTTTCCACTTGCATGAAATTTCTTCTTACATCCCCTCATCTTGAGCCTATGTGTGTCCTTGAAGCTGAAGTGTCTTAGAGGTAGCATATAGTTGGGTCTTGTTGTCTGTCCGTTTAGCCACTCTGCCATTTGATTGGGAATTTAATCCATTTACTTTTAGAGTAATTACTGGTAGGTAGGAACTTACTAATGCCATCTTATTAATGTTTTCTAGCTATTTTGTAGTTCCCATGTTCCTTTCTTCCTCTCTTGCTATCTTCCTTTGTGAATTTATGATTTTCCATAGTGCTGTGGTTTGATTCTCTTCTATCTTTTGTATGTCTTCTGTAGGCTTATACTTTGTGGTTACCAAGACTTGTCTTCTAAGAAAACTTGTCCTGTAAAGCCAGTTGTATTTTGACATTCTTATAACCACACATCTGCCAAGTAATTAACCAAGTAATTTATCTTTTGATTACCTGTGTCATCATCAAAGAAAAATAAATAGATAAAAAGTGTTGAAAATGGCAAAGATAGTCTTGAAAAAAAGAGCAAACTAGAGTAAGGGACTTGTCCTATAACCATGTATTAAAACACATGAATCTACAATAGTTAATACGAATTGACAGACAAGTAATAGAGACCAGAATAGATAACTCTCCGAAACTTAAATGATGAAAGAGACATCACAGATTAATGAAAAATGAACGGGTATTATTTTTTTAAAGATTTATTTATTTTTGAGAGAGAACATGCAGGTGCACAAGTGTGAGGAGGCGTCACAGGAGAGGGAGAAAAGCAGACTCCCTGCTGAGTGCAGAGCCCAACGTGGGGCTGGATCCCAGCAACTTGAGGTCATGACCTGAGTGGAAATGAAGAGTCAGACACTTAACTACCTGAGCCGTCCAGGTGCTCCTGAGTGGCTGTTATTTTTTAATGCTGTGGAATATACTATTCGGAGAAAAATAATTTTTATCAGGGGCACCTAGGTGGCTCAGTCAGTTGAGTGTCTCACTCTTGATTTCGGCTCAGGTCATGACCTCAGGGTTGTGAGATCAAGCCCCACATCAGGTTCCATGCTGGTTGTGGAGCCTACTTAAGATTCTCTTTCTGCCCCTCCCCCCTTTTAAAAAAATTTTCATCACTTTGTATATCAGCATACATTCCTAAAAGATTTAAAGAATCAATTGATAAATTAAAACTATCCAAAAAACCCTAGATGACAATATAAGTACTTTACTCAACTTGATTGAAATATTCCCAAAGCATAAAATCAATTGAAGAAATTACAAAGAGTGTGACCGTATTCTTGATTACCTAAAATATTAAACTTTTAAGTCAGAAACCATTATAAACAAGTAAAATCCAGATGCCAAAATGAAAAGTATTTTCAGCAAAAGGACAATATCCTTAATTTATGTAGAGATGTTTATAGATTAATAATTTAAACTACATCCCAAGTTTAAAATGGACAAAGAGGGGCACCTGGGTGGCTCAGTCAGTTGGGTGTCTGCCCCAGGTCGAGCCCCGCATCTGGCTCCCTGCTCGGTGGGGAGTCTGCTTCTCCCTCTGCCCCTCCCCCTGCTCATGCACACCTCTCCCTCTCTCTCTCTCAACTAAATAAATAAAATCTTTTAAATAAATAAATAAATAAAATGGAGAAAGACACATCACAGAAGAAATTGATAAACTTGGTAATATCCAATACAGTAGGAATTTTACCCAAATATTAGCCATGCTTATCTCTGTAGTGAGATCCAGGGTTATCATCTTCCTCTGTATTTTTCAGTATTTTCAGTATAGATTACTTTTATAATAAGGAAATATGTAAACATAACATTTAAACCCATCCAGTATGTCAGGGTGAATTGATAAAAGGCTCTTGGGATATTATTTGATTATATGTATCAAGAGTCATTAAAAATACTATATCATTAAATTAGTATTTCCATTCCTAAGAATTGTCTTAGGGAATTAACTGTAAAGGTCAGGGAGGAAGAACTGTCTTCATGAATATGTTCTCTGTTGCATTCTTTATTACAACGAAACATTAAAATCTAGAGTTTTAAGAATTACGATAATGCAACCTGATAGAATATTAGGTAGCCATTAAAAATAATGATCATAAATACCGTAATTAATTTGGGGGGAGATACTGATACTGTGAAGTCACAAATGCAGAATATAAAATTGGATCTATATTTTATATCACTTTAAAGACATGCATGAGTAAAATAAGTCATGGATATGAAAAGTACAGCATAAGGAATATACTCAATAATATTGTAATAATGTATGGTAACAAATGGTAAGCACATGTGATGAACATTGAGTAATGTATAGAGTTGTCTAATCACTATATTGTATACCTAAACTTACAGAACATTATCAACTGTACTTCAAAAGTTAAAATTTTTTTTAATTTAAAAACAAATGCATGAAATACAGATAAACTTGGGAAGGAAAAATAGAAAAAATTTGAAATAGTTTTATTAATTTTTTTAATGTGTTGAGATTGCAAGGGTTTTTCTTCCTATTTCTGTTTTTGTTATTTCTATTTTGTTTGTTTTGTTGTAAAAACTGGGAGGGGGGAAAAAGCCAACATGCATGCAGAGGAAGAACAAAGTAAACTGTGTCTCTCTCCTTCCCTACAATTACATATCTCCTCTAGGAAGTTAATTTCCTCTTCCCAGCAAAGAGTCCTATAATCTATTAATGTGATTGAGAATTAGATGATGTCTATAGTTTACATTAAAATGCATCCAGAAAAAGATGGATTGATAGATGTGCAGATAATGTGATTAAGGAAATATGGCAAAATGCTGGTAATAATTGAATCTCAGTGGTGGGTATATGGGTATTCACCTGACATTTTCAGCTTTTCTCTAGGTTTGAAAAATGTTCATAATAAAAATGTTAGAGAAAAAATGATTTTGAATACCTTTGCAGGGGAAAGGAGAAAAATAATAGCCAGTTTTTAAAATTTACAAGCAGTATTCACTAAAGAGTTTTTATTTTCTGTCTGCATTATAAATCAACAAATGTACAGCAGGCAGTGAGATAGTGTCTTCAAGGTAGCATGCCTTTGAAATTTACTGGATTTTCTTCTGTCTCTCTGTGTGCACGTGCAGCTATTTTGTTTTCCTTTATCTTACAAAAGACAGTCGTTTCCTCACCATAAATATTATGAACAAGACTACTTCTGAAGTGTGGTTGATAGATGGCCTAAGCCCTTGGGACCCACCAGTACTTATCCAGAAGCGAATACATGGAGTCCTTTACTACGTTGAACACAGAGATGATGAATTATACATTCTCACTAATGTTGGCGAGCCTACAGAATTCAAGGTAATCCTGAATTGTCCTTGTACCCATTTGAGCTGTTAAAAAAGTATCACACTTCCATCGACAACATTTCTTGCTCTAAGAGTTAACTGTTTTATAGACTTTGGTAATGTGTAGAAATTGATGCTACCTTCTTAATCATTACCAATCCCATTTCTCTTCCCTTAGTTATAATGCCTCTACATATTGTAATTGTGCCTAAAAGGGTTAGTAATGAAACATACTTTATCCTGATCTTATCAGTTATCAAAGCCAAACTTAATGTTTTGAAAGAAGAAACTTTTATAAACTCATGATTTTATAAGTTAGCAATTTGGATTCATCTGTTAGGCAGTTTGCTGGTCCCAGCTAGGCTTCCCAGTGCATCCCCAGAGGTTTCTCAAATGGCTTCATTCCAACATTCGTCGGTTTACTGTAAGGTAAGCGCTAGGCCATGCTATCTCACCACATAGCAGGCTAGCCTGGGCTCATTCACATGGTGGTGGTCACATTGCAGCCCTGATGCAGAGTTTGTTGCTTGGCTCTTCATAAAACAGTGAAGATTAATATGGTCTAGTTTTCTGGATGCTAGAGTCATCATGTTTTGTTACCTGGATCTCTTCTGACTTTGTTCTACACAGCTCATGAGAACAGCAGCTGATACCCCTGCTATCATGAACTGGGATTTATTTTTCACAATGAAGAGAAATACCAAAGTTGTAGACTTGGACATGTTTAAGGACCACTGCGTTCTGTTCCTGAAGCACAGCAATCTACTTTACGTGAATGTGATTGGTCTGGCTGATGATTCAGTTCGGTCTCTAAAGGTATGTTTAATTTTCAGAAAACAACACCGTTAATCAAAATCCATGCAGTTTAGTGTAACAGAACATCAAATTTTGAATAATAGCAATGTACTTTTTCTTAAAAGAAATGTAAGTGAAATGTAGCATACTGGGTTTTTCATGTTTAGGAGGTTTATTTTAGAATTACTTAAAGGCCCTTGCCTTTAATAAAGTTTTACTTAAAATACTGTTTTATAGCATGAACTTAAGAAGTAGAGGTCAGTGTCATTATGTTTCTCTTTCTGCATATCTCTGTATATCATACATCTCTACAACTTTAGGTATGCTGATAGCTCAGGCCAAGCTAGTGGCTAACCAACCACTGCTTGTGGCTCCCAGTAGGGACAGTAGCTGTGCTCACTGTATTTCTGCCATTATGTCTGCACCATCTTCTTTTTGCCAGTTCTCTTACCTGTCGGGGTTTGAGGGGAGGGAGTGGCAGTGGTCTCCACTGCAGCACAGCTGTGATGGTGGCACATCTGCCTGGCAAGCTGACTTGCTTGCAGGTACTGCCTGTGGCTGCCAGGAAAGATGATTTGCCTCCACAAGTGAACCTGTTAAAATTGGGGAGTGCCAACGTTATTGCCCAGGGTTAAAGCAGCATTAACATGTAGGTCAGATAACAGGTGCTGAAGGGAAGGGAAAAGGCCTCCATTTTACTTAATAGGGAAAAAGTTGTTAAGCCAGTTGACCACTTACACCTCCCTAATTGCAGTACTGTCACAGTCCTTACAATGCAATTCCGGTAAATTCACTGGATGTTTATTGAACTTCTGTACACACAGATTAAATATATGATGGGTTTATATTACGGGTAGCAAAAATTTAAAATATGCTCTGGGGCCCAGAGAAGCAGAGAGGGCCTAGGAAAGCTTGTGTAGGGGAGGTAGAATTTGAGATAAACCAAAGAGGATAGATAGGATTTTGACAGGAAGGTAAATGGTATTCTAGGATGAGAAAGTCCATCAAACAAATCTCTAAGCTGGAGAAGTTCAGAAGATGTTCCGGAAACTGCTGATAATTCTGTTTTATTGAAGCAGAATAAATGTATGTAGGATGAAGCTATGACTTGACGTTCTTTGACTTTCAAAGTGAGAAACTTATGCATAAATTATGAAGAGAGAAACCTTTGAAGTTTGGGGCAGAGAAATGAGTTGAGGAGTCGAATTATACTTCATGAGGTTATCTGGTGGCCATCTTAGGCTCCACCGAAGCAAGCAGAGATAAGGGCAGGCAATTAGCTTCAAGGTTGTTATCATGGTATACGTAAGAAATACCGAGGTTCCAAAAACAACCAAAATTTTCCAGCTACTCCCTAAAATTAAATTATCAAATATAGCATCTTGTATTTTAGAGGACTATGTAGGTATCATTAAAGTAAAAATGGTGATTTAAAGTTAGTGATTTTCTTATAGTGTTCATCTACTGGATTCAAAGTTTCTTTTTACTTGCTAATTGATGCCAAAACCCTACATCTTCAATTGGGAAACTGGGAGAGCATCTATTCTTATTATAGTCTATGAATAGGGATGAGAGAGAATGTATAATTTCTAGCAATGCATTTCTTACAGCAAAATTGTCAAGACAATTGGGAATGTCATGAGAGTTTACTATAATAAAATTTGACTTCCCACTAAATGTGACCTTTTGCATTTTTTCTAAGTATTCCTAAAGATATGTCTCAGTTCCTGTGGTTTTAACTGCCATTATAACAAACATGGTGGTTTGGTTTTGGGGGGTTTTTTTTCAAGTTTTTATTTTAATCACCTGGTGCTCATCAGGATGAGGGCACTCCTTAATCCCCATCACCTATTTCACCCACCACTCCAACCCACCTCCCCTCTGGAAATTGCTAGTACTCTATAGTTAAGAGTCTCTTTTTTGCTTTGTCTTTCACTTTTTTTTCCCCCTTTGCCACTTTTCTTTCTTAAATTCCACATATGAGGGAAATCATATGGTATTTGTTTTTCTCTGATTTCACTTATACTCTCTAGCTCCATCCATGTCATTGTAAATGGCAAGATTTCATTCTTTTTTATGGCTGAATAATATTACTGCGTCTGTGTGTGTATACATATATATATATATGTATATACACACACCACATCTTTATCCATTCATCTATCAATAGACACTTGGGCTGTTTCCATAATTCGGCTATTCTAAATACTGAGATAAACATAGGAGTGCATGTATCCCTTTGAATTGGTGTTTTTGTATTCTTCGGGTAAATACCCAGTAGTGTGATTGCCAGATAGTAGGGTAGTTCTGTTTTTAACTTTTTGAGTAACCTCCATACTGTCTTCCACAGTGGCTGTACCAGTTTACATTCCTATCAACAGTGCAAGAGGGTAGGGTTCCTTTTTCTCCACATCCTTGCCAACACCTGTTGTTTCTTGTGTTTTTGATTCAAGCCATTCTTACAGGCGTGAGGCGATATCTCATTGTAGTTTTGATTTGTATTTTCCTGATAAGTGAAAATGAGCATCTTTCATATGTCTGTTGGCCATGTCTTTTTTAAGAAATGTCTGCTCATGTCTTCTGCCCATTTTTTAATTGGATTGTTTTTTGGAGGTTGAGTTCTATAACTTCCATATTTTAGATATTAGCCCTTTATTGGATATGTCATTTACAAATATCTTCTTCCATTCTGTAGGTTGCCTTTTAGTTTTGTTGTTTCCTTTGCTGTGCAGAAGCTTTTTATTTTGATGTCGTTCCAATAGTTTATTTTTGCTTTTGTTTCCTTTGCCTCAGGGGACATATCAAGAATAATATTGCTACAACCGATACTGCCTGTGCTCTCTTCTAGAATTTTTATGGTTTCAGGTCTCACATTTAGGTCTTTAATCCATTTTGAGTTTATGTTTGTATGTGGTATAAGAAAGTGGTCCAATTTCCTTCTTTTGCATGTGGCTGTCCAGTTTTCCCAGCACCATTTGTTGAAGTGAAGAGACTATCTTTTTCCCATTGGATATTCTTTCCTGCTTTGTCAAAGATTAATTGACGATATAGTTATGGGTTTATTTCTGGGTTCTGTTCTGTTCTGTTGATCTGTATGTCTGGTTTTTATTGCCGACACCATACTGTTTTGATCACTACAGCTTTGTGATGTAATTTGAAGTCCGGAATTGTGATGCCTCCAGCTTTGCTGTTCCTTTTCAAGATTGCTTTGGCTGTTTGGGGTCATTCGTGGTTCCATATAAATTTTAGGATTGTTTGTTCTGGTTCTGTGAAAAATGCTGTTGGTATTTTGATAGGGATTGCATTAAATATGTGGATTGCTCTGGGTAGTACAGACACTTCCAACAGTGTTTTTTCTTCCAGTCCATGAGCATGAAATGTCTTTCCATTTGTTTGTGTCGTCTTCAGTTTCTTTCATTGGTGTTTTATAGTTTTCAGAATACAGGTCTTTTGCCTCTTTGGTTAGGTTTATTTCTAGGTATCTTATTTTTGGTATAGTTGTAATTGGGATTGTTTTCTTAATTTCTTCATTACTGTGCATAGAAATGCAACAGATTTCTATTCATTGATGTATCCTGCAACTTTACTGCATTCATTTATCAGTTCTAGTAGTTTTTTGGTGGTGTCTTTCAGCTTTTCTATTTATAGTATCATGTCATCTGCAAACAGTGAAAATTTTACCTCTTCCTTACCAATTTGGATGCCTTTTCTTTTTGTTGTCTGATTGCTGTGGCTAGGACTTCCAGAACTCTGTTGAATAAAAGTGGTGAAAGTGGACATACTTGTTTTGTTTCTGACCTTAGGGGAAAGGCTCTCAGATTTTCCCCACTAAGAATGATATTAGCTGTGAGTTTTTCATAAATGACCTCAATTATATTGAGGTATGTTCCCTCTAAACCTACTTTATTTTTTTTTTAATCATGAATGGATGTTGTACTTTGTCATATGGTTTTTCTGCATCTACTGAAATGGTCATATGGTTCTTATCCTTTCTCTTCCTGATGTGGTATATCACATTGATTGATTTGTGAATATTGAACCACCCTTGCAACCCAGGAATAAATCCCATGTGGTTGTGGTAAATGATGTTTTTAATGTATTGTTCGATTCAGTTTTGCTAGTATTGTGTTTAGGGTTTCTGCATCTGTGTTCATCAGAGATATTGACCTGTAGTTCTCTTTTTTATGGGGTCTTTTCTGGTTTTGGTATCATGGTAATGCTGGCCTCATAGAATGAATTTGGCAGTTTCCTTCCTTCTAGTTTTTGGAATAGTTTGAGAAGAATAGGTATTAACTCTTCTGTAAATGTTTGGTAGAATTCACCTATGAAGCCTTCTGGTCCTAGACTTTTGTTCGTTTTTTGATTCCTGATTCACTTTCGTTGCTGGTTATCAGTCTGTTCAAATTTTTTATTTCTTCCTGTTTCAGTTTTGGTAGGTTATATGTTTTTAGGAATTTGTCCATTTCTTCTAGGTTGTCCAATTTGTTGGCATATAATTTTTCATAATATTCTCTTTTAATTGTATTTCTGTGGTTTGTTACTATTTCTTCTGTCTCATTTGTAATTTTGTGTCCTTTCTCTTTTTCTTTTTTTTTTTTTTTTTTAAAGATTTTATTTATTTATTCGACAGAGATAGAGACAGCCAGCGAGAGAGGGAACACAAGCAGGGGGAGTGGGAGAGGAAGAAGCAGGCTCATAGCGGAAGAGCCTGACGTGGGGCTCGATCCCATAACGCCGGGATCACGCCCTGAGCCGAAGGCAGACGCTTAACCGCTGTGCCACCCAGGCGCCCCTCTTTCTCTTTTTCTTGATAAGTCTGGCTAGAGGTTTATCAACTTTAATCAACTTTTCATTTCATTGATCTATTTCTGTTGGGGGGGTTGTTTTTTAGTTTCTCTATCACTTATTTATGCTCTAATCTTTTATTAGTTTCTTCCTTCTGCTGTATTTTGTGTGTGTGTTTTTAAGATTTATTTATTTGGGGGAGAGAGTCTCAAGCAGACTCCTTGCTGAGCACGGAGCCCAACACAGGGCTCAATCTCACGACATTGAGTCCACCACCGCAGGTGAAACCCAAGAGTCGATACCCAACCAGCTGTGCCACCCAGGTGCCCCACTTTCTGCTGGTTTTAGATTTTGTTCTTCTTTTTCTAGGTCCTCTAGGTGTAAAGATAGGTGGTTTATTTGAGATTTTTTTCCCTTTACTTCTTGAGGTAGGCCTATCTTGCTATAAATTTCTCTCTTAGAACCGCTTTTGCTGCATCCCAAAGGTTTTGAACCATTGTGTTTCCATTTTCATTTGTTTCTATGTACTGTTTTCTTTTATTTCCTGTTTGACCCATTCATTGTTTAGTAGTATGTTATTTAACCTCCATGTATTTGTGATCTTTCCAGAGTTTTTTTGTGTGGTTTACTTCTAGTTTCATAGCACTGTGGTCCAAAAAGATGCATGGTATGACAGATCTTTTTAAATTTGTTGAGGCTTTGTTTTGTGGCCTAGTATGCGATCTGTTCTGGAGAATGGTCTGTGTGCACTTGAAAAGAATGTGTGTCCTGCTGTTTTAGGATGGAATTATCTGAATATTTCTGTTAAATCCATCTAGTCCAGTGTGTCATTCAAAGCCATTGTTTCCTTTTTGATTGTTTAGGTGATCTGTCCATTGATGTAAGTGGGGCATGAAAGTCCCCTGCTATTATTGTATTATTACTGATTAGTTCCTTTATGTTTCTTATTAACTGTATTATGTATTTGGGTGCTCCTGTGTCAGGTACATAAATATTTATAATTATTATATCTTCTTGTTGGGTAGTCCCCTTTAGTATTATATAATGTACTTCTTTGTCTCTGGTTACAGTCTTTGTTTTAAAATCTATTTTGTCCTATATAAGTATTGCTACTCCAGCTTCATTTTTGACATCCATTTGCATGATAAATGTTTCTCCATCCCCTCACTTTTAATCTGCAGGTGTTTTTAGGTCTAAAATGAGTTTCCTGTAGGCAGCATATCAATGGTCTTGTTTTTTATATGTTCTGTCACCCTGTATCTTTGATTGGAACATTTAGTCCATTTACATTCAAAGTAATTGTTGATAGGTATGCGCTAAATTGCCATTTTATTACTTGTTTTATGGTTGTTTTCTGAAGTTTTCTCTGATCCTTTCTTTCTTTCATGGCTTGCTCATTTTTTTAGTGATATATTTGGATTTCTTTTTCTTTATTCTTTGCATGTTTATGAGTGGTTTTTGATTTGTGGTTACCATTAGGTTTTTATATATATATAACCTCTAATGCATACAGCAGAAGTCTATATTAAGTTGATGGTCATTTAAGTTTGAACCATTCTTTACTCCTCTCCTCCCCAAGTTTTAGGTATATGGTGTCATATTTTACATTCTTTTATTTTGTGAGTTCCTTGACTGGTTTTTTACAAAAATATTCATTTTAGTGCTTTTGTCTTTCCTACCATCATGCTGTCTTTTTTTAATCTTTCCTTTCCACTCAAAGAATCCCCCTTAAGATTTCTTGCAGGGCTGATTTAGTGGTCATGAACTCCTTATTTTAGTTTTTCTGTAAAATGCCTTATCTCCCCAATTCTGAATGATAGCCTTGCTGGATAGAGCATTCTTGGCTGCAGGTTTTTCCCATTCAGGACTTTAAATACGTATGACACTCCTTTGTCTGGCTTGGAAAATTTCTGCTGAAAAACCCACTGATAGCTTTATGGGGTTTCCTTTGTATGTAACTGTGTTCTTTTGTCTTGCTGCTTTTAATATTTTTTCTTTACCACTATATTTTGTTATTTTAATTACAGTGTGTCTTAGTATGGGTCTGCTTTTGTTGATTTTCATTGGGGGTTCTGTATGCCTCCTGGATCTGGATATATTTCCTTCCCCAGATTAGGGAAGTTTTCAGTTATTACTTCTTCAAATAAATAATCTGTCCCCTTTTTTCTCTCTTGTTCTGGGACTCCTATAGTATGGATGTTAATATGTTTGATGGAGTCACTAAGTTCCCTAAGTCTGTTCTTGTTTTGCATAATTTTTTTCTCTCATTTACTCATCTTGATTACATTATTCTGTCCTCTAGGTCATTAATTTGTTCCTCTGCTATTCATTCATTCCATCAAGTGTTTCTCATTTCATTTATTGAGCTCTTTATCACTGCTCTGTTATTCCTTATCTTTGTTAATGGTTTCACTCAATGTCTTCACTCTTCTCAAGTCAGGTAAGTATCCTTATGATCATTGCTTTAAAGTCTCCATCAGGCATGTTACTTATATCTGTTTCGCTTAGATCTCTGGCTGTGGCCTTGTCCTGATCTTTCATTTGGGACAAATTCTCCTCTTCTCATCTTGTCTAAGTTTCTGCGCCTATTTCTGTGTGTTAGGAAAGTCAGCTATGTCTCCTGTTCTTTAGGGTAATGGCTTTATGAAGAAGAGGTCCTATAATGCCTTGCAATGTAATTTCCCCTGTTCTCCAGGCCTGGGGCTTCCAGGAGTGTCTCCGATGGAACATCATGTCTTTAATTTATTCTCTACTCTCTGTCTCTTCATTCCCTGACACTTCCCAACCTGTAGTACCTATTAGGTCTTGTTATAATGTTCTGAGTCATCAACACATGGAATCAAATCTATATTCTATACCAGGATCTATTTAAAGAAAATTTTATAGATGAGAGCCTTTCATCAACTGGATAATAACTGATTAATATGCATAGACAGTGTCAATTACAAAGGACAAAATCTTTAAGCCAAACTATGAGTGGATTATAAAGTATTTCTGTATGTAACATCTCTGCCCAGTAGGCACTTGACTAAAAGGCTTTTTAAACTCAATCTGAGCAACAGAAATGTAAAGTCCTTAATATATTTGCCTCCTATCCTTGGTCATCATATCATCAGTTTATCTTGGTAATTTTTTTTTTCACAAAAAGAAGTTATGATATTTTAATTAGTTATGATATTTTAATTGGTTATATTTAAGCAAATTGGGAAGTTTTTTTTGCTCTGTACTAACATCAGTTTACATGGAGGTATTTACATATCTGGGCCAATTTTCTTTCAGTGTGTATCTTTCTTTCAGTGAAATAAATGATTATGATTTGCTGGTAGAATGCCAAAGCTGAAACTGTTTCTGTCAAGTATCTAAGAAATATCTGCCTATCACCTAGCCAACTTAAAATTATTCTTGGGTGCTGCCCATTAATATACCCAGATGGTACTACAGGTTTATCTCAGTAGGAAATCTGCTTAAGATATCCTTGAGATGGTTAATGCTTCTTTCCACATGAGCTGGACAAACTTTAAGTACGTAACCATGGAACAGTTTTGTTATGTGAAAACTCTAACCTTGGTCCCAGTACTTTAAGAAATACACCCAAAAGAATTTTTTATTTATTGGAACCACTTGGTCTAAAAGTATGACCGCTTACCACATGGGGCACATGGAACCCTTTTTTATTTTTATTTTTTTTAAGATTTTTTTTTTATTTGTCTGAGCACACAATCAGTGGGAGCAGCAGGTAGAGGGAGAAGCAGGCTTCCTGCTGAGCCAGGAGCCTGATGCGGGACTCGATCCCAGGACCCTGGGATCATGACCTGAGCCAAAGGCAGACGCTTAACCAACTGAGCCACTCAGGCATCCCCAGAACCCTTTTTTTTTTTTTTTTTTTTTTTTTTTTTTTTAAGTTTCACCAAAGAACAGAAAAGCTTGTGCCTCTGTGGACCAAGGCACCATGTACCTTCTTTCTGAAACCTGGTTACAAGGTGAGTAGCGGTGATGCTTTTTCCCCACTAAGGTCTCTGTTTACTCCATTTATACTGCAAGACTTCCCAACTTTGATGTGTCACATGCTTCTTTCCAGTTCTATGGCTTGCACTTAAGTAAACATTATCCTTGAACATAATCCTCAACCTGAGGCCAGTAAATTAGGAACTCTCTGTAAGAAGAGACATTATGAATATTTATCCTTATTGTGTTTTAGGAAGCTAGATTCTTTGGATTAATTGCAAGACGTGCTCTGTGAACGTAAGCTCTTTGGCTGTAGTTTCTACAGGTTAGATGGTGCACTCTTTATGCACACAGCCCCCACCTACCCTTTTTGAATAGTGCCCACCGGTGACATTGCTGTGCCAAGACCTCTGATTTTCTAAGGAATTTGTTCTTTCTACAATTACTCAGGAAAAGAAAGGCAATTTTCTTTTAATGTTCTGACTCTCGGTACCATTTCTTACACTCTGTCAGCACGCTTACCAGAGTTCTTTGAAAGGTGTAAGAGGGGATGTTAGTGGCAGGCTTGAAACTGGACCCTGCTGCTCTGAGAGAATAAATTTTGATTCCTTTCCTTTTTTTTCTTAAAGTTAAGAATCCTAATCATAATAGCTGTGAGTCTCTCAGAGTGGATATGCCAGGAAAGGTTTTGTTCTTCACAATGGTTAGCCTGGGAGCTAAAGTTAGAAACAAATTGTAAATGCTTTAGTGCTGCTGAGCAGTTTGTAGCCCTGGAATAATCGCTGTCCTCACTGTGGCTGTCTAGGCGGCAGGGGAAGGGCTGGTTGGTAAATTATTAAAAACAGATGAGAGAGATTTCATGTTCTGGGAGAACAGAGACCTGGAGATGTGGCTGGGTTCTGGAATTAGTATTTGATTTGCTCTTTTTCTTAACCATTTTGCTATGCACTGTTCAAGTTTACACCCAAAATAATCTTTATTAAAGGCGGTTTCATGTAAAAACAGAAGTCATGATAAACCATTTTCCTATAATTTTTCCTTATTTTATTGGTCATCACTGTAGAGTTCCGTTCATTTGTTACTCAAAATACATTTGTTTGTGCTGAGATAAAATTTAAATGAGGCATTATGTATAATGGATAAAAGTAAACTTGATGTCCTTATCATCTTGTTTGTAGCAGACTCAGAAATTTACTTACTGATATTTAATGTCTAGATAAAGAGTAAAAATAACTTTTATTTCTTTAGCTCCCTCCTTGGGCCTGTGGATTCATAATGGATACAAATTCAGACCCGAAGAACTGCCCGTTTCAGCTTTGCTCTCCAATACGCCCCCCAAAATATTACACATACAAGTTTGCAGAGGGCAAACTGTTTGAGGAAACTGGGCATGAAGACCCAATCACAAAGACTAGTCGTGTTTTACGTCTGGAAGCCAAAAGCAAGGTAAATGTTTATAATCCCAACTCTGCGCCGCCGTCGGCTTCAGGCATGCAAGCTGTCGGGCACTGTGCGGGCGCTGCCTTTGTGACAGTAGCATGCTTTTGTAAAGTGGGTCTCACATGCACCAGTAAAACCCAACTGATTTTTAGAGGCTACATGGATATTTTTTTGACTTTAATATTGGTATATTTATTTTAACATGGATTAGAAAATGTATAACTAGCCCATATCAAGCTCTTGAGTTCACGTGTTTATATTTGAATTTTTAAAGTTGACTTAAAAAAAAATAGTCAGGGGCGCCTGGGTGGCACAGCAGTTAAGCGTCTGCCTTCGGCTCAGGGTGTGATCCCAGCGTTCTGGGATCGAGCCCCACATCAGGCTCCTCTGCTATGAGCCTGCTTCTTCCTCTCCCACTCCCCCTGCTGTGTTCCCTCTCTCGCTGGCTGTCTCTATCTCTGTCAAATAAATAAATAAAATCTTTTAAAAAAAAAATAGTCAAAGTTGGTTTCTCGTTACGGCAAAAATTGTGAAGGTGGTAAGCATTTGACTAGAGTGAGCTAGACTGATATAGGCCTGCCTTCATGGAGCTTAAATCTAGCGGGGAGGATGACTGATGTGGAAGGAGTAATTGCTAATGTACTGAATGCTGCAAGGGAAGCTGTACTGAGTACAGTGGAAACATGACACAGGGACCTTCCCTAGGCTGGAGAGATCAGAGAAGGCTTCTCTGAAGAAGTGATGTCTCAGGTAGGACCTCTAAGATGGTTAAGAATTAAGCTAGAAAGGAGGCAGGAGGAATCCATTTTGTGTAGAGGCCCTAAATTGAGGGAGAAATGGTGCATTCAAGAAGTACAAAGGGGGGCGCCTGGGTAGCGCAGTCGTTAAAGCGTCTGCCTTCGGCTCAGGGCGTGATCCCAGCGTTCTGGGATCGAGCCCCACATCAGGCTCCTCCGCTATGAGCCTGCTTCTTCCTCTCCCACTCCCCCTGCTGTGTTCCCTCTCTCGCTGGCTGTCTCTCTGTCATATAAATAAATAAAATCTTTAAAAAAAAAAAAAAAAAAAAGAAGTACAAAGGAAGGGGTGCCTGGCTGGCTCAGTCGGAAGAGCATGAGACTTGATCCTTGGGATCATGAGTTTGAGTCCCACGTTGGGTGTAGAGCTAACTTAAATAAAATTTTTTAAAAAGAAGTATAAAGGAGGACAATAAGCCAAAGTACAGTGTAAAAGAGGGAAGACCGAGGGGGGAGTGAAAAGTAGAAAAGACAGTTTGTGTAAGTGAGGAATAATTAATAAACTGTGGTCTTGGATTTAAGGAATTTTCAGACCTTGGTATATCAGACATCAGATAATTTCATATGAGCCGGCAATGAATTGTGACGCAGCCTTTTGTCTTTATGAATATTTTTCTTTAACTCATTGATTTACTTTTAATAGCTTTATTTAAGTATGTATTTTTCAATAATACAAAAGCAGTACACATTTCTTAGAAGAAATGGAAAAATGCAGAATGTGTAAAGTTTAGATGCCTACCTTTCAGTCCCATTTGCTACCCCTCTTAGATATAATTATCGTATATCATTCTGTGTATCACCTTCCAGATTTTTGTGTTTGGTTTTTTGACAACAAAATATATTTAGGCTTTGTTCTGCTTTAGTAATGTGGGATTATACCAGTCTATCAAAATGTAGTTATGCCCCAAATGGAAACAACAGTAAAGCTAGTTCTTGGGGAACCCAGGGATGCTTTATGAATTAGAGAAGAATGGAGACAAGTACTCAGTGGAAGCTCCTATAATATTCTTTTTTTTTTTTTTTTTTAAGGTTTATTACTTAGAGAGTGCATGTGGGGAGGGGGAGGAGAGAGAGAATCTCAAGCAAACTCCCTGCTGAGCAGGGAGCCCGCCACAAGGCTCAGTCTCACAACCCTGAGATTATGACCTGAGCCGAGATCAAGAGTTGGGCACTTAATCGACTGAGCCACCCAGGCGCCCTGCTGCTATAAGTTTCCACAGGTATTTTTACACTGCTGATGAACTCAGATCCACCCATCACCAGACTTCATACCATTCTCACCTCGTCCTTTTCATAAGTTTTCAACCAGCGTTTTCAACCAGCAAGTTTTTCTCTGTTTGATTTAAGATGGGGAAGAGGCAGGGAGATGAAAAGACAATTCGTAGAAATTAATGTACCTCATTTTATAAGAATGAATCTGAGAAGTGAAACTCCAGTTACACTGTTGTTAACAAGTTGAGTGTGATAAGGAATGACGAAAGACTGCCTCCTTATTTGGCAATATTCTGTTGTCTCAAAGTTAAGTTTTCAGGGGCACCTCAGTGGCTCAGTGGTTAAGCATCTGCCTTCAGCTTGGGTCATGATCCGAGGGTCCTGGAATCGAGCCCCACATCTGGCTCCCTGTTCGGCAGGGAGCCTACTTCTCCCTCTCCCTCTCCCTGCCACTCCATCTGCTTGTGCTTCCTCTCTCTCCCCCTCTGTCAAATAAAATCTTTAAAAAGAAATTATAAATTTACTTAAACCCCTTTAAACATTTTAAAAATAAAGATAGGCCTTTGAAGAGGATGAGGGTGGATGTCAGTAGGGATCAGTAAGAAATTCTGGTGCTAATGGTTGAGGACTGCCTATAGAGGACAGAAAATTGAGCTGTTAAAACTTAAATCAGCATGTTTATAAATATTCAAAGATGAGAAATGTGAGTATCTAGCCATAAGTGTAGGCAAAATGCTGTGTTGGTGTGCCTAACCTTGATAGGTATATTTTGACTTATCTTGAAAGAAAGAAAAAAATTAATAGTAGGTAGTGAAGAACTCCTTAAAATCACTCTACTATCACGAAAAGCTGCATTTAATAAACTGTTCTCAAGCCAGAGTCTTGGTGCTCTTTTCTGGTTAATACTACAGGCCAGCAGTATAGCTGAAAATGGGGACGAACCATGATGTATTTTTCAAGACCATAACTCCGTTGTCATTATTATTATTATTTATTTTTAAGTGATTTCTACACCCAACATGGACTCGAACTCACAACCCCGAGAACAAGAGTCCCATGTTCCACCGACTGAGCCAGCCAGGCACCTCTCTGGTACCTTAATTAAATGAAGTTTGGGCTCAACATCAATAAGCAATGCATAAAATTAGGGATAAACTGTTTTAAAAGACTCTTACTTAGCAAAATAGTAACTTTTCATTTCCAGGATGGAAAATCAGTGCCAATGACAATTTTCCACAAAACGGATTCTGAGGACTTGCAGAAGAAACCTCTCCTGGTACATGTATATGGAGCTTATGGAATGGATTTAAAAATGAATTTCAGACCTGAAAGGCGGGTGTTGGTGGACGATGGATGGATATTAGCATATTGCCATGTTCGGTGAGTCAACAACATTTCACCTGGCATTTGAGTGCTAGAACATTGTGACAGATGTCCAGCGTAACAGTGTGTCAGGGACCAAAGTTTATTTTCTCATCTGTGTTATTGAATATATGTATTCCCAAACATATGCTGGTGGAAGTGGATTTAACAGACTAGTTGATCCAAAAAGCAAAAGGATAGATTTTTAGGATCTTGCACCAGAATTGATGTATCATTCTGTGTACTATCTTAGTACTGCTATTATTTCCATTTAATTCCCTTGAGTTTAGGTTTTCCTAAAATAGTCTCTCAAACTAGATCTTTTTTCCACTCTAACGTCCATTTTATTTTAGCTGTTTTCAAGACACAAGTATTTTGTTTCTGCTTAAAATATTTCTCCACCTCCCCATCTCCAAACTAAAATCCAAACTTCTCAGTATATCATTTACCATCATGATCTGGCTTATCTCTGTAGTAATAGCTGTCATTACTACCCAAACAGGTCCTGCACTCCAGCCTTACACAGCCTACATATCCAGCCTTGTTACATCCTTTCAGATGATAAACTCTTTCCCCTCTGTGCCTTTGCACCTGCCGGGTCTTGATGTTTTCCCTTTCTTTGCACTTCTGGGAACTCATATTCTTCCTCCAAGCCTCAGCTTAGGTATCATCTTCTTAAGAATTTGTTTTAGAGAGTATATACCCCTAACCTGACAGGTGGATGTTCTTTCTTCTGCTTCTAGGATAGCCCTAAATACACTTGTGTGAAAGCAGCAACCACATTGCTTGGCAGCTGTTTTCTTCCCCCCCAAAATGATCTTCAGGGCAAGAGATTTTTGCTTTTTTATATTTTTAAGGCTGGCATTTAGCCACAATGCCTAGTAAACAGTAGCAAGCACCCAAAACATGGATGCTTTGTTGGATGGCTCAGTCGGAGCATGCAACTCTTGATCTTGGGGTCATAAGTTCAAGCCCTCCATTGGGTGTAGAGCTTCCTTTAAATGAATGAATAAAAAGAAAATGACGGTGACTCTTATTTTTTAGAAAACATATTTGTTAAATCCATTTTTGATTATATCGGGTTGGCAAACCTTTTCTCTAAAAAACTAAATAGTAAACATTTCAGGCATTGTAAGCCACAGATGGTCTCTATTGTATATTCCTGGTGGTTGTTTTTTTCTCCCAACGTTTAAAAATGTAAAAACCATTCTTAGCTCTAAGGCCATTTATTAAAAAAAAAAAAAAAAAAAAACGGGGGGGGGGCCTCTGGGTAAATATTGCCCACCAGTTACAGTTTGCTGACCCTGACCTATATCATTAATATTTTTTCCCCACTAAAAAATTTTTTTGCTCTTTAATTTCAGAGGTGGTGGTGAGTTAGGCCTCCAATGGCACGCTGATGGCCGTCTAACTAAAAAACTCAATGGCCTTGCTGACTTAGAGGCTTGCATTAAGACGCTTCATGGCCAAGGCTTTTCTCAGCCAAGTCTAACAACCCTGACTGCTTTCAGTGCTGGAGGGGTGCTTGTGGGAGCATTGTGTAATTCTAATCCAGAGCTGCTGAGAGCTGTGACTTTGGAGGTGAGTATACTCTGTTCTCTACTATGTACAGAGTAGGGAGGCATGAAGCCATAGTCTGCTTTATAAAGAATATTTCTGTTACAGTTTTACCATAGCACAAGAGTATAACAAAGCTTTTAAATTTTAAACACAGAATTACGGCTCTGGGCGAACTTCTGAATTTACTTTAACTACTTATCCTTTATCCTCTTTTTCCCTGACAGTGTTCTTTATTAATTTTTGAGAATTTCCACTGAAGGATATTAATGGCTTTTCTCATTAGTTATTTCTTACTTTTAAAAAACATTCAGACTTGGTGGAAAAGAGACAGAGCATATATGACTCACTAGTTCAGGGAGTCAGGCAATCAGGGAGTCCACAAAATCCTTTGACTATATTGCCCATCAACATTTCAGTCCTAGATGTTAGTGGCTCTCCTTTTTTAAATACTCCATTCTTAAAGATCTTTAAGGGGTAGTTTTTCTGTATTGTAGTTGAAATATCTTGCTTTGATCTTAAAAACCTCTTAAACAACATGGAGGGGAGGCTAGGGATACCGACACCACCCCCAACCCCACGCCCTGCCCCACCCCCATGGCACAGTCAAAAGTCCATGTACAACTTTGGACTCCCCAGAAACTTAATAGCCTGCTACTGACCAGAAGCATTACCAGGAACATAAACAGTGGATTAACATATATTTTGTATGTTCTATATATTATATACTGTGTTCTTACAATAAGCTAGAGAAAAGAAAATGTTATTAAGATGATCATAAAGAAAATACATTTGTTTATACAGTACTGTATGTATGTATATCTATTTTTAAAAATCCAGGCATAAGTGGACTTTCACAATTCAAACCTTTGTCCTTCAAGGCTCAACTGTATAGTCTTTTCCTGGTGTCCAAAATTATGAAGTTATGTTATAGCCACTCATTTCACCTTCCTCATTCTGCTCCTGGTCAGACACTCTAGAAAATTATGACTGGGATGGAGAGAGTAAATTATCTTCAGGTTTCTTTTATTTTGAGGATGTGGGGTATACACTATAGCTTCTATTAAGTAATTAAGTATTAATCCTGACCTATAAATGTACTTTTTTAAGAAGAAATGCTAAGTATAGAGGGAAGAAAACCTATGTACAAAGATAATAATAGCAGAGTTACTTACAGTATAAAGAAAATACAACTAAACTGTGACTTTTAGAAATTAGAAAGGAAATAACCAGAAACGTATGTATAAGAATATTTACCCCAGGGGCACCTGGGTGGCGCAGCCGTTAAGCGTCTGCCTTCGGCTCAGGGCGTGATCCCGGTGTTATGGGATCGAGCCCCACATCAGGCTCCTCCACTATGAACCTGCTTCTTCCTCTCCCACTCCCCCTGCTTGTGTTCCCTGTCTCGCTGGCTGTCTCTCTCTCTGTCAAATAAATAAATAAAATCTTAAAAAAAAAAAAAAAAGAATATTTACCCCACATTGCCTGTAATAGTGAAGAAGTGGAATCAACCTAAATATCCAACAATAGAGGAGTCATAGTTTTAATTAGAAGCACCAAAAACTAGCTGTGATGAAATTAAGCAGAAAAGGGATTTATTAAAAGGTATTGGGTAAAGGCAGGTATAGAACCAGTCTTATAGAGGCTACACAGCCAGAAACATGTCCAAAATAGATCATAAAACTGGCCCAGTGAAGCTATCACTGCCACCACTGCTGGACACAAGTCACTCGTACTGCCAGTGCTGCTTCTAAAAACTCAGTATAGATGTGGCACTTTTGCCAGAAATATTCTCTGTGGTCCCTACTTTGAGCCACAAACTTCCCATTCAAAATTGGGAGCACATTATGTCTGATTGGGTAGACCCAAGTCATGTGGCTACTCCATGCTGCTAGGAAAACTGAGAAAGGAACTACCTGGCATTTAGCACCTCCCTAGTGAGAGGCAGAGCCTCATAAGGTTAGGGATAGTTTAAATGCAGAAAAGGAGTCCAGATGCTAGGCAGCCAGAAAGGATCGCATTTGCCCACTAGGTTACTATTAATTACAAGAGAAAGCTGAAAAGCATGTTAACAAAAGACTATAAGCTAAGTGAAAAAAGCAGCTGCCATTTTATTAAATGTTTTAATACTGGTTGTAAGCCAGTGAATGATTTTTTCTTCTTTCAGTTTGAATATTTTCAAAATTTTCTTCAATTAACATTTATTGCCTTTTTTTAAATATAAAATGTCCAACTGACTGGTTTACTCATGTTGTGTTTTTTCATTCTTAATTGTGAGAAAATAACAAAATTTAACATCTTAACCATTTTTAAGTGTTCAGTTCAATAGTGTTAAATATGTTCACATTGTTGTGCAGCCAATCTCCGGAAGTCTTCATCTTGCAAAACCAAAACTCTACACTTACTAAATAGCAGCTCCCCCATTCTCCCTGCCCCTACCCCTCAGAATCACCATTCTACTGTCTCTATAAATTAGACTATCTATACTTCCTATAAATGGAATCCTACGTATTTGTCTTTTTGTAACTGGTTTATTTCACTTAGATAATGTTTCTCAAGGTCCATCCATTATCGTAACAACCTTGCTGAGGTTGATTAATATTCCATTTTATCATTGTGTATATTTTGCTTATCCATTCATCCGTCAGTGGACACTTGGATTGCTAACACCTTTTGGCTGTTGTTCATAATGCTGCTGTGAATAGGGGTATACCCTTCAAGACCCTGCTTTTAATTCTTTGGGATATATACCTAGGAATAGAATTGCTGGATTATATGGTACTTCTGAGTTTAGTTTTTTGAGAAACTAGCATACCACCTGCATCATTTTACATTCTCACCAACACTGCACAAGGGTTCAGTTTCTCCACACCTTGCCAACACTTATTTTCAGGTTTGTTTTTAAATAGTACCCATTCTAATGTCTGTAAAGTGGTAGCATTTATTACTTTATATAAAATGTATGTATAAATAAAGGCATCAAACTAAAACACTGAAATTAGAAAATATACATATATATAAACATGATATATAAAGTTACCACTTTCAGAGTCTGAAAACTGTAAAGGCCAGTTATAAATCACAGGCCCTAGTTAAGGACTGAGTAGTCTGCCTCCTGGGAATCCACATGGCTTCTTGACCTTTGTTCTCTCATGTCTGCATGTATAGTCATAAAATATAATATTTTTCTGAAACTTGTTTTAACAACTTTTAAATTTCTTAAAAAGGTTTAAATTTCTTTGCCTTCTTTGTTTGTTTGTTTGTTTGTTTGTTTAGGCACCTTTTTTGGATGTTCTCAACACCATGATGGACACTACACTTCCTCTGACATTAGAAGAATTAGAGGAATGGGGGAATCCTTCATCTGATGAAAAACACAAGAACTACATAAAACGTTACTGTCCCTATCAAAATATTAAACCACAGGTAGTGAAAGACAGTTCTGATACACTATCCTAAAGTGATAGAAGAGATATTGAAAAGGATACTTACCCATGCCAAGGCAGGAATTTAGGGCTGTAGGTCGTTTCTGCTTATAATACCCAAACACCTTTCAGCACCATCTCTCAATTTCATAGTTCAGGAGAATAGATACGGTCATGGCCTCGCTAGCCAACAAAAGGCTATTCCAGATACAAGTGGTCTAGTACTATCATACTATAGGTCTCTCAATATCAAATGAGAGAAAATATCTAGCACCTATATGAAAAAATTGGAGGTAGTTCTTTTTCATAATCTATAAGGTAGAAAGGGACCACAGGGAATAATGTAAACTATGCATCTGTTTTCTTTCAGCATTATCCTTCCATTCACATCACGGCTTACGAAAACGATGAGCGTGTACCTCTAAAAGGAATTGTAAACTATGCTGAGAAACTCAATGAAGCCATTACAGAGCATGCTAAGAACACTGGTGAAGGTAAGAGACCACCTATATGCAGGGAACATAGCTAAATGGACTAGTACCTTCCACATACTACTCAGTAATACACTTTATGCTATAGACTAAGTCATCTGCCCATGCTTTTGGACAAACAGTTGGTTTTTCTATGACTACTCACTTGAGGCATATATAATAACTATACCTGCCTTGCCTCTTTTTGAAAGGTAATATTAAAATAAGGTAAGCAAGGCACAAAGAAAAATAAACATCAAATATAACTTATAGATGTACTGTCATAAAACACTCTTTCATTTAATATTAATTGAGCCATTATTCTTGGAAACTTCTAAAAAAAGAGATTCTAAAGCTTTTGCTGTGGAGCTTCAGTGCCCAAACTAGCTGCTTTAATTTTCTCTAGATCTTTCCATTTCATTGGATAAGAATTCGTACCTTTCTTCCTTAGTAAGACCTTTTGGGCTCAGGGAGGGGACGGACCCACATACAAGTTCTCAGTCACCTTGTTTTCACCTTCATGCTTCATACCCATTGCAATAGTAGCTGTTTCCAGGTCACAAGACTCTGATTTCACAGAGCCTGTCTGGCTTCCTCTTGAATCACAACCTTCTCCATGTGGCCCTACAAGTAATTTCTATCCAGTGTCCTCAGCCATTGGTCTTCCTCCTGCTTTCTCTGTTTCAGAAATCTTGTCTTCTGCTTGCCCCGTCTCTTTCTTGGTGATGATAGTTTATGCCTTTTTCCTTCACTGTTATTTTAATAGCATATGTGGGAGGAGAGGGGAGAAATGAGTCTCAAAAAAACCCTTCTAATTGTTTCATATGTTAACTCTTTCAGGCTATCAGTCCCCCAATGTTGTTTTAGATATTCAGCCTGGAGGCAATCATGTGATTGAGGATTCTCACAAAAAGGTACGTTATCAAGCCCTTCTCAGTTGACAGATGTCCAAGTAGAGATGTGTGGTAGTCAACATTCCAGTGGTTGAAGCAGGGTTTATGACAGCTGCTTCGTAACTGTCTGGTCTGTGGCTGAGGCCCAAGGGGGAAAGAGGAACGCTGACTCAGTCAAGAAAAAGGATTCCCTCTTAAAACTTGTACGTGAGCCCTGTTAAAGTAATGTAATCTTAATTGTCGGGAGCACCTTCTGCCTCTGTCTCAAATAATAAAAGTACTCTTGCCACAAATCGCTGACTTAAGGTTTGGGTGAAGATGGACAAAGAGATTAGCGCTGGAGTTTTACCACAAAGGCCCTCTAATTTTTAAATGTGTTTCTTTTAGATCACAGCCCAAATTAAATTCTTGTACGAGGAACTTGGACTTGACAGCACCAGTGTTTTTGAGAATCTTAAGAAGTACCTAAAATTCTGAAATGCTGCATTCCATGGGAATTGGAAACACACTGAAATATTTCATAGTCTTATTTCCAGTTGGGTAAGCAAAAGTGAGATTTTTTTTTTTAAGTTAGTAATTTTTTAAAATCTGCTTCTCCATCCCAGTTTTGTCTAGTGTACATCTCACTTGCTTATACTGTTCTCTCATTGGTGCACATGCCCCTTAACCTACGAAAGTAGTTTTCAAACCATGCTCCTCAGAAGGACATGGACTTGGGGGTGAAGGAAGGATTGGTGACAGCACAACTCTCCCCCACCTCCTTCAGAACAGCTTTGTTTTTGTCTGTTCTAACATTTTCTTTGAAAAGTTTACAAATCAAGGTCCTGCCTCTTTGCTAGTGAACGTTTTTAGACACTTTAGTAAGTTATCCTGCAATTTCTATGCCTGTATTTTATGAAAAAAGGTAACATTCTTCACATTAGAATTCACCAGATCTTTCTAATCTGGAGTCCTGAGGTGTTCCTATCATCTCTCTTATATTGATTCAATAAAGTTACAAGTTCTAGAAGCGATAATTTTATTATTTTGTAAAAACATTTGGGAACCTTTTCTAAACCAGTTATATTTACCCAGCAGCATGCTGTACGTGAAGTTACTGCAAATGCTTATAATAGACAGGATGCCAGTGTCTTCATCTCTTTCATAAAGGTGCCTAACACAAGCTGTGCAGTATGTTTAATACACTGGAATAGCATGCCCGATTGGAAACAAAACATCTGTCTCTGAAAGCTGTTTGGTGATGAAGGAGATTTTTCCTGTTGTATTCAAGGATGAGGCCTTCTCCTTTGTCCAGTAAAATGGCATCCGTATCAACTTCACCGCCTTTGTAGGCAGAATTGGTACTTAACCTTATCCTCATTCTTCTGGGAATATTGGAAATCATTTCCTCTAGATTTACCACTGTTGATTCTCCAAAATTCAGAACCACAAGAAAGACTCTGTCGATGCCATCCAGCTCTCTTGTGTACACGACAGAGTGGCTGTCATTCTGCAAATAGCAAAACCAGCCCCTGCTGAGGAGCAGCTCGTTGGCATGAAGCAGACTTAATTCTTGATATAACTTCAGTGCTGATCTGGAGTCAGTCTTTTGGACCTATTTAAAAAAAAAAAATTGATTCTAAGAGTTGGGGTTTTTTTAAAATATATTTTTAGTATCAACTAGGACCTTATTTCCTAAAAAAATTTGCCTCGGTTTTGCCCCTTAAAATGACTACCAAATTGTAAGTATTGATAGGTAAGTAAGAATAGTTTAACTATTGAGAGAGAGCGCAAATGCAGGGAGTCATTGTTTGCTCAGTGCTTTGCTACATCTTGGCCAGAGATGATGAGGGACCAAATTTGACTCCACTTTAGGAATTCCAAAGCGAATGTCCATGTCTAAGTTATCTGGTATTTAACGTGCCTAAATACAGTCCCTTTATGCTACACTGTAACTGGTAGAAGAGCAGCCACTGTGGACTCTGAGGGCCTCTCTGTTCTTTTTTGTAGCAATGTGGGTTGCGTTACTTTCAGACATGTATTCCTTGCATAGCTAATGGTGAACAGAAAGTTGCAAAAAAGGATGCAAAGTGCTGCCTAAAGGGAAAGTTAAAAACCGTACTTCTTTAATGCATGTCCATAAGGAAGATCAGGCTTTATTTCACAGCTATATAGAACATATACAGTTTAATGTCGTGTTTTCCTTTAACATTTCAGGCATCCTCGCCTGTTACTATGTTAAAATGTCATTTTAATAATGACAGGATAAAATTCTATTGGATGGATATACCATACTTAACCGTCTCTCTCATTTCAGCATTCAACTTTCTAATATTTTCAGTGCCTCCCCCATATTTGGGTTATTTATTTAGAATAGAAAGACAATTACTATGTCAAAGAGTATGGACACTTGATACATAACGCCAAATTAGTCTTCATAAGAGCTGTTGCCAAATCAGTGGTAGTGTTCATTTCCTTGGACTCTGTTGACTGCAGTGGTGGTGGCTGTTGTTGCTGTTATCATTGTTGTTTGGGGGCAGGTGCCTAATGTGTGGTCTTCGGTGGACATTACTGAATGTTTGAAAAAAATGTTTATTCTCTGTTATCAGGTACAAAGGTATTTATGGTACATGTATATGGTATATGTATATGACTTGTCAAATTACTATTAACATTTTCTATAGCCTTAGATAATGCATGGAAAAGCCTAGTTCAGTGCCACTCACAAAGAAGTGCCCAGTAAGTGTTAACTATTATTTGTGTCTGCTTCCTAAAAGTATGTTGACATGTCTCTCTGTAATTGTGGATTTGTCAGTTTCTCTTGGCATTTCTCATAGTACTTGTTTTATAAATTTTGGAGCTACTGTTAGATGCACAGATTCATGACTTGTAGTGGAATGTTCTTTTATCAATTTTTGAAAATTGCATTTGTCTCATAACGCTTTTCTTATTGAATTCTATTTTGTCTGCTATTAAATATTTCCACACCTGCTTTTTGTAACATTATTTTTCTAATAGGAAATGCATGCACACAGTATAAAATTTGTTTATAAGAAGAATATATAGAATAAGGTTTTTCTTAATACCGTTAGCTAGCTTTTCACTTCCTCTCTCAGAAATAGACCTTATTAGTTTATGTAGGATACATTTTATGCCTATGCAAACATATGTAGGTATACTTTTTCATTATACAAATAGTGGCATGATACACCATTATGGACACTATTTCTTATTTAGTACATCTTAGAGATGGTTTCATAATAGCAGTGCTTTTTTTAAAAGCTTCATACTAGTCCATCGTATAAATTATATAAATTAACCATAACTGATTCAACTGGCTTTCTATTGATAAAATATTTAAATCATTCCCAGAGTCATCTTCTATTAAAAACATTGCTGTGGTAGAGATCCTTGAATATTTATCATTTTCCACATATACAGGTATTCCCGGAATGAAATTACTAGGACAAAAGGTTTTATGCATTTTTTTGTTTGATAGCTATAGCCAGGCAGCAATTTTTAAATATTATTTTAATCTGAGAGTTTTTATCTTCTAACGGGTGAATTTAACTTCTATTTGTGATTACTGTATGTTCAGACCTAATCCTATAGCCCTTTTTTATCTTTTGTTTATAATTGTACTATTGTTTTCATCCTTTTTAGTGTCAAATTGATTTGATGTTAATATTTTTCCTTCTAATGTTCTTTGAAAATTATACCCTTAAATTTGTAATGCCCGTTTTAAATTATACTTCTCTTGACATTTGGAGCAATGCTGTGCAACAGAACTTCCTGCAGTGCTGGAAGTGTTCTGTATCTGAGCTAACGTGGTAGCCACTAGAAACGGTGCTAGTGTATCACAGGAAGTGAATTTTTCATTCTGTTTAGGAGTCTTAGTGGTGAATGGCCACTAGGCAGCTCAAATCTAGAGCAAGTTCCTGTTTCCATGCCCCGAAAAGAGTGCTGTAGCCTGCTCGCTCACATGTTCTCTCAACTTCCCATTTAGAAGTCAGTCACTAAGATTTTTGTTCCAGAACACCTTCTTTACCTTCTTTTACATTGTGTATCCAAAAATATCCTTAAGTTCTTTTCCTTACTGTATTTTATACGTCATATCTTTTTTTTTTAAAGTAATCTCTACACCCAATGTGGGGCTTGAACTTAAAACCTTGAAATCAAGAGTCGCATGCTCTACTGACTGAGCCAGCCAGCACACCCCACACATCATGTCTGTCTTTTAGATTCATTTTGTTTTAGTTGCTGATTCTTCTTTCAGAAAGTGGCTCTATATGGAAAAATTGGGGTCCTTGCTGGTCTAGGTCTATATTCTTGAATGCTAATTGGAATGGATATAGGACTCTAGGATTAGAATCAAGTTTCCATCACAGCTTTAAAGATTAAGGTACTAATGTGTTCTAGGATCCACTTGAAAAGCCAGTGCAACTCTCAAATCCTTTGCTTGGGCAATCTGTTTTGGAGTTTAGTTTCTGCCTGTATTCTTGCCATTCTAGAAAAGATAAATACCCCTGAGTTTTCTCTATTTCTTGGATTATATGTTTCCCTCTGTTCTCTTTACACTATTATTTGCCTTTTTACAGTGTGTTCTGAGGGGAGAGTCTGGATCAGTTTTCCAGCACACTAATTAGAATTTCTATTTCAGTGTTTTACAGTGTTCTACATTTCTAAGATCTCTAATCACTTTTTTTTTTTTTAAAGATTTTTTAAATTTATTTGTTAGAACACAAGCAGGGGGAGCGGCAGGCAGAGGGAGAAGCAGGCTCTCCACTGAGGGACTTGATCCTAGGACCCGAGCCAAAGGCAGACGCTTAACCAGCTGAGCCACCCACGCACCCCAATCACTTTTTTAAAAGAATTGTGAGACTCCATAAAACAATATATCAATAATGAAGTCTTATGTTTGCTATATCTCCTCTACTTTCTACACTGTTAAGAGTGATGTCTCTCTTCTTAAATTTTTCTCATATGTGGTGTGATTCTTGGTAATCCATTTACTTAGGCAACTGAAGACAGAGTATCACAATGCAAATCTCTAGTAATTATGGGAAGCTTAATTTTACTTTTAGAAATTAAATTCTTAACCTATCTCTAGGGCTTTTATGGATATATTTTATTAAATAGCATTCCCTGACTTTTTGTAACTTTTGTTACAATTCGGCATCCCTCCAAACATTACTCATGATTATTTGAAAGGCTTGGTTAGTGTTACAGGAAAAAAACCTTTCGTGTTTGCATTTTTCCATCTTCTGGCATACATTTTTATGTAAGATTTCTTACATTTTGGACTCAGATTGGCCTATGGGAACATTTTGGACATAACAAAAATCAAGAGATTAAATCTAAACACAGATGTTTAAATAATATATTTTTGTCTTCAAGGACCTATGAATATATGAAGCAAAAGTAATACTATCCCAAAAGCCCGTGAGGCGTTGTAGGAGCAGGAGCTCAAAACGGAATAACCTGGGGAGACTGCGCCTACGGTGGGGAGCACTGAGTAACGTACAGAATTGAACCACTACATTATACACCTGAAACTACTGTAACATTATATGTCAACTATACTTCGGTAATTTATTCCAAAAATAGTAGACTGCGGTAAGGGGAAATTTTTACGTCTCATGGAATGCCAGTAATTTCTCTTCTGAGGTAATTTAGATTGTTTTCCAGTGACATTTTCACTGGTACATGATTCCACCTGGAGCCATTTCATATTGTTCTGGCCTAAGGAAATGTACTTTAGTATAAACTTTGCCAAATTGAGCAAATTTTCTAAACAGGAATGCACAGATTCCAGCAATTCCAGCTGAATTTGGCAAACTTGATCACCTGAGTACAGAAAATAATATAGGCAAAAGCCAACGGGTGTGCTTTTCCAGAACAGCTACTTTTAGGAATTATTCATGTCTTGGTTTCTCCAGGTAAATAGCCTTGATGGTCTCCTTCCTTCCTTCTCTTTTGAGGGCAGGAAAGGAAGACAGATGGCTGGGCTTATTGAAAGACTTCCATAAAATTTCCTTAAGAGCTCAAAGCTCTTAGGGGCACCTTGGGTGGCTCACTTGGTTAAGCATCTGCCTTCGGCTCAAGTCATGATCCCTGGGCTTGATCCCTGCATCGGGTTCCCTGCTCCCCCACCCCGCTTATGTTCTCTCTCTGAAATAAATAAAATCTTAAAAGAGCTCAAAGCTCTTAAAGTCATTCCACTGAACAGTTGTATATTCTGTACAATAATTCACATGGTGCACTTCTGTACCAGTTTGTTTTTTTCACAAAAACATGACTTAAGAACCTACAAGACAAGTTCATGTTAGTGACTTAGAGCATCTGTTGAAGTTGTAGGTACCCTCGGCGTGACTGTATGTTGTCAGCACAGAGACTCATTACATGTTTCTGGAATCAATATAACAGTTCCATTGATACTTACATCAACATTTACAGTATGGTAATCTGAATTGATGGGTAACCAGGTGTGACTGGCTTCAGAAAAACCAGCATTTGAGCTGTTGTCCCACTGCATTGGTGACTTTGAGAGGAGGGTATTCTGTGTCAAAAGAAAACCGTGATCTAGTTAGTAAAAGAAATATCATTTGGCCATGATTTATTTCATAATTATTTAATTCCCTGTATTTCTTAGTTAATACTTATATTCATTAGCATTCATAATGAAAAGGCTTCAGTATTCAGTACCTAAACCAGCTTCACATTTTTAATTGGAAAAATAGTGACATATAGTAACTGGACTTTGGTACATGCTTGGAATCTTTTGCTGCTTGTCCCTAAAAATGAGTAAGGTAGGATTTAAAGATGGACCATTACCAGTTCATTCCATGGTACAGTGATAGTTCAAGTATGCAGCATGTACAAGTGAGCCTAAATTCTATCCTCTTATCCGACCTGGTTATTGCACTTGAATGCACACGCACAAATTTAGGAAATGCACGCCAAATATTAGGGGAATTGGATCTTCTACATTGAAAGCTAACCATACAAATTATTATAGGTTCACCCAACACAATTTTGATATCCATAGCTCAAACAAAAAATAAAAATCACTCACGTCTGAGGCTATGCATTTACATTTATCAAGATGAAGAATCTTTGTGCTGTGTTCAGATGAAATCTAGCACTACAGACAAGCACTATAATTAATGTTCCAAACTCAAAACACAGGTTCTCAAATTCTAGTGTGCCTAAGAATCAGGTGGAAAACATCTTTAAAATGTGGATTCCTGGGCTCTACCATTCAGTTGTGTGGCTTAGGAAACAGCATTTTTAAGCTCCCAGGCAAGAGCGCTAATAGTTAGAAAGGAAAACAGAGTAATAATTTTCAGCAGAATAGGAATGGTAGATTCTCTAGTTTCACATAGTTAGATTGTTAACTTACAACATCATAGCTTTCATTGAGGTTTGTGGCTAAAATATTTCTCATTCCTATTTCTTCCCCATAGTAAGTTATGGGGGTTCCAGGGAGTGTGAAAACAAGCATGTTCATGATGTTGACATATTCTTCCCCAAAACGAGAAGTCAGCCGGGCACTGTCTGGTCCACCGATCTGAAAGGCAAATACTTTAAGAACATAGTTCAATATACAGTCTTCCGGAAGATTTACCCTATTCCACAAAAAGTTCATCAGGCAGAAAAACAAAGTTTGCTGTGGGTACCCTGGTATCAGCAAGCCTGGATTTGAGTCCCAGCCCTGCTACTTACTGTGTAATGAACCAATTTACTGTCTTGGCCATTATGATTAACAAAATGGTGGTAACAGGTTACTTCACAGTGATATTGCAAATGTGATAAAATTTATGAGGGTACATTTTAATATTTTCACACATTTGGATAAGAGAATAGGGACAAGAAAAAAGAACAGGTGCAAGGGACAGGCAGGAGAGATTTCTAAGGGGGGTGTGTGTCTTTTGAACTATTCAAAACAAATTTTGAAGATAAATCAACTTTTATAGAGAAATGTACATAGTCCAAGAGAAAATTTTCTAAAGTAGTTTTTAAATTTGGTATTTCTATGTTAAATGCTTTAATTACATATTATATTACATGTTATCTAGTCCTTACAACATCATAGCTTTTGTTAAGATATACCACAACTTGATCTCATGTGCATATACTGAACATGGCATTTTACTATATAAAGTACTTACGGGACACCTGGCTGGCTCACTCAGAAGAGCATGCAACTCTTGGTCTTGGGGTCATGAATTTGAGCTGCACGTTGGATGTAAAGATTACTTAAAAAAAAAAAAAAATACTAACACCTACATTACTTATTGCCCTCCTCCACTGTCAGGTATTATCTCCATTTTGGAAATGATGAAACAAGCTCTCTGAGAAATGCATCACTTATTCAAGGCAAGGTATGATGCAAAACCAGCATTTGAGAATAAGAATTTGGGTGGAGGTTGAGAATAAGAACATGGTTGGGGTTTTCATTTTGTACTAAAACTATCTTTACAACTATCTTTTTATAGACCACTATAAATTATTTTTCTGTTTTTATGACCGGAAAAATCAAATTTCGTCTCTATTTTATTGAGAGCCTCTGATATGGTTTCTAAGCTTTCTTAGAGCACTTTCTTTTTCAGAATTGAAATATTTCCACAGGTAGTTCACAGCAGTGGACAGAAAGAAATCCCAGTCACCTAGGATATTGGAGACCCTTGCTATATGAAAAACAAGTGCTAAAACTCCATTGTAAAATTTTGTAATATAGGGGGCACTTGTGGAATGGTGGGAGAAGGACCTCTAAAATCTCTACCATAAAAAGGAGAATGCTGGCAAAAACTAAAAATCCACTGTTTCAGAACTCTGGAAACTAGCTAAAGGCTTTCAACAATACAAGAAGTATTTATGCAAGAAAAATAGCAAGCTTTGTGTCATTTTAACCGGACTTAAACTCATGCCCCTCAGATCCACAATAGCCTTGAAAACCTCAAACTTAGAACTACCGTAGCTAAAAACCAGGGGCCACTGGAGGGGCAGAATAAGTTTAGAGTTCACTATTCGACCTTTCTGGCACTCACTTTCAGTTGGGATTTTTTTTTTCCTTTATCAGAGAAATGCCTTATTGCCAAGGTATTTGCCAGAAACAACAATTGGTTCGCATCACACCTGCCTGAGGTGGTGTTACCAACTGGGGCTCAACAGAGACTAACCAAAAACTTTAAAAGCTGGGGGAAGAGGTGACCATACTGGCCTTTGAAGGTCTGACAGAATCAGAGAAAGACAATTATCATAGATTCCATGTATCAGTGAGATCATGAGAAACAAGGGCAGAGGATGAGAGGGGAAGAGAGGAAAAAATGAAACAAGAACCCGGAGAGGGAGACAAACCATAAAACACTCTTAATCTCAGGAAACAAACTGAGGGTTGCTGGAGTGGAGGGGGTGCGAGGGATAGGGTGGCTGGGTGATGGACTTTGGGGAGGGTAAGTGCTGTGGTGAGTATTGTGTAAGAGATGAATCACAGACCTGTACCCCTGAAACAATACATCATATGTTAATTTTTTAAAAGACCATTAAAAAAAAAAAAGTCTGACAGATTTCTTGGAATCTAGAACATGTGCAGATGCCCTAGAAGACTTGAGAAGGCGCTGATCTCTCACCTCTGGCTAACCTTGAAACTCCGTGCAAGCAGAAAATGAAGACTAAGGTAGAACTACAGACTGCCTGTCAGAGGGTTGAAGCATGCCCCAACACACACACACACACACACACACACACACACACACACAGCCCCTTCAGCAAAGGCTGGGAGAATGAATGGTTCAACAGCGGTTCAGAAATCTCTTCCAAAAAAAAAAAAAAAAACTCTTCCAGTCATTAACTGACAATAAGCTCACCACGTGGCCACACCCAACAAAGAACACATTTTACAAAATTCAAGAAAGTCACTAAAGAAAGAGCAACAACAAACACCGGGGAGGAGGAAAGAATGGGATTTCCTACATTACTAAAAATACCCAGTTTTCAGCAACAGAGGAATGGAAGACCTGCAAAGAAACAGGAAAAAGCAGGAAAATATAGCCCATAAATAGAGAAAGCAGTAGAAAGTGTGGCTGAGGAAACACAACATTGGACTAGCGGACAAAGACATTTATACTTAATGTTCAAAGAACTAAAACTACAGAATTTAAAGTGAGGACAGTGTCTCATCGAATAGATACTATTAATAAAAAGAATACGAAGAAGAGCCAGAAAGAAATTGCAGAGTTGAAAAGTATGATCACTGAAAGGAAAAGTTCACTAGCCAGGCTTGACAGATTTGAACCGTCAGAGAAATCAGCAAATTTGAAGACGGAGCAATCGAGATTATCTAGTCTGAGAACCAGAAGGAAAAGAAGAAAAATAACAAAAACCTGGTCAGAGGCTGGGACAAACAGGCCTGGCTCACTAAACAATCACCATTAAGGGAAAGGTTAAGATCACTTACAGACAGACATACCTGTCGTTTTAGGGGTGACAAGCACAGCAGCACCAGATATGCTGACCCAGGCATGAGGACTTACCATCCAGTTAGGCCATTTTCCTTCTGGCATGTTTTCCATCCAGGATGTGATAACCTCAAACACACTGTTCCCAGAAGGAGTGTTTAGCTCACTGAAATAATTGTTGAAGGGAAAATCTGCTTCTTGAATAAAAGGCAGCCCATAATACATCATGGTCCTGTCGGTACTCTCTCCATAGGCTTCGGTCCCCATGAACCTGGAAGAGTTGGCAGGATATAGTGTCCTCAGGGCCCGTCAGAAGACTGGGAAGTATTCTCCAGCTGCTTCAGTCTGCTTGACTATTAACCATATCTGGCTGGGCTCACTAGGAATCATAATCGAGCCAGATGGCCAAGTAATAGCACGCTGGGTCACCTGGATGATTTCTCATTTCTCATGGACAGTAAACCCAAGGACTAGCCTGATACTAGGCTGTGTCTTAGAGTTAAGATACACATTTGAATCTCAGTCAATATTGTTCTCTTCTTCCTAAATCTGATTAAAACTCAGTAACTTCCATGAGCACTTTATCAATTCTCGTCACTTTGCTTAGAATGTACAGTGTATGTGCAATCATCTGAGGGGGTTTTCCCCAGAAACCTCTTGATAGGAATCCCTGTAAAGTCTCACTTTATTACTGGGGTGCACTCTTGGTTAATAAAAACCAGCACTCCAGGGGCGCCTGGCTGGCTCAGTTGGTAGAGCACATGACTCTCGATGTCAGGGTCATGAGTTCAAGCCCCACTTTGGGTGTAGAGCTTACTGAAAAGCAAACACTGTCAGGGAAAGACACATTATCCTGAATTACCCACATCAATGCTGGCTTTACCTGTTTGAGGTAAGGACATAGTATATGGAGCCCGGGTGTTTCAGTTCCAGTCCCATCCCTGCCATTACCACCTGTGTGACCATTGCCTCCGTGCTTGGAGTCTCCCATTTCCTCATCTATAGAATTGGGATACCAATCAGAGGACCTACTCTAAGGAGGAGAAATTTCTTTAATTTTTCTGTTAATGCTATTGGGTGATCTGTATACACATAGTAAGAGATTTACTGAGTGTTTATTATGTGTCAGTCCCTGTTTTAAGGGCTTCATCTACATTATCTCATGCAGTCTCACAAAACCCTGATGGGGTGTCACTGTTACCTTTTAATTACTGAGAAAATGGGACTTGTATGAGGGAACCAGTCCAAGGTCACACAGCTGTCCACAGAACTCTGCAGACTCTGATTCCAAAGCTGTGTTAGCAAACCATTGTGACCTAATAGCAGCTTAGTTGAAACATGTGGATTCATAATGTACACTGGACACTAACAGACCAAACAGTAATGATAAAAATAGAATAGTTAATGGCTAACATTTAGATTATATACTACCTTTTAAGTGATTTTCACAAAATTCCTGTGAAGTAAGTATTTTACAAAAGAGGAAACAAAATCAGCAAAGTTAAGCAACGAGAAAGAATATACTAGGCCCTGGCATAACCAAATTATAATACGCTGTAGTCACGGAGGTTTGTTGAGTAGCTTGAACCTCAGAATGCCTGCCTGTGAGGGATTAACTACAGGTCACACCCTACGCCCTTGAACAGACTTATGTCCTATGGTTACCTGTATCTCCCAGGCTCCCTGCTGTATTGGTCCATTGTCTGCCGGAAGCTCCGGACGATGTCATGCATTCCCACTTGCGTGGTGGTGAAGTCATGGTACAGCTCCCAGTATTGTGTGACCGTGTCCTTTAGAAGCAGAAAAGCATGGTTGCCATCATTTCACGTGTCAGATGCCCATAGTTGGCCTTACGCGAACATAGACTGTCTCCTCAAAGGGCTCAAGACAAGGCAAACATGCTGAAAGATGATCCTAGGACTTTCAATGCTAAGGGGTTTTGTAGCCGGAGAGTAACATTCATGACTATTATTAACTCAATCTGGTAAACAAACTTTGCTGAACATCTAAACATTAATTATAAGTGCATTTAACAGAATCCTCCTCCCAAACATTTAATTCTCCTAAATGCTGCACTTAAAAGACAAAGAAAACATAGTTCATTATTACACCTACACTTGATCTGCTTATAAAATTACTATTCAGAGTGTCATAGTTTAGAATAAAGGCTAGAAGCGGTAAAGAACCGCTTTGCCACAGTTTCAGTAATTTTTCCTGATATTCATTCTGTGCCTTGCTAGGGTTACAGTAATCCAGAATCCGAAGTAAGAGATCCTAACACAAGCCAAGGTTGTAAGCCCTGGGCTGGGACATGGACAGTGTAAACCCGCAATGCCATCCACTCAGTGGACCCCTTTTTAATAAGTGAACTTGCTTGCTAGATCAAGTAAAGTTTTTGGAATCTGAGGTCTCTTCCTGAAATCACTTTTTCTTTAGGTTTTTCTTGGATAGCGCACAAAACCTATTGTTCTGATCACATCATAACCGGAAACATAGGCCTCTCTTACAACATCTCATCATAATTAGCAAGGTTTCTTTGAGATTTCTTCTCCAAGGATAAGTGCTTCTCTTTGGGACTAATATATGACTTCCCCTGCCCCTTCATTTTTCCTATTAGAAATCACGTGCTTTACCCACCCCACCAAAAAATAGCCTTTGGTTTATGACATGCTCTCATAATTAGTCCATGCATTGCCAAATTTCTTTAGTTAATTGACTTGGTCTAATGAGATTAATAAGTACCCATAAATCTATTACTCAGGACAAAAGCTAGGCATTGATAATTAACTATTTCATTTTACTCTATAAAAAGGACTTCATGCTATATATAATTGTTTTAGGGTTTTTTCACTAAACATACAACTAAGATTCACCCATATTGCATGTCGCCATAATTCATTTTGACTGATGTATAATATTCCATTGTGTAAAACTACAAATCCATTATTTTGAAACCCATTTTAGGACTCCTGTCCATTTAGCGATGGAACATAGAGTGTAGATTGGTGGCAACAGAAGAGCACAGTGGCGTCCTGATTACCGTTTCTCATGCATGACATGGGGGGAAAGGTGAGAACCACTGATGTGGAACCACAAAGAGCCCAGACTCTGTAGTGAGATAGGCTTGGTTTGTAATTCTGTTTATCACCTCTGTCACCCCTGAGAAGTTAACTTCTCTAAGATGTCCTAATGGGGATCATAAAAGGTCTCTCATGAGCTGTTGCAAGAGTTAAATGGACTGTCCTAAGTAAACACAGAAATACAGCAGACATTCAGCAAGTGTTTGTTCCTTCTCTGTGTCCTTTAATGACTACAAAAGCACCTGGGGAATTACAGGCCTCCTCACTTGAGCTCAATTGAGATGACAAAAGGACAGTGAATAGTTCTGGCTGTTGGTGGAGTCCAGTGTCCATGCCCTCAGAACCCTTATAACTAAAGTACTCCTCAAGGATGCCCTACACCAGACAGAACCAATGGAAGGAAACATCTAGGCATATGGATTTGAAACTCTTGTACTTCCTGAAGAAAATGATTCAGAGCACTTTTTATAGGGGCGCTGGGCTCAGTCAGTGGAGCATGTGATTCTTGGTTCTGGGATTACAAATCTGAGCCCCATGTTGGATTTACTTTAAAAAAAAAACTATGCTTTAAATTCGGATGTTTATATTAATAAATTTAACTACATTCTCATTTCTGGTCATTGGTGTCTCATGCTAAAAAAGAAAACATGGATGACATTTTCAGAAAGGGGGACGAAATAATGTTTAAAAACTTTACCGGTATTTGAGTCTTATTCACTTGGGTTTCATCTCTCAGATGCTCTGCTTCCAGAAGAAACTTAACAGCATCGAAACTAAAGCCATCCACACCCTTTGCGAGCCAGAACTGTATAATTTCCTAAACACAAAGAAGCAAAATGCTTTGGTTACATTATCATAATGTTTAATAGAAGTGTGTCTGTAATGACTTCCCATCATAAAACGGCCATCTCTACACACGAACAAGCACAGCACTCATATAGTGTATTTTATCAGCACTCACGTAGGCATAGCAGTGTCTTAATATAATGAACTCTCAGTAACTGCATTAATGGACCCCCGTGCTTACCTCAAATTTGAATTCAGAATGTTACAGTGGGAATTGATGTTATGAGCATGTTCGCAAAGCTTAAAGAATCACTCAAAAGGAATGAAACCACAATGAAAGGACTCAGGAGAAACTGGGAACATTATCTTCCCACCATGCTCAGTTCCTTAAAGAGGACTCCAGACAGAGAAAATAGCTAAGCATCCGATCATGAGGAGTTTTTCCACCAGACTGAGAGATTCTAGAAGGAAAGACTGCAGCTTTCTTGCCTCTGACATAGCACCGGGTCCTTAGTGAAAATACACAGTATCAAGCCCGAATAAGTCCACCATGCTGTGATACTGTTGGAACACTAAAAGTACATGTCCCCTGGCTTCAGGGCATCTACAGAGTAGCTGGGGACACATGAGACAGGAGAGTGTTACCTAATAATGCAAGGTGCGGTGTATGTAGAAAAGAGATTCTTTTGCAGGGTGTTGGAGCTCCAAGAAGAATGAATTTAACATGGGCAGACACACCCGGAGAAAGAAGAGCTACATTTCCACCTAGACCGTTGGGAGTTTATCAGGGAGTAAGATTACAAAGAACATTCTGGACCGTGTAGGACAGGATGGCCAAGCACAGAGGCAGAGACTGACTTGGCCTGTACTGGGGCAGGTGGGAGGACCAAGTGGCCTTGGAGAGCAAAGGGTTTAGGTCTCAGCTCCCCATCCCTCCTAGCTGTCCCTACTGCAGCACCAACCACAAGCTACCCTTCTGCAAAGGGACAGTGGCTCTCCCCACTTTCCTCGGCACATCCCTTGCAGAGTGGAAGGTTTTACATTAGAACAACAGTCCGTAATTCAAAGTACTAGAGTTAAGTAGCTAATTTATGGAGGGGAACAGAGCCATAGCTCCAAAATGAAAACCATCCCCAAAATCACACATTTCCTTCAAAGTGTTTCTTGTATCTACATGTGAATATAATATGGGGCCTCTAGAGTTTCTACAGACTACATGCAAGGGTTAATACTGCTGAGGTCAAGTCCCTTTAAGGTGACATTTCTGAATAACAAAGCTTGAAAAGCATTTTCAAATCTAAAAGGCTGCTGCCAATCTTAGCATGGACACAACTGAACCAAGTAACATTAAGCTGGCTCTACCCACACAAAACCCACAAATTTGTTCTTACTAGCATCTTACTCTTACCAAATACATTCATTCAATAAGTATTTGTGTTCCAGCTACGCGCCAGGCACTTAGCGAAGCCCGATAACCAGGAGCAAAATACGACAGACCTGGCCCTAGGTCTCCTGAATTTTTTTAGAATCCCCAAGTAGACGTCAAATAGCAATGCAAAAATATTTAAATCACAGCCAGATAAAGCTTTAAAGGAGAGGAACATGGTAGTGCAAAAAGGTGAAGTAGCAGGATTTGCCCTAGAGGTCAGCGCAGCAGGACAGCAGGAGGTGAGGGCACTCGGTTAGAGGTTGAGAGAAGTCAACAGATACTAAGGTACCCCATTTGCAGAACAGTCTCTGGCTCCAGGGGTCAGCTCAGCATGAAGCTAGCCCAGCTTTAAGCTTCAGAACCCCTCACTTACCTGGGCCCCTTCCTACTTACCTTCCTTCCCTGTTCTAAATAAACACTCTAATTTTACACTATTTTAAGAAGGCCCCAAATTTCACAAGCTTCACCCCCCACACGACCCGGGTCCACCCCCAGGTGGCACTCTGGACAGGGTGGGGGTGGGACACAAATAGCTATAACCCCCCCAAGCCATCTCTGACAAAAACGCCATGCCGTGGTAGACATTAAACTTCGGAGCACTGATCTCCTAGGGGGGAAATCTGCTCTCTTCGTGGGGTCCTTATTCCCTCTGGGAATCGTTAGCCTTGCCAGCTGTTGACCCAGCCATAAAAAATGAGAAACGTGTATCCCAGCAAAGGTTTCTGGCCCTGGCAAGGGTTTTCGCTTTAGTCCAGTAGGAGAGAACTATCGTCATTTAAAGAGAAAAAACAGTAAAAGCTGGATGGTTATTTTTGAGACTCATTGTAAATGACAGATAATCCAAAATTTGCTCTTGAAAAATATTTATTCTCCCAACTAGGTGAGAAAAGGAGCTCCAGACCTTAATCGTTAACCCTCTCTTCACTCCAGTTAAGCTTTCCCAGGGTGCCAGATGCGGAAATGGGCACAGAGCCTAGTTCTGCCAGGTCTGGGTGACCCACCGAGGCGCCATGGGACTCCTGGGACAGTACATTGTGTCCCTGATTCCTGTACAACTCCCATGACATCACAGAGTCCCGGTTTTTCTGCCGGGCACCTTTTCATTCTTTTCTCCTTAACTCACTGCTCTGAGTAAAAAAGGAATCAGTTAAACATTACTAATATCCAAATTCATAAAACCTCGAGGCAAACCTTTTCTTTGGAGATGACTGAAGTTACTGGGCCCATTTACCTAAAAAGTTTAGTCTGGGAAATAGAAAAGCTCTGCTCTTACATGTGGTGATCTGTAAGACATCGTCTTTAAAGTGACATACACCCACAGGCGTCCATCTCGAGAAGGAAGGAGAAAGTATAGGATATTTTAGAAGTACAGAGAGAAAACTATATCCTCTGTTTATAAGCAAAGGAAAGAAAACGGACCCTACTGATGTTCAGAAATCTTGGCAGAATTCTGGGCTAACTCCTTCAGGAGCAGGGCGTGGAGGAAGGATCAGGAGCTCAGGATGCTGACCCGTGCGGATCCCGGCCCATCTCCCCACGTCCGTGCAGCTGCCTGACCTCACTAACCCGCCTTGCAGAGTTCTGTGAGTACTCAAGTTACTGCTGCTAGAGTCCATTCACATGCGGGTCTTTATATTACCTGATCTCTCTGCAGTGTTTGACCCTGCTGACCAAACTCAGGTCTTCCAGAAAAGCACATATCCCTTAGCTCCCGGATACCTGCTCCTCGTCTGCCACTTTTCTCTGTCTATTCTGCAGTCCTTTAAATAGTAGAACTCTTTGGGGCTCTTACTCTCTGTTCATTTCCTTTCACAACAGTATTTACTCATTTCTTTACCCACATATTGATTATTTAACAAGTATTCAAATGACAAGGAACATGCTGACTTATATGCCTTACAGAGATTAAAACACTTAGCCCCGAGGCGCCTGGGTGGCTCGGTTGGTTAAGCGTCTGCCTTCAGCTCAATTCATGATCTCGGGGTCCTGGGATCGAGTCCCGTGTCAGGCTCCCTGCTCAGCAGAGTCTGCTCGTCCCTCTCCCTCTGCCCCAACCCCCGCTCACGATCGATCTCTCTCTCTACTAAATAAATGAAATCTTTAAAAAACAAAACACTTCTCCCCAGTCAACCCTACAACGTGTGTGCCATTACTGTCCCTATTTTACCAATGAGGGATTGGAGGCACAGGGAGACGAAGTACCTTAATCGAGGTCATAGGGTTAGTAAGTAGCCGTGTCAGAACTGGTACCGTCTGGCACCCTTACCCATTTGCTCTGCTTCCTCCTCCAAACCTGCCCCACTCAAACCCCTTCTCCAAAGTCAGACTTCCAAAATGCAAACAGAAAATGACTTCCCGAAGAACTTCTAAAGCCAAATCCTCGCCACAGCCTTGCCTCGTCCCCCTCTAGTCTCATCGAGTCATCCCTCTCCATATACCATGTCCCAGCCATATGGGGTGACTCTGAGCAGCAGCAATGTGCCATGATCCACGCCTTCCCTCTGCTTGAAACCCTCTGACCCAAGCCTCTTCCCTTGGTTCAGTCCTACTCATCCATTCGGTATCACAACATCCTCAGAAAGCCTGCCCTGCTCTCTCCCACTCGCGTCCAGGTTAGCTGCCCACCCGGTGTGTACTCCTATCTCCTACGATCACAACTACCCAGTACAGCTTACTGTAACTGCCTGCTTCATTGGCTACTCCCCTTTGGGGTATAGGCCCCACGATGGCTACAGCATGGGTCCAGTCCACCAACCATCATACCCCTGGCATGTGATCAATACCTCATACATACTGTTAAATGAGTTAAGGATTTAGACGGAAGCGCCTGGCATATATGAGGTGCGATAAATGGCACAGTGATTATCAGGAAGCACAGAGCTGGTTTATTAAGCAGGGAGTGAGTCCGTTTCATTTTGGATTGAGCTGCCGACACCGTGCTCAGTAGGAGCAGAGCTGACATTTACAGTCTGGATTCCATCTTAAGCCAGGGCGGTGGCTCCCTGTCCCCAGCTGCCATGACCACGCCAAGTCCCCAGGATCCCACACCCCAGGGCTCAACATTTCCACATGGTGGGATAAGGGTCACACCGACACAGTCCAGGCAGAGGGCTGGGCTCCCTGGAGTCTTTCCCCTGCTATCCCACTAACCCGATGGGTCACTTCTCTCCGTCGTTTGTCAAATAAGGGATTTGAGGGCAATGAAAAACCAAAGTGATTACAAAATACTATACAAACGGCAGCCCCCACTTTCTCCAAGAAGGCTTCTAGATTTCTCTAGGGAAACACACTCAAGCCCTGAGAGATTCAGGGCAGAGCCAAGTCCCCCGAAGGCCAGCGCAAGGGGGAGTACACTCCCACTGTGCAGATAACCCGAAATCTGATGGGAGGCAGGAGCAAGAAGTCTCCACGAGTGCAAGCAGGAGTCATTCCAAACGCTTCCCCCACCACAAACTCTCTGGGTTGCAAATTATTAACCTGCTTAGCTCGCCTGCACAGATAAGAGCGACTGGGGGTAGAAGGGTGTTGGAAAGTCCCCTTCCCGGGAAAAGCCTTTTGAGGAGCAGAGCCTTCCCTTTCAGCTTCTCGACCTTTCTTACTTATTTCTAATAGCAAACTTAGACCAGCCTGGCAAAAATGCCCAACCTTCAACTGGAGGCAGTAAGGATTCATCCCAAGAGGGATCTCATCCTGTTGAGACTAGTAAGGCCCCTGTTCACACACTCCACTACCTGGGTGCCAGGGAACGGCTAGAGCATCAAAAGCTAGCGAACGTCCTGGCTGGCACATTTTGCCAAAATGTATCGCAGTCCTCTGAACACCTCCACACAGTCCGTCGCTGCTGCCGCAAGGAGCCTGGAGAAATCCACCAGCTGATAAACCAACTGGATTATACTCACATTTATGAATTTCCAAATGAACCCCCTTGAAAAGGCTGAGTGGGAAAAGTGAGGCGCGGAGACAGAACCCTCTTTGCCCAGGTCAGAAGTGAAGTTGTGGGTAAGAGCGTGGACTCTGGGTTTGAATCCTGCCCTCTCACTCCCCAGGTGGGGGGCTTTCCCTCTTTAAGCCTCAGCTTCCTTCTCTGTAAAATGGTCCTGCTATCTCCTAAGTTAGGCTTGGTCTGAGCATTAAACGAGATGATCCAGATAGAGCATTTGGCACGAAGTTAATGGCCAAGAAGTGGGTGAGGGCGGGTCAGGGGGAAGGTGCAGGTCAGGGTGCGTAAGTGATCTGTGGTGACGGAGAAGAGAGTCTGCACCCCGCCAAAGACGTTTAAAGCTAACTCCTAGTTAGTAGCTGTGTCTATCCCCCTTCACCACATCCCAGCCCCAATGAGACAAGGCTGCCCTGACAAGGGGGCTACCTCTAGAACATATCCCAAAGCAATTCATCTAAATTCTGGGAAACATCAAACACGTATAGTAAAAACAGCCTTAAAACTGAGGAATCTACAGGAATATATTTAACAAAAGCCATGCAAGACTTGTACACTGAAAGCTACAAAACAGTGTTGAAAGAAAGTAAGGACCTAAACAAGTGGAAAGACGTCCTGTGTTCCTGGATCAGAAGACAACATGGCTAAAGTGGCAGTGCGCCCCCAACAGATGCCCAGATTCAATGCAACCCCTACTCAAATCCCAACAGCAGGCTTCTTTGCAGAAATTGACCAGCTGGTCCTAAAATTCATATGGAATGTATATGATCCAGTAACTCCACTACTGGATATTCACCCGAAGAAAACGAAAGCACTATCAACAAGATACAGGCACCCCTATGTTTATTGCAGCATTATTCACAACAGCCAAGGTATGAAAGCAGCCCAAGCGTCTATTGATAGAAGAATCGATAAAGATGTGGTGTGCGCACACACACACACACACACACACACACACACACACACACACACAGAGGAATACTACTCAGCCATAAAAACTAATGTGATCTTGCCATTTGCATGGTATGGATGGACCTAGCGGGTATCACGCTAAGTGAAATAGGTCAGACAGAGAAAGACAACTACCCTCTAATTTCACTTATATGTGGAATCTAAGAAACAAAACAAATAAACAGAAAATAGACTTAAATACAGAGAACAAACTGGTGGTTGCCAGAAGGGAGGTGGATGGGAAGATGGGTGAGACAGATAAAGAGGATTAAGGGTACAAGCTTTCAGTTACAAAACAAGACATGGAGGTGAAAGATGCAGCACGGGGAATACAATCATTGTATTCTAACAACATTGTGTGGTGACAGATGGCGACTACATTTATTGTGGGGAGCACTGAGTAATGTATAGAACTGTCAAATCACTGTGTTGTATACCTGAAATGAATCTAGCATTGTATGTCAACAACACTTCAATAAATAACAATAGTACTTGATCACCAAGAGAGATACAAGTACCCAAAGAGCCAAACAATCCTGAAGGAGAATAAAGTTGTAGGACTCACACTTCCCAATTTCAAAACTTCCTATAAAGCTACACTAATCCAGACACTGTGGTATTGGCACAAGAACAGACCTATAGATCGACAGAGCAAAATGGAGTCTAGAAACAAATCTGGACATTTATGGCCAACTGATTTTCAAAAAGGCTCCAAGACAGTTCAATGGGGAAAGTATAATCTTTTTTATTTTCATTTTTTTTAAGATTTTATTTATTTATTTATTTATTTATTTGGGGGGCGGGGGGGGTGGGGGGAGAGGAGAGAGAGAATCCTCAAGCAGACACCTCACTGAGTACGGAGCCTGCCACGGGGCTCCATCCCAGGACCCTGAGATCATGACCTGAGCCAAAATCAAGAACTGGATGCTTCACCAACTGAACCAGCCAGGCACCCCTACGATTTTTAAGATTTTATTTATTTGAAAGAGAGAGAGAATGTGAGCACAAGCAGGGGGAGGGGCAGAGGGAGAGGGAGAAGCAGACTCCCCACTGAGCAGGGAGTCCAAAGTGGGGCTCCACCCCAGGACCCCAAGATCTCAACCCCAGCAGAAACCAAGAGTTGACACTCAACTGACTGTACCACCCAGGCGCCCCAATAATAATCTTTTTAAAACACACTTAACTGGGGTGCCTGGGTGGCTCAGTCGGTTAAGCCTTCGGCTCAAGTCATGATCCCGGGGTTCAGGGATCGAGTACTTAGTCAGGGTCTCTGCTCCGCAGGGAGTCTGCTTCTCCCTCTGTCTCTCCTCCCACCCGTTCTCTCGATCTCAGTCTCTCTGACAAATAAATAAATAAAATCTTAAAAAAAAAAAAAGCCACACATAACTGGAGAGCCACATGCCAAAGAATTAAGTTGCACCCCCTCACACCATTGTATATATAAAAAGTAATAAAAAAATGGAACAGAGACCTAAAATGTAAATGTTAGCACCGTAAACTCAGAGAAGAAAACATAGGAGAAAATCTTCAGGACCTTGGGTTAGGCAACGGTTTTCAAACGACACTGAAAGCACAAACAACAAAGGAAAAAAATAGATAAATTGGACAACAATTTAAAACTTGTGCTTCAAGGGACGCCATCAAGAAAGTAAAAAGACAACCCACAGAACGGGCGAAAACTGCAAGTCATGTATCCAGAACATATAAAAAACTCACAACCAATGACAAAAAAACAGATAACACGATGTTAAAACGGGCAAAGGATTCAAACAGACATTTTTCCAGCAAAGATATAAAAAAATAAACCATAGGGGCCCCTGGGTGGCGTCTGCCTTCGGCTCTGGTTATGATCTCAGGGTCCTGGGATGAGCCCCATATGGGGCTCCCTGCTTGCTTCTCCCTCTTCCTCCACACTCCCCCCCTCCCGTGTTCTCTCTCGCCCCTCCCTCCCTCTCTCTCTCTCAAATGAATAAAATCTTTTTTAAAAGTGTAGAAAACAAAAATAGGGGCGCCTGGGTGGCGCAGTCGTTAAGCTCAGGGCGTGATCCCGGCGTTCCGGGATCGAGTCCCACATCAGGCTCCTTCGCTGGAAGCCTGCTTCTTCCTCTCCCACTCCCCCTGCTTGTGTTCCCTCTCTCACTGGCTGTCTGTCTCTGTTAAATAAATAAATAAAATCTTAAAAAAAAAAAAAGAAAAGAAAAAAATAAAAATAAGCTATATAAGCACAAGCAAAGATGCGCGACGTCATTAGCCACCGGGGAACTCAAACCCCAGTCAGGTGCGCTCCCCAGGCCCCAGTGACGGTTCTCAAACACACAGACGGCAGCAAGCGTCGCTGAGGCCGAGGGGAGGTCGCAGCCCTCACACACCGCCAGAGGGAATGGAAAACGGTGCGGCTGACTGGGAAAGCAGCCGGGCAGTTCCTCGAACTGTTAAATGGCGGTTCTAAATACGCCGCCTAACATGGACACAGAGGCAGATGCAGTACGACTCCGGTTACATGGAAAGTCCGGAACGGGCATGTCCGCAGAGACAGAAGTCGCAGATGCCCGAAGTGGGGGGCCGAGGGGGACCGAAGGGGGCCTGGAGGGTACGGGGCTTCTTTTGGGGTGAAGAACATGTGTGACATCAGCAGGGATACTGCGCAGCCCTGTGCAGACACTAAAACCACCGCACTGCGCGCCTGAAAGGGGTGAACGTCACGGTGGTGTGACCGGCCCTGGAGGGTATTATTTGAAAACAACAAGAACACACCTCGGGGCTGTGGGTGCCCTTAGTGACTCGGAGGTGACGGCCTGCCTCCTGCGCCTCTGGCGGACACGGAGCGCAGTGGAAAGGGACCCACGGCTGTCGTTCTGCTCCGGTCCCCTCCCTACGACCCACCTCAGGGCACGAGGCCACTCAGCTCAATCCTCGCGCCCGGCCACCACAGCAGCAGCTCGGCTCCCGCTTCCCTGAACTCCGGGGAGGGCCACCGCGCGGCGACAGCCGACGGGAAATGTCCTCCGGGGGCCACGGGGGCCTTCAGCAGCTCAGCGTGTACTCCCCGTGGGATTAGCCCCCCCTCCCCATTTGGGGTCTCATCCCTGACCCTCCCTCACGTCACTCCGCGCCCTGGTAGGCTCGCCAGAGGACACACAGGACGCCAGCTAAGTTTTCACTTCAGATGAGCAAGGAGTGACGTTTCAGTAGAAGTCGGTCCCCAACAGCGTCCTGTTCATTGTTCATCTGACATCACACTCGCGCTGGCGTCCTGCATGTTCACTGGCTAGATCTGGCAACCGTCCCACGAGCCTCCAGGTCACGTCTGAAACACACGAAGCACACTCTCACCTCGAGATCTCTGCACTGGCTCTTGCTTCTGCCTGAGATTCTCTTCCCCCAAATCTCCACAGGGCTCCCCTTCCAACTTCAGGTCTTTGTCCAAGCAGGACCTCAACATGGGGAAGTCTCCAGACCAACTTCTGCCTGGCACTCCGAGGTCCCTTCCCCTTAGGGACCACCTGACGTGTTATATATTTAGATGTTAACTGTCTGCCTTCCCCTCAGTTTACAGGAAACTCCTTGAGAGCACAGCTTCTTTTAGTCACTGCTGCACTCCGAGGGCTTAGAGCAGGACCTGGCACGGAGCAGACAGGAAGTGACGCTTTTACTGAGTGAATACAGAAGTGCTGAGCACTCCAATCTTCCAGAGAGCCCCTGAGACAATACTGCTGTCGGCCATGTTTCACAGATGAGGGACTGGAGGCGCAGAAAAGCTAAATACCTCACCCAGGGCCCCACTGTAGCCAGCAGTGCGGCTGGGTCCTGGCACAGGTTCAGATCCCAGAGACCACGCTCTGGCCCACCTGACTATATCAGCTCAATGTCACAGGCAGAAGGGCACCTCTGGGGCACCTGGGTGGCTCGGTCGTTAAGCGTCTGCCTTCGGCTCAGGGCATGTTCCCGGCGTTCTGGGATCGAGCCCCACATTGGGCTCCTTCTTTGGGAGCCTGCTTCTTCCTCTCCCACTCCCCCTGCTTGTGGTCCCTCTCTCGCTGGCTGTCTCTCTCTCTCTCAAATAAATGAATAAAATCTTTAAAAAAAAAAAAAAAGAAGGGCACCTCAGAGCGAAGGTACCAGGTATTCTGCCTCCCTCCCCGGTCACTTGTTCTGGGTGAGAGGGAGGAAGGAACCACCAACATGTCTGAGGGTCTGTATTTGCATCAGACTCCATAATCCCGGAGTTCAATCATAGTACTTGGCTTTGCCTGAACCCTTCTTGTTCAGCATCAAGTGTACCAAATAATGACCTAAACACCGTGCAGTGGAGACGTCTGTGTGGGTATCCGTACTCACTTTTATTTCTTCTTGCACATCAAGATTGTAGAAGTTTAAATCCGGTTGTTCTCTCAAAAACTGGTGGAAATAACACTGGTTTCGTACTTCGTCAAAGTGCCAACTGGAGTTTCCGTAGACACTTAACTAGCAAACAGGAAACAGCAAATCACTTACTTAGCATTCCTATAATGGCACTGCCCACAAAGAAATGATCATTATCATCCTGGCCCTGTGCAGGCTGAGTGCACAAATCCTCAGAATCTTCCTTCTAGGGAGAGCGCTAGATAAATTAATGCCTTAAAATGCCACCCGCCGGCCTAGCGCTGCGCAAAGGTGGTTGGGATAGATTTGTAGAGTAGATGGAAACTGTTCAGGACAACCACAACGGCAGACCGATGCTCTCAAACACAGAACAAGGCCAACGTAAAGAGCAGACATTTCTAACATATCTTCTTGAACATTCTATCCAGGCTCTGGACTCTTGTTTGCGAAGTGATGCAAATGTGGGTCATTTGGGGAGAAAGACACATCCCACTGGTCTTGGAGTTTGAATCCACACAGGGAGAATATTTAAACCGTATCCTCCCAAAATTATTAGAATCATTCACTTAAAAACCCTACTAGCTCTCAGGAATAAGAGAAATCTAGCAACTTCAAGTGTTGGTGCCCAGCAGCGTTTGACACGGGAGCTGACATCCTGTTTCGAGGAGCGCTCCCATCTGTGACTCCAGAGCGTGACTCTCCTTCACCTCTCACCCCTTCTCACTCTACGTGGTTCCTTCAGTGTGACAGTTCCTCAGGGCTCTAGCTTGGGCTTTGGCTCCTTTCATGTTAAAGAGAACATCTGGGCAGCATTTAAACACTAAGGGATTTTACATAAATCTTGTCCTTTTTAATGGGAAGATCCCATCATGCCAGGTCCACATCCCCATGGTGACAATGGACTAAAGCTAAGTCATAGCTGCTGCCTTCAAGGAAACACACTCTCCCCAGCACACCTCACGGTCCACCCTGACATGAACCAGGATAGTCACTGTATGTATGAGCAAGAAAAGATGGGTATCCAGGAAAAAAAAAAAAAAAGCCACCAATCAATTTCAAAGGCACAAACAATCCGAAAGAAAACCGAGGAAAGAAACCATGCACATATGTTTTGCAAAAATGGAAACTCAAGTGAATAAATGCATGAAGAAATGCTCAACATCATTAGTAATTAAATAAATCTTCACTAATAGCTAGATGAATGTAAAATTAAGTTTGCAAAAATGGAAACTCAAGTGAATAAATGCATGAAGAAATGCTCAACATCATTAGTAATTAAATAAATCTTCACTAATAGCTAGATGAATGTAAAATTAAGACCTCAATGTGATACCAATTTATGTTCACTTGGTAAAAATTACCAAGCGTGGCAGTACCAGTAAATGGAGAATATGTATTTTTTATACTGCTGAAGGGGACACAACGTGGTATGACCACTCTGACAACCGGTTTGGTATTATCTTGCATCACAGAGCATTTGGTATCAGACACCCAGCAATTTCACTGCTAGTCATTTGCCTTCAAGAAGCTCTTGTACCTGCACCCCAGGAGAAATCGATGAATGAGAATGTTTGCCATGGCATCATTAGTAATAGTAAAAATATATATAAAATAACCCCCTAGAAACAGCCCAACTGCCCATCAGCGGAAGAGTACATAAGTAATCATGGCGTGTGCACACGGTGAAATAGTACGTAACAATGAAAATATATAAACCACACCTACAGGAACCTACCTGAAAGAATATATTTTTAAAAGATTTTATTTAATTTATTTGACAGAGAGAGAGAGAGAGCACAAGCAGGGGGAGCGGCAGGTGGAGGCAGAAGGAGAAGCAGGCTCCCCGCAGAGCAGGGAGCCTGATGCAGGGTTCAGTCCCAGGACCCTGGGATCATGACCTGAGCCAAAGGCAGACGTTTAATCCACTGAGCCGTCCAGGTGCCCCATACATGAATGAATATTAAAAACAGAGAAAAAGCTAGTTGCAGGAGATTTATATGTAGCAGGACATTTATCATAGAGTCTAAAACAGGAGAAACTAAATGATAAATCTTTTGAAAATATGTAGCATATGTAGGAAAAATAAAAGCAAAAAAAAAAAAAAAAAAGCAAGGACTTGGAAAACCCCCAAATTCAAGGTAATGGTTACATCTAAGAGGAGGCATGGGGAGGAACAAGGAGGAGCACACAGGTGGTTTCAACAGCGTTGGTAACGTTCAAGTTCTTAATTTGGGGGTAGGTTCACTGATGTTCACTATATTATTACCTCCCCTAGCTTAGATACACATTACATAGATTTTCTAACAGTTTTATTCGGTGAATACAGTACACTGCACATGTTTAAAGTGTACAGTTTGAGCAGTTTTGACCTTTATGTTCATGAACCTCTCACCATGATCAAATAGTGAACATATCTATCCTTTGTGGCCCCTAGCCCCACTCTCCCACTCCTCCTCATCTCCTTCCCATCCCTTAATAACTAATCAGCTTCCTGTCACTGCAGATGAATTTGCATTTTCTAGAATTTCATGTAAGTGGAATAGTACGTACTCTACTGTCTGGCTTCTTTCCCTCCACATAGTTTTTTTGAGATTCGTCCATGATGTTACCGGTTATCAATAGTTCATTCCTTTGGGACACCTGGGTGGCTCGGTCGGTTAAACGTCTGCCTTCAGCTCAAGTCGTGATCCCAGGGTCCTGGGATCGAGCCCCACATTGGGCTCCCTGCTCAGCGGGGAGTCTGCTTCTCCCTCTCCCACTCCCACTGCTCATGCTTTCTCTCTCTCAAATAAATAAATAAAAATACTTGAAAAAAATAGTTCATTCATTTTATGGCTGAGTAGTATTCCATTGTACAGTTATACACAAGATGTTTATACATCTGTCATATATTATATATCTTTGTACGTACCAACTATTATACTAAAAAAAAAAAAAAACCTACAATGTTGGCTATAGTGGAGAACAGATGGAAGGATGGAAACTAGATGCCAAAAGAGGAGGCTGTTACAGTCCTATAGGCAAGAGGTGATATGTTTCAAGTATGGGTGGCATTTTTTTTAAAGATTGTATCTATTTATTTGAGAGAGAGAGCATGAGCAGGGGGAGGAGCAGAGGGACAGGGACAAGCTGACTCCTTGTTAAGCACAGAACCCAACACAGGGTTTGATCCCATGACTCTGAGATCACGACCTGAGCTGAAATCAAGAGTTGGACACTTAACCAAATGAGCCACCCAGGTGCCGCTGGGTGGCAATTTTTAAAAGCAGACGATGCAGCTGGACCATGCGGTCATTAGCCCGTTCATTTACTGGCTGTGTGACCAAGGGCACGGTACTTAACGTTGCCCATCTAAAAAACAGGAACTAAAATTGAACTCACAGGATTGCAGGGTGGATTAAATGAATGAATGAATATGACACACTTAGCACAGAACCCGGCACATAGGAAGCGTTTTAGTAAATGTTTGCTAAGATCGTGCTCGTTAACAAGTGTGCAGATTGGGGAAAAGAAAAATTAAGGTGCTAAAACTACCAGGATTGCTGATGACCTGTTCACCAGGCCGCACACTGGGACTACTCATTAAAGTGGGAGTGTGGGGGTATAATGTTGATTTTGAGTGCCTGTGGCTCATCTAAAAGTTGATGGCTAGGAGCCAGCCTCTTTAAGCGTTTATGGAGAAGGTCAGGAAGAGAGGAGGAGGGCATGGAGAGTGGAGATCCAGACGATGGAGGGTGAAAGGCTCTGCAGAAAGCAGGAGAGATGGGGACCAGAGCAGATGGAGGGACGGCCTGAGACAGGGGTAGAGTTGCCAGATAAAAACAAGACATACAGGGGCACCTGGGTAGCTCAGTCAGTTAAGTGTCTGCTGACCCCAGGGTCCTGGGATCAAGCCCCACATCGGGCTCCCTGCTCAAACAGGGAGCCTGCTTCTCCCGCTGCCTGCCGCTCCCCCTGCTTGTGCTTTCTCTCTGTCAACTAAATAAATAAAATCTTAAAAAATAATAAGACATACAATTAAATCTGAATTTCAGGTTAACAATGCATAATTTTTAGTATAAGTATGTCCCAAGCAATATTTTATACTAAAAAACTATGAATTGTTTATCTAAAATTCAGATGTCATTGGGCTTCCTGGATTTTTATCTGTAAATCTAGAAACCCCAGACAAGACTGACCTGGCCTCGGCCGTAGAAGAAGTGAGTAGGAAGAAGGTGGCTAGAGGAGAGGCAGGGTTGGGGCACCTGGGTGGCACAGTCGGTTGAGCATTCAACTCTTGGTTTTGGCTGAGGTTGTGACCTCGGAGTCGTAAGATCGAGCCTGGCATCAGGCTCCGCACTGGGTGCACAGTCTGCTGGGGATTCTCTCTCCCTTTCCCTCGGACCCTTTTTTCCCTGCCCTCTTTCTCTCTCTCTCTCTCAAATAAATAAATAAATCTTAAAAAGAAAAAAAAAACAGAAGGCAGGTTCAATGACTTCGGCTCTCCCTTTGAAGCAGAGTTTGCTGCTGAGCACGGTAAGATGGGGAGATGGCAGGTAGAATGTTTAAGAAGAGGGCCTGCATAAGAAAATCCCCAAGAAGACTGGATGGCTCAGTTCATGTGGGGACAGTGGATGTGCGATGTCTCCGAAGGCTGAGATACCAAGGTTTAGGCAAAGAGAAAGGGGATGGGCAGGTTATTTATGGCTCGGGTTTTATTGGACAGGGAGTCACAACATCGGAAAAGCAAAGGGGTCTGGAGAATAAATAGCAAGACAGTTACCGACCTAAGGGGACACTGAGTCTACGTCGGGCAGAGTGGGAAGTGAGGGAAGGAGAGGCTACTAGAAAGTATAGGTTTTAATTTGCTAAAATATATCCATTCTACAATGAAATAAAAAGTCCAAATCCAAATGATTAGGACGCTTGGGGAGCTTATTTCTACTTCTTCGGGAAACTTTCCTCTTCCCCAAACTATACCCATTAATTTTTTCCTTAGAAGGACTCTATAAATACCCAGTTTAATCACTGAAGATCTGCCCATGTTCCCTTTGTAAATCAGACAAGTTGGTACTTACCCAGTTGTTGGGTGGTATGGTTGTGCCATTTTCGTGCGTACAGTCATGCCAGATGTAATAATCAGTATATTTCCCTGTCCGGTTCCGACTCAGTTGAAACCAAGCATGTTTATCACTGGTGTGGTTTGGTATGAAATCAATTATTAATTTTAAACCTGACGAGTGAAAGTATTTCAAATGTTAGGAAGAAATTATTTTAGAATAATACACGTCGGTTAAGGAAATAATGCTTTGCTTTAAGTAAGCATTTGGAGAATGCTTTTCTCAACCCCTCCTACCCCTCCCACCTCCCTGCCACTCAGTTTACTTTTATCGTGTATGGCTGCGACCAGATTCTCAAAATCTTTCATCGTTCCAAACATAGGATCGATTTCTCGGAAATCTTCAACACCATGTCGGAAATCTTTAAGGGATGATTTATAAAATGAAGTAAGCCAAATGGTTTTTATATTTAAAGTTGTGAGATAGTCCAGTTTCTCTTGAATACCTAAAGAAAAAATTCAAGGCCATGAAAAAAAAAAGTTGGGTTGTTTTAGTTGAAGGATTAAAAATAAAACCAACATGCCTAAAATAGAAATATTTATATTGAAACAAATATTTGGAATTTGGTTGAGTTTGAGTGAAATTCAAATAGAAAGGTCTAGTTCTACAAGTAGCACCAAGTGCGTCTTCTGGCAAGAACCTCTGACCTTTAACATAAACGTGGAACATCAAACACATGTAGGTGTGCATTGTTCATATTTTACACGTAGCACTAAGGCTACACGGCCACCTACGTGGCTCAGTTGGTTAAGCATCTGACTCTTGAACTCGGCTCAGGTCTTGATCTTGGGGGTCATGAGTTCAAGCCTGACACTGGACTCCACAATATAGAGCCTACTTTAAAGAAATCAGTAAAAACAAACAAACAAACAAAAAAAAACAACCAAAGGGGCATCTGCCTTCGGCTCAGGTCATGATCCCAGGGTCCTGGGATGGAGCCCCACAGTGGGCTCCCTGCTCAGTGGGGAGTCTGCTTCTCCCTCTCCCTGCCTCTCTCCCTGCTTGTACGCACTCTCTCTCTCTCTCCAATAAATAAATAAATAAATAAATAAAATATTTTAAATAAATAAAAATAAAACCAGGGCTACAGTATTAATTTATCCTACACATGGTTTTTGAGCACCTAATCTAGGCCGGGTACTGGGCTAAGGGCCACAAAGAAGAGTAACACGTGGTCTAGGCTGCACTATCCAGCATGACAGCCACTGGCCCCGCGTGGCCATTGTTGAGCACTTGCGATGTGACCAGTGTGAACGAGATGTACCATAAACGTGAAACACTCACTGGATTCTGAAGAATGTAAGAACGTACAATACCTCATTAATACTTTCATGTTGGTTATATGTTGGAATGATATGTTGGCTTAAACAAAACACTTTATTTTTTTTTAAGATTTTTATTTATTTCTTTGAGAGAGAGAGCACAAGCAAGGGGAGAGGCAAGGGAGAGGGACAAGCTGACTCCCCACCAAGCAGGGAGTCCGATGCAGGGCTTGATCCCAGGACCCTGAGATCATGACCTAAGACAAAGGCAGATGCTTAACTGACTGAGCCACCCAGGTACCCCTTAAACGAAACACTTTTTTTTTTTTTTAAGATTTTATTTATTTATTCGACAGAGACAGAGACAGCCAGAGAGAGAGGGAACACAAGCAGGCGGAGTGGGAGAGGAAGAAGCAGGCTCATAGTGGAAGAGCCTGATGTGGGGCTTGATCCCATAATGCCGGGATCACGCCCTGGGCCGAAGGCAGATGCTTAACCGCTGTGCCACCCAGGCGCCCCTAAATGAAACACTTTAAATGAATATCATTAAAATGGATTTTAAATTAAAATTAAATTTTTTAAAAAGATTTTCTTTTTAAGTAATCTCCACACCCAACGTCAAGAATTGCACGCTCCACCGACTGAGCCAGCCAGGTGCCCCTAAAACCCCAAGATCAAGAATTGCACGCTCCACCGACTGAGCCAGCCAGGTGCCCCTAAAATTAAATGAATTTCTCATCTTTTTCCTTTTCACTTGTTTGAATGTGGCTCCTAGAGAATTTATAATTACCTGTGTGGTTCACATTCTTTTTCCTTTGGACAATGCTGAAGCCAAGAATTTATACAGAAGAGAATTCTAGATTTGGCTGGGTAGAGACACAGGAATGAAACTCTTTGTACTTGGAACCTTGTAGGATCATTAGCAGATAGCGTGTTTTTTGTGTGGTTCCGGTTCAGAGTCCTAAATGCAGATCAGAGACTTGAGTCTAGTATTCAATCTCCAGGCACTTTCTGTGGGACCCCTGTGAGCCTTCCCACAGCAATTGGAGGTCACTGAGGCCAAAGCAGAAAGCCTCCTGACTCCTGGCACTGGGGCTCCTCCCCTATAATCAGCTGCTTGTTTTTATCCTCCTTGAACCTCAGTTCCCCCATTACAGGTGTCTGTGAGACCTCCAAGACTGTTTACGGCCAACAGAAGGATTTTGATTTAAATCAGAACGACAATACAATGTATCTTAAGAATTAGTGCAAAGGAACAGGATGTTAAAAACAAAGGGTCTGGAGAGACACAAAGTAAACAAGGGATCCCAGGCCTCCAAGGGGCAGAAAGCAATCAGCAAAAACGAACTGAAACCCGGAATGGTTCCTTCAAATAAGAACAAACAGATCCCCTCCACATCGAGGACAAAGACCTATTGATTAAAGGAAACAGCTAGTCCTTCCAGGCAAAGTTACTGGAAAGGACAAATGTAGGAGCTGATGAGACCCTGCCCTGTTCATGGGAATCTGGGGTATATCGAAGGAGATTATGAAGGGAGGGCAGGAAGTGGGGAGTTTGTCTTTGGGTTTAGGGGTTTTAGCTCTATTCTGTCAAAACATCACTTTTGCTAAGCCTTTACTACACAGAGGTGGCAGGGGCTTGGGCCACGCCGGCAGGGGGGTGTGCAAGGGAAGGCACCCAGATAGCTTACAAGGCACTATCGGAAGGTGCTGGAAGTAGTCCAGAGCCCCGCGGGAGCTCTGGGAAGGGGAGTGCGTGCTCTGAGTGGGAGGCTAAGCACAGATTAATGCAGAAAATGGGTTTCAACTGCACCTTGAAGGACAGATAACATTTCAACTGGTGAAGACGCAGGGAGACACGAAAAAGAGAAACTGATATGAGCGTGAAAAGAAGCCTTTTATTAATTATGAAGGACAGTTGGAGATTTTAAGTTCCTATTTGTAACATTTTAAAGTGAGATTAAACTCATCCCCAGGTCTCACACTCTATTAAATCAATGTTTTATTTTTTTTCAAACTAAGTATTTTTATCAAAAATTGCCTTGTTATTTTGTTTCTTATTGTTACCCTGAACTAGGGAGACCATATCAACCAAGTTGCCCAGGATAGTTTCAGCTCATGCTTGCAGTCTAGCAAAATTTTAGTTTTAAAAGTGTCCTGGGGTTGGGGGGGCGGAGCACCTGGGTGGCTCAGTCAGTTAAGTGTCCGAATTCTGATTCCAGCTCAGATCATGATCTCAGGGTGGTGAGATTGAGCCCCACGTGGCGCAGAGCCTGCTTAGATTTTCGCTCTCCCTCTCACTCTGCCCTTCCCCTCCCTCTCTCCCTTCTGAAGGAAGGAAGGAAGGAAGGAAGGAAGGAAGGAAGGAAGGAAGGAAAGAAAGAAAGAAAGAAAGAAAGAAAGAAAGAAAGAAAGAAAGAAAGAAAGAAAGAAAGAAAAGAAAGAAAATGGAAAAAAAAAAGTGTCCTGGGGGCACCTGACTGGCTGAGTCAGAAGAGTATGCGACTCTTGATCTCAGGGTTGTGTTCAAGCCACACCTTGGGTGTGGAGATTACTTAATAAAATCTTAAAAAAAAAAAAAAGTGTCCTGGTTTGAGCAATAAAGTGTAAGGATATTCTACACATAACTCACTTGGAAATTATTGGCATAACTTTAAAAAGTAATTTTTTTACTTTGTGTTTCATTTTGTTTTTACTAATAGGGATATTATTTTAAATAATCCTCAATTCACGTAATGTCCAACACACCCTGCTAATGCCCTTTTCCCTTTCATCTCTCAGGATTTAAACTTTAAAGCTCAGCCTATATACCTTTTAAAGATAGGACTTCACTTTTTCCTACGCTTTATGCACTAATAAGAAACGCCCAGCCAGATTACCAAACTAGCTCCTACAGATACTGGGAAAGTAATTCTAAAGCGCCACTCGGAAGACATCAACTGGAAGGTGCACAGAGGCAGGAAGCAGTTGAGAAGGAAATCTACTCCATGTCAGAAGTTAGAATCGATTAGTTAAGCATATGTACTTAGTGGGCAATAAATGAAACAACCTGTTGGGGGCTCAAAGCCTCCAGTAAGCAGCCTTTTGTCATGTGAAGAACTGCTGGGTTGTACTGAATGGCTTTTCAAATACCATAAACAGGGGCGCCTGGGTGGCGCAGTTGTTAAGCGTCTGCCTTCGGCTCAGGGCGTGATCCCAGCGTTATGGGATCGAGCCCCACATCAGGCTCATCCACTAGGAGCCTGCTTCTTCCTCTCCCACTCCCCCTGCTTGTGTTCCCTCTCTCACTGGCTGTCTCTCTGTCAAATAAATAAATAAAATATTTAAAAACAAAACCATAAACAGGGAGACACTCAGTGTGACCAGTCACAACGGAATGTGCTTAGGGCACAAACCGCACACAATTCGGTTTTGAGGACTGAGAGCCATAAAGCAACCTCATCCTGGCCCCACCCGAATCCGGGCCAGCACTCACCTCTCAGGTCTCCGTTCCCATCCTGGTCACTGTCCTTGAAGGATCTCGGGTAGATCTGGTACATGGGCCCCGCCTGCCACCAGTCCAGGCACTTGGGCGAGACGGCAATGATGGCTATGGTGGCCGCGGTGAGCACAAGCACCGAGGCCACCGTGAGCCAGAAGAGCACCTCCCGGGGCACCCGGTAGCGGGCCTGGCGGGAGAACTGGAACAGCACCTCCTTGGGCATGCCCGCGTACGGCCGGGCGCCCTGCAGGGTGGGCTCCGCGGGGCCCGGGATGGCCACTGCGCTGTCCGGCGGGCTGCCCGGGGCCGGCTCCTTCTCCAGGATGTCTTCGTTCTGCACAAACCCGTTGTTTGTCTGGCATCCCCGCAGACTCATTCCAACGGAGTCTCTCTTGCCTTTATCCTCAGCCATGTCCCACCGGCCCGATCCCTTCAGCGTGCCTTCCTGCAATAACAAAGGTGGCGAGGCGGCCGGCTGGAATGCTTGGTGGTGTTAATGAGCTTTCATGGTTTATAAATAAACCCAGCTGGACAAAGTCCAGCCAAACAAGAAAGGGTAAAGGTAAAAGGGATTTTTAAAAGTTCTCTGTACATCAGCCCTTGAGGCTGTTGTGGCTGCAGCCCCAACACGGAGGGAGTCAGACCTGGATTGGGACAGGGGGATAGAGAAACTGGAAGAGGAGGCAGGGTTCCACAGCAATTCAAGATGCTGCTCGACTGAGTGCACCCGTGTTCACAGCGGCATTATTCACAATAGCCAAAAGGTGGAAACAAGCCAAGTGTCCAAGAGATGAATGGACGAAATGTGATATAGACATGCAATGGAATATTACTCAGCCGTGAAAAGGAAGGAAAGCCTGTTGTAGGCTACACCATGGATGGACCTTGAAGACATTATGCTCAGGGAAAGAAGCCAGTTACAAAAGGACAGAGAGTGTACGATTCCATTTCTATCAGGCCCCGGAGACTAATTCATGGAGACAGAGAGAGTAGAAGCGTGGTTATTGGGGGTTAGAAGGAAGGAAGAAATGGGGTGTCATTGGTCACTGGGCACAGAGCCTCCATTTGGGAGGATGAAAAAGTTCTGGAGCTGGGTGGTGGGGACGGTTGCACAACAATGTAAATGTGCTTAATGCCTCTGAATTGTGTACTTAAATAGTTAAAGTGGTAAAGTTTATGTTATGTGTATTTTACCACAATAAAAAGAAACCAGCATAGACATGTTTGTTTTAGCTAGGTTCGAGAAAAAGAGACAAATAACTGCATTTTGCAGGGGGCAACAGGCTCTTCTTTATGTCTTGTTTTGAAGGTCTGTCTTCTTCCTACAAATCCAAGAGGAAGAATGTCTGGAGGCAGGGAACAACACTTTGTTATGGAAGCCAACTTCATTTTATCTCAGTTCAGGCCAACTGTATAAATAACCACTTGTACACTCTGTTGGACCCCAGGCGCCTTTGGTCTTGCTCTCTGTTTCTCACCTTCCATTCCTGGAAGCACTTTCTGAGGCTGGGGGAGGGGAGATGGGGAGACAGGATTCCATGTCTTGCAAGTTCAAGTGCTTAACTATAGGTAAATATAACTGCACTTAATACCTTCATTTCAGAGTCAGTCAGGGGCGCCTGGGGGGCTCAGTCAGTTAAGCGGCCAACTCTTTATTTTGCTCAGGTCACGATCTCAGGGTTGTGGAATCGAGCCCGGGGTTGAGTCCCACGCTCAGCACAGAGTCGGCTTGAGAGTCTCTCTCTGGCCCTCCCCCCAACTCATGCTCGCTCACTCTCTAAAACAAATAAGTAAAATCTTAAAAAAAAAAAAAGTTGTTTAATCATTGACAAGTGTAAAACACAATATTTGCAACTTTAAGGCAACTTCATTAAATTTAGGTGTGCTTTCCTAGAAGATACTGCAAGCCTTCCAAGAATGTGATGATTCATGGTTCCCATTTAATCAAGGCATTTAAACAACCTTATGACTCATTTGATCAGATAACAAGAATTTTTCTTCTTTAAATAAAGCTATATGAATTCCTAACATCGCTGGGGTTTTGTTTTTTGTTAGAATGACTTAGAAGCAGTGTATGGCACAGAGGAATAAACCATTTGATTTTATCCAGGTTATTTTTTTAAATGAGTAAATCCCAATACCTAGCTCATTGAATGCATCCAGTAACTGGCATCTCTCATTATTAATTATGCACATTGTATGTCTCTTAGCAATCAAAAGAATTTAACATTATGTCTTGAAATTGCTTTACCTCTCAAAAGCATAACGGTAATTTTCACACAGAGATCTAATTCTTGAAATTCAGTTACTGTTTGGGGAAAAAACAATGTGCAAAAATACTCATAGTTTTAAAATAATTTTAAATCATAAAAAATAGCTTTTAGTTATAAATCCTTAAATTCTAAATATATCATCATATATATGCAGAGAATATATATCCAGCAATATGCCTCCATGACAAAAATGTTCCATTTCAACTTTTCCGCACTCAGGGTGGGGCTCGCACTAATGCCCCCAAGATCAAGAGTCACATGCTCTACGGACTTGAGCCAGTCAGGTGGCCCTTCTACTTCTCTACATTTTATTTAAAATAACAACTCCCCTACATTTTATTTAAAGTAACAATAATACTTTGAGTTTCCAGAACATGCAAACTAGAATCTTTTTTTTTTTTTTAAGATTTTACTTATTTGATTAGAGCACAAGCAGCGGGATGGCAGGCAGAGACAGAGGGAGAAGCTTGATGCAGGGCTCGATCCCAGGACCCCAGGATCATGATCTGAGCTGAAGGCAGACGCTTAACCAACTGAGCCACCCAGGCACCCTGGAATCTTTTAAAAACAATTGAAAAAAATAAAAAATAAAAACAATTGAATTAGGGGCACCTGGCTGGCTGAGTTGAAAGCGTATGCAACTCTTGATCTCAGGGTCATGAGTTTGAGCCCCACATTGGGCATAGAGATTACTTAAAATTTTTTTTAATCTTTAAAAAAATAAATAAAAACTAAAAACAATTGAATGATTATCTGGTCTTTGGTAGGAGGACTTTTTAAAAAAATAAAGCAATCACAAAAGATTGCTTGAATAGATTGAATAAAATTTTTGAATTTATCATATCACAAAGTGTACTGATTGAAGAGCATACTGCCAAGGTGGGAAATATATTGGCAATAAATCTGCCAAAGAACTTACGTCTTTAACATTAAAGGTACATATGTATTGTTGGGCTTTACATATATATATATATATATATATATATATATGAAATTTCATGATATCAATTAAAAAATACGTCAGTAGAAAACTCAGGGAAAATATAAAGACATGTCACACAAATCGACTCACTAATATCAGAGAAACAAATAGCATTTTCAATCACATTGGCAAAGAACTTCTAAAAGATAATAGTGCTGGCAAGTGTCTAGTGTAAATTAACATCCTAATTCTAGAAAGTAATTTGCAATGTGTATCATGAGTTCTAACATTTTCAGAGTAATAAATGAAGCCAGATCCATCAGATTTCAAAATACAAACTCCAGTAAAATAAGGAGTTGGTATGAAAGAAGGGACAGGTCAAATGATCGACTGAGCAGACTGGAGTCACTAACACCAGATTCCTATTCAGAAGGGAATTTAGAATATGAAAAGGCAATATTTTAAATCAGGAAAAGAAAGATTATTGGGGCGCCTGGGTGGCTCAGTCGTTAAGCTTCTGCCTTCGGCTCAGGGCGTGATCCCGGCGTTATGGAATCGAGCCCCACATCGGGCTCCTCCGCTATGAGCCTGCTTCTTCCTCTCCCACTCCCTCTGCTTGTGTTCCCTCTCTCGCTGGCTGTCTCTCTCTCTCTAATAAATAAATAAAATCTTTAAAAAAAAAAAAAGGAAAAGAAAGATTATTTTGTAAGTGATCTTGGGCGACTAGCCAGCTATTTGAAAAAGAAAGCAAAACCATATAGCTTTCCTTATTCCTTACATCAAATAAGTTCTAGGGGCGCCTGGGTGGCTCAGTCAGTTAAGCATCTGCCTTGGGCTCAGGTCATGATCTCAGGGTCCTGGGATCGAGGCCCGCATTGGGCTCCCTGCTCAGCAGAGAGCCTGCTTTTCCCTCTGCCTCTGTCCCTCCCCCCACTTGCATTCTCTCTCTCTCTCAAATAAATAAATCTTTACAAAAATAAAAATAAAAACAGAACAATCCACAAAGATAAAAGGCAAATGGCAAACACATATGACAAGCTGATTTCCATAATACAGAAACGGACCGTACAAACTGACACCAAAACATAGAAAAATGGACAAAGGATATAAGCAGTTGACAGGAAAAAAATACAAGTGGTTAGTGAACAAAAAATGTAAATTTCACCCAAAATTAAATAAGTAGATACAAAAATTAAAAAGATACACTATTTTTAAACTATCATTTTGGCAAAAATGAAAGACCTTGATAATACCCAGCCTCTGAAAGTATATAGGGAACCAGCCCTCATGCACTCACGCACAAGTAGAGCAACCTTGGTGTAGAACAATTTGGGCGTATACGTCAAAATTAGAAATTGCGTAACCTTTGGGCACCTGGGTGGCTCAGTCGGTTGAGCCTGAATCCACTTGGTTCCGGGGTCCTGGGATGGAGCACCATGTCAGGCTCCCTGCTTAGGAGCCTGCTTGTCTCTCTCCCTCTGCCAATCCCCCTGCTTGTGCTCTGTCAAATAAATGAATAAAATCTTAAAAAAAAAAAAAAAGAAATTATATAACCTTTGACTTGGAAATTACACTGCTGAAACCTTACCTCGAAGATGGAACCAAGAAGATATATGCACAAGGATGTACACTGCAACAAAATTGGAGATAATCTAAATATACAGCACTAGAGAATAATTTAAATAAATTATGGCATAGGGGCGTCTGGGTGGCTCAGTCGGTTAAGCGTCCGCCTTCAGTTCGGGTCATGATCCCAGGGCCCTGGGATCAAGCCCCATGTCAGGTTCTCTGCTCTGCGGGGAGACTGCGTCTCCCTCTGCCTGCTGCTCCCCCTGCTTGTATTTTCTCTCTCTCTGTCAAATGAATAAGATCTTAAAAAAAAAAAAAGGTGATTTCTCCTAGCAACAGCCACCCAAAATTCATAAACACCCCATACTCATATCTAAAGGAAAGAGAAAAAAAGCAAACTTTAAGAAGCAGAAAAGAAAACAGAAAAGAATTCAATGACCCAATACCAAAACACTGGACAGAAGAGGCAGTTGGCAGTAATCTAGACAAGACACCCAGAAAGGTAAGAATTTCAAGTACAGAAGTATCAGTATCACTTACTTTCAAGGAGATTTTAAAACAAAATATCGATTGCAGAAAACCAAACACCCTACTGTTACAACTTTTAAATGTGAATAAGGAACAGACCGACTAAGGAAGCCTTAAGAGGCTACACAGATAATCAGGACCAAGAATCAGAGATCATGAAGATAAACCTGTTCTGTAAATTCAAATCCCATGTGACTTACACAATCATGCTAATAAAACAAAGAAGAAATATCTAGAAAACAGGAGATGGAATATTGGGGAATCCCAAAAGATCCAGAAACACCCTGTGAGTAAACAAAGAAACAAACCCACAGAAGTAGTAATAGTGGGGAAAAATATATAGATAGAATGCATTTTAAAGTCATCATATCATAAAGATGTCCTCTCAGCAGCAAACCCACCGAAGTGACATGCAACATATAACCTGTCAGGTTTGTGAACATTTGAAAGAGAAGAACGATTTTGCATATTGCATTCACCTATTTATAGCCTCTGTGAACTGAGGGTGGGACCTGCTGCAAAGTTACCTCTAAGATCCCAGCCTCTGGCTCAGTGCCTGGCACGTTATCAAATGAATAAAAGAATAGTCACTTAAAGACGGAGACACGGAACTCTATGCTGAAGGAGGAGGAGGAAGAGGGAGGGAAAAAGTAGAAAGTACATTCTGCACAGAAATGGAGATTTTTATCACCTGGCCAAATGTTCCTGCCGTGGTACAGTTTAACGAGTGAGGTATGAAGTCAGAGGAAGTGAGAGGCAATCATGCCTCCACCGCGTGCTCGTGGATCTTGGACCCATCGCCCGCTTAGCTAAGACCTCTGCTACCTCAACTGTAACATTTAACTTGGTTATAAAAAATGGTCAGAGTAAAATGCTTTTTTTAAAACAGTTCTAATTAGAAGGAAACAAAAAATGGATTTATCCCGCTAGGGATAATGAAACTTACATGAGTGAAACTTACGTCACCACTGAAATCAAAGGAGACCCTTTAAACATGTTTTTTGCTTCAAGTTAGACTATTTTAAAACATTTTTATGACCAAATATAACTCTGCAAATGGCAAAAGAAACGTGAACAGAATATGAGAGTGTAACAAATGTCACAACAAAGCCTTACTATGTTTCAAATACAAAGAATTAATGCAAACATACAAATCGATACCTAAATTACATTCAGTAAGAGATTAAAAGAGGTTGTAAATTATAGATAAGAAATTAACATCACATAAAAGTCGTTGCATAAAAGTCCTTTCTTGATGGAACTAAAGAAATGTAAATTAAAACATAGTTACGGTGCATGATGCATGAATTGCATCCCTGTACGCGTGCCTTTAGCCCCCCATTTCTTAGACCCTTAACATACACACTGAGCCTGCACTTGGACATGGGGCTTGCTTTGGCCAATGGGACAGTAACAAACTACACAAAAAGCAGCTTTAAAAATTGCTTGTGCATTCCTGCTCCTCTTTCGGACCTCTGCCATCACCACAAGCTGGCCCGCTGAAGGGTGAAGGAGGGAGGTGGCAGATGTGTGACGGAGTGTGCGGTCTGCCCATTTAGAGTCTCTAGACCGGCCAGGCCCCAGGCAGCCGGCCAACTGAGCACAGACGCTTGGGCAAGCTCAGCCGGGATCAGTGGAGGCCACCCAGTCCAGGTCAGCCAAACTGCTCATCAACTGTTGTGTCATGAAAATTAATAAATGGTTGGCTTACTGTTTGGTTCTGGCCTTTGAAAAACGGCTTTACTGAAGGGTAACGGACATACAATAAACCGCACTCATTTAAAGTATATAATTTGGTAAGTTTTAACACGTGTATGCACCTCTGAAACCATCGCCACGCTCAGAATAATGAACACGTCCATCACCTGCATAACTGACCAGTAGTCTTCCAAAGTGGCTGTACTATTTTGCATTCCCCCCAGCGATGAAAAGAGTTCTTACTCTCCTCCCTCACCAACATTTAGTGTTGTTACTGTTTTAGATGTTAAGGGTAGAGTGGGATCTCGAGGTTGTATAGCACATTCCTTCTTACCTCTGAGTAGAATCCCATTGTATGAACGTACCATTGTTTATAATTGAACACTGAGGGGGCGCCTGGGTGGCTCAGTCAGTTAAATGTCTGCGTGGCTCAGGTCACGATCCCAGGGTCCTGGGATCAAGCACCACCTGGAGCTCCCTGCTCAGTGGGGTGTCTGCTTCTCCCTCTCCTGCTGCCCTTCCCCCTGCTCATGCGCTCTCTCGCTCTCTCTCTCAAATAAGTAATAAATAAAATCTTATAACTGAACACTTGGGGTTTTGTTTTTCCAGTTTTTTACTATGATAAATAAAACTGCTATGAACAATCACATACAGATCTTTGTAAGGCTATGGCTTTTCTTTTGGGTAAATACCTAGGAGCAGGATGGCTGGATCATATGGGAGGTATATGTTTAACCTTTTAAGGAACTACCAAACTGTCTTAGAAAGTGGCTGCACCATTTTATATTACCCTTAGCAGCATATGAGAGCCCCAGTTCCCGCACATCCTTGCCAGCACTTGCTAAGTTCACTAGGCTTAATTTTAGTGACTCTAGGAGGTAGGGAGTGGTATTCATTGTGATTCTGATGCGTACGTCCCTAATTACTAATGATGTTGGGGATCTTCTCAGGGCTTACTTGCCATCCACCCATCTTTTCAGTGAAGTTGATGTGGGCCTTCAGCCAGGGAGTCCCGCTTCTCTCCATGTAGTCTTTCCATATGGGCTACTTCGAGCTTCCTCATAGCATTCTGACTTGGTCCCACATGTGAGGGTCCCATCCAAAGAAAGCAAGCAAGGCAGCAACTCTATGCTTTTTGTGACCAGCCTCAGAAGTCCCATAGCCCCCCTTTTGGACTGTACTGTATGTACCAAGCCCAGAGTCCATGTGTGAAGTTCTGGGGCAAAGGACATGGATACAGGGAAGCCACTACCTGGGATAGTAACGCAATTAATCTCTCATGTGCTGAACATTTTTTTCAATGGTGATGAAAAAACACATTAAGATAGACCGTCTTACCATTTTCGAGGGTACGGTTCAGTAGTGTTAAGTATATTCAGATTGTTGTGAAACTGATCTCCAGAAATTGTTTCATCTTGCAAATCTGAAACTTTACACACCCATTAAACAACTTTTCTCCTTCCCCTCAGCCTTTGGTAACCACCATTCTACTTTCGGTCCCCATGAATCTGACTACTTTAGATACCTCTTATAAGTGAAATCATACGGTTTCCATGACTGGCTTACTTCTCTTGGGATAACATCCTCGAGGTCCGTCCATGGTGTAGCCTGTGTCAGAATTCCCCTCCCTTTTTCAAACTGAGTAAGATCCCATTGCACGTAATACCACATTTCACTTATCCATTCACCTGTCGGATATTTGGGTTGCTTCCATCTTTTGAGTATTGTGAAGGCTGCTGCTATGAACGTCGTTGTGCCAAGATGTCTTCAAGAGCCTACTTTTAATTTTTGTGGATCTGTATCCAGACGTGGGACTGTTGGGTCATACGGGAATTCCAGTTGTAAGTTTTTGAGGAGACGCCATATTGCTTTCCACAGCGGTTGTGCCGTTACGGAATCTCACCAAGAGTGCGCAAGGGTTCCAGCTCCTCCACGTCCTTGCCAACACTAACTACTTGCTGTTTTGTTTGTAGAGTAGCCATCCCAATGGATGGGAGCTGATATTTTATTGTGGTTTTGATTTGTGTTTTCCTGATGATTATTGGGCATCTTTCATATGCTTGCTGGCATTTGTGTAACATCTTTGGAGAGATGTCTCTTCAGGTCCTTTGCCCCCCTTTTTAATCAGGCTATTTGATTTTGCTGTTGTTGTTGAATTGTAACAATGTTTAATTTGTATTCCCAACAGGCACTTAGAGCACCAGGTGCAGCCCTGAGCTAACGCTTCAGCCTGATGGGAGGCATGTTTCTGTGTATCTCAGGCCCAAATTTGTGACAGTCACAGCCAGGGGATGTCGGTGGCCATGGTCAACGCAGAGCAACTGCTATTAATAGTAACACTTCACCACTGTGCTTTCCTGGTGGCCTATCCTCCAGACATGAAAAAACAAAACAACAGACACACAAACAAAAAAGCATAATAATGTCCTTATGTGACATCACTGGCCAACAGTGTAATGAATCCACAGTGTAATGGGCGGATTTATAAAGTGTTTGAACCTTAGGGTATCTCGATTATTTACTGCTTAAAGATGGTTCTCAAAAAAAGAAAAAAAAAGTCCAGAATCACAAAAGAAATAATGACCCATATCTGGTCTTTAACAAAGTTCTATTGAAAAAGGTCACCCAACGGTTAAACGCCAAGTTCCCTACCCTGGGACAAATACTTCAAATTCAGACACACTGAGCTGCTCCGGAAAACGTGTAGCTATCAGCACCGGTAGACACTGTCCTGCCACAAAGGGTCTTGCTCCAAGTTCAAAGATCATGAATCAAGAGCTACCGTTGTCCCAGAACACGGTGCAGTAGAACTTCCCGGGGACGCGATCGCCATTCTCTGCAATGGGAAGCTGGGGACATGGGGCTGTTGATGTTGAATGAATCCCTCCACTCCCCGGCCAAACCCAGTATTCTGGGGATGGGTGGGGCTCTCTGTCGCCCTGACCTTTAATGGGCACTCTCTTAGCGAGGCCTGACTCAAAGCCAGGAAATATTCAGCACGGTTTTGGGCGCTGGATCGGGGTCTCTGAGAACACAGATCAAAGGACAAAGTGCCGGTATAGGTAGAAAAGACAGAAAACATGTCATACTTTAAGGAAATGGCTTTACCCACAGCTAGGCCTACACCGAAACCCGTTGTGAATGTGTCCCTTTAAACTAAAGCCCTGCGCAATCTGCCAGACCACGATAACCCTTGTACTGAGACTCTCCAGCCTTCAGTGGCTTCTCACTATAAGAACAAAGTCACTTATCTTGGCCTAGAAGCCTAAGCTTCAGTCTATGCCCACTCTGTGTTCTATTCTTACTTCTCTTTTAATATCTCCAGATCAGGCCCTCTGCTCCCATCAACCAGTGATGCTCACCGTTCCCTCCCTGCGGACTGTGAACACCTCGTTCTGGACGTTCATTCCCACCTCTCCTGAGGCCCTGCTCCAACCGCCTTCCCCCACCACCAGTATCTCTCCTGTGGACACTCAGCCCTCCCAGAACCCCCTACTCATTTGTATATTCATCCTCATAATTTTGGCTACTTTTTTTTTAAGATTTTATTTATTTGAAAGAGAGGGGGAGCGGCAGGCAAAGGAAGAGAGAGAAGCAGGCTCCCCGCTGAGCAGGGAGTCCGACCTGGGACCCTGAGATCATAACCTGAGCAGAAGGCAGACGCTTCACCGCCTGAGGCACCCAGGTGCCCAAATTTCAGCTACTTTAAAGTCTGATTTTATCTGGCCCTCCCACTCTGATGACTGAGTGCGGCACCTGTTAGCACAGAGCAGGCCAGGGCTCTGCCAACGGTCCACGTTCCGAATCGCGTGGGGAAAGGAGCTTGGGGATCCTCTTGGGCACGGCTGGGCAAACACTGATCTGGGGAGGAATCTTCCGCAGCTCTTGTCAAAATGCAGATTCTGATTCGGTAGGTTTTGGGTGGAGCCTGAGCTTCTGCCTTTCTCACCACCTCCCAGTAAACCCAGCGCTGTGGTCCCGGCCCGCACTGCAGGACTGAGACGACACACACCGGTGAGCGGGCAGCGTGGGGCACAGGAGAAAGCAGCAGCAGGCTGGTGGCAGAGCAGAAGGCTCGGGGCAGCGGCCACTCGGCTCCAGCAACAATGAAGGACCGAGCTTGACAGATCTAAGTTCCAGAGAAGCTGAAAATCTGCGTTCATATGTAGAAGTCCCCAAATTTTATATGTGGGCAAGTAATTCAAATCCACGTTTGAGAGGCTCTGTACAACATCCCCCCGATCTCCTTGAAGGGCCCTCTGTGTGACCGAATATGACTGTCCGTCTTTGTCTGAAGTTTGAGCTTTCTTTCTATAACAGGCCTTATGTATAGATCAGATTTTCAAACTGAAAAAAAGGTTTTAATGAAAAAAACAAACAAACCTGTAGCCCTAACAAAGCCCTAACAATCAGTATTTGACTCACTAGTTTGTGTGTCATTAGAACAAGGATTCCCAAACTTTGGGATTTTATAGGCAAAAAATAATAATAATAATAAAATGGGGGAAACCAAAGCTACGGTACCAACATTTCACTTTTGTTCAATAAGGATATTCAAAAAGAATCTAACTCCCCGTATCTTATTACATGAAGGACCTTATAACGCCAGGACATGTAGTTAGAACATAAATCGTAGATGAAAGGAAAATTGAGTAGAATGAATTGTAGCCTCCAGGGAAAGCTACACTGTCCTTGTTTTTCTAATTTTGTGATGGACAAGTGCAAACTTTGACTCAAGTTTTGGTTTGGGGGAGCCACTGATTATTAATTCCTTCTGTTTACAGGAGGTGAACCGAAGACGCCCAATAACCGTATGACTTGCTCGGTGCCACCTGCCACTGGGCTGTGCCGTCCACTGTTCCTGCCGGTGGGGTTACAACTTCGCGGTAATTCACCTCCACTCAGTGTGGTGGGATGGCAAAGTCTTGAGACCGGTCTGAATCCCGGGCCAGCAACGTATAAGCTCCGTGGTCTTGGGTCAATTATTCAAACTCTGTGGTTGGATCTCAGCCTTTTCATCTGTTACACTCACTTCAGGGTTGTTACGAAAATTAAGCAAAACTCATATAAATTTTAAAATTTATTTTGGCTAAATTTAAATAAAACTTAAATTAAAAAAATAGAAATTAAATTAAAGAGCATATACAAACTACCTACCAGTGTTAAGAGGCTCCTCTTGTGAAGACTGGTCAGCTTCCTCCCCAACAAAGAGCTTTGCATGGTGAGGCCTATGTCACCGACACCAGTTATTGTTAACATTATAACAATTACTATTAAGCAGTAAGTATCAGAACAATGGAGTCTACTCACTACATTCATAGAACTAAAGGGAATGTCTCAAATTACTCCTCACAAAACAAGAATGATCTGCTTGGGGGTATTTTTCTATCCTCAGTTACCCCAAGAGGCAGCTAGAAACTTCTCTCACTAGGTAAGAAAGAAGTACCAATATTTTTGTTTTTGTTTTTGTTTTTTTTTAAGTAAAAACACCCCATGTGGGGTTTGAACCCACGACCCTGAGATCAAAAGTCGCCCGCTCCACCAACGGAGCCAGCCAGGCACCCCTGTCTATTTCTGCCTGTTAAAATATATTTGTTTAATCTGAATAAGACCTTGAGGGCAGGGGCGCCTGGGTGGCACAGCGGTTAAGCGTCTGCCTTCGGCTCAGGGCGTGATCCCGGCGTTATGGGATCGAGCCCCACATCAGGCTCCTCCGCTATGAGCCTGCTTCTTCCTCTCCCACTCCCCCTGCTTGTGTTCCCTCGCTGGCTGTCTCTATCTCTGTCGAATAAATAAATAAAATCTTTTTTAAAAAAAGAAAAAGACCCTGAGGGCAAAGACTCAGCTCCTCTAAATTTTATTGAATGATGGTACCTTCACTTGAACCATCATCGATCATTTGGAAGTCCTTAATGAGTAACTTACTTTAGGTCAGGAGAAATTATCTGATTGTAGGGAGCACCTCAAATTGTATAAATTCTAGTCACGGATGTTGGTCGTGTCTTTATCTTCTCGTACTCACAACCAAGAATGGGAAATGGTGGGACTAACCCTCCAACAGGAGTTAATTTGGTTTGTTGGAAGTTTTAACAAGAATAATGGTCATCTTTCATTACTTCTTCAAATAGAAAAAAGTGTAATCTTATAGCAGGGTAAACAAAACAAAGTAAAAAACAAAGTGAACAAATACCTACTAAATGAATTTCACATTTGTCACTAAAGTACACTTGACCAGGCGAAGTCATAATCAACTACGTGAAATAATTTGCAAACCAACCTGGACAAATATCTTTAGATTTTCTAGAAATGAGAGATTTTTGTAGACCAGTTAGTCATACAGAGTCCCAGAGTATGCCTACCCTGATTTACTGATCCGGAGCCTTCCTGAGGGACACTGCCTTGTTGTAAGGGAGGAAAAATATCTTTTTCCTCTGCCCTTTTAAGGTCTCGACTGAGACCCCCTGTAACAAAAGACAAATTAATAAGAGAAAAGCATGCACATTTAATATAAGTTTTATGTGATGGGGGAGTCTTCATAAGGAAATGAAGACCTGAAGAAACAGCTAAGCCTGAGTGTTTTTATACTAGGTCTGATGAAGAGTGGAAAGTCGTGGAAAGATATGATAAAGGGTATGAGGGAAGTGTGGTAAGGCGGGGAAACCCAGCAAAACTAAAAACCTAGCAAAGCTAAAATTTAAACAGATTGCTCTCTGTGTCCATTTGCCTTGCAAGATAAGGATGTTCTTTTCCTCCGGATATCGTGGGGCGCGGGGTGGGTGGGTGGGGAGCACTTCTCACAAGAGGGTCTTTTTAAAAAAATTTTTTTAAAGATTTTATTTATTTGAGAGACAGAGAGAGAGAGAGAGAGAGTGAGCAGGGGGAGGGGCAGAGGGACAAGCAGACTCCCTGCTGAGCAGGGAGCCTGATGCGATGTGGGGCTCAATTCCAGGACCCTAGGATCATGACCTGAGCCGAAGGCAGACGCTTCACCACTGAGCCACCCAGGCGCCCCTCACAAGGGGGTCTCGCTTTACTTTGTAAGTCATCTCTATGTCCAACATGGGGCTTTATCTCACAACTCCAAGATCAAGAGTTGCCTGCTCTACCGGCTGTCACAGAAGGGTTTTATGACCTGTTTCAGAGGAAGGTCAGAAGGTCCTTCCCGAACATGCCATTTCTCAAATTCCTCCAGCCTGAAATATGCAACATGCCAAGCTACCATATTTTGGGGTAGCATTTCCTGAACACTGCTGTTATCATTCAGCATTAGTTTTCTTCACAGAAGGACCTGGCTTATTGGACGATACAAACTCTTTGTCACAACAAGCAGCAGATTTGTTTGGGGGGGGGGTGGTATTTATCATCTACGGCCAGGGTTGGCAAACTTTGCCCCAGGTCAAATCCAGCCCAATGCATGTTTTTGTAAATAAAATTTTATTAAAACACAGCTGCTTTCATCTGTTTGGGTGTTATCTGTGGCTGCTTGCCCCAGCAGAGTCGCTGAGAGACAGAGACCACGTGGCCCTCGAAGCAGAAAATACTTACTCTCTGGCCCTTCACAAAGTATGTCGACCCTTGATCTAACAAATAAACACAAATAACTCACTAAGTTAAGGGATCACTACCAAAATAAGTTATCACTCCAAAAGCTTCCAAGGAGGCCACCCTCAGCTTTGTTCCACCAAGACAACAGTCTTTGCCTAAATGGTAGATTTGCACTTTTCTGGGGCGCCTGGGTGGCTCGGTCGTTAAGCATCTGCCTTCCGCCCAGAGGGTGATCCCAGGGTCCTGGGATCAAGCCCTGCATCGGGCTCCCTGCTCTGCCGGGAGCCTGCTTCTTCCTCTCCCACTCCCCCTGCTTGTGTTCACTCGCTCGCTGGCTGTCTCTCTGTCAAAATAAATAAATAAAATCTTTAAAAAATAAAAATAAAAGGTAGACTTGCACTTTCCCAAGCACGAGGACACGTCAGAATGAAAGTCATAATTACAATGGAGGCACTCTACCTTTTCTAAGTAGTAAAGGAAAGGGGTTTTGGTTTTGGCAACGCTGTGTTAGTGAGGACACCATGCAAAAGGGGCGGCTCTAAAGTGCTAGAAAACCATGGCTCTTGAAGAGAGAAAACCAACCATGGGTGTCTTCTATAAAATTCCTTTTACAGCATTTTATTATTATTATTTTTCATGTAAACTCTACGCCCAACGTGGGGCTTGAACTCCTGACCCAGAGATCAAAAGCACCGACTGAGGCAGCCAGGTGCCCCTACAACATGTGAAAGTCATGTGCTATTGGTAAGTCTTCCTGATTGCCGGAGGAGGCAGCAGATGGGATCATATAATAAAGTGGCCTTGATCAATCTATGCTTACCGACATCACATAATTCAGCCCATATGACTGGATTACTTAGCAAAGCTTCCTCCTCATTCCAACCCTACCCTCATCCCCGTAGCTGCTTAAGAAAACCATTAAGTAATAATCAGAGAGTAAGTACATTCATATATATATATAACCAATATATAAATACAAAAATAGTAAATCATTGTTGCTACTTACCCTAAGCAGGTCACATAGAGGGACCCCCTGTGAAAAATAACTCAGGCCATAAAATTTGGAATATTCATCTCAAGTTCATATCTTTTGAAATATGTTAAAATGAAAATAATGGAACATAAAACAGATCTGAAAAAATTTTGCAGTGAATACCCACAAACCCAAATCCATATTAACACATTTTTCTTTTAGTCAGATTAATGGGGTATTGAATCCATACTTACCACTTTTTTTTTTTTAAGATTTTTATTTATTTATTTGACATAGAGACAGCCAGCGAGAGAGGGAACACAAGCAGGGGGAGTGGGAGAGGAAGAAGCAGGCTACCAGCGGAGGAGCCTGATGTGGGGCTCGATCCCAGAACGCTGGGATCACGCCCTGAGATGAAGGCAGATGCTTAACGACTGTGCTACTCAGGCGCCCCATACTTACCACTTTTAGATGTATAATTAGATGAGATCTGACAAAGGAATAGTTAGGGAACCACCACCACAGTCATGAGATAGGACCATCCCATCGCTCCAGAAAGTTCCCCAGCCCCTCCGCAGTCAATCCCCAGCCCCCGGCAACAACTGACCTGTTGTCACTGTAGTTCTGCCTCTTCTTGAACTTCAGATAAATGGAATCATACCATATGTAGTCTTTTGTGTCTTCTTTCATTCAGCAGAATGCCTTTGAGATTCACCTTTGTTGCATGAATTAGTACTGTGTGCATGCGGCTTATCCTTTATACCAGCTGATGGAATGTCGGGGTGTTTCTAATTTTGGAGTATTATCAGTGAAGCTCTTCTAAACGTTCCTGCACAGATTTTCATGTGGACATATGTTTTCACTTCTCTTGGGTAAACGCTGAGGGGTGGAATTGCTGGGTCATAGGGTTAGTATAATATTTAAGTTTATAAGGGAGGTGGTTTGTCGGAATGTTTGAACCAGAATAGTCAGAGCAACTTTGATAAACGAAGATTAAGTTGCAAGATTCATACTACCTGATGGCAAGAATTACTATGGAGCTACATTAATTAAAATTATGTGCCAAACAGTTCTCTAAAGTGGCTGAACCTTCTTACCTTCCCATGGGCAATGCATGAACATTCCATTTGCTCCCCATTATCGCTGACAATGGGTAATGCCAGTCTTTGTAACTTCATTCTAGTGAGTTGTGGCATTACAGTTTTCATTTCCCTAATAACTTTGCGCTTTGGTGCTTACTAGCCATTTGTTTTATCTTCCTTGGTGTGATGCTCGTTCAGTTTTTTGATTTCTTACCCATTTAAAAAGTTTATTATAAACATGAGTCCTTTATCAGTTATGTTTCGCCTAAGACTTGCCTTTTCGTTTTCTTAAGTGTCTCTCAAAGAGTTGTTTGTTTTTAAGTAAGCTCTATGCCCGTCGTGGGATTTGAACTCACAACCCCGAGATCGAGAGTCGTGTACTCCATCAACTGAGCCAGTCAGGCGCCCCTCATTGTTTTTTTGATGCTATTGTAAATTTTTTTTTTCATTTCAATTTTCAATTGTTTATTCCTAGTATATAAAAATAGAAATATTCTAGTACATTGACCTTGTATCCTGTAACCTTGCTAAGCTTATTATTGTATTATTTATAGGTTCTTTATCAGTTTCTACTTACACAATCATATCTTCAAATACAGTTTTATGTGTCTTTCTTTCCAAGTTGTGTTTCTGCCCCCCCCCCCCCAGTCTGTATGTTTTTAATCTCCTTTCTTGACTCGCACTGGCTTAAACCTCCAGTCGCTATGAATACAAGAGGTGAGAACAGACTTTGTTGCCTTGTTGCATGTATTAGAGGGAAAGTATCAGTCTTCTACTATTAAAGAGGTTCGGTTTAGGTGTTACACAGTTACTCTTCGGCAGCCTGAGCAAGCTCCTTTTTATTTCTACTTTGCTGACAATTCCCACCGTAATAAGGTTCTGAATTTGTCAAATGCTTTTTCTGGATGTAATAAAACACGGTTTGTTCTTTTTTTACTCCCTCCCAGTGTTGAATCACATTGGTTTTCAAATGTTTCCTCTAAGTTGTTGATTTCATAGGTATAAATTTTTCACAATATTCCTTTTTACAGAAGCCGGTAGGATCTGTGTACTCCCTTTCATTTCTCATACTGACCATTTGTTTTCTGATTCGAAGTTTCTCAATTTTATTGACCTTTTCAAGAGCTGGCTTTTGATTTTTCAATTTTTTCTTTTGTATTTCAATGATTTCTGTTCCCATCCTTCTTTCCTTCCTTGCACTAGTTACTAGTTACCGCTTACGTTGGAAACTTAAAGTTAATTAGAGACCTTACATTCTTTCTCTTACAAGTGTTTAAAGCTATGCATTTCCCACTAAGCATTGCCTCAGCAGCAGCCCCAGCATTTTGGTAGGTCGTGATTTTCATTTTCATTCTGTTCAAGCTATTTTCTAGTTTTCCTTGTAACTTTTTCTTCCACATGTGGATTATTTAGAAGTGTGCTGTTCTTTTGTTATTGATTTCTGGGTTAATCCCAATGTGGTCGGAGAACACGTCTTCTAGGATATCAATTCCATAGATTTAGTGAGACTTTTAAGCAGCAGGGGAACCTTCTCCTTGCTCACTTTCCCCTTCTGCTGATTGGATACAGATGACGGCAAGGCCCTGGGTGATGACACAGCCACAAGATGGAGAAGGTCTCAGACTTGAAACACCACGTGGGAGAGAGCAGCTCACTTACCTGGAACACCCGTTCTGTTGTACGGGCGTACGTAAGGATGAACTTCTAGTATTTGAACCATTACAGGTTCTGCTTACTGTAGCAGTTCTGCTCACCCTGATTACAATTCTGCTTCTCCTTTTAGGGCTTCCCTCTCTCCCCACCACCCTGAAAATGAATTTTTCATAAAACATGTTATATTTTAGTTCATACTCTCCAAAGCATATCCGACCCATCTATTCAACTATTTTCATGTGTTTCCATTAACAGACAAAAACTTCATATGAATATAAACATATATGAAGTTTATCGTATCAGCCAAGGTTCCTTTAAAATAAATGTTTATTGAAGTGTAGCATACATACATAAATGCGTACAAATATACTCTCTCCATCAACATTCTATAGGATACATACAGCTGCAGAGATTTACAAAGCTGTCTACATGTGGGCCGTTCTCCTCCTTCCCATCATGTCTGTCTTACTAGCTGTTTTGCAGCCCCCGTCATGGAGGAAGCCAAGAAAACAAAAGAGGCACCCTGCTGCGGACTGTGCCACAGAGAGGCGCTTCCAAGAGGAGCGAGCCCAAGGCTGGAAGGTCACAGCTAGCTAGTCCTTTCCCACCACCTGCCTGCAGCTGAGTTCCTCTGCCACCTTCTTCCAAGGCCGTTTCCCATTTTTTTTAAACGGAAAGATGATATGATACAGGCAGGGAAGAAGGTAAGAAGAGAAGCTAAGCTGCTCTCCTTCCCCAGAGCGAGTGCAAGGCTCCAGCCAGGGCTGCTGCTAGACCGTCACTTCACTTCCACCTGTCAGGTACTGGTTGCAATATAATGGTACTAATTTTATTAAGAATGCTTTCCTGCATCTTGACCCACGGCCCGAAATGTGAGTAAGCATCCTTTTGGACACTGCACTGTTCTGCTCGGTCCCATCTACACGCTGCACTTGGCCTCAGGCTGTCAGCCTAGCAATAGTTTTCTTTCTCTCCTTTTCTTTTTTAATCAGGGTTATTTAAAAAATACGTTTTAAGAATCGCATAGAGGATGAAAAAGGGAGATGTACCTAAAAAGAGTAAGACAACCAAATAAAAACAAGAAACCACCAGTCTTCACAGAGAGAAATGTAACAAGTTCAGAATTTCAAAAATGCATAAATGATACAAGAAACACCTTAAGCAAAACCACCACCAGAAATCTGCACCTACGTGTAGGAATGGGGTCAAAGAAAAACTTAAATTAGCCAAGTTATACACAAGTGATAGGGCCAATATGAACTTTATTTCCTATTTTATGCTGATGGAAAACAAGAAAATGATACTGAAAATCTTAAGGATATTTCTGAGCGGCCCATTGTTTATGTTAGAGACAAGTGTGGAGTAGGGACCAGCCACAACATCAGAAAGGAAATAGGTCATTCCAATTTTGGCGAAAGGCCAAAAAAAAAAAAAAAAAAAAAAAAGATGGCAACTCGATACTGATCTCAGGGAAGACCCCAGGATAGATCCCTCTAGTGTCTTCTAATTCTTCAGGAAAGAGAACATCACTCACTATGGGTTACTTGCCTAACATTTGGGAAACATAGGACTTCTGCAAGGGATGTAAGCTCCCCCAATATCTTCTATAACCCTGGATAAATATGGGCTGATCAGTAAATTGCTACATCCTTACCTAATGGATGTTGATTGATACCTTGGTCAACTTGTATCCTACTGAAAAGTTTGGGAGGCCTACTATAGGCTATTAACCTCGGACTTGTTTCATTCAACGCAAAAGGTTTACATATGAAACTTTGGAGTGATCAGAAAAAGATAGCAGAGAGATCTTACGTGAATCCAAAATCATCTCAAAAGGCTAATGAATCTAACATAAGAAAACTTAGTAAGAAGAAATGCAGGTTCTGCAAAGCGTTAAACAAAGCACCAAGTGTAGAAGTATCAGATGGGGGGGGATTGCTTAAAAGCAGTAAAAATCCTTAACCTCTGGAGACTCACGTGGTATCACGTGGGTGCCTTCAGAAAAGCTAGTCCCACATTTGGGCGCTAAGAGATGAACAGTACTAACTAGAACAAAGGAATGACAGCTGCGTTACTCATAAACGTTCAGCTCTGGGTTGTGTACTTTCAGAAAGATCTAGAAAACCAGAGCATTTGCAGAAAAGGGTCTTGGATGATAAAGACAACTGAAGCCATGACATATGATGATGACCTGGGGACAGAAAAGAGTAGCGGCTGGGAGTCATCCCGGTCGGGGCTGTTAGATGTTCGGTCTTGAGCTAGTAAGACAAATGAAGGGAGGAAACAACCTACCGGGACGGGCAGAGCTGCCCAAGAGAAAGTAGATTCTGGTTCCTGGAGGGTCAGACCAGAGGCTGCTAAACATTTTTACCGACTTTGAGATTCCATAAATATATACTTACAGATCTGGCCAGCTACAAAATTTATTACTCCATGGCAATTCTTCAGAACTACGACATTAAAACTTTTGAGGACATAAAACTACAACTCATTCAGAATTCGCATTTCTCGGCCACTCTTTCTCTCAATTGGACAAACATTTGCGTGTGTTTGTGTGTTACCCTAGTTTTACCGAGATACAATTGAAATGTGTGCTGTTTTTTTATGTGAAATCAGTCTAGAAAATATCATTTATTTTGCCCTCCCCCCACTAGTGTTCAAGCAATCAGCAGTGTATACATTTTTCATGGCATATTTCACTAGTATAGTGTAGTGCATTGTTACACTGTAACGGGGAATATTCGTCTTACCTGCTATATTCATGCATGTTCAACTCTGAAAAAAAAAGCCCTAAAAAGATCATATATACAATACAAACATGGGTTATTAGAAAGGAATTCCTTCCTTTTCAAAGACAATTTACATAGCCAATTTAACTTAGTTTTATTTATGTAATTTAGGTTACCTCTAACTTATCTGGAAATGTGTGGTATGGTATAAACGTAATTCTAACCAATTCCAATTTTGTCTGAAGGTATGTCTTAGTACACTACACAAAAGCTCTAGAAATAACTGCATAGTTGAATCGCCATAAACCCATTTCAACATTCATTCTCAGAGTATGCAAAACATTAATCAATCCATGGAACACACTAAAGCAAGCTGCAACTCCACATACTCCATCACAGAATTATCCAGAGACCAAAACATGAAACTTTCCCATGGTTCTCCCTAAAAGAAATGATCTACTGTCTTTCAAAAATTTTGCTATATTACTTCCTAGAATATTTATACAAGTTCTTTGGAAACGAAAGAATTAAATTTGGTGGCCTTTGTGCTCAAGGACCAAACATGGGTTCCTTTTCCCTTATCATTTTTTCTTGCACCTTTCGGTCTTGGAGTAGAAATACAATCTCTCAGAAAGAGAATGTACATAGTTACTGTAGAGATCTAGTCATTTACCACTCTATTATACAAAAGTAAGTGAACAAGTGGAATTGTAATAAAAGGCACAAGAAGGGAGCTTACTTAGGTGACGTGTCATCCAAAAGCATTTGGTCACTGGGAAAAGTATTTATGAGAAAATACTTGAGCTGGTTTCTTGTGTGACCAAGATATCCACTACCTCCTATCTTTTTTTTTTTTTTAAAGATTTTATTTATTTATTCGACAGAGATAGAGACAGCCAGCGAGAGAGGGAACACAAGCAGGGGGAGTGGGAGAGGAAGAAGCAGGCTCATAGCGGAAGAGCCTGATGTGGGGCTCGGGGATCCCATAACGCCGGGATCACGCCCTGAGCCGAAGGCAGATGCTTAACCGCTGCGCCACCCAGGCGCCCCTACCTCCTATATTCTTTAACACAAGTCTTTGACGTCATCTGAACAGTTTTAAAAAGCGTCTAATCCAAGGGGGTTAAGATTTATATTCATGTAGAACAAACTGGTTACAAACTTACTTCCGAAATTTCTGCTGACTATAAACACTGAACCTCATTTCAGAAGAGATCTGGACAGCACAGATACCAGACTCAAAGATGTTCTTACACGAACATTTAGAAACCCAGTAACTTCTCATTTAAATGGTGCTTTTAGGAGAAAGGAAACAATAATGATAGATTAAAGCCTGCCTCTAACCATGGAATAAAACCAAAATACTGCCCCCAAGCCACAGGTGTTTATCACAGGGACAGAGAAAAATACGATTTTTAAAGGTGCAGGGGCAGTTTTTCTCTGCCTCCACTAATGGGCTGTAAGATTACCTGTTGATAGCAGTATAAATAATACAATTACATAATGTTGGGTTCATTTTTCTTTCAGGTTTAAAAAAAAAAAACAACAACCTTCATGTCCTTGTACTTTAGGGGCTTGGAAGTTCTGCCAGCCACACTGCCTTTCTTGTCACCAGAGCCCTCGGCAGGTTTACAAATGGACATGCCCGAGACTGCCATCTGGTGGAAATGACAGAAATTGAAATGATTTTGTTGTAAGTCAGTTAGTTGTCGACAAAGAAGGTATGAATTAAAAATATACTGGGGGGATGGTTCATTCATAACAGCATTTATATTAAGAAATATCAAATAATAAGGAATTAACTGAAGAAATGTGTCAAGCATATCGAGGAAACTATAACACCTTACTGGGGGCATAAAAACACTCATATAAATAGTGACAGCATTTTCCTGGAATGGAGCCCTTCTCTGCTAAAGATATCAACGATCTCCCCCCCCCCCCCCAATTAATCTAAGCCTGTAACTACTCAACAGGATTTTTATTTGGCAGGGAAATCTTGGCCAAATTAGTCAAAAATTCACATGGAGGATAAACATTGAATTTTTGTTAATGTAGAATAATGAGGGAGCACTTTCTCTACCAGATAACACATATAATAAAACTACGATACTTAAGATAACATACTGAGACATAATACAAAGCAATGAAATAGAATGCCCATAAAAATACAAGAATATACAGTAAAAGGGCATTTTCAAATAAATGAGAAAAGAATGGCTTATGTATTAGCCCGTGTAAGGGGATAATGGAAAATATTACATCAGATTTATACCATGGAGCAATATCCCAAAATAAGTTTGACTAGTATTATGTATTTATAACAACAACAAAGTTGTAAAAGAAAATATATGTAAATACTTACTCAGAATGAGAAAAGATTGTCTATGTATACAACTGAAGGTTCAGACTGTTAAAGAAAATAATAAAATTCTAAAACTTTTGAAGTTTATTTACTGATTTAAGTAATATCTACACCCGTGGGGCTCAAACCCAGGGGCCCGAGATCAAGAGTCACATGCTCTTCTGACTGAGCCAGCCGGGTGCCCCAAATTCTAAAACTTTTGAATATAAATAACCAAGGGACACTTTTCAAAACTCATCAAATTAAACACGTAAGATCCTTGCAGTTTACTGTATGTAAATTTTACTTCAATTTTTCAAAAAAGCAAAACAAAAAATAAACTCCACTATATTTGACTTCAAATGGCATACAGAGGATAAAAGGGCTATTTTTAAATATTTTTGACCAAAGAGAGCTATCCAATACTCTTCGGATTACAGCATTTTAGCTCTCACCTGTGCCTCTCCAGTCATAGCAGAAAGACTTTATTCTGACTGTAGGAAAAACTGGCACAGAAACAAAAAGTTACTGTGTAAATAAAAGCACAAAAATAAAATATCATGGCGTAAGATTTTTTGGGGAAAAAGAAACAAAACCCATGTTATTGAGTTTGCAGTTTTTCAGGAATTAGGTCATCTCCATATTGTTAGATGTGCTCTGTCCTTAGTCCCATCCCTCAATAACCTTATTTAAAAAGACAATAACTAATTAAATTATTCATGGCACATTTGAAAGAATGGTTGATTACCTAAATATACAAAGAGCTCTCACAAATCAATGTGATAATTCTATCAGAAAATAGGCAACACACTGAGTAGGCTTTAATAAAAAGAAGTAAAATTAGGGGCGCCTGGGTGGCACAGCGGTTAAGCGTCTGCCTTCGGCTCAGGGCGTGATCCTGGCGTTATGGGATCGAGCCCCACATCAGGCTCCTCCGCTATGAGCCTGCTTCTTCCTCTCCCACTCCCCCTGCTTGTGTTCCCTCTCTCGCTGGCTGTCTCTATCTCTGTCAAATAAATAAATAAAATATTTAAAAAAAGGAAGTAAAATTAGCCAAAATGTGAGGGAAAAGTGTTCAATCTCACTGGTAATCAAATAATTAAGTCAAGAAAATATCATAAATAACAGTATTTTACCTACCAGTTTGGCAATGCACAACACTTGAGAGAAAGCAAAAGACACAGGCATTTTTGTATACTGTTGGGATTATAAATTGGTACCCTCTTCCCAAACGGCAATTCAGGACCACTAAATTCACTCAGTTTCTGTACTTTAATTTTTAATTCAAAACTTTATAAAAATTCATACAGAAAATTACAGGAGAGAATATAAGATACCCTTTCCTACCACCCACATTTAACCAATATTAACATTCTGATTTGTTTTGGAGGGCGGGGGGAGGGAAGGTTGAGGGATGGAAATAAAGATCTCACACTTTACAATGTTTCTGAATAAACACTGTCCTAAATCATTCCCATGCATGTTTTAAACATTATTTACCTACAAATTATACATCATATTCCCTCATCCCTCAACTCTGAAGATTCCATTATTTTCTGTGCCACTTTTTAATGCATAATAAAGAAAATGAAACTATGAAATGATGCTTTAAGATTTTGAGAGAGTGAATGAGAGAGAGAGCGTGCACACAACCGGGGGGGGGGGGGTAGGGAAGGGAGAAGCAGACACCCCACTGAGCAGAGAGCCCGACATGGGCTCGATCCCAGAACCCTGAGATCACAACCTGAGCCGAAGGCAGACGCTTAACCGATTGAGCCACCCAGGCGCCCTGAAATGATACTTTAATAACACTTAGGATTATTTTATACCTATTGTAATACAGTTGGGTTTTTTTTAAGCAGGCTCTACACCCAACGTGCCGCTGGACTCAAGAACCTGAGATCAAAAGTCATACGCTCTACCAACTGAGCCAGCCACATACCCTGTAACAGGTTTTTAAGAGACTTTTTACAAATCTTATTTCTGTTTTGCTTCCACAGTAACTTTGCTTCTATGTTAAATCATATGTAATCATTTTAAAGACATTTTAAACAGCCTTAGACTAAATACATGTAGTCCCAACCATATGCAAAGTGCAATCATAGAACCGAAATATGAATCACTATTACCAAGCAGGTGCAACTGGACTTCGCCAACGGCAACTGTAAGATGCCACTGACCTAAGATGCTTCTCCATCACAAGAAATGAAAACATGAAAAAGTCCATGCTGGAATAAATTTTGGAGATTAAAGCTGTCCAATGACACCCTCGCAGAACTTGCGGTTTCCCTCCGCATTCTGTTTTTAGAGTATTAAGAGGGCTCACTGCCTAAGAAGGAAAAGCCAACAGCACCTAGCTGCTGCTGGAGCACATGGTCTTAAAACCCGCCTCTCCAGCATTTTCACTAAGCACCCCAGGAAAAACTGTTTTGTACTAACGGGTACTGCCTAGCAGGCTGAGCTATTCCTCCTTGTCAACATCTGCCTAAAATCAGGAAAATGGTCTAGAGACAGTCACTGCAACAGCCCAGAAATTCACATACTTACATCTGAGCCTGAAGTGCTGCAAACGGACACCCTTGCCTCAGGGCCAAAAACTCAGTAACCAAGAAAAATCCACAAATACAATATTTAAAAGAATTAAAACTAATGTGAAAACCATGGGGAACAAAATACCAGATTTTTAAAAAGACAGAATCGCTACTGCTGAAGCTTCCCTTTGCTTCAGGCTCCACCATAGCAGGCAGGGCTCGGTCACTGGTCCAGCCGGCCTTAAAGGGGAAGGCAAGGGGCGGTGACCGTCGTGAGGCCACACTAGCTTCACACGTAAATGCGCAACAGGAACGGTCATTTTCAGAGGCAGGGTGAATGATTTTCAAGACGAGGTGCCCAAATGGATGCAGACTGCCAAGAAGCAGAGTGTGGATTATTCATTGTATTTTTATTAAAAGGAATGAAGTTTATGAAAAATGAAAGTGATGCGTATCTGCCAGGTAGGAGCATTTACGAGGCCACAGTAACTAAAATGGTGTGATATTTCACAGGGTTAGACGAAAAGACAATAGATCGGAATGGAGAAATGAGAAATGGATCACATTCATAGGAAATTGGCGTGTGACAGGTCTGGCACAATTAGCTAGCGGAATGCAAAAAAATTAGATCCCTGACTCCGTACTGTAAAAAACAGTAAATTGAAGATGGATTAAAACCCTAATACATTATGCACTTGGGAGGTAGGATGAAGACTTTATTTAGAACTACTGGAAGAATATATGAACTGGAGATGGCGAGGATTCCTTGAACAAGAAAGACAACAGTACAAACCACAGAGACTGACAAAAAAAAGGCCCCATACACAATGTGTGTGTGTGTGTGTGTGTGTGTGTGTGTGTATACACACACACATACATACATATATACATATGAGACTAGGTTTTGCAACACATATAAACAAAGGATTAGTATCCAGACTATACCTAAGAAAACTACAAATAACTGAAAAAAATGGCAAACCAAAAAGAAAAAATGAGCAAAGGACGTGAGCAATCATTTCAGAGGAAATTCAAATGGCCACACAAACAGAAAAAGAGGTTTGCCTCACATGTAACCAGATACGCAAATTAAAACAAACTATTTCATGGTCACATAACTGGGAAATTTCAAGTCTGACAATATCAGCGTTAACTGAGAATGGAGATGGATAGAGAAACAGGAATTTCTGTACATTTCTAGTGGAAGTGGAAACTAGTATAATGCATTTGTAATTATTAACTTGAAGGTATGCATACCTAATAACCTAGTAATTTTGTTTCTAGGCAAATACTAGAAAAACACTAGTATATGTGCTCAAGGGACACAAGCCAGGAAGCCCACTGCATCAGTTTTTTTAGTAAAGAGTTACAAATCATCTAAATATCCTTCATGGGGATATGGATACATTGTGGTGCAGTCATACAAAGGAATACCAGTTTTTGTTTAACCATTAGCTTGTTTTATAGAAGAAGGGATGTAGAGGTAATTATGTGGACAGATAAATTCAAACCTAAGGCTGGGAATAACATCCTTTCCTCCCCATAATACCCCTGGCTAAAATCAAAACCAACCAAACGGTGGATGTGTTGGGGAAGCGGCAATGAGGTGTTGGGTGATATTTGACTCTCGCTGCAACTCCATTTCCCTTCCCCACCTTCTAAATAAGTCTATCTTAATTTTGGGGGTAGATCACAAATCAAAACCTGTAAATATCATTCATAGCTCAGCCAACATTCTTCTGAGTTTCCTTCCTTGTAAAAGAGTGTACTGTAGTTTCATTCGCCGCGTCATATAAATACTGAGCCTAGTGATCTTTAAACTTTTCAAAGTCATAAAACCTTTACTCAAATCAAATCTTAGATGGAATCCCAACAAGTAACACAGAAAAAAGCAGAACTGCTCCGAAGGTTGAAAAACATTTTAGGGAGTTTGAACTACATGAAAATTCTTAAGACTATTAATTTCTGTAATTCCAGGATTAATAAAATCCAGTTACTCCAACAGCATCAAAGTTCTGTAATAATGATTGCCAGTCTTACCAAAGACCAATTCCAATAGCAAATACTAAATATAAATATTTAAAATAAGCTTTGTATGATATCAATGGACTTAGATGTTTACTCATAGGCAAAATCTCATGAAAATCAACACGATTCTCTAAATCATGTCCCTGTGGAATTTTGCCAAAATAAATTGCACCTCATGACTTCAGGACTTAAAAACGAAACAGAAACTCCTCTTCACAATGAGTGCACAAGTGAAAATAAGCACAAATGACTCAGGAGAGGGAAACAAAGTATCAGACCCTTACACTGGAATAACTCTCGGCTTGTACTGGTCCTCTTCACCTCAATACATGCCCACATATTTTCATTAGAGGTAGACAGTATGAGATAATATGTAAAATACTGGAGATAATGATAGAAAATAGAAAATAAAAGAGACAAACGTAGAACACATTTGTTGTACAGATTTAATTACTAATGAAATCAATATTGCCATTATAGACTACGGTTATTAGTCAAGGGGGAAAAAAATCCCGACACTTTGATTCCGCCCGTATTTGAAAGTATGGTGTTTTGCCCCACTGGAGTTGTGGATGTAAGGGACAGAAGGATAACTAACCCCCTCATACCAAGATCAGGTACCCCTCATTCCTGAATTCGAACACAGGTACCGCTTACATTTGATCAGGAAACGATATATTTAGTTAATAGAAGTGCTTGCCAGGTAGAATAAAACCAAAACAAAATAAGGGGCGGGGGAGAAGAGACCAAAGCCAGGAAAACCAGCAAGAAGAGAGTGCTAGCACTGATTTAGTCACAGCCTGAAAAGAAACCGAATTATTCTGTATTTGTAGCTACCCTGGTTTACTTCTAGACCACAAGGTAACATACATAAGCCAAAACTACGGGCAAAAATAAACACCTGCTTAGCATTTTCATTAAAGCTTACAGAAAAATTCCCAAAACTGAATAGAAAAAAAAAAATCTTAAAGCAATTGAACATAGAAAACAATGCACAACAAATCATTACAAGGCCCACTAAGAATTTATTTGCAAAAGCAAGTTAACTCTGCGAACTGCTTCAAAATAGCTTAAATTCTGGTCATAGTGATTATTACATTAGCATTTGACTACCTTACAAATACAATGCATTTTCTGCACTGTGTATTGTGTTGAGAAAAAAAATCACAATATGCGACTCTTTACTATTTAGCCACCCAAACCAAAATGTGTTCTAAAATCTTTATCAAATGCTTTCCCTTATTAGTTAAACCAGATTATCTTCAAAACACAAAGGCAATTTAGAAGAGGAAATGTGAATTTGAGAAGTCACTGAAAAATGGGATCTAAATTCAAGACAAGAAAGTATGATTTGGCTAGCAAAAGAAAATCAATGGGCAAGTTGCGGTTAATTTCTGTGATTGAAGCCGAATAAAAACTCTGTTTAACTCCAGCAACAAAGATCGATGCTCTGGTTTGACCGTATACTTTCTACATCCGGAAAACACACACATTTGTTTTCTGATGACCAACTTGTTGTCTGAAAACAAAAATGCCGTTCATAACATCAAAATACTTACTTATTAGCACATGGTCTCATTCCATCAAGTATTTCAGGTAGTTTGGTTTGGAATATAACTAGTGAGACTCTAATTTCTGGCTCAAATGTTGGGCTAGTATTATAAAATCATCTCTCCTCAACTGACACCATTTGCCCTGGTCTTTAAAAGACATTTTGAAGCCTGGCTAGGAGAAAAAACAAAACAAAACAAGACCTCAGAGGGGAGGACAGCACCATCTCTTTTCACACAGGAAGACTGATTCATTGTATGGAAACTTCATCTTAGTTTTAAATTTAGCTACAGTTTCTTATGAAGACCCAGTGTCTAGTTAGGTGGCTGGAGAGCCTGCCAAGCACTACGAAAAGACATCAAGACCCAACTGAACCCCCCCAACCCCACATCTGAAAATAAAACTGACTTAAGGAGAAGTCAGAGTTGCAGTCGCTTTTAACTAGACTTAAAACAAAAAGCTTAATAAGTGTCTTAAGTAAATATTTTAATTACCATGCCTCATAATTGGGCAAGAAACATGAGACGGAAATTATCAGTGCTTTTTTTTTTAAACGCCTCCAAGGCAACTTTACTCAACTCTGTTGAATGTTCAGAAAATGGAAAAACCTAACAGAAAAACTTCAACATAAAAGCCCCGATCCATTTAATGGTCATTAAAAAAAAAAAAAAAAAAAAGTCCTATCTTTATCCGGCCAACCCGATGTGACATCTCAATTGTGGCAAAACAATTTTATTTCAAGTAACACAAATCTAGTCACTGAAGACATCTTGAAAGACTAAAGTGATCTGAATATATGCAATATGAAAACCAAACTGTTAAGTTTAACCTCAAAACAGGAGTTTCCCAAGTTGAAGCCCATCACAGGAATTTTGACGAAATACAAAATTAAAGATTCCACCTTGTTCATCTTGTTAAGTAGAACCGGTGACCACAGTCACCATCTCCCCCCAGCTCAATTTTGTGAGCTCACAATGTTAAGATTCCCTTACTATGACACTGTGATGTCTGGAGTATGTGAACACACTATGCAGCTGTCCCAACGGACAGGGCAGCAATCGTGAAAGTCTGGAGGGTGCCAGGGAACCTTCCCAGGAGGTCTATGAAACCACAACTATCTCCTTAACTATTTCCTAATACTTAGTCTTTTTCCACATGTTGATGCTTGCACTGACTGTGCAAAAGAAACGGGGGGTAAAACTGCAGGTATCTTGGTGGGAATCAAGACAGACAACAAGCTCATTAGCTGCTACTGTATCTTCACGCCGCGCCCAGAGAGAAGGAAGGGGGAGGAGCCAGTTTCCGTGGACCGTGTCCTCGAGGAGGCAGTAAGAATTTTTATCACACCTCTAGCCTTGAGTGCGCATCTTTTTAAAATCCTAGACGACACGGGAAGTACCTGGGTCTACAGCACGCCAAAGTGTCGCCTGGCTAGCGAGCTGTGTGTGGAAGCAGCCACTTTCGTGCAGCACCATTTCTACTTGGAAGAATGACAGACTATGGTGAGTCAGCAGACATTTTCTCGGAAATAAAGGAAGCAAGCCTGTCATTCAAGGACAACAACTGACAGTATTTGGTGCCAGCGACAAAATTTCACCTTTCAAATGAAAATTAGAATTTTGAAAAATCTGTATCCAATCCCGTGAGCTTGACAGCTTCCCAATACTTACAAGATTTTTCCCGAGGAGATCAGTTACGTTAAGAAAAAACTTTTAAAACACTGCATAATAACACGTCAATATTTTGAAGGACCGCAACCTTCAATGAACAAGTATTTTCCAAAAGATCAATGCATGAGTTACCAAATCATGCCAAAGGAGGACATCCATTCAAAACTCCCAACAAGACAGATCAAATGGGTTTTAATGTAAGTACAAAGTGGACTGCTAGTTTCAGATCTTGCACTGCACCTACCCTTCAAGAAGCTACCGGTTCCGAAGTTTTGATCATGAATCAAGCAGAACAGTCACAATTACCTGAAGCTATTAAAATATTCTTTTTCAAATACGTATTTGTGTGAGGCCAGATTTCTTCGTATACTTCCAACAAAGTGCCACGTTGCAATAAAATCATCGCACAATCAGATATGAGAATCCGGCCCAACATTAAAGGGTTTAGAGAAACGAAAACCAGTGCTACTACTCACACTAGATTTTTTAAATTAGGAAAATAACTATTTTTCATAAAACAATGCTATACTTAGGTTACCAGGCAATGGTTTCATTTTTTAATGAATTAAAATATATATAAAATTTCTTGGCTTTAATTTCTAATGTGATAAATAAAATAAAACCCATAAAAGCAAAAGTTCCTGGGGATCTTGAATCTTTAAAAATGGAAAAAAGAATATAAATGGGTCCTAAGACTAAAATATTTGAAAACAGCTGGACTAGACAATTCAGATTAATAAAGACTGAGTTCAGGTTTTTCTTTTGCTAATTCACACATTATTTGTATTTCAAGGGCCAGTAAACCACCTGAAAAAGGTTTTTTGAAACGGCATTAAAAAAAAAAAAAAGTTTCGGAGTGAAGAGGGGGTTAATTAGTATTGTCCTGTACAGTTTGGTTAATTCCTCTTTGGAATTACAATTCACCTACATGGTTTTGCATGAAAAATTTCACAACAAATATTCCAACTATGTAAAACGTTTAAAAATTACATTCAAAACTGGACTTTTACTTTTAAAAATCATACCAAATAGTAATCTGTCACACTGTTTTTATCAATTCTTTATTTAGGTAACAAGTTGGTTATGTTCACTGCATTGTATGAAACACCACAATATCATACTGGAAAGGTACTATCGGTACAAGGCTGGAGCAGAGTGGACAGTTTGAACAATAAACCAGTTTGCATTCTTCATTCCCTATCTTTTTACAACCCCCCAAACCCAGTAAAGGGACAGATAGCTTTTAACATCATCATGTAAAGCACTTTAACTTACAAGGCTAAAATCTAAAGAATAAATAAAATATACTGTGGCAATAATTCCTTTTAGACCAAAAATCAGGTGCACAATGAATCAAATGATCAGGAAGGCTGTCTGTATGCAAATGTGTGGCTCTCCGGAAACAGCTTCAGGGAAATGTTACAGAAAATATCATGAATTCCATTTCACACAGGACCAGATGATGACTCACTTTAACTACACACAAGGGCAATTACATCCTGCTGAAACACAATTTAAACATATAGGAAAATGTTTACAAAGCATCCACAACAGGTAAACCATGTACAAATGGATACATTCGTTGCTTCTCCTACCCCAACGGCTTCTTTTCGATAAATATTTTACTCTTCATGTTCAGCAGTAATTGGATTTACTACATGCAAAACTCAAAAAGAACTCAAGAATTCAAGGTTATTGTAAAAATAGAATTAAAATAATAATCTTCAAGTACCTTATGTGACAGCCACTCTGTACCGTGCCCAATGTTATAAAATGAAAGGTTACTGAACCCATGAAAATATCTCTGTAATATTTCCTTAGATCTAAAATAGATAATTTTAAATGTATTTATAGTCATTTCAATGTGATATTCTGAGCTTTTAAAATAACGTAAACAATTAAAAATTATACCAAATTACACACAAAACTTGTATCTTAAGAGCTGAAAAATTAAAACTATAGAAACCCACATGTAAAACAAAAATCACAATTTACATTATAAAGGCAAATCTCATCATTTAAAAAAATTTGCAGCAGTGAGATGTCAAAGCAAATTATAAATAGCCATAAATTAATCCATTTGGTTTCAAAAGATTTCCTAGTGAGAGTTGAAGGATGTAGTAGGTACATGCATAAAATTTGTAAGGGTTTATAATATTATTGCCAAATACACTTTATCTTGAAAAGCAGGCAACGTTACAATTTGGACATTATTGGAGAACCCAGTTTGGTAATACAGGTAAAATTAGGAAAAAAAATTAAATAACAATTAATAATAAATATATATCCTATAGTAAATTGCTCAAAGGAAATTTCAAGCCACAGAGCTGCAAAAGGCTTCCAACTTGGTGAACTGAGAAAGGAACATCCCATACAATTCTTTACTCTTACATGCTTATATGTTGTGTGTCTTGTCTAAAAAAAAAAAAACAAAAAAAAGAAACAAAAAAAACAAAAAAACAAAAACATAATGTATCTTCAGAGTACGGCTAACTATATTCCCATGCACCTCAGGCAGAGTTTGTTATTTGTGGTGAAATAACTCCGTTGGCTCCTAGGGCCCAAAGTTCAGTACAGATGTAACCAGTATGCCTGAGGTTGGCAAAAAATACTGTAGTACAGGCAATGCTACAAGTGGCAATTATCAGAAAACACAAATATGAACAAATGATGGGAAATGCTAATGATTTTCTGCTCATATCACAAAACGCTGGGAATCCACAAGAATATTTTTCCCTTGTATTGAAGAAAATTGTGATTAAAAGGTTTTTTTCCCCCAATTTTCAGAATCAAAAGCATTTTAGAAGGTTTATAAGGCTACCATGGGTCTTCTAGATCTCCAGCACCCTACAGGAAGAGAAAAGGAAGAATATTATTATTATTTGCCTACACCACTTCCAGGTTGGATTGAATTTCAAAAGAAAACAAAATTAGATGAACAAATTACCTTCCTTTCTTGGTTTGAAAAGGCACTTTTACAGAGAGGTGTGTGTAGTATATATTGTGTGCATACACATGGATCTATCTAATACAGACAGATAACTGGTGCGGGGTTTTTTCCCTCCCCTCTCCACCAAATGCCTTCCTCTTTCTCAAACCACTTAAAAATATTCTGGCATTGGAAAAATAGATCAAAACATCAGCTACATCTGAAGATCCAAAGTTTCAACTTAGGGCACCGTAAGCAACTTTAGATACATGATAAATATAAACATGAAGAAGAGAAGTTAATGTTCTACAGTCACAAAATATTTGTTCTAAGAACTATTTTCCCATGTGACTGATAGCCACCCTGTATCTTTAAAACCTACTTCAACAAAAACAAAACTCCTATCTGCCACTATTTAAAATACCTGTAAAATTCTTGCATTTCTTAATATCTGATGAATACTTCTAGCAATGAGGCCAGTCTTGCAATCTTTAAAACGCTCATCTTGGCAACTCCCTGACATGTCTATGTGTGTCCATACTGGCCAAAGATTAATATTTTGTGTCACAAAAAGGGGATAAGAAACAAAATGGATTTGAGTAATAAGCAAGACTTCTCAAAATGTTTTCTTTTAGTTAATGACAAAAGCCAAGCCAAAAGTTTTCTAATTTTCTATTAATACAAATGAATTTCTACTGAGTATTTTTCCAATATACCAAACCTGGTTGTTTAAATTTTTTTTTAATTTAAAAATAAGTACAACATGCATAGATTATTCCACAGCACATGCTTTATTTGGACTTGAACACTTATAATTTCATTCTAAACACTTGGTTGACATACATTTTGATGTATGTAGTTAGGCTATACAGAATATACAAACCAAAGCTGTATCGATAATACATAGGTTTTTCAAAAATTAGGTTTCAATAAAGAATACAGAGAAAGGAAAAATAACCACACATCCAACAGCTCAGAACTTCTAAAAATAAAACTACAGAGATGTAAAATATAAACAAGTCAAAGAACACACAAATTATCATCCTTGGGGGAAAAAAAAAAGTACAGGCCAGCATCTGCCATTCTTTGAAGAACTAAAATTGCTAAAGAAAACACAAATTTATTACAACGCTAACGATGAGTGTACTATTATGTAAAATACTGTGAAGCAGCAGAAGTCTACATTTACAAGTTTTTCCACAATATAATGTCATCTTGCTTATCAGTAAGTAATCTCTAATCTTATCTAGTAGGAAGTTAACTACTGATTTGAATAACTAGTAGCCTCATTTCTGGCATACAATATGAAATGACATATAATTTTGTTAAATTCAAAGTACTATAAATAGTCCATTTTAAACTATCTGATAAAGGTGTATGCAAAGGCCTTCTTAAAAAACAAGGCTATATGAATGTCATAAAACTAGTTTACCAAGATTCAAATAACAAAACGGTTCTGTAAATGCATACATTACACCTCCTAAGTAAAAACCAGCAAATCAAAGATCACACAAATATCAGCACAAAGTCAAGTCATATTTGTTCACCACTCCTCTGTGTCCCTGCATCTTCATTATAGCTGTCTAATTCAGCAAGATCACTGTTTGATTCAGTATGGCTTGCCTGCATTGTCACTGGGCTTCCAGCATCACTGTTCGAAGAAGTAGCTGTGGCAGCTGGGTCAGCAGGGCTTTCTTCTCCCTCTACTTTAGCTAGCCTGTAACTAGTCAGCATCTCCTCCAGAAGTTGTCGGTAGTTTCCCCTATGATTAATTCTCATTTGCCTGAGTGCTTCCACCAATTTTCCCTGTGATCCACTTTCCTCTGCTTCCTCGGAGGCCTTTTTTTAAGATTCAAGACCCCAGTGTCAGTAGACAAACTAGGATATCACATGTATTTCATAACATCATCACAGCAAAACACTCATTTCTCTACCACGAGTAATAGAGTCTAAGCATGAGAACATTTCATTAAATAAGTATCAAGTCTTAACTTGTGTCAATAAAAATTTCCACTTGGAATATCAAGTTAATTTTAGCAAATTACCATGAACTAGTTTACACCTTATTTCACACTGGCATTTGAAGCTTCCTCTGAAATTTACTCTATTAGAATTCAACAGCAACACAAGCATTTCCTAAAACTGACTTGCTTAACAGAGGAAACAGTAATTGGCTAGAATGATTTAGTACAAAAGGAAATTAGTATTTAAAGCAATAGGAGAGGACAGAAAAGCAGGCCATTAGAACATTAGTTTCTTCATCACTGCTGCTAAATGACAGGTAAAGAGAGGAGGTACAAAATGTAGAACTATATAAACTGAAACTGGATTTTCGGGCAATTCTAATGCTTTTGTGGGTAAAAATTTACTTTCTTCTTTGTTCTTACATATTTTAATAAAAACATTTCTAGATCAAAATAAATTATTTTAAACATGATAATAAGAACAGGAAACTACTCAAGCCTTTTATATTTTATAAAGTTTTGGAAAACTGACAGGTTTCTGCAATAGCAGCTACTTATCTCGTTAGCAGAACAAGCTCTAACACTGAAGCCGATCCCAGTTAAGCTGGCAGTCTAAAAGCAGGACAACCTTACACCGTGTGCCTCCTGATGAGATGTGTTAGAAGTACAAAACCATGTCCTATGTTCTTGCCAAAAAATGTTTAATATAAACCTAATAAAGCGAATTCCCAATTTATAGGAAAACAGGGAATAGAGGATCGTGTTAAAAGGACACCACAAGAAAACAATCATACAATCCAGAATGTAGGACATCCTATTCAAAGCTGGCTCAGAGTCATCTTTCTCAGTGGCAAGAGGAAAAAAAGTGGGGGCCTGATTACAGACTTCATTAATATGCTTGACTGATAACTTTTTAAAAGCTGATCAGACCATCGTTCAAAATAACTACTATCACAGTCATTCTAGAGACAACTGGGAAAATCTGGACTTGTACTGGATGGTAATTTTAAATTCCGTTGGAATGATAATAGTATTATGGCTATATAGAAAGATGTCCTCATTTTTTTTTTTTCAAGTAAGCTCTACGCCAATGATCCCAAGATCAGAAGTTGCACGCTCCAACTGAGCCAACCAGGCGCCCCGAAATGTCCTCATTTTTAAGAGTGGCATGCCAAAATATGCCAAAATGATGTCTGCAATTTTCTGTCAAAAGGTTCAGTGGAAAAAAAGAAAAAAAAAAAAGTAGTGTATATACACACACACACACACAAAGAGAGATAAAGCAAATATGGTAAAATGTTAACATTGTTGAATCTAGGCAGAAGGTGTATAGGCGTTCACTATGATCATTTCAATTTTTCTCGCTATTTGGAAGTCTTCACCATAAAATCTTGGGAAAATAAAACTCAAAAGAGGTTACTGATATAGATGATCTGACACAAACCATCTCTGGAGGACTGTTACCCTACAATTCTGCAACAAAGAAACAAAGGTAACACAAATATAACCACATAATACATGGCGATGTTTATGAGAAAAATGAGAGCACTTGAATGTTTTTTTGGGGGGGAGTGCCCTTACGGCAAAAAGCAAGAGATGACACTGTATGTACTATATGTCTGTATGTATATGTGTATGTATATGTCTATGTATCCGCTGGTTTTAAAATATTATCTGTAAAATGCTTTTGGGAAAAGGAAATACAGCAATATACAAATAATGATAATGGATAGTGAAGTTATGTTTATTTTCTTTGAGTTCTTCCAATTTTCTATCTCATGTATACTAACTGTAAAATAACTTTTTTAATTTTTAAAACTTTTAAAATTTTTATTTATTTAAGTAATCTCTACACCCAACGTGGGGCTCAAACTCAGGACCCCGAGATCAAGAGTCACATGCTCTTCTGACCAAGCCAGCCTGGTGCCCCAAATAACATTTTTTTTTATTTGCAAAATTTATCATATGAGAACATAATAAAATGCACCCTCTGTTAAGATTTTCCTTACTTTTTCTCCCTTACCTTTCCTTCTGTGCTAAATAAACATGTTTCCCCATATAAAGTTTCTCATTTGAATCTATTCAGGAAAGGTTAAGATGGAGCAACAAGGTGAATGCTTGCTAATCATAACCTTGTCTTTAATCAGGTTTTCCAAACGGAAATTTTCTATTGGATGGTATATCACAAACAACTTTTAGTAGAGGGCATAGAGACTCCTCCACCTCACTCCCTGAGCCCTCAAAAACTCAAACCAACAACTTCCTTTTTATTAGAAAAAACAAAAACAAAAAAACCTTTTAGGACATTGAAACAAATTCTGAAGTGATTATCAACCCTGGTTTCATACCAGGATTGCCTGTGTAGCTTTTAAGATGAAGTAGATACCAAATGGGGCGCCCAAGTTGCTCAGCTGGTCGAGCGTCTGACTCTTGATTTCAGCTCAGGTCATGATCTCAGGGTCATGAGACTGAGCCCCATGTCAGGTTCCGCGCTGAACAGGGAATCTGCTTGTCCCTCTCCCTCTGCTCTTCCCCCTGCTCGCACTCTCTCCCTCTCTCTAAATAAATAAATGAATAAAATCTTTAAATTTAAAGATATTAAAATTTCTATCAAATGATACTCAGATGCACTGGGTTGGGGTGAGTTTTTTAAAGCCTGACAGGTGATTCTGACATACAGAACCTCCAATATAGGCTCTACTTACTTGAACTTATTGATAAAAAGGTTGTTATATTGGTTGTATTTCAATTTTGGTTGTATTTCAATTTCAAGATAAAGTACCTCTCACTCTCCATCTGACACCTATTATTACAGTAAGCATCTATGTTTCTGTGAATTCTGTAGTAGTGGGAGATGGGGAGGAGTACTCGCTTTAAAAAAAATATATTAAAACCAAACCTGTAAATCAAATCAGGATGAATTTACGATTGGCTGGCATCACAAAGCCACTGAACTGAAAAGAACTTAACCTAATGACCACATTTAAAAGTCATTTTATCTCAAAGCCAATTACATTTTCCCATTGTGCTGGATAAAAGATGTATGGGTGAGACCTCTTTCCCAGCCATTTCATTTGACTCTTCAAAATACTGTTCCACAACTCTCTTATGGATTTTCATTAATATCAGAAAAGGAACCTACTGTTCAGCTGCACTTTTTTTTTTTTACCTGAACTCCTATATACACATCATGTTTACACATCTATTATAGCAATTAATTCCACCTTGCAACTGTTCGTAAGTCTTTTCAACTAGACTGTGTAAACTCTTTAAGGTAAACAGAATTTCACATTCCTTTCTGTATCCTCCCTACCCCCTAGGGAAGGAAAATTAATGTTTGTGCTTAGAACTTTATGGACATGATCTCATTTAATCCTCACAGGTACCCTACATAATAGGTACCACAACCCTAATTTTTGTAAGTGAAGAAATTTATAGCCTCAGAGAGATTGAAGTTGTCAGGGTGACAATACTAGTAGTAAGTGACACAGCTCGGATTTCTATACAGATGTAATTAACATCTATGTCCCTCTGAATGTTCTTTTGAATACATTATGGTAAGTAACGTAGTAAGTGAGCCATATAAATAGACACTTACTAAAGAAATAGTGCTTAAAATTATTGAGGTGGACCACAAATTATTTCATATTCAAATCTACAATGTATTTCCTTGACATAGAAAGACTAATGAAATTAAAGGACAAAAAAATCATAGTAGATGGGATGGTTAAAATTATTCTGCAAAATAAACTTAGGCAATTATGGAGATGAGAATATAGAACTTTTTCCCTCTGTTTCAATTTTCAAGGTTTCACTGTCTTCTAGACAAACACAGTTTAAAAGAATCAAATCTCTCATGAAAATACGGCCTTATCCTAAATAAGACATAGGAATATAGATAAATCAGACAGCAAACAGAAGGGGAAAATAAATTAAGCACATTTAAAAGATAAAATTTAACTAGCTAGTATTTATTTGCATTTTTAATGTAGTTGCCATAAGCAAAATGCTTCAAGTGATTAGCTAAAACAATGGAGAAAATAGTAAAGAATGCTAATATAAATATTTACAGTGTTTTTGGTGGAGTCCTAGCTTCTGCTTGTCAGCTAAAAGTAATTTTTAGAACTGAAAATCCTCAAATAGGAATTCATGAGATACAATTAACAATGACCAAGGAAGATTCTAATTAGCTGTTATTTGCTAGGATCATATAAAATTTAATGAATTTGAAATAATTTTCAAGAGTCATTTAGATGGTCGAGACCACACAAGCTAAGAGAAGTGGTATGTCATACCATCCTTAAAAATAGACTAAGTTCAGTGTATTTTCAAACAGTATAGATCTTCTCTATAAAAATGCTTTGACAAGTAAAAAAGTAAAGAAACAATTTACAAAAAAAAAAAAAAAAAACACTAGTATTCACATAGTCCTGAAACTGTAATATAAAAATGTAAAAGCAGCTATGTTTATAACTGATCTATTTGAAATTATCAAAATAAAAAGACTATATATATAAAACTTAATGTGAAAATAGAATATGGAGACTCTTTTGGGCTTTTGTCCTGTCTTTCCTCCCTTCTTAAAAATCCAAATCCCTTAAAAAGATTTTGGATTAGGATAAAAATGTGTACTATTTAAATAAAAAAACTGAAAAAAAATGGGACTTGGCTGCTTCATTTCAAAAACTTTATAAAATATTCCTCATCAAAACCAGACTATCTTAAGACTATTAAAGAGATTCACAAAAGAATAGGAAGTGATTTTTTGTGGATAAGAGAGAGAAGTGGGGTACAGACATATATGTAATCTCTAAGTAACTTAGAGAGGCAACATAGAAAGGTGTAAAGAGAACAGTTTTCGGAGTTGCCCTGACTTAGATTCAAATTCTGGCTGTATGATTTGTTTAGCTTTGCAACCTAGGCAAACTACTTCCTCTCACTGACGCTTAGTCTTACCTATAAAAAGAAGGGTGTTGAGGACATCACCTATGACTTTTTATACACACACACACACACACACACACACACACACAGCTGGTAACTACAAGTCCTCCCTTTACGCGTGGAAAATCAGCAACACATATGGCTATTTGATTAGTGGTATCTTTTAAATCAGAATCTAAATCAATGAAATAGTTTTGTTGGTTTGTTTTTGTTTTTTTGTTTTTTTTTGGTAATCTCTACACCCAACATGGGGCTTGAACTCACAAGCCCAAGATCAAGAGCTGCATGCTCTACGGACTGAGCCAACCAGGTGCCCCCAACCTAGCATTAGTAGAAGTAAAGGGCCGTGATCTCAGAGCCCCGCCCTGTAAGAACAGCTTAGAGCAAAACGCAGTTTTATTTTTTTCTGGTCTCCTGTAGGTGATTATTCTCTTGAGGTCACAGACTCCTTTGAGGAAGTGATGAAAACCACACACATACTATACTTCTCATGAAAAACTGTATATGTCCACGAACACATTTTCAAAAACTTTCTGGGGATTCACAAACCACCCGAGAGTCCCTGCTAGACTCTTTTCCAAAGATTTTAACAGTTGGGAAAATGTCAATATTGCTTGCATTAAGAAGTCTGAACATATTACAAAATGTTGATAAAACAAATTTAGTAAACAACTTCAGAAAACTCTCCTAAATATGAGCTTTCTGAATATATTTTAAATGTTTTAACTTCTGACTTATAGGGGCACCTGGGTGACTCGGTTAAGCATCTTGACTTTAGCTCAGGTCATGATCTCAGGGCTGTGGGATCGAGCCCCATGTTAGATCCCAAGCTGAGCTTACAGGCTGCTTGGGATTCTCTCTCTCTCTCTCTCTCTCTCTCTCTCTCTCTCTCTCTCCCTCTTTTCCTCTCCCTTTGCCCACCCCGCCCTCCATGCACTCTTGCTCTTTCACTCTAAAATTTAAAAAAAAAAAAAAAAAAAGGAATATTATAAAAACAAATTCTGGCTTACATTCCACTTGGCTTTTTGAAATTCGTTATCCAAAAGATTTTCTTTTAATGTAAGAAAAATAAATAAGTCCCTATTTCTAATGGTATTACCTATAGGCATTCACAGCAGGGTAAGTCTATCTCTGATATAAAGCAGACATCTTAGGAATCTAAATACATCTCTGATTAACTCTGACTAGCATTCTTTTTTTTTTTTTAATATCTGTACAAAATTTTATTTTTGTTATTAAAAAAACCCTAACTGTCAGCTCCTGCCACTGTCCTTCCTGGCCACACCGTCTACACGGCACGGATCTAAGCTGAGAACAGTTACGGAACACGTCTGTACCTACTCCACTGCTACAGTAGTTCAAGTTAAGAGCTAAGAATTTAATTCCTAGAATTACTTCATTTTTTTCTGCTTCTTGTGTTTTTTAGTACATTTCTGCTAATGTACATTTAGTATATTTCTGCTTCTACTCTGGTTCAACTTTTTCTTTTCTTTTTTTTTTAATATTTTATTTATTTATTTGACAGAGAGAGAGAGAGACAGCAAGAGAGGGAACACAAGCAGGGGGAGTGTGAGAGGGAGAAGCAGGCTTCCCACCAATCAGGGAGCCTGATGTGGGGCTCGATCCCAGGACTCTGGGATCATGACCTGAGCCGAAGGCAGACGCTTAACGGCTGAGCCACCCAGGCGCCCCTGGTTCAACATTTTCCTAAGGTCGTGATTATTCTGAAAGGGTAGAGTAATATTTCCCCACATAGGATTCTGGGCTGCAAAAGTTATACGGTAAATAGGGAAGTTTCTGCAATCCATATATCTAATAATGAGTTTACACTTATCATCTGATCTCTGCCATGATTTCACGAGCTGACTGCCAGCATCTCTTTAAGCTAACACTGCACATGTTTCTAACAGATATAAATACCACAGATACTCTTTGAGTCTACCATTCTTCTGCGGCAAACATATGGTGGCTCCTCACTGTAAAATATAAAGTTCAAAAGGCCTCTCCAGTCTCTCCAAAAAGACTTCTGGCACCCTCAATTCTTATTTCTCACCACAGCAGTTCTCTGCTCTAGTCAAAACTAGGTCCTTTCTTTAAAGATAGCTCACACTTTGTTCTTGCCTCTCCCATACACTTGAACTATCCTCCTCCTCCTTGCATTTCTGTCATTCTAATCATTTTTCAAATCTTTTTTTTTTTAAAGATTTTATTTATTTATTCGACAGAGGTAGAGACAGCCAGCGAGAGAGGGAACACAAGCAGGGGGAGTGGGAGAGGAAGAAGCAGGCTCATAGCGGAGGAGCCTGACGTGGGGCTCGATCCCAGAACGCCGGGATCACGCCCTGAGCCGAAGGCAGACGCTTAACCGCTGTGCCACCCAGGCGCCCCTCAAATCTCCTCTTTTCTCTGAAAATCTTACTTTCCCAGCAATCACTGTACAATTTACATGGCAATTCATCACATTCTGTATTTTATCATTTCTTTCTAACTCGTGTGGTTATCTCCACATAGCAAGCTGCACTGAGCGTAGGGATGGGACCAGGCCTGATGTTCTGTAAAGTCTCCTCCCTACATCAATTCACCACGTGGTAGCTTGTCCGTGTTTGATCTGCTGACTTACTAGAAAGCTTATGTATAAAGGTAATTAAGTATGCATCACCTTAACTTACAGAGTCCTATAATAATCCTATTCAAGGCCACTTTTTATCCTGAGCATGTCTCTTCAGTTTCATGGCTCTGTTGTTTATTTATTCACTGCTTAAAGAGCTACTATGTGTAATAAGTATTTTCTATCTTTGAAAAAAGTTTAAAACATTAACCTAAACATTAATTTAGGGGTATGAAACATTTCTGTAAAATTGTATCTGCTGTAAGAGCAGCCAACTTTCTTGGGGAACCTTGAAGAGATTCGGCAAAGCGTAGTGAGATAAATTTTTCAAGATTACACACCAGGAGTACATTTTCAAGCACATGAGGAAACACGAGCACTTAAATGGTTACTAATGACTCAATAACTACCTTCTGAGGGCTTATTTCCTCTACCCATGATGCTGGATGCTGTGTGGAACCTAGGATCTAGCTGAAGAGACCAGTCTCTCTTCACTCCACCACCCAATTACCACGGGCTTTTCAGTTGTGTCAACACTCTGTCCTCGTTTGCCTGATTTAGGGTTCTCTCTAAATGTATCACATGCTGTATCTTTATTTTTAAATGAATTTTTAAAGCTTTAGATACAAGTCTTAATACTTCGAGGGACCGGACACAAAAGAAAGACGCAGAAGCACTACTCTAGACCAAGATATAAAACCTGTTGTTAGCAATATACAGTAGCAGCTTTCAACTCACTAAAATGTATTAATTGTAAAATTTTTCTTTTTGCAAGGATACTTTTATTGCTAAGAAAAAAGAAACGATAGGATATTGCTGTGCAAAAATGAATCCTGCAAAACGGCTCAACTAAGAGGATACATCATTTCTACCAGTGGCGGGGTCTCTCTCAAGACCTGCCCCGAGGAGCTGGAGATTTGGAGGGTGAGTCTATCTCTTCTCAACGAGTTTCATTACTAACTGTGGCTCCCTTAAATATTTCAAGCATATATGCTAAACATTAAGTTATTCATTTTTAGATGTCCAAAAACTTGAAAACCCTACAAGAAAATACTTAATCGAATTACTGACTCTGAAAGGTAGGGCAATTAAAAAATAAAAAAAGAAGGCACTGCTTTGTCTCCTGGTACTAGTGCTAAGATAAAAACACTACAGAGGTCCAGCTGACGGCTCATCAGTATTTCTAAGGAAGGTAAAGGGATAGAGCTTTGCTCTGATGAAGCACAGCAGGGTACAATAAAAATGGTTATCTCAGTTCAACACGAAACACCTGCAGTGGCAATGTTAAGGTCAAGAAAGAAATTATCTTCAGGTATTTAACTGGGCACAAAGGGGCACTGAAAGTCAGTCTTTAAAATAATAGCTCATTTCTCTATCACTAAGTTCTAGTGATGATAGCAGCCTGCTGAAGGAGAAAGTGAGATATTTAAAAGCATGTTCTTCGCCTCAAAATTAAGATGTCAGGGAGGAGGAGGAGAAGGAAAGGCAGACATACAGGGAAGAAATAAGTACAGCCCAACAAAAAGGTACTTGATGCCCATTAAGTGACAACAAGCTTATCTACAAAACAGAACTGTATCTCTACCTCCAATTCTAGACATTTCCTTAAACTGACTACTTAACATGAAACGTAATAATAATTTATAGATTTCATTATGTGAATATATTATATCTAATATTGACATTATAAAATTATTTTAAATGCTTAAGAAGTAAAAGAAAACTTACCCCATCACTTTCTCTATGTGGATTCAGCCTACTATAAACAGCTTCAATAACATTGCGCCTAAAAAAAATTATGCTTTAGTTTTATTAAATTACATACAATTCAGCTTCTATTTAAAATAATACTTCATCTTGAATATGCTCAAAAATTAACTGCCACACTAAATACTTGCCAAGTTTCTACATTTCACTTAGAATTTGATTCAGCACAAGCCATTTGTTCTCACTTACAAAGGAAAGAAGGACCTTCACTTCCAAAGCACATGATAAATAATTCCCTTTAAAAAAAAAAACCCTTTGAATGAAATTTTAAAGGTCTTGTATAGTGTAAGAACCATCAACCCATCTCATCTTTAGATAACTGATATACTTCTTCCCCAAAATTACTTAATTACTAATTATAAATGAACTCAAAATTAGTTCTTTTTGTTCTACTTACTTGCCAGCAAGACCTCCCCCAGGAGGCAAATTTGGGATATTTTCTGCAGACAAGATGCGCATGACATGGGCAAGATCAGGCATTCCTTCCTCACCGGACTTCTCCATAATTTCTGCAGGGTTTTAAAAAGAATTCCTAAATTAACGTGTTAGCTCAGGATTCAGAGACAGTGAAACAGGGGGAACTATTTGGTAGTACCAATTTTATTTATTTTTTTAATTTAAATTCAAGTTAGTTAACATACAGTGCATTATTAGTTTCTGTAGTACCAATTTTAAAATGTAAAAAAAAAAAGCAAACATTATCTATCACACAAGGAATAAAAGTAATATAAAAAGTTATCTGCATACATAAAAGCAAAAACTGCAAGAAATGAAATGTCCAACAATACAGGGACAGTTAAGAAAATTTTGGTATAGTCACTGAGTGAAATGGTTTATAATCACTAAAAATGACCCCTGTGAACACAAGACAGCTACATGGAAAAACACTTTGATCTAATTTTATACAAGAATAATACAAAAGTTATAATTACAAAAAAAGTGATAGGTGAATAAGGATTGTAAGAAGGACAAATATTAGGAATTGTTTTATAAGGTTATTTATCTTTCACTGAAGAATAGTTGACATACTAGTTTCAGGTGTACAACATAGTGATTTGACACAGTAAGTGTAGTCACCATAAGACATTAGTGCAATGTTACTGACTGTATTCTCTATGCTGGACTTTTCAGCCCTGTGACCTCTTTGATAACTGGAAGTTTGCACCTCTTATTTCTCCTCACCTAGTCTGCCTGTCCTTCCTCTGGCAACCACTCGTTTGTTCTCCACACCTATTAGTCTGTTTCTGCTTTGTTGTTTCGATTCCACATGGAAGTGAAACACTGCCTTATTTCACTTAGCATAATACTTCCTAGGTCCATCCATGCTATTTTATAAGATTTTTGATCCCGAAGTCGTTATGTTACACAACAATTTAAAATAAAAAAGGAGGGGTTCCTGGGTGGCTCAGTCAGTTAAGCATCTGCCTTCAATTCAGATCATGATCCCAGGGTCCTAGGATCCAGCCCAGGGTCCCAGGATCCAGCCCCAAGTCGGGCTCCCTGCTCCGCGGGAAGCCTGCTTCTCCCCTTCCCTCTGCCCTTCCCCCCTGCTCCTGCCCCTCCCCAAATAAATATAATCTTTAAAAAAAAAATAAAAGAAAAAAGAAAAATAAATCACAGAACTTGCTAAGGCTTAGAACAAAATAAAACATTTACATGCTCCATCTATATTTACCATTTATGGAAAACGCATCTTTAGAGCATGATTATTTGGCCAGTATTAAGACATAAACTCCTCAAAAATCAGAGGGTGCCACTTTACTTTAAAACAACAAAAAAGCAGTGTCCTCAGCAGCCACCATGCCTCCCGAGGCCCCTCGCTGTCACCATAACCTCACCGCTCCCATTCAACGCTGCCCGACTCCCCTATCTCCAAAGGCTCTATGCAGAGAAGCCTTGTCCTACTTCTAGATCTTCACATGTGCTTTTCCTTTGATCTGAAACACTTTCTCCGCCATTCCAACCAACCCATTTTGTAGAGTTCACTCATATTCGTCCTTCAGGTTTCAACTTCGTATGTCACTTTCTCAAGTTCTTCTCCACCCCAAGCCTGAAGTCGGTGTGCCGCCACATACTTCCACTGTAGACGATGTTTACTGTAGCACAGACTGCAAGCTTCTTGAAGGCAGGACTGTCATTTTTCTGCCTTAGACTTGTATCTCTATAGTACAGGACTGCTCAGCCTTTGCATTACTGACTTTTTGGACCAGCCACCCCCCCTTTTTTTTTGGTGGAGGCTGTCTTGTGTACTACAAAATGTTAAGCAACATCCCTGGCTTCTACTCACTACAGGCTAGTGACACCCTCTCAGTTATGACACCAAATATGTCTGCAGACATTGCCACAATGAGGGAGAGAGAGACAGAAAGAGAGAGAGAGAGAAAAGAACGACTGTGTATGTTATAAAAAGCAGACAGAGTCAAATGAATTATAATGTAAGCAAATGGGGAATCTAGGTAAAAGGTACTACATTGTACACGGAAGCTCTCTATATTTTTTCAACTTTAAAGTTTAAACTTACTGCAAAATAAAAAGTTAAATAAGTACAGTTGATCCTTGAATGACTTAGGTTTCAACTGTGTGGGTCCACTTGTATGTGGCTTTTTTTCTGATACAGTACATTATCGTAAATATATTTTCTCTTTATGATTTTCTTAGTAACATTTTCTCTTCCCTGGTTTACTTTATTGTAAAAATACAGCATATCATAGAACATACAAAATATGTGTTAACTGACTGTTCAAGGCTTCCGGTCAATAGCAGACTACTGTAGTTAAGTTTTGGGGGAGTCAAACTTATACACGCACATTTTTAACTGAGGGGGAGAATGGGAGGGGAAGGTGGGGATAGTGAGTGTGTTTGCACCCCCAACCCCCACGCTGGTCAAGGGTCAACTATAAAGTCAATACTCTTTCACAACATCGACACCGACTCTTATCAGTAAGATAAAAACATATGATATAATGAATTCCTGTGATTAACTTGGGAGGAATTACAGCACTTGATGTTCATGATAAGCCCCGAAGCAAATTTCAATGGACTCTTCAACTACTAAAAGCATAATCAGGGAAAGGGGAAATAAAATGGCACGCTTTAACAGACTATTTTCAAATGTTTCTCTTTGGTGGTATAATAGACATACTTGTCTTCTCCCTGCCAATAAATTCCCACACATTGGTCCAAGATGTGATATTAAATCTCAGGCAGACAGATGCTTGTTTTTTAAGGCCTTGTTTTGAAATACTTAATTGTTTCTCCTAATTCTAAAAGAATTACTTGATAAACAAGGGAGAATATTTTTCCTTTCCTTCTAAATGAAAAAAAAAAAAAAAATCACCTTTCTTACTTACCTTCAACCCGTGATTCCAAGTGCTTATCCAGCTCTGAATCTTTCCTCACTGCTTCATCTGAGACCTTGGGAGCATTTGAAAAGCAAACTAGTACAATACTCATGTTATCTCGACTTCCCTGTATTTTAAAGAAAGAAAAAGAAAGAACTGTATTTCCATAGTCCAGCAACTTTCTATTATTTAATTCAAAACAGTTAATTACACTAAGCAATTAGAGTTTATTTAAATCACCAAAATGTACACATTCAACACATTCATTTCCATTCCAAAGAACTATTTGAAGCATTCCCTGAAGAAACAAGATCTCTAGATATGGGTAGATCTGTAATTATTTTATGACTTTTAATTCCATGTATCTATTCTTACCCACCAGCACTCTACAACCTAAGAAATGAAGGTATCTTTGTATGTATTACATCTTCTAAACTGTTTCCCACTCAAACTGCATAGTTCCAAAGTGGCTTAAGCCCAAAAACACATGTTCCCAAACGAGTGTGCCATTTTCACCTAGCTAATTAACCTGCATCAGAGCAACGCTAGCAACTCTACTGAATTTGACACAGCTGAAAATTACTGATCATTGGGAGACCCAAGACACTATACTGAACAATTACAAGCAGAGAAGAAAACAGATTGTAAACTGTTCTGAGGATAAAGCAGCGAACAACGGAAGGTAACTGAACGGCTGAGACAGTCAGATATAATAACTTTTGGAGAAAAAACATTCTCATGTTTTTGTGATTCTCAGAATCACAAATAGTGTCGGTCTGCAGAGGGGAGCCAAAACCGCTAACTTCGGGACAAATTTTACTGCTGCCTTGGTAATCACACTACCGTAGACAAACCATCTATAATTTTTAAAGTAGCACTATTACCCTGAGATTATGAGAAATAAACTTAAAATGTTCTCGTAACTTTTCCTATAGGTGTATTACTTTGAGTTTCACAGAACAGTGACTTAGAATAGTGACTTTTTCAACCCACCCCCACCTAAAAAAACTAAGTCAATGGAGGTGGTAGGCCACTTTGTCTGATGGTGCAGTTCGCCAACACAAGTGAAGAAAGCCAAGGCCACGTGCATTCTAGTCTTTTCCAACATTATGGCCAGAATCTAGGCAGACATTTGTCTGGTTCAGACTTGCCACCTTTTTGGAACCCACATGATACAGCCAAAAAGACACAATGGCCTTGAAAAAACTTTTGCCACCACCTCCTAAACTTCAATGTAGCAAAGCTTGAAAACAGTAGAGGTCAGGCCTTAAGAAGGCTTCAAAAAGAATAACTCTTTCCACAGACTCCCATGCTTTAGTGGGAAAAAATATCATGAGTATATAACCAGATTCTCCGTATCTGAAAAAAAAACAAACCAGGATTTCAAAAAATCAGGACTGGTCCAAACTAATTTCATTCTTTAATGAAATCCACCAAGACTTTCACAATGACTTTGTATTAGAAAATATGCACTGGCTGTATGAATATATATACATATCCACACGAACACACTATGGTTCCAAATAGCATCCTCCCCCCACCCCCCAGAAGAGTCAGTACATTCCACAGGAATCATAATTGACCATGTAAGTACAGGTCAGGCAAAAGCTTTATACCACAGACACTAAAGTTATACACACACACACAAACACACACACACACACACACACACACTTTCCATTAGGTTTTTATGTTATAAAAATTACATCTTGTCAGTTGGGAAATTAACTGACATATAGTTTCAAGAAGATTAAATATCAAAAAATAAAGGAAATAATTCACATTTACACCTTAGCTATGTGTGATTCCAATGATGCTTCTTATATTTCTACATAAAGATGACTCTCACAGGGGCTCTGGGTGGCCAGTTGAGCAACTGACTCTTGTTTTCAGCTCAGGTCGTGATCTCGGGGTTGTTGGGCAGCACCCACCCACCACTCCAAGGCTCTGCACTCAGCCCGGAGCCTGCTTAAGATTCTCTCTCCCTCTCCCTCTGCCCCTTCCCCACCCTCTCTCATTCTAAAATAAATCAATCTTAAGAAAAAAAAAGTCTCGGGGTGCTACAGTGGACTCACAGAGATCTTAAAAATGAGGGGAAACAGAGTGGTACTCCCCATCTGTGGACACGCTGCGAACTAGCTGAAGTAGCTCAGCTTTAACATCTGATAACACTACATTTCTTTCAAGGGCAACCTTTCTTTTCCAAGCCGGGGTCTTGAGAGGTGCTATGATAAAATGCAAGTCCCATAAAAAAATCAACATGATACAGGAAATGAGGGTGGCCGTACCTAATGATTTCAAGATTTGAGAAGCCGTGCAGTGAACAACAGGTACACACAGCTCATCAGTATGTAACTGCAATAGCTCTTTTTTTTTTTTTAAGATTTATTTATTTTAGAGAGAAAGAAAGAGGGGGGGGGCAGGAAGGGACAGAGAGGGAGAAAGAGAATCCCAAGCAGACTCCCCACTGAGCACACAGCCCCACGCTGACTCGATCCCACAGAGATTCCACCACTGTGAGTCATGACCTGTACCCAAACCAAGAGTCGGACACTCAACCAACTGAGCCACCCAGGTGCCCGGTAACTGCAGCTTCTTAACGAAATAAAAGATTTTCTTCAATGTATATGTATTATTTTGTTAAGACATATATATACTCATTACGTTTGGCTCTAACTGTATAATACTTGTTTCTGCTAAGTATAAATATGGCTAAGTAGCACTGAGAAAAAATTCTGAGATACTCGGGCACCGTGGGACCAAGAAAGTTCGCGAACTGCTACACTACAGACTGTACTTTTACATTCAGTCCTTCCCCTCCATACCCTACCCAGCCACACTCTACTCTAATACTATCTATGTCTACTTTTGCGTTATTCAGAATTATATTTTCTGAAAGCTATAAGGGAAAAAACTCCTGAGTTTACAGCTAAACAATTTTGGGGGCTGTATGAGTACATTTTCTATGCTGTGTTACTAATCTGGAATGGCGTTGCCTTTGGAAAATAAGCCAGTAAGACACAAAGGCCTTGAGAAACTTTTGCCACCACCTCCTAAAATTCAATGTAGCAAAGCTTGAAGACAGTGGAGGGCTTGACTCTTGGTTTCAGCTCAGGTTGTGAGCTGAAATTTTCCCTCAATTTCATCCAACTATCAGGTACAATCTCATATTTTAAAATAAACTTCTGATAAGTGGTATATAAACTGAATTTAGGAAAATTAAAAAGTATTTTAAAAGAAAAAATAAAAATTTAAAGGAACACTGTACTATTTAAGAAAAAGCAGGTGGCAAAGCAACATGCATAATATGATCCACTACTGCAAAAAATTTTTTAAAAAAGGTAAAGAAAACCCTGTTTTTATACTTCTATATGTTTGTATGAATAAACACAGAATTGTGTGGATATGTATATATATTCATACAGCCAGTGCATATATCCTTGGAAGAATATAAGGGCCTAAGGGGGTGAGATTTTTAAAAAGGACACAAATACAAACATCTTTGGATTTGTTCACAAATGTTCTTATTAATCTTGTAATTATTGAAAAAAGAAAAGGAAACTCTTAGTATTTCCATTCAGGAAAAATTTTCATCAAACCCTCTGTGAAATACTGGCAATGGACACATCGAACTTGGATCAGAAAATATGAACTCCAGTATGGGTTTCAACACTCATCAAAATAAACTTAACAACTATCTTTTAATGTCAAACCTCTATTTCCTTACTTGCAAATTGCAAATAGATTTTTACTTCGTTCACCTCAGGTTACTAGGAGGATAAATGAGTGTTATTTTTAAGTTATGAAAGGCTATGCAAACAGCAGTTACGTGTAGTGTATGCAACCTGAAATTAGCGTAAATACCAAGAATGCTACTAGCACTGGCAATACAATGGGAAGCCTGCTTTCTTAGGGACTATTCTCTCCTAGAGTTAAGTATCTTAAGAGAGTAATGCCTGACTACAATCATCCAACACTTACCGCTTCATATTGCTAAGTGGCAATCCTGAGAAAGATTATCATTAGCAATAATAATGCTAACTACCTTTTACAGTTGTTGTGAAAATTAAATGCATTAAGGTATGTGTCAAGTGCTTAGAGTAGCATTTGGCTCATAGAAAGCAATAATTTACTGATGCTATTGTGATTATGACGATTATCACAATCTCCCAAGATTTCATGAGTTAACATACAAAAGTGCTTGTAAACTATTAGGGCATGATAAGCGTTAGAAGTGTTAGAAAATATTAACACATCATTTAAATCTATTATCAGGGAAACCTCTACTTAAAAATCAATCTACTCTCTCTCTCTCTCCTCTCGAAGTAGCTAGCACCTATGGAACAATCGCTAAGCGCAAGCACTGAGCTAAAATTTAGTGCTTTCCACGGATTTTTAAATTTTGTATTCAATTTTTCAAATTTCAGAGCAATCATACCCTATTTTAATAATATTGTTTTATAACATTGCTAACCCTTGGTTTTACACTACGAACAAGTGATAAATTGTGGAGTCAGAAAAACAGAAATGGATAGGAAATTTAGTATTTAAATCTGTTAAGTAACATACAAAGGTTCAAAACATTCATAGGTCTGTTATGTTTCAACACAAAAGTTAACTAAGCTTCTAAGCATCCAACTCCTGATTTCAGCTCGGGTCATGATCTCGGGCTGTGAGAGGGAGCCCCACACCCCACCTCAGGCCCCGTGCTCAGTGGGGAGTCTGCTTGAGATTCTCTCCCCCTCTCCCTCTGCTCCTACACCCTCCAGCGCACACTCTCACTCTAATTAAAAACAAAAACGAAAAACTGACTTCAATTTGAATGCAGCTTCATTGAAAGGAACCATGGTGCCCCACTTTCACTAAAATTCAATGAATCATGTGTTCCAACCTCTTGTCCTGAATTATCATCATTTACCATTTCTGAGATTCTAGGAATCCAGGATATTTAATACCATCAACAGGACTATTTAATCACTAATAAAAGCTGTCAAGCAAAGATCCATCACCAGAATCATTTTGACCCCATTCAAGAAGGGTGGAGTCAAAATTCCTGAAAACTAACATCCTTTCAATGGAAGGGGGAGTGCAGTTTGTCCACAATACAAACTTCTTTTTTACTCCAAATTACAGACCTAACAGATTTTGGCTATTCCCTTCAAAACTTCATGCCATTCTTTCAACAAAATACTATACAACCATGACAAATGATTTAGACTGACACCTACAGACGTGGTGATCTCTCTACAACATACCATTGAACAAAAAAAGCATACTATACTGTAGAATAACAAGTATAATGATTTCGTTTTTATAAAACTATACATACTCACTGGCAGGCAAAAAAGACTGGAAAGATACATACCACACAATGAATGTAGCCAATTTAGGTGAGTGGCAAAATTTTTGAATATTTCTTTATATGTTCTGGATTACCTGAATTTTTTTTTTAAATAGCTAAGTATATACTTGTTTTATAATCAGGGAAAATGCTTTCTTCATCTGCTAGGCAGGCGAAACCATCTGCTTGCTTTTGTTACAAAAAGCTGCAGGTCAGAATCTCTCCATTTAGAGTCCAAGGAGAAGACATTTTTAGAGAGTACTCGATCACTGACAATCATTGATACTTTCATACTTAACTTATCCAGATAAGTTAAAAAAAAAAAAGTATACAGTATGCTTAAGGAGGAAAAAAAAAAACACAGAAAAGCTATAGGAATCATCATGTAAAATCCTTTCAGAAAAAAACCTGCCAGTTGGAAACACTAGCCCTTAAATTTTGTCTATCTGAAGTTGTCTCTTCCCATTCTATGAAAAAGAAGTAGACACTTCACCAAAACCTGGGTATTTCCACAGACTCACAGATCCCTCTTTGGAAACTTTTTGGCTATGTCTGTACCTTCCAAAAGCAATTTACGTGGTGGGGAGACAAAACACTTCTAATCTAGACAGAATAAATAAGTCAGAACCTTTATTTCATGTAACCAAAGGTTAGTATTGCTTTGTTATCTTTTCAATCAGTCATACAATACTCACATATTCTAGGCGTTGGCCAGGTAACTCAAATTTTAACTGACTGCTATACGGGCACTGTCAAAAACCCACTTGAAACTACTGAATACTTTTAAGACATTCAAGGGAATTGCTAAATATCTGTTAGTCTGGATTTGCTTTCCCTATTACTATATCAAGATTCATAGAAACATTACAAAACTAAACTAAATGTTATTGATCCACAGGAATTCTTGACAGCATTGTATTTTATACTAGTCTTTGATTTTTAATCAGTGATGACAAAAACATCTATACGAAAAGAATTCTGGTATCTTCTATGAAAGTTAAGATCGGCTCTCCCATGTCATATATCACTTATATCGAGCCACATGTAAATTCCTTTCTGATTCTGCTGCTAGGAAAGCTTCTTTTACTAAATGATAAGAAATACACAATTCATACTTTTACTTCAGCTTTCACATTAGGTGCTAGGAGGCTCAGATCTAAATTACAAAACTTGACTGAGCCTAGGTCTCTGGCATATCTTCTAATATTATACATAGCTTTTGAACTTTTGTATATTTATTACAGAAATATACCATATACATAGTTCATCAAACTGCTTCAAAATCAGGCATAAGGCCACTATTGCCAATATTGAGAATTTAAATCAAAAGGCACATTTCTATATAGATGCCTCAGCCACAGCACCAAGCCATAAAGTACTTGAACGACAACAAATGCCACAAATTTATTAAACTTAATTTTCAAACTAGAAGGTTGAAGCAAATGAGGATGTCCCCCCCCCCCCGCCCAAATCATTTCTGGTGAAGAAAATAATTTAAAAGCATACAGGTTGTCCCTAATGAAAAGCTTTTAAAATTTTAAAGTTTAGTTCATTTTACTTACTGTGCCTTTTCAAAATTAACAGGGTATTTGAATTATAACAAAAAGACTTACATACCTTATGTAAACAAGTGTCCACTACCCAATTGCACACATTTTCCAGGTCATCAGATACCTCAAGCCTAGATTTAACAAATTCACAGAGCTCCTCATTACTCATAACATCCCAGATCCCATCACAAGCCAAGATGATAAATTCATCCTCTTCTGCTCTTAAAATTTCATAAACCTCAGGCTCTGGAGAAACAAGTTGTTCTGTTGGGCCCTTGCCATCAACACACTTGTAATCATAGTCCCCCAAAGCACGAGACACTGCTAATGAACCATTAACACGTTGAATCATTACGCTGCCTCCTGCATTTTGGATTCGCTCCTTCTCCCTTGGATTGCAAGGTTTGTGATCCTGGGTAGAAAAGCAGACTTGTCCATTCCTATACAGAACAGCACGTGAGTCACCACAGTTGATAAAGTAGATATGCTTAGGTGAAATCAGGACCCCCACCGCAGTTGAACCACTTCTGTCCATTCCGTTTCTGAGGTCTGAAAAGTTACGCATGTATTCATCGATTTTCAAAAAGCCAGTTCTGATGCCATTCTTGACATTTTCCACGGAGGGCTCAAGAGCAGATCCTGATTTTGCAGCTGCCCTAAAGTCTTCATTATTAGTGATGTGTTCTAATAAATGTGTTGAGCAGTAATTTGCTACTCGAGATCCAGCATGACCATCATAAACTGCAAAAAAGGACCAGTCTTCCAGGCCGTGAGGAATACCTACAACAGCTGTGTGCGCATCTTCCATTTCTACTCTCCATCCTTGCATGCTGCTCAGGCCATAACGTAAACCATTCCCAGCACCATGAGCATTATGTTTTTCAGTTTTGGGTTTATCCAAAAATGCACCCATGTTTAATAATGAATCTGAAAGAAAACAAAAATTGTCAAGCGTTGTAAGTTTAAATCTGTCAGAGAATTATATACAATATTTCATCTATTCTCTAGTAGCTCCCATCTCAAGTATATTTTTCAGTATTATCTGAATTTACTGGGACAACAAAAAAGAAACCAAGAAAAGTTCCCCATACATCCTTATTCTAGAACAGTGGTTTCTCAATCCTAGCACATTAGAATCATCAGACCAATTAAATCAGAATCTCTAGGGGTGAGACCCAGATATCAGTATTTTTTTTTAAGCCTCTCTGGTGATTTAGATGTGCAGTAAGTTGAAAACCACTGTTCCAGGAAAGGAAAACTAAGAAACACAACCTGGTTAAGTTTTCTTAAATATTCAATTTGTAAGAGAACTCTAGGGTTTAATATAGAAGACTGACCATGAGAATATTCAGAATGGTGTGGCATCTTTTCTTATATATTAAGGTACTTTAATACATTTCAGAAAAACCTCCAAAAGCATGTATTGTAAGATATTTCCCCCCAGTGATCCTGACAACGCCAAAATTTAAAACATAAAATCTCCATTCTACAAACATTTGATTTTATCAAAGCTTTACTATGTATCAAATTTAAAACTTTACTTGGATTGACTAAAATCTACTACTTGGATTCTGTTAAAAACAGTATGTCTTTAACGATGTGCTACAGAACATACCTAACATTGCTGAGTTTTATAACCCAAGAAGTAGCATGAGGACAACTTTCACTCAGTGCTGACAGAGACTTACAATCCACACACAGGACTGTAAAGTACTCCTATGCATCCCTCTCCCTGCTGACTTCACTGTTATTTTAGAATGAAGCTTTTCCAATTTCAAATGACTTCGACCAGAGTAGTGGTTCTCCAAATAAGCATGAAGATGTCCTGGTAGTTTCCCACCTACAATCCTGGCCCTACAACTCACTAGCTGTGTGACCTTGAGTAAGTTTCTTAGTCACTTGTACCTCAAATTCCTCCTGTGAATTAATTAGTCACTTTTACCTTCTCCTCCCCTCTGTCATATGGGAGTCACGATAATAGTGCCTACACTTCACAGGGTTGCAGTGAAGAATGAGTTGATGGAGCGTGCCTAGAACAAGTACTTGAAACAGTAAAACCATCGAATGTTTGTTATTTGCTCAAAATGCAGATTCCACAGCCCATCCACATACCCAAAGAATTTTCCCCCCAGTACATCTTGGATGGGGACATTCCAAAGAGCATGCTGGCAACTGAAGAATCCCATTCTGAGGGACACTAGTCTGGGTCAACTGACTTTCATTTGGGTCTAGGTATCTTTGTGAGTTACCTTTTCCAGCTATGACCATTAATCCAACTTTACAATAAAACTGTGTATCTCTACTTGTAAAATCCTGATGAACCACCATGAATATATTTATAAATTAGAGCAATTCTATAATTTTTCATGAGTTACATATACTGTATATTCATATACAAGTATTTATAAAAAGGAATACTGAAAGGTAAGATTTTAAAAATACATAAAATTACTTTTCATTCAAGTATAATACAAAATGATATTCCGTATTGATAGCAATGTAATAGAATATGTTTATTTTAAAAAAGATTTTATTTATGTATTTAATTATTTATTTGAGAGAGGGAGAGGGAGAGCACACAAGCAGGGGGAGTGGCAGGCAGAGGGAGAAGCAGGCTCCTGCTGAGCAAGGAGCCCGATGTGGGACTCGATCCCAGGACAATGGGATGATGACCTGAGCTGAAGGCAGATGCTTAACCGACTGAGACACCCAGGCACCCCAACAGTCACGTGCTCTTCCGACGGAGTCAGCCAGGTGCCCCTATTTTTTTTTTAAGTAATCTCTATCCCCAACGTGGTATTGGAACCCACAACCCCAAGAACAAGAGCTGCACACTCCACCAAATGAGCCAGCCAGGCGCCCCTCAAACCACTTTTCAACTCCATCTTTCAGTTGTGGGGGAAAATGTGTTGTCATTTCCATCATCTTGATGCTCTTGCAACTAAGGTCCTACTGTTTTACATTTCAACAAATAGGTTCAAAATTCACAAGAATTCCTCATTTCAAAGATTAAAACAATAGTTTAGAAATTTCTATATCTAAATTTGTTTTTAAGTTAGGAATAAAGAAGGAAAAAAGGGTCTTCAATAGAAAACTACAGGGAACATTAAGAATCAAAAGGAACCTGGAAGGCCAGCTTTGGAAAACCATCAAATGAGTACCTGCCCCCCACTCCCGTACCAAACAAAGGAGCCAAATACTGGCACGTTACACCAAGAACAGCCTTGCTTGCCGCGGCTGCTCTCACTGCTATGATTCCTACCTGCTGTCTGTCTCCTTCTAAAGTCACTTGCTCAAGATTCAAAGTCCAGGAAATGAGTATCTGACTGAGGTTGGGTCACCAGTACATCTACTGGCTTTATCAGGGACTGCATTCTTTCACAAATAGGTCATTTTTTTAAAAGATTTTATTTTATTTATTTATTTAAATAGGCTCCACAACCAGCGCAGAGCCCAGTGTGGGGCTTGAACTCGTGACCCTGAGATCAAGAGTCAGATGTGTAAACCAATGAGCCACCCAGGTGCCCCTAAAGATTTTATTCTTAAATAATCTCTACACCCAACGTGAGGTTCGAACTTAGAACCCTGAGATCAAGAGCTGCATGCTGTACCGAATGCGCCAGCCAGGCACCCTGCAAACTGGTCATTTTAAAGTCCCAAACTGATATTTTAAAGTTGGGGTTGTCCCTTAATGATTTATTTTTATTTTTTTAAGTTTTACTTATTTATTTTTAAGTCATCTCTTACACCCAATGTGGGACTCAAACTCAACACCCCAAAATCAAAAGTCAAACACTCTTCTGAGCCAGCCAGGCGCTCCTGATTTAATTTTTTTTTTTAAAGATTTTATTTATTTATTTGACAGAGACAGCCAGCGAGAGAGGGAACACAGCAGGGGGAGTGGGAGAGGAAGAAGCAGGCTCCCAGCGGAGGAGCCCGATGTGGGACTTGATCCTGGCACGCTAGGATCACGCCCTGAGCCGAAGGCAGACGCTTTAACGACTGCGCTACCCAGGCGCCCCCTGGTTTAATTTTTTAAACATGAAGCATCATAGGTATGAGAGTTACATAATGTATACATATAGCTAAAGAGTAATAAAATGAACACCTATGTCCCACTGTACAATTTAAGAAATAGAACATCGTCAAGACCACTGAAGTACCTATCACCCTGAATTTTATCGTCAGTATCCCTTGTAGTTTAACCATTTGAGGCACAGTTTTATATGTTTGACAATATACGCTGATGTGAAGTACAACATATGTTACTCTAGTATTTTTGGTTTTTCTGGCTCACCACTATATTTCTGAGATTCATCCACATTGATGCAGAGTCATAGTTTACTATATGCCACTATATGCTCATGTACAATTTTTATCCGTTCTACTATCAATGAATATTTGAGTTATTTTTCATTTTTTAGAATTCTAAAACAGGGCTATTGTGAACCACCTTCATGTCCATGTAGGAGTTTTCCTAGAATATATACCAAAATTCCCAAGTACTTAAAGTATGCAAATTTGACAGTTACTATACATGATCTTTTTTCCACCAAAAATCACAAAACAGGGGCTCCTGGGTGGCTCAGTCAGTTAAGCGTCTGCCTTCCGCTCAGGTCATGATCCCAGCGTTCTGGGATCGAGCCCTGCATCAGGCTCCCAGCTCAGCAAGAAGCCTGCTCCTCCCTCTCCCACTCCCCCTGCTTGTGTTCCCTCTCTCGCTGCCTCTCTGTCAAATAAATAAATAAAATCTTAAAAAAAAAAAAAAAAAAAGAACCCATTTACTGTTGAAAATACACATTTGCCTAGCATCTCTTTGCTTTTGCTATTCACCTCCCAAAAACAGTCATTACTGAAACACAAGTTAGCAAACACTAAGGAGAAAGTATGTTATGTCAATCGTAAAGCACATCTTCTACAATGTATAATTATTCTGATACTGGTTTCTTCACATCAGCACTGTATACTATGCATGTTTCAAAGGCATTTGATGACAAAGAAATGCACTTTAATTTTTTGCCATACATTCCATGTTATTTCCGTCATTTTGGCCAAGACAGAAAAAGCAAGTGTTTCCCCAGTAATATGGCTATCTTTTACTGCTCAACAAGAAACCTCAAAGGGCCTTGTAAGCATTTATAATTTAGTGCAGTTTTGTACTCTGTTGATGGCTTTATCAAACATCTCTGAAAAAAAAAAAAACTCATAAAGGTTTTTTATACTCAGAATGCCTAATTTTTAAATGCCTTGCTAACTTGCTATGATTTCATGCTATTACTTAGTTACATGTCAAGCAACACTATACACTCAGGCAAGGTACAGTTCTAATAATATAGATCCGTATTTCAAACAATTTTCTTCGATAATCCCAGACTTTTTTGCATTTGAATTTCAGTCTGATTATATCATAGTTTTCACCCTAGAATGAGCGCTTATACTGGAATCAGGAGTTCTAACATTTTTTATGTGTATGCCTGCGTGTGCTTTATTATAATTACAATCAATCTAATTTTTTATAGGAATCTTTTACAGTCACTTCCTCACTTGTTAAAGCAGCTTCATTAAAACTTTATCATATGAAAATCAACATAATCACATGTAAATTTCAAGGTAATACCATTGACGATGAATACAAGTGAGGAAGTGAGAATTCTACATTCCTTACTTAGGATCATTCACAATCACCTCTACTCCTTAGGTCCAATGAATCCATAGGACAGAGGCGTTTTTCTCCCTTTCCACCTGAACATGTCTAGGGACTGAACTGGATTCATAGCTGCTGGAGAAGCAAAATGGCTAGTCTCTGATTACAAAACACCCCAGATTCAATGGATAAAATTTACTGCTATTTCTAAAAGCATTAAATATAGTGCACTTAGTTAACAATTATTTTGATGATAAACTCTCTAACAAGAAAAATTATCTGAAGCATTGTTTTTAAAAAATTCCTTTGAATTTAAAGTTCTAGGTCCTTTACCTTAGCTGACAGACTACGACTGATTTGTTCCCATCAATCTTATTCCAAGAAGGACACACTTACTTCAAAGCTGCCCTCAGTTTACAATCAAGCCCAAATACATTTCACATTTATAAAAAAAACTGACAGCACAGTAGGAAACACTTAATAATAGGTCATCAAAGAATATAGCTTCATTTTTTCAAATAACAAGTAACTTATAAAAGTGAAGGAAAAAACAAGTATTGCACCAAACATTTGTAATAACGGATTCTAATACAGCCTCAATTCAAAAGCAGGACTATTCTACCATAATTTGGACACTAAATTATTTTAAAATTGTGCCCTCCCCCCTCAACTATCCTCACCTATGATGCAAAGTTACATCCTTCCAGAAACGTCAGATTTGAGTCTTACCTTTTCCAGAAATCCTTTCTCCATGGTACTCTATTAAACTTCATTAATAGTTACTTCTTTCCCATCCATTCAGTACATGCTACTTTGCATAATTAATTGTCCCTCTATGTATACCTCCTACTTCCCAAAATAGTATGTTTATTTCCCTGCCAAAACAAGTACTAGCATAAATGTTAGAGGATTATTTTTAAACACTAGTTTGAGAGAAGTGGTTTAACAAAGGAACACTTCGATTCCCAGTAAGTAGTAAATAATACATTGCACGGCCTTTACCATAAGGCCATATCCTCCCTAGAACTGAAGTAGATTCCATGAAAGATATAGACATGCACTGTATTACACTGAAAAGAGAAACACCACACCCAAGAAAAACAAAACAAAACTGAACTAATCATTCCAGCATCACAGAAGAGCCTCATTCTGTCAGAGAAAGACTTTCAGGGAGGACAGCATCCAGGTGTGGGGATCTAGGGTAACGGATGTTAAAATGGTGTCCACCACAATAATGCAATCCAGGGTTTATACTATCTGAATGAAACTGTGCATTCCAGAAGACAAGTAATCAACTACATTATATATTTGGTTATTGTACTATATGCTTATTTTCCTTTGGATTTCCTCTTTTTTTTTTTTTTTAAGATTTTGTTTATTTATTTGACAGAGAGAGACAGCCAGCGAGAGAGGGAACACAAGCAGGGGGAGTGGGAGAGAATGAAGCAGGCTCCCAGTGGAGGAGCCTGACGTGGGGCTCGATCCCAGAACTCCAGGACCACGCCCTGAGCCAAAGGCAGATGCTTAACGACTGAGCCACCCAGGCGCCCCAGGATTTCCTCTATCTTTAATATAGCTGGAAAAGTACTTACCTTATCTCGATTATCTTATACCAAATCAAGGGGGGAAAGTCTCACGCCCATGTTCTAGAGAGGGCTTTGAAGTCACACTGAATGTTCTCTGTCTCCCTTAAGTCAGTAATAACAAGAAGCAGTAGTAATAAGGCATAGTCTCCCAAAGGGAAGAAAAACTTTGGCTTAGGCAAAAGACTTGAGAATGAAAAGTTCTGGCCACTCCTACCTGCTTGGACCTGTTTCTGTTTTTAAAGAAGCAACAGTCTGCTCACACATGATAGTCATAAAGTCATTTTACCAGTTCATTTCATGGGATCATCTATAAGGTTTGGCCATGGAAATTTTCTCATATAAATATAAGAACATCTGTTAGAGCAGATTATTATGACCAAGTGCCATAATTTATTGAAATAATCTGGGAAAGCTTCATCCAATAGAAAATCCAGAAAACTATCTACATGTTTGAGTACACACATATCTAAATCTCAAAAGACTAAACGAAATGGTCCCAAAAGAACCAAGAAATCTGTAGTGGGGTAGAAGAATTAATATTTTCTAATAATAAATAAAAGTATATTAACTTGTACCCAAAATACCAACACACGTAATAAACATACCATCTTAAGACAATGAACTGAAGGAAACAAGGAACAGAATGCCTGAACACTGAGTTTGACTCCTGGCTCTACCAAATATCTGTTTTCCTAGGGAGAAAAAAAAAAGCTGTACAAAACAATACTGAGCATTTCTTCCTGTTCTGAAGTTCTATGTGGTCAGAGTCTGACTAGTAAGTAAACTACCAACTGCTGCCAACAAATATAAAATCATATGACATCGTAAGACCAAAATACAGCTCACAATGCATAGTTCAGTACCACTGGGCAAGTGTGTGTTTCACCTGCAGTATCAGAAAAACATAAATAAGTCAAGTACAATAAAGTTAAGTAAATGAATTAAGGATTTTAACCAGTTTTCTCACTTTCTGAATGAAAGTTGGAGAACTTATGTAGGCTTACTGACCAAGGCTCCCAAAATGATCACAACCATATCCTCTCCTCCAACTTGAAAAAAACCAAAACCTCAGTCGAGCATGTTCTCTCCTAGGAGATCTTGCAAACTACTCCAATCAAAAGTATTTATCACCTTTCAGAACTCCTGGAAGTCGTGTCACACACAAGCCTTATATTAAATGGTAACATTTACATCATTCCAAATGTATTTGCCTATGTCATATGGTACCAAGTTTCAATGTCAACTTTTTTATTCAAACCAAAGGCAGTCTTCTTATCTAAATTTACCATTAAGCAGAACTAAGCTTGCTTGTTACTATGTTTTCGTTATTCACCCATGGAGTTTACTTTTTTTTTTTTTTTTTAAAGGAAGGAGTCACTAATTTGGCATGGTTATCTTTTTAAGAAGTTTAGTTTTATATACTCTGTGTAAAGAAAGTCAACGCTTCTCCATGTTGCTGGGCACTGTCTGCCTTGAAGAATGACTGCTGACTAAAGAAGGGAGTAACATTTCAGTGGAGAACACCTCTCTGAAATCCCACAAAACCATGATGAGGGACTTTTAAGTCCACGGAGATAAAGCAAAGCCTGGGAAGTGGCAGAACCAAGAGGACCAATTGAAAGTACACTGGAAGAAGGATGTGGACTTCCCAGAATTCTCCTCTCTGGGTCAGCGTAGCTGAATGAAGGAATACTACTCCCTCACCCCAGAAAGAGATGGAAGCTTACTTCTGAAGAATGTAAAACAGAACCTTTAGAACTGGAGAATACCAGGGAGAGATCAGGGCTGGAAACTAGCCTGAAAACATAAAATTAAATAAAAGTTTATATACTTATTGTTTGATACACTAGCCTTTTTCAGACATGCAACTCCCCAAACACTCGCAATCAAATGTACACCCTCTAAATAAAGATGAGAAGAGGTTTATTTATACTCTTTAGAATCTCACTAGTTCTACAGGAAAGATCTTATGTACTGACCCTGGAGGATACTCAAAAAAATAGGTCAAATCACCCCACAGTGAATCCCATAGCCAACAAACCCCATAGACAGACACAGAGCTTCCAATCAGCTATTCAACATCCACTTTAAAATATAAGCAGACAGTCCATAGCCAGACATAGAAGAATTTCCCTAATAAAAGAGAGAAGGGCCAAAACAAGCAGAAACAGGCAGCTTGGAAAAGAAAAACCTAGAAAGGGAGTAGGCCGGGCAAAGAAAAGTTAATCACAAAAGGAGGAGGAAGGAACTCCTTTCAGAAAGGTAAGAGAGATTCTAAATCCATGAAATAACAGGATGTTATTAAAAGGAAAAATAAAACAGAGGACTAAAAGATCTCCTGGAAAGTGAAAACATAATCATCGAAGAGAAAGCTGGGAAAATGAAAGTTGAGGGAAGTGCCCAGAAATTATAGCCACAAGACAGATGGTACAATAGGAGAGGGTCAGCCCAGGAGGTTCAAGAGCCAAAAACTGGGAGTAAGAGAATACAGAAAACTGAAGAGAATAAAGGCAGGCACACCTTGGAGATATTGCAGGTTTGGGTCCAGACCACTGCAATAAGGCAAGTATCGCAAAAAAGCGAGTCAAATGAATTTTTTGGTTTCCTAGGGCATATAAAAATGTTTACACTATGCTGTAGTCTATTAAGTATGCGACAGCAACATGTCTAAAGAAGCAATGTATATAACATAATTTAAAAATACTTTAGGGGCGCCTGGGTGGCTCAGGTCATGATCCCAGGGTCCTGGGATCGAGCCCCGCATTGGGCTTCCTGCTCAGCGGAGAGCCTGCTTCTCCCTCTGCCATTCCCCCCACTTGTGTTCTCTGGCTCACTCAATCTGTCAAATAAATATATAAAATCTTAAAAAAATAATAATAACAAAACTTTATTGCTAGGGCACCTGAAGAGCTCAGTCGCTTAAGCATCTGCTTTCAGATCAGGTCATGATCCCAGGGTCTTCCTCTCCCTCTGCATCCCCCACCCAGTGCTTGAGCAAATAAATAAGTAAAAATCATTATTGCTGGGGCGCCTGGGTGGCACAGCGGTTAAGCATCTGCCTTCGGCTCAGGGCGTGATCCCAGAGTTCTGGGATCGAGCCGCACATCAGGCTCCTCCGTTGGGAGCCTGCTTCTTCCTCTCCCACTCCCCCTACTTGTGTTCCCTCTCTCGCTGGCTGTCTCTATCTCTGTCAAATAAATAAATAAAATCTTTAAAAAAAAATCATTATTGCTAAAAAATGCTAACCATTATCTGAGATTTCAACGAATCACAATCACTGACCACAGATCACCATAACAGTTACAATAATGGGAAAGTTTGAAATATTCCAAGAATTACCAAATATGATAGAGACACAAAGTGAACAAATGTTCAAAAAAAAAACTGGTGCGGAGAGTCCAGATTAATGCAGAGTTGCCACAAACCCTCGATTTGTAAAAATCACAGTACCTGTGAAGCTCAATAATATGAGGTATGCCTACAGTTCATAAAAATAATATCCAAACTGAAGGGTGGGCATGAATTTCAAAACTGAAAGAGCTCATCCTGACACAAGCACAGTGGATGGAAACAGACATTTACAAAGGTACATCAAAAATTTCAGAACACTGGAGACAGTATAAGAGCCAAAGCTATCAGAGAGAAAAAGGTTTAATTCAAAAACTGAAAAATCAGAATGCCAACTGGTCTCAACTGGGGGCAATCCTATTTTGAAAAAATGAGGACGTATGGGGGAGTATGCATATGTGTATGGTTGGAGTAGTGGAATGAAAGAGTTACATTTCACCTTCAGTAATGGCATACAGAATTCCTAGACCTAGGGGAAAGAAAAGAAAAAAAAAGAAGAGAAAAGAAAAGAAAAGAAAGGAAAAGAAAGGAAAAGAAAAGAAAAGAAAAGAAAAGAAAAGAAAAGAAAAGAAAAAAAGAAAGAAACAAACGGGCGCCTGCATGGCTCAATCAGTTAAGTGTCCGACTCTTGGTTTCGGCTCAGGTCATTATCTCGTGGATTGTGAGATAACACATGTCAGGCTCTGTGCTGGGCATGGGGCCTGCTTAGGATTCTCTCTCCCTCTGCCCCTAAACCCCCTGTACTTTCTCTAATAAATAAATCAATCTTCTAAAAAAATTAAAAAGCACATTAGAGATTTAAAGATAAATTCCAGGGGCGCCTGGGTGGCACAGCAGTTAAGCATCTGCCTTCGGCTCAGGGCGTGATCCCAGCGTTATGGGATCGAGCCCCACATCAGGCTCCTCCGCTTTGAGCCTGCTTCTTCCTCTCCCACTCCCCCTGCTTGTGTTCCCTCTCTCGCTGGCTGTCTCTATCTCTGTCAAATAAATAAATAAAATCTTAAAAAAAAAAAAAAGATAAATTCCAAAGGAAACAGCTGTAAGAGTTTGAAATGTTTGGTTTTGGGGAATCTTCTCCAAATAGAGGTGCTCACAGAACTGTTGGGTTCTTTAAACTATGTAAGTGTTTATTTTAATTAAAAAAAAAAAAAAAACTAAAGAAGCATAAAGTAAAACAACCGCACACTATGAAATAAGAAATTGCATTTCATATCATGAACTAATTTCCCTAATATATAAAAATGTCTCATTAGGGATTACTGTCCAAAATATATAGAGAACTTCTACAACTCAACACCAATAAAAAAAAAATTAAAAAATGGATAGAAGACCTGAATAGACATTTTTCCCAAAGACATACAGATGGCCAACAGACACATGAAAAGATGCTCAATGTCACTCATCATCAGGGAAATGCAAATCAAAATCATAGTATCACTTTACACCAGCTAAAATGGCTAACATCAAAAAGACAAGAAAGGAACCTGGCTGGCTCAGTGAGAAGATCATGCAACTCTTGATCTCAGCTTCATGAGTTTGAGTCCCACATTGGGTGTAGAGGATTCTTAAAAATAAATAAATAAACTATGACACTACAGGTTTCTTTAAAAAAAAAAAAAAAAGACAAGTGTTAGTGAGGATGTGTATTCAGTTGTTTTTTTTTTTTCCTGGAAGCGTACACAGAACTGGAAACCATGCAGAAGAGAAATCAAGCAGTTGGAAGACAGGAGTGAAACAGACACTCTCTGTTACATACCATGTTGAACCCTTTCCATTTTAAAACATACATATGTAATAAAATTAAATTACATGAATTTAATGCCATTAAATGAATGTTATTTCAACACGGAAAATTCCTTTAGAGTGCATCCTCTTTTAGCAATCGGAAGCTCTAATTCACAAAAATCTAAACCTTTATGAATATCGATATGTTGACACCCAAAGGTTTTTTTTCTCTGCAAATATATTAAAGAGACAATCACCTAAACTAACAGACTGAGCCATTAAGACCCAACAGATACATCCTGTTCATTTTACTATATCATTTCCTTGAAGAAGTAAACTCATTGGTGAGTCCTACTATGCCTGGGTGGCTCAGTTGGTTAAGCATCTGCCTTTAGCTCCGGTCATGATCCCAGGGTCCCTGGATCGAGTCCCACATCAGGCTCCTTGCTCAGCAGGCAGTCTGTTTCTCCCTCTGCCTGCCACTCCCCCTGCTTGTGCTCTTGTTCTCTCTCTCTCTCTCTCTGGCAAATAATAAAATCTTAAAAAAAAAGAAAAAGAAAAAGAAATATACATGTGCATAATAAATATATATTTAAAAATAATAAAATAAAAATAATAAATAAAAAGCATGAATTCTATACTCAATGCATGATGAAAACTGAGGTGTAACAGTAGCTAGAAGATAACATCAAGGTATGGTAAAGTGTATCATAAATTCATAAAAAATGCATATACCATATTACCTAAGGAAAAAATCCTTTTCTCAAAAGAATTTAGCACAAGAGTAAATATTGAGTGCTGCTATGTTATAAATACAAGTATCAAATTCTACCTAAATGAATTACACTTCTGTAAGAGACCAGATTAAAAAAAAAATTCTCATGGTACATTTTATAATTTTGTAGATATAAAATTAACATTATCCTTCATCAGACACCAAGAACATAAAAGCTCTACTATGAGGTATGTTAGCATGATAACTCTTTCAAGACATTTCTTTGGTCTAAGACTGCAGGATAAGCATATTCTGAACGCATCTGAAACAAATGCAATATTAATGCAGATTTTAGCTAGCAACATACAACTACACAGAACAATTTTTCCACATTTTCACAATGGCAGAAAACAAAAAAATTTACAAATGCCCTTGAGGAAGAACAAATAATACAAAGATACAATTAAAGTGTAGAATTGCATCTTTTATAGGGATTAGTGTATAAACTCAGCACACGGCTAACATTATGTAGACTCAAAATGACCCTTGCAAAACCGTTAAAAGAATAAAAGCTAACCTTTATAGGCTCTTTAATATGACCAGGCACTGAGCCTATATTAACTCCATCTGTATCACTCAATTCATTTAATCTCTGCAACACCCTTGTGAGGTAGACATTACTGTCCTCATTTTATAGAGGGCACTGAGTCACAGAACGGCTGAGTAACTTGTCCAAGGTAAGGAACCCAGGTTGTCCAAATTGTAACCCAGGCTGTCTGGCTTCAGAGTCCACGCTCTGAACCACCACCAACATACAATATAGTTGATATTTTAAAAAAGTACACCAGGTTTGTTCTTGAGTTGAAACAAATCTGTTTCTTCACATGAACAAAAAAATATCTGCATGACGGAGCCTTGATTCTGCTTTTTCTCACACCATTTTGGATCATTAACAAATCCGCATCAAGTCAATCTCCAAATACAGCCCGAATCAGTCCGCATCTCTCCATCTGAAGCGGCACCAGCCTAGCTGAAGTCATCATCATCCCTTGCCTGCAGGACAACAATAACCTCTTAACTAGCGGTTCCACTTTTGCCTCCCTATAATTCATTCTCTAGGGTGATCTTTCTTAAATGTAATGAAATCCTGTCACTCCTGACTCCCACTGAATTTAGAAGGACACCCAAACTGAGTACAGAGCTCTGCGATCGGACCCCTGTCTAGTTCTCGGGCCTTACTTCCTGTAACTCTTCCATCGTCACTTACAGCTGGCTGGCCACAGTGGTCTTTTCTATTCCCTCACTACGTCACGCTTGTTCCCCATCTCTGGACTTTTGTTTTTACTGTTTTCTCTTCTTGGAATCACCCTCAACTCTACACCTCCAGTTGCAGAGCTAACTCCTTCTTGACATTTAGATCTCAGCCCAACTGTCAACTCGGAGAGAACTTTCCTGACGACACAATCTAAAATATTCTCCAAACACCATCATGGCTCATTTTACTGTTTTACTCTACTCCTAGCTTGCTGAAATTGTTTTTTGTTTTTCATTAAATTCTTTATTTTTTACCCCAGCAAGGATGTAAGTTCCACGAGTGGAGAAACTGTATCTGTCTTATTCACTGTCAAAACGACAAAAGCTAATCATGGTACACAGTAAGCGCCCCATAAAGTATTTGTGGAGTGAAGGAATGAATGGGTAAGTGCGCACCAAAAGAAGTAGCCCTGGATGATGCTCACATTATGGAAGGCGTACTGCAACTGAAAATGGCTGAGCCACAGTTCACAACTCAACGTAAGGGTCAATACTCTGACCTGCCAAACATGAAGTACTGCATTCACTAAGAACCACATTTTAAGAGGGACCCTGACAAAACATAAATAGATCCCAAGCAGAAGATTGAAAATAGCTCAAAAAACACTTGAAGAACATACGAAGAACATTTGAAGAAGCTGGTACTGCTTAGACTAGAGAGGAGTACTAAATCCTAACAGGGCTGGTGGCGAATACTGAATGTTCAGAAGAAAAAGCTTATCCATTTGTTCCAGAGGGCAGAACTAGAATCAATGGATGGAAGACCGGTGTCTAGTTAACATTAAGACACTTTTTAAAAGATTATGTTATTTATTAGAGATACTGAAAGGACGCCATCAAATTAAAAATTGGAATTTCAGTTGACATGCGCTCCCACCCCCCACACACAAGGGATTTAAAAAAAGCCACCTCTATATTTGAAGAGGTCAATTGCTTATAAATACATGGAACCCAAGATGCATCATCATCTTGGTGTAAACTGCAACATAAAAATGTCAGTGCCCCTTCCAAGCTAACATCAGAAAGAGGCTATGCAAAGATGAGCAAATACCGGAAGAGAGAGAACTGAGGAACATAAAACAGAAATTGTGATCCCCACTAAAATGATTATCACTGAGACTACTTACAAAATAAACACAAAGAAAAAAACAAACCTGTACTCCTGTTTAATAATGTAAAATCTATACATATAAAATATACAAAAATTAAAATGGTTGCTATTAGGGGCACCTGAGCGGCTCAGTCAGTTAAACCTCCAACTCTCGATTTCGGCTCAGGTCATGATCTCAGCTCAGGTCATGAACTCAGGGTTGTGAGATTGAGCCCCAAGTCGTGCTCCGTCCTCAGCAACGATGGAGTCGGCCTGAGGATTCTCCCTCACCCTCTCCCTCTGACCGTCTCAGATAAATAAATCTAAAAAAAAGGGGGGGGGTTGCTATTAGACTGGACCGTATTATGAAGGTTCACCACAATTTAAAAATACTCTCTTACGGGCGCCTGGGTGGCTCAGTCAAACGTCTGCCTTTGGCTCAGGTCATGATCCCATGGTCCTGGGATCCAGCTCCCGCAATCAGGGAGTCTGCTTCTCCCTCTCCCTGCTGCTCCCCCTGCTTGTGCACGCGCACACGCAACTCTGTCTCTTGCTATCTGTCAAATAAATATATAAAAATCTTTAAAAAATAAAAATAAAAATACTCTTAATGTCAATACTCCTGAAGTAGACAGGTACATGGGGGCTCAATATATACCATTATTTCTACCTTTATGTATGTCTAAAATTTTCTATAACGAAATTTTTTAAAACTAATTTAATGTTGTCTCCCTAGGTTTTACCAAAATTAAGACCACTTCTTCCTCAACAACCACACTTGGATACTAGTGATTGTAATAAAATTTAAATTGCAGGACATGTAGAGAAAAACCTGCCAAAACAATTTCATTCTCCCTTTATTCCCGCATAATTACAAATGCCAGAAACTACTCATACTTCTATCAGCCCTAGGCCAAAGGTAAGAACCTTTAGCTGTCTCCACAGCATAATGGGGCAGACTGCAAAGAGGTCTGGTCAGAAACCAAGCCCCTTCAGGGACAACCAGGTGACTAATTTGAGAGGGTTAATGGTCCTCTCGCCTCTTACTATTTCAATTAATTTCTGCTCCAGAGACTCATTATAACAAGTAATCATAAAATGCTTTTACCTTATTTGAGGTACTAAGGAATAAGCAAATACTTCCATGGTGCTCATTCTGTTGCAGGCACTGTTTTAAATGCTTCACAAACATTCTACCCTTTAGAAAAACAAATATCCAAAAAGCAAACAATTCTCAAAGAGACCTTCAACCAAAAATCTTTAGACACAGCAAATTATAAAATCTCAACCACAGATATTCAGATACTGCAAAATTCCCCCTCTCCTTCTTACAGCTGGCACACTATTTCATAGAGGGGGCACATGGACATTGGCAAGCCTTGCTTAAGAACAGCGCAATCTGTCAATCCCATCTGCTTCCTATCAAAAGGATAAGTTGGTATCCCTCAGGCCCATGGACACAATTTTTTTTAAAGATTTTATTTATTTATTTGAGAGAGAGAGAGAGAGAACGAGCCGGGAGGGGGGTGGGAACAGAGGGAGGGAGAAACAGACTCCCCGCTGAGCAGGGAGCCTGATGCAGGCCTCGATCCCAGGACTCTGGGATCATGACCTGAGCCAAAGGCAGATGCTTAATCGACTAAGCCACCTAGGTGCCCCCCAATGGACACAATTTTTCCCAAGGATTTCTGAAGACCAGCCTGTTGTTCTTTTGACTAAAGGTAATATAAATGGCAATAATAATAAACTTACTATTTTTTGTGAGGTCTATATGCCAAACTTTATATGAAGAGATGGATATGCACTGTGTCATTTAAATCAAACAACAATTTAGTAAAAGACAATGCTATTAATGTTCCATTTTACAATCGAGAAAATTGAGATACCTAGTGTAACCAGACAATACAACTTAAATGGCAAGGCAGAATTCACACCAAAGCAGACCGGACTAGAGCTTGCATTCTTCCCCCCCCCCAAGATTTTATTTATTTATTTGACAGACAGCCAGTGAGAGAGGGAACACAAGCAGGGGGAGTGGGAGAGGAAGAAGCAGGCTCCCAGCAGAGGAGCCCAATGCGGGGCTTGATCCCAGAACTCTGGAATCACGCCCTGAGCTGAAGGCAGATGCTTAACGACTGAGCCACCCAGGCGCCCCTAGAGCTTGCATTCTTAAACCCAAGGCTTAAGTGGTTAATGCATGTCAAACTTGTTTTCTTTTTTAAAAATCAAAAATAGTCATACATAAATGTTTCGGGACTCAAAAGGCAAGGGTACTAAATGTAATGTGGTACTCAGATTGGATCTTGGCACAGAAAAAGGGAATTACTAGAAAAACTGGTGAAATCTAAATAAGTCTGGAATATAGTTAACGGATTAATAGTACCAACCTTTTGTTTCCTAATTTAGACAAATACACCATAGTTAGGGAAGAAATTAACATTAAAGGAAACAGATCAAGGGGTATGCCAGAACTGTCTGTACTATCTTTGTAACTTTTCTGTAAATCTAAAATTATTTCAAAATTAAAATACTAGGTAAGCCTCAGTTAATTAGAACACCTCACACCAACCGAAGTGTTGGATAAAGCAAGGATTATAAAATGGCTCTGGAAAATCTCTCCACCTGTGACTTTGCCAATCATGATAAGAGTGGCTTAAAAATGTACCCTAAAAATACCAAGATTATGTAATAACTGAAAAATCTGACACAGTGATTCCATTTCTAAGAAGTTATCTTTAAAAAAATAACACAAATTTTACATAAATATTGTATTACTATTTTAAAAGATTAAAAATATTAACAAATAGCATCTATTGGCATATCAAAAATATGTTCCTCTATAACAAAACAGAAATAGAAAAATGGTTATGGGGCACCTCACTGACTCAGTCGGCGCAGCATGCGACCCTTGATCTCAGGGTTGTGAGTCTGAGCCCCGCACTGGCTGTAGAGATTACTTAAAAATAAAATCTTTTTTTTTTTTTTTTAAAGATTCTATTTATTTGGCAGATAGAGACAGCCAGACAGAGAGGGAACACAAGCAGGGGGAGTGGGAGAGGAAGAAGCAGGCTCATAGCAGAGGAGCCTGATGTGGGGCTCGATCCCAGGACGCGGGGATCACGCCCTGAGCCGAAGGCTGACGCTTAACCGCTGTGCCACCCAGGCGCCCCTAAAAATAAAATCTTAAAAAAAAAAAGTTATATATTTGGAAATTGGTAATTCACCATAACAGCAAAAGAGAAAAATCTTTGTGTATAATGATGTTTGTTACAGTGTTGTTTAAAATAAGAATAACTTGCATTTCTAACAATAGAAGAATGGGCCAAATCTACAGCAGTTCTCAACCAGGGGAGATTTTGGCCCCCACAGGACATTTGGTAATATCTAGAGACATTTTTGATTGTCCCAGTGGCGCAGGGAGGGGATACTGGCATCTAGTTAGTAGAGGCCAAGTAGGCTGTAAACCATCCTACAAGGCACAGACCCTGGCAGCTAAGGATTAATGGTTCAAATGCCAACGGTGCTGAAGCTAATAAACCCTCATCTACAGGATGAAATACTATAAAGTCATATCCACTAAGAATCTGGGGGAACATATTTACAGTTTAGGTTGGGGGGGAAGCACAGTATGTTCAAGTGATTCGATTTTCAAGGCAATAAAGTATCCCATGGGAATTCAATCCTGCATTCCTCCACTCGCTTTTAAATAAAGCCACTTAAAGCAGGAGAGTAGACAAAATCAGGCTATTCCCAGTCTTCCAAAGTATAATGCAGAGGGAAATGGAACAATGGTAAAGACTTCAAGCAAGCAAAGCACGATGCAAGTGTTTTATCTCTAACTAAATTGTTGTTCTTTCAAACATGTAAAGGGATGCAAATTTTATCACAGTGGCATAAAAATTATTTTTGCACTGAGGACATTTGAAAATCAACAGACGCTTTGAAAGGCTTATCTCAACTCCACACCCCTTCTCTGCCTAAAAAGCAGAGTCCCTGAACAAGACTAAAATCCCCCTTCAAGGGAGGCTTCCAATAACGAGAGATTTACTCCAGCACCTGCGACAGAAAGTCAGCACCGGGATGAGAAATCAAACAAACGTTGTCATACCTCTCATCTACTCTCCAAAAGACCCTGATTTGTCTTTCCTAAAAGTCTTGTTTTTCCATGAGAGCCTTTTTCTCCTTCTCCTTCTCCTTCCCGTATTAGGGGGAACTCTAAACTCTAAACTCTAAATTCTAACCGTTTGTTTAACCTCCCATGTATATGCACAAAGAAACTTTGTCTTTTCTCTTGTTACTCTGTATTTTGTCAGTTTAATTCATAAGCCCCCAACCCAAAAATATGAGAGGGTAGGAGAAGTTCCCCTCAATTTCATTCTCCTAGGCCCTTTCTTGTAAAATATATATATATATATATATATATATATATATATATATATATATATATATATATATATATTGAGAGCAAACTCTGCTAAACAAGAAATGACTACAGAAGGATTAGTGATAAATATTAATCACATTGAAATAGAAACAGTAAAATAACACAGACAAGAAGGTACTGGAAAGTGAAAGTAAAAGGTAGCGCTATATGTGTGAATTTCTTCTTTCATGGGAAAAATGGTCATATTTGTTTAGAGCTATTAAATAAAATGACAGAGGAATACACTAAAGAGTAGTAATTAAAGAACCAAAATCAGGTGTCAGAAGATAAAGTACTAAATATCAGAAGTAAACTAATTTCCACATCTTTGAGATATCATTAAGATAGAATTTCAACTTATTATACAACTATAAACAAACCATCATAGAAACAGAGATTATAAAATATCTAAGTCATAGAAAGAAAAAACACACCCAAAGAAAGACAGTAAAATATTTTTAAATTTTCAAACATTTAAAAGAGAAAGCAAACAAGACAATTCAGAATAAAGATATGTCATATTAATAAATATAAACTCACCTATTTGAAAGAATTCTCAAACTGGAACACAAAACAACTCAATCTACCTACATACTACATTTTTTTTTTTTTAAAGACTTTATTTATTTATTCGACAGAGATAGAGACAGCCAGCGAGAGAGGGAACACAAGCAGGGGGAGTGGGAGAGGAAGAAGCAGGCTCATAGCAGAGGAGCCTGATGTGGGGCTCGATCCCATAACGCTGGGATCACGCCCTGAGCCGAAGGCAGACGCTTAACGACTGCGCCACCCAGGCGCCCCTATACTACATTTTTAAAAACCCACTCACAACAAAGAGACCTAGAAAGGTTGAAGATAAAAGGTCAAAAAACAAGGGAAACAAATGAAATAATATATAAATTAATAGCAATTAATTAATAGCAACCTAGGTCAAATTCAAGGAGGAAAAATCCAGTTTAACAGGCAACAAATAAAATCCACAAAGAAAACTAAACTGTAGTGTTAAACCGAGTAACACCAACCAAAATATACAACTACAGGTAAGACAAAGAGAAAGAACCAGAAACAACAGAATTAATCTGCCAGTCTTAAACTACGGTAGATCAATTATTTTTTTAATGGGCAAAGCTGGAATAATCTGAGCAACAAAATGAAAATGAAAATGGGGGAAAAGAGTAACTTTACAGTGGAGAGACGTGACACATACTATCTCTGGCAGGTGATCAAGGTCAACATCAATAATCCTAATCATGTTCACGATATGCTCTTTATATATAATGTGATGAAAATCGCACTTTATCTCTCTGGTCTTCTATCCCAAACCCCATAACCCCAGTCTAATCATGAGAAAAGCATTAAACAAATCCGAACAGACACTGTGCAAAATGCCCTGACCGGTACTCAAGATTGACATGGCCATTTAAAAAAAAAAAAAAAAGCAGTGTTGAGCAGCTCCCACGGCCAAGAGGGGCTTAAAGAGACATGATGATTATAAGCAATTTTAGTATATCCTAAATGAGAGCCTGGGACAGAAAAAAAGACATTAGGTAAAAACTATGGAAGCCTTCAGAATATAAATAACAGGGATTAGAAGTACAGCATATGGAATAAAATTGATAATATTGTAATAACTTTGTATGATGACAGATGGTAACTACACTTATGGTGAGCATTTGTAATGTATATACATGTTGAATCACTATGTTGTACACCTGAAACTAATACGTCAACTAAACTTCAATTTAAAAAAATACGAGGAGGGGCCCTTCGGTGACTGTCAGTTACACATCTGCCTTCAGCTCAGGTCCTGATCCCAAAGTCCTGGGATCAAGCCCCACACTGAACCTGCTTCTCCCTCTCCCTCTGCCTGCTACTCTGCCTACCTGTGCACTCTGTCAAATAAATAAATAAAATCTTTTTAAAAATATTAAATTTAATATACATTAAATTTTAGTAATATCTTAAAAATGAGGAAACCAGAGTAAATAAGTATGGGTTTTCGTTTATAATAATGTATCAGTATTGGCTCCTTAATCATAAGGGCTAGACTGGGAAGTTCCCACTTGGGGTTTCTCACATCATCGCACAGGTATTGTCCTGGGAGATAGTCACCTGAAAGTTCATTTAATGGTTGGCAGTTGATGGTTACTGCTGGTGAGAATTCATCTGGGACTGTCTGCAGGAGCACCTGTATGTGGTCTATCCAGTTTGACTATCTCTGGGCAGTCAGACTTCTGACATAGGACCTGGCCCTACCCAGAGGGAATGTCCCACGGGAACCAAGCAGAAGCTATGTGTCTGTCCTTTTCTGAGTGTCACCAGGGCAGCATTCTGATGGTTAAGGCCAGTTCAGATTCAAAGGGAGGAGATACAGACCCCACCTCCCACAGCAGAGACTCCATCTTTCAAAAAGGGAGATTAAAAAAGAATTTACAAGGTTGCCTGGGTGGCTCAGTAAGTTAAGCGTCTTCCTTCGGCTCAGGTTGTGATCTCAGGGTCCTGGGATCGAGTCCCACATCAGGCTCCCCGCTCAGCACGGAGTTTGCTTCTCCCTCTGCCCCTCCCCCCACCTCAAATAAATAAAATCTTTAAAAAAAAAAAGAATTTACAGACTTATATTAGAACTACCACACATGACAAAAAGACTGGAGGTTTACTTTGAAAAAGTGAACTACGAAGCCTCTGAATTTTTCTTTTTCTTTTTTTTTTAAGATTTTATTTATTTATTTGACAGAGACACAGTGAGAGAGAAGAAACACAAGGGGGGGGGGTGGGAAAGGGAGAAACAGGCTTCCCGCTGAGCAGGGAGCCCGTGGTACCTGAGCCGAAGCAGATGCTTAAAGACTGACACACCCAGGCACCCCTGTAGGCTCTGAATTTAGAGACAGCGTATTTAGTTGAGAGTCAGGGCAAGGAAACTTACTGAAACAAGAGATTTAAGCTATAGATGCGAAAATCCTCAGCCTTCTTTGCAAATTTAATTTCCAGAAATATGTTTATAAACCTCAGGCAGGTAACAGTTCTGCTCTGAGGAAATTCAATAGTCCCAGAGAAATACTTATGGATTACTTATACACAGGAATACTCAACAAAATGGTCAGGTCACCCTATGAGCAGGCCTACCAAATGATGGTCCCTGTGCATTCGCATAAGGTTTTCAAACTTAAGCATGAGTAGACACCTGAAGATTACCAGACATTGAAGGAAAACATACAACGTGAAAAACAGATAAATCAAAAGAATGAAACAAAAAGTAATCAGAAAGAAGAAAGTAGAAAAAAAAATCGTCAAAAGGAATAAAAGTATTATAGTCATGAAACAAGAACGAGATGTTATTAAAGAAAAAAATCTGGATGGCTCAGAGAAGCATGCAACTCTTGATCTCGGGGTCATGAGTTCCAGCCCCACACTGGGGGTAGAGATTACTTAAATACTTTTTAAAGACAGACAGACAGACAAATAAATAAATGCCATTAGCATATGTGTTTTAAAAAAAAAATCAGAAGGAAAAAAAGTGCTCTTTAGGACTTAAAGTGAGGACAGCCATTTTTTACTAAAAGATTACAAAATTAAGTCAGAAAAACGATCCCAAAGTAGGATTCTCTGTACCTCCTTCATCCCCCCCACCGAACACACACACACACACACACACTCAAAATAGGGGAGAATAAAATGAAGAAAGTTTTAGGATCAGTACTGGTTATAGCATCTAACTAACAGATATTCCAGAAAGAACAAGGAATGCAAAGAGAAGACATTTATTAAAAAAATAAAATAAAATAACTGATTCAGAAAAGTTTCCCAGCACTAAACCCGAGTATCAAGACTGAAAGTGCCTGGCCAAACTGACGAAAGCAGAACTACAACAACAACAAAAAAAGGTAACTGAGATTCCAAAACACTGATAAGACAAAAACCCTGAAAATTCCCAGAGGGAAAAAAACAGGTCACACATAGAGAATCAGGAACCACAACGGCATCAGAATCTCAGAGGAATATCTGGCAAAGTAAAGATGCTCGTAACTTCCTGTGGAATTGCTGGGTTATGAGAGTATCCACCCCAGAGAAATTCTGTACACAAGAGAAGCACATGACGACACTGACGCAATGTAATACTCTACAGAAGTTAAAAATATGGGTTACAACTACGTGTATCACCATGAGTAAATCTCAGACACAACGCCAACTGGGAAAAGATACAGACAGTGTGATGCTATTTAAGTAAAGTTATAAAATGTACAAAACAATAAACAGATTAGTTTAGATGGGTGAATACCCTGCAGAAGTATTAAAAACATACTTGCTTAGTATAAAAACTAAAGGTATTGAACTACTAAAACCAACCAGATAATAGTTACATTCAGGGAAAAAGAGTCAGAAGAGATGGAATGATAATATTTAGATAAAGGTAGTAACATTTTTTTTTCTTTCTTTCTGAGGGCAGTTTGAAGCAAACATGGCAAAATGTTAATGTCCATTAAACCCTGAGATAGGCACATGGATCCTCTTGTCAAGAAACAAATTCTCGGGGCGCCTGGGTGGCACAGCGGTTAAGCGTCTGCCTTCGGCTCAGGGCGTGATCCTGGCGTTATGGGATCGAGCCCCACATCAGGCTCCTCCGCTATGAGCCTGCTTCTTCCTCTCCCACTCCCCCTGCTTGTGTTCCCTCTCTCGCTGGCTGTCTCTATCTCTGTCGAATAAATAAATAAAATCTTAAAAAAAAAAAAAAGAAAATTCTCATGCTGCAGGGAAATGTTCACACTGTTCAAGAAGCTGCATACACTGATATGAAAATTCACGTCTCAGTACGATTTCATTTCAACACAATAATTCTGCACCAATTTCTTTTACAATTAACTGGTCATTAATACCCATTTCCTTGACAAATATTACAGTAAAATTTAGTCAACCCAAAAATATGAGTACTTGCTCTGTTCAATTTATGGAGTGTGAAAATGCTACGTAAACACATATGTAGAACAGAAACTGTTTAGCCAAAATAAATGTCACTTCTGTTTTAACAGACGCCTGGTCTAACACTTATAAATAAAAGATCGACTCATTTAAATTTATCTGCCTACTAAATTTTGAGAGTTCTTTAAAATTACTTTCAAAAGAAAAGAAAGCTTTAAAAAAAATGGAATGAAGAGAAGTTTCAAAAGTGGCAAAAAATGAGATGTGAGATGAGACCTACAGATTCAATATATTCCCCAAAACTAATATCTTTAAATTTCCCTAGACTATTATCAAAGAACTATCTGTACACAAACAAAAGCCGTAGGGTAGTGTAATCTTCAGTGAAATGTTTTTTTGTTTTTAAAGGAAACTCTATGCTCAACGTGGGGCTCAAACCCACAACCTCGAGATCAAGGTTTGCATGCTCTACTGACTGAGCCAGCCAGGAGCTACTGAAATGTTTTTATGATGAAAATAATCGTTCATATTTATGTATTAACCCATGTGATAAGGGATTTTCTTATTCAAGACAGAAGGAACAGAGTCCATTTATCTCTAACCCTTCCCAATACACCATCAAAATGTTCAGTGAAGATATTTAAGTATAAAACAAACAACAATGAAGGAAGGAAGAGGCATATGCCATCGATGGGTAGAGATACCAAAAATGTTTGGAAGGTGTAAAGCAGATGGAAGCATGGTGACTGACTAATGAAACAGAATGCAAGAATCAGCAGTTCAGAATATGCAAGTAATAAATCAGAACTGGGAAGAAGACTCCTCGCCAGGTTCAGAACTCAAACACAGCATGGTGCCTGGACACCGTAAAATGGGGAGAGAACAAGAGAAGGAAGACAGGCGAAGCTACTGAAAGTTATAGAAAACCATTAATCCCACCCTCCCTTCTAGTCCATATCCAAAAAAGCTTCCGCCAGACTTTTCACCCCAAACAAAAATAGAAGTGTTCTTTTCTCAAAAAATGTAAAATGAATTTCATATGCATATTTAAGAAGCAGTATGAACCGACAAGTCAAGGATAATGAACCATGTAAGGAAACCCAGCAGCACGAAAGGCAAACAGTTGGGATGATACCACTGTCATGGGAATTTCAACAATGAATTTTTTTTAAATGAGAAATCAGAATCTTCAGAGATTCAAAAAGATACTGTCGAGGCACCTGGGTGGCTCAGTCAGTTGACTGTCCCGCTGTGTGTCCAAGTCTTGATTTTGGCTCAAGTACTGATCTCAGTGTTGTGAGATCAACGCCGGGCATGGAGCCTGCTTAAGATTCTCTCCTTCTCCCTTTTACCCACCCCTCTTTCTCCCTCTGGGGGGAAAAAGAAAGTACTGTATCTTTCTTCCATAAAACAGGAACAGGGTGCTATGAAAATGGAACACAAGATGAGAAGTAGCCCCTCAGATTTAAATATATGACTGCCCCTACCACTCCCCCTGCCAAAAAAAAACAAAACACACACCTCGCTCAATGGTTTTCAGAAGCTTAAATAACTCAAAGCAATCTCCCGGCCTGTATAACAAACACAAAACAAAAAGAAAAAAAAGGTGAATATCACAGAGGTTCAATCCAGGTAGTGCCACAAGAGAACAAATACGTATTCCAGAAACAGAACAACAGAATAAACTATCAAAGAAATGAAGAAGAGAAACAATTTCTCAAAGCTGAGGAAAGACAGAAGCAATCAGACTCAAAGCCCACTGCTTGGGGGAGAAGTAGGGTGAGGGGAGGGACCCATGTTTAGACAGATCACTGTGAACTTTTATATGACCAAAAATTAAGGAAATCTCTTAAAAGCTTTCAGGGACAATGTGGTGGTTCCCCAGAAAGAAAAAATAAAACTACCAAATGATCTACAATCCCACTTCTGGGCACATATCCAAAAGAACTGAAGCCAGAGTCAGAGATATTTGCACACCCACGTTCACAGCAACATTTCACAAAAACCCAGAGGGGGAAGCAACCCGAGTGCCCAATGACAGATGAATGGATACATAAAACAGGTCTACACACATACAAATAATTATTATTCAGCCTTAAAAAGGAAATTTTTTGAATCACTATATCGTACACCTGAAACTAACATAACGCTGTATGTTAATTATACTAGAATTAAAATTGAAAAAAAAAGGGGGGTAAGGGAGAGGAAATTCTGACAGAGGCTACAATATGGATGAACCTTGAGGACATTATGGTAAGTGAAATAAGCCAGCCACAAAAATGACAAATACCGTATGATTCCACTTATATGAAGTATCTAAACTAGGCAAATTCGCAGAAACAAAAAGCAGAATTGTGGCTGCCAAGGGCTGAGGGGCGGGAATATAGGGGAGTTGTTTAGTAGGTATAGAGTTTCAGTTTGGCAAGATGAAAAAGCTCTGGAGATCCACCGTACACCCATGTAAATATACCTTAACACTACTGTACATTTAAAATTTACTAAGAGGGTAAATTTTGTGTGTTTTTTTAAACACAATTTAAAAAAATTGTTTTAAGCTTTTAGGGATAAGAATGAGGCTAGAAAGATATCGACACAAAAATAAGAATCCACGGGTGTCTGGGTGGCTCAGTTGTTAAGCATCTTCCTTTGGCTCAGGTCATGATCCCAGGGTCCTGGGATCAAGCCCTGCATCAGGCTCCCCATTCAGCGGGGAGTCTGCTTCTCCCTCTCTATCTGCCCCTCCCCTTGCTCACGCGCTCACGCGCTCACAGCACTTTCTCTTTCTCCCTCTCTCAAATAAATGCATAAACAAACCTTTTTAAAAAATAAGAATGCAAATGACATGGGACTTATCAGCAAAGCTAGACAACAGAAAATTCCTTTGAACTTCCATCAAATGATGGAAATCAAATAATATTTCACTTAAAAAAAAAAATCATTGGGGCACCTGGCTGGCTCAGTCAGTAGAGCATGGGACTCTCATCTCACAGGGTTGTGTTCAGGCCCCATGTTGGGCATAGAGCTTGCTTTAAAAAATATTTAAAAATTAAAAATTAAAAAAAATTCATTAAATAGTTGTATAAATATTCTAGTTAAGGATAATGGAAGTAATTACCAGAAAAGCTCACAGATATCAAAAATTGTTTCTAGAAGGGCGCCTGGGTGGCTCAATCGGTTAAGCATGTCTTCAGCTCAGGTCATGATCCCAGGGTCCTGGGATAGAGTCTCCCCTGCTCAGCGGGGAGCCTGCTTCTCCCTCTCCTCCCCACTCATGCTGTCACTATCTCTGTCTCTGTCTCTCTCTCAAATAAATAAAATCTTTTTAAAAAAATTTGTTTCTGGAGAGAAGTATTTATTTTCCTCACTATAAGCGTTCTATACACTTTTTTAAAAACTAAGCACATAGTTTTTAAAAACCTAAGCACACATTACTTCTTTTTTTATTGTTATATATAAAAGTATCTTTATTGAGCTTTATATACTACTCACTCAATACAATAACCAAAATAAAGTTAGATCAACCTTATTTTCTTATTGCCTTCCATTATAAAATAGAAGCATGTTTCTCTGAATTAAAAACAAAAAAACAAAAACAAACAACTGTCGGGGTGCCAGGGTGGCTCAGTTAAGTGTCCAACTCTTTTTTGTTTTTTAATATTTCATTTACTTATTTGAGAGAGAGGGACAGAGGGAGAATGAGAAAGAGAAGCAGACACCCCACTCAGCAGAGTGCCTGATGTGGGACTCAACCCCAGGCCCCTGAGATCATGACCATGAGCTAAAGGCAGACGCTTAACCAACTGGCCACCCAGGTGCCTCAGTTAAGTGTCTAACTCTTGATCTCAGCTCAGGTCTTGATCTCAGGGTTGTGAGTTCAAGCCCCCAGTTGGGCTCCACACTGGGCATGAAGCACACTTTAAAAAATTTTCTAAAAAGTCAACTGTCCACATTAACTATGGAGCTTACTTTAAAAAAAAAAATTTTTTTTTTAAAGAACAAAAAGGGGGCACCCTGGTTGGCTCGGTCAGTAGAACCTGAAACTTTTTTTTTTTTTTTTAAAGATTTTTTTATTTATTTATTCGACAGAGATAGAGACAGTCAGCGAGAGAGGGAACACAAGCAGGGGGAGTGGGAGAGGAAGAAGCAGGCTCATAGCAGAAGAGCCTGATGTGGGGCTCGATCCCAGATCGCCGGGATCACGCCCTGAGCCGAAGGCAGACGCTTAACCGCTGTGCCACCCAGGTGCCCCGAACCTGAAACTTTTAATCTCAGGGTCATGAGTTCAAGCCCCACATTGGAAGCAGAGACTATTTTTTTTTTTTTTTAATTCTTTTTAGGGCACCTGGGTGGCTCGGTTGGTTAAGTGACTGCCTTTGGCTCAGGTTATGATCCTGGAGTGCCAGGATGGAGTCCTGCATGGGGCTCCCTGCTGAGCGGGGAGTCGGCTTCTCTCTCTGCCCCTCCCCCCTTTCGTACGCATGCTCTCACTCATTCTAATAAAATCTTTCAAAAAATTGTTTTAAAAGTCAATTGTAAAGGGAATAAAATGACATTTAGAAATGACATCTAAGGCAAAACAAATTTACCAGAAATATTCTTGCTGATAACAAGTAATAATTATAGCATTCATAATAGCAGTACTGGTATGTTACATTCAAACTAGCCATAATACTAAACATTTATAATTCAATAGCAGGGAAAAAAAAAAGCAGAAACAGCATACAATTTGATTAATTTTATGTTGTGGATTGTAGTCCTAGATCCCTGCTAAGCACCCTGGTCTTTTAAACACTTTGAGGTTGAGTATCGCTTATCCTTCTAAGTTAGATGATCCAGGTTTCACAAGCCTGGAAAATGCTCAGCTATTATCTCTTAATATAATGTATTTCCTCAGTGCACTCTGTTCTATGTATTTGCAGTTAAAAGCAAGGATTCTAGAGCCAAACTGCCTGGACTTGCATTTATCTCCTACATGCTAGGTGACCTTGGTCAAGTTACTTAAGCTTTCCTCTGCCTCAGTTTCTTTTTTTTTTTTTTTTTTAAGGATTTTATTTATTTATTTGACGGAGATAGAGAACAGCCAGTGAGAGAAGGAACACAAGCAGGGGGAGTGGGAGAGGAAGAAGCAGGCTCATAGTGGAGGAGCCTGATGTGGGGCTCGATCCCATGACGCCGGGATCACGCCCTGAGCCAAAGGCAGACGCTTAACCGCTGTGCCACCCAGGCGCCCCTCTGCCTCAGTTTCTATAAAATGTAAGGAATAAAATCTATCCTCAGACATGTGTCAGAATTTAAAAAGCTAATACAGGTGAAATGCTTAGAACAGTACCTCTTTCTGTTTTCACATTTTAACTGAGGCCACGTTCTCCTAAGGGTTATCAAGGAAAGTTTCGAAGTGCCTGGGTGGGTGAGTCGGTTAAGCATCTGCCTTCAGCTCAGGATGTGATCCTGGGGTCCTGGGATCAAGCCCCACATTGGGCTCCTTGTTCAGCAGGGAGTCTGCTTCTTCCTATCTCTCTGCCCCTCCCCATCCACCACTCATGCTCTCTCTCTCTAAAATAAATAAACAAAATCTTAAAAAAAAGAAAAAGAGGGACGCCTGGGTGGCACAGCGGTTAAGCGTCTGCCTTTGGCTCAGGGCGTGATCCCGGCGTTAAGGGATCGAGCCCCACATCAGGCTCCTCCGCTATGAGCCTGCTTCTTCCTCTCCCACTCCCCCTGCTTGTGTTCCCTCTCTCGCTGGCTGTCTCTATCTCTATCGAATAAATAAATAAAATCTTTAAAAAAAAAAAAGAAAGAAAGAAAGAAAGGTTTCTACAATGCAGCCAAGTACTCTTCACTACCAGCCTGTTGCTAGGCACAATGCGGAAATTAACAGCTTTTACTAGTATAATACGTTGCTAAAATTAATGACAGTTTGGGCACATGGCTGACTCAGTCCCTAGAGCACAGGACTCCTCATCTCAGGGTTTTCAGTTTGAGCCCCATGCTGGGTGTAGAGATTAAAAATAAAATCATTTTTTTTTAAATAAACAAACAGGAGTGCCCAGGTGGCTCAGTTAGCTGAGCAACCAACTCCTGGTTTCGGCTGGGGTCATGGTCTTGGGGTTATCTGATCCAGTCCAGCCCAGGGTAGGGCTCTGCACTTGGTGGGAGTCCCCTTGAGATTCTCTCCCTCTGTCCCTTCTCCTGCTCGTGTGTGCACACTCTCACTCTCTAAAATCTTAAAAATAAATAAATGAAATGATAGCAGTAATAAAATTCATAATCAGCTCATACTCTAAATGATGCTTGAGGGGCGCCTGGGTGGCGCAGTCGTTAAGCGTCTGCCTTCAGCTCAGGGCGTGATCCCAGTGCTCTGGGATCGAGCCCCACATCAGGCTCCTCCGCTAGGAGCCTGCTTCTTCCTCTCTCATTCCCCCTGCTTGTGTTCCCTCTCTCGCTGGCTGTCTCTCTCTGTCAAATAAATAAATAAAATCTTTAAAAAAAAAAAAAAATAAAATAAAAAAAATAAAATAAATGATGCTTGAAAAGTTACATGGTACTAACACCAATTCAGAGCCTTAAAGAGCATATTCTTTTGCAAATACCTGCTTCAAATCCTAAATACTAGTCTCCACTTGACTGAGAAACAAAGAATACTTTTCCCTTCACTAAACTCACAGAAACCCAACATTTGACTCTCATCCTCCCTTCCAATGCTTAATTCTTTCAGAATTAAATCAAAAGTCCTCTCTTCTTCCAAATCAACTCTGGTGAATTGTAGTATTAGTGATATTTGTTTAAGATTTCTGAAATAATAACAGATATGGAAAGTTCACAACTGTTGAACAATTTAACAATAGATAATTGTTAAATTGATACTTTTAACATTTTTATTATAATAGCTGGATAACTAGGCATTGACCACACCCAGGTTCCACTAATAAAGAGATGTTACTGATGGGAATACCAATTAATCTGGCTCCGAAGCTAGCGTTTGATTTGGAACATTCATGCGTGGTGCCCCCAGGTCTTTCCAACTATCCTAATAAATATCTGCTTGCCTTCTAAAATAAAACAAGCAAACAAAAAACCAAAGAATCTCCCAAAGTTTGGAAACTATAGCTCTAGATTATATTATGAAAACAAATCAATTAAGTCACAGATTTTGTGAATTTATAAGTAAGGTTCACCAATATTTCAGATCTTCTTATTCTAATTCAAAAGCATAGCTACAGGGGGCGCCTGGGTGGCACAGCGGTTAAGCGTCTGCCTTCGGCTCAGGGCGTGATCCCGGCGTTACGGGATCGACCCCCACGTCAGGCTCCTCCGCTATGAGCCTGCTTCTTCCTCTCCCCCTCCCCCTGCTTGTGTTCCCTCTCTCGCTGGCTGTCTCTATCTCTGTCGAATAAATAAATAAAATCTTAAAAAAAAAAAAGCATAGCTACAAATCTCAAGCATGGGGCAATGGTACCACTTGTTAACCCTTCCCCTAGTCCTTCAGTAAGAAAAAGGTAGGTCATGAAATGGAAATAACTTTGTTGACAGTGGCCTTTTGCTTCAGCTACTATTTTAATGAGGGAAAAAAACCCTACCACTCTTTAGATATGTATAGCATGGGCTAAAAATTATACTACACGCATATCTGAACAGCAAATAATATGCATTCGGGTTATATCACATTGTCAACTCTGACAGCAATGCTCTAAGCCAAAAACAATGATATTTGAGGTATGCAAGAAAATATTTGCCACAAACTTTACATCCAGCAAAACTGATTTCAAGTATAAAAGAGTGTAAACAAACTCTTATGAACCTGTAAGAACTCAGGGAATATTGTCGCCATGAGGACTTCCAGAAGAACCTGACTTTAGATAATGACAGACGGATGTTAGGAGTGAGGAGGAGGACAAGAAAGAAGAGAAAGGGTCTCCTGAGGGCAAAGAGAGACCGACCGCTGGATGAACGACCTTGGGAATGCTCGAAACCTCCTTCCCAGCAGCCATTGTTGCCATTAGCTCCGACCAGGAAGCACTGCCTGCCATCGTGGGCTGTCAAAAGCTAGAAATGCCAGACTCTCTGGTACCCAGGATCTATTTATTATGGGTCACAGAATCTGCAGAAAGCCAAGTCATGCCCTCTTCTTTTAAATTACCACTCTTCCCTTCAAAACTTTTTTTGCATAAAAAAGAAGTTATGAGCTTTACCACGAAATAGACTCGAATCAAATGGCAGCTCAACCACTTACTGTATGACCCTGACCTAATTATTTGATTTCTAAAGCTCTGATATATTCATCGAAAAGACAGGAGTGATAAAAGCACCTACATTACAGAGTTGTTGCAGTAAATGAATGAGACAGTGCAGGTTAACTGTGTAGGTCAGTGCTGGGCATAAAGTAAGTGCTTTAAAAGTATCAGCTATCATTACCATTATAATCCATAAATCAAAGTAGCCTGCCATAACCAACCTGAAGCGTAAACAAAATCGGATGTACCCAAATAGCAAAATAAAAGTTATAATTTACATCCCAGATCAAATATCCATATATAAATTGACAGAGGAGAAAATATCCGATGTTTAGAGTATGATCATCCCGTGGATAACATTAAGTTTTTCCAACTAGGCTCAACTATACTTAAATATTCCTTAACGGCTTTTTCACTACTGAAATCCTTTCAGTGACTTCTGAAACCAGCAAACCAGAAAAAAAAAAATTTAACTGGATGTCACCAGAACGTTTTGATTATATGTTTACTTATATTTCAAACGCAGCAAAATCACTGCATTAATCTCAATTACACTCTTATAAACTTCTTGTCAGACACATCAAGGGGTATGTCTTTACTATTAAAAAAAAAGGGGGGGGGTCAATTCACAATAAGAACCTGAGATTAGAGTCCAATCCATAAAGTTCCATTCTGCCATCCAATATGTTCCCATTGGTGAAGACCCCTGGCTGTTGTTTTTACATATAATAAAATGCACCCGGGACACCTGGGTGGCTGAGTCGGTTAAGCGTCTGCCTGCGGCTCAGGTCATGATCCTGGGGTTCTGGGGTTGATTGAGTCCTGCACTGGGCAGGCTTCTTGCTCTGAGGGGTGCCTACTTCTCCCTCTACCTGCCGCTCCTCCTGCTTGTGCTCTAATAATCTTAAAAAAATAAAAAATAAAAATAAAATGTACCCATTCTATGTGTATAATTTGATGAATTAAATGTAGACACCTGTGTAACCACAACTGCAATAAAGATACAGAACATTTCTATCACTTCAAAAAGTTCCTTCATGCCCCTCTGAAAACCAATCTCCCCTGAACCTCCAGACTTAGACAACCATTAATATGCTGCACATAGAGTAGTTTTGCCTTTTCTAGAATTTCATGTAAATGTAATGCACAGTATGTACCCCTTTCTGTCTGGCTTCTTTCACTTAGCATAATGTCTCCAAAATCCATCCACGTTGTGTTTATCATTAGTTTGTTCCTCTTCACTGCTTCCGTGGCTTTTAAAAATTTGGGGTCCTAATAGATTTGGAAGAAGACTGAGAGGCAAATGCTAAGGAGAGTAGTTTAGGCCTATATAAAGAATGTATCACCAGCTACCTGCATGTGTCCATTAAAAGTTTAATATTTCAAAGTAAAAGAATTATTTCCCCTTGACCATAATACTAAATCTTTTAGCTAATGCCGCTGAAATCAGGAGGAGTTCACGTCCTATCTTTATTTGACTATGTAGATGATGAAATAAGGGCTAAATGTACCTTGAACTTTGTCATGACCTGTGCTTGATTGTTTTACCACAAGACTGATTTCAAACATATTGACAGTTATCACCTTTTTAACTTCAGCAAAGCAGCCCTGAACTCTTAAGTGCTCTTCCCAATCCCGATAGTTTTTCAATTGGCAATGACAATAAAGCGGCTGACTTCTAGTTGTTCTCGGTCCTCACCTCCCTTCCAAATAAATGGTTACAGGTTACAAAAAGCAAATTATGAAAAAAAATCAGGCAGCAGAAAGTTTCAGGAGGCTTTCTGAGTGAATTTTACCAACAGGTTTGATTGTCATGACTGCCACGTTTACAGCAGCTCGCGCAGCGGTACAGAACACGGCTCTACTGCCTGCATGGTCTTGGTCCTAACACCCACAGGAGTGAATTTACTTCACCCTAAAGGAACATCATAGTATGACCGACGTATCTAGAATGGTTCATATAGGGAGTGTTTCGTATGCTATAATATATAACTAGATCATTACAAAAATCACCAAAACAACTCAAATGCTGATGTCTTTTTTAGCAGAATTAGCTACGCATGCTTCAGTCTGGTCCTAAAACTGAGGCTTCTCAAGATAAGGCACTTTGGTCCACTTCACGCTATCAGTAACTCCTCCCCTTTCCTGAAACTCTTTCCACTTCTGCTGACTTTCAAAATACAGAAGTCATAATCATTCATGCCCATTCTTTTTCCTTCAGCCTCCAAAATTCAAGAGGGAAGTAGGCTCCCCAAAATAGTAATTAGCCTCAAGCCAAAACATAGTACCTGCCCTTTGATCCAATCTCACTGCTTCAACTATCACTTCTTAAAAATTTTTTTAAATTTCTAAAGATTTTATTTACTTGACAGAGAAAGAGAGCACATACAGCAGGGGGAGCGGCAGGCAGAGGGAGAGGGAGAAGCAGGCTCCCCAATGAACAGAGAGCCCGACGCGGGGCTCCATCCCAGGACCCTGGGATCATGACCTGAGCAAAAGGCAGACATTTAACCGACTGAGCCACCCAGGTGCCCATTAAAATATATTTTTTTAGTAATCTCTATACCCGACGTGGAGCTTGAATTTATAACCCCAAGATCAAAAGTTGCACATTCCACCAACTAAGCCAGTCAGGCACCCTATTAGCCATCACTTCTATATTGACTTCTCAGATTTTTAGTCATTAAGCTTGGCTGCTCTACGTATCTCTTCAAACAGAACATAACCAAAATCTTCACCTCTGCACCCAAACCACCTTCATAATCCAATCTATTTGTATTCACTACCTAGTAATCTATCTATAATCCTCTAATAACTCAGGCTAGAAACCATTAATCTTTTACATAAATCCAATCACTACACACCAATCACTATGTTCCATCAAATCTCCCTTTTAAGTGTCTCTCTTACCCTCCAGCTAATCCTGAGCATCACCACCTACTGTCTGGATTATCTAACTGCCTCCTAGTTGGTCTCCCTGACTTCAATCTCCCCTTCCTTCAAGCCACCCTGCAGATTTATCACCAGCTTCCTTTCCCTAAAACACCTTAAGTATCCCAAAAAGATGCAGTGGCCTTCCACTCCCCAAGGGAAAGTGAGTACAAAACATCTAGTCTGGAATCTTCCTCTATAACCTGCCCTGCCTAGGCCTTACACAGGCCAAGTACATCGTTCTCATTCCCACCTGAATCAATTTGCTCTACCTGGTGAACCAACCAAATCATTCAAGGTGCCTAAGAAATAATACCTCCTCTTTGTCGCCATCAGTGACCCTTCATCCCAGCCTCTCAGCACCCCTTTAGATACAGTCATCCATCTTCCTTTTGACATTTTGGCCTTCCTTATCCTTCCTACCCTAACTTGTGACTCTGACACCTAGCACGTACTAAGTAAAGTACAAGTTAAGTTAAAAGACACCTCTTCAAGAAAGGGTATACTCATCAACCATTCCAAAGTTCACAAAAATATTAAATTGGCAGAAACCCAAAAATCTATCAGAACACTGATTAACCTCTGTCATCTACTGTAACATATATTAAGTACAAGCAGTTCTTATTTCCAGCAATCTTTTTAAATGTTTAAAGTCATTTTATTAATTATTTTTATGATTCCTATCTTTTATTGCTTTTACTTTCCAAATCAACCAATTTCCAGGAATGGCCAATTCCACCACGGTGACTAAGTTTCTCCTCAAGGGCTTTGCTCGCACATGGGAGCTTAGGTTTGTATATAGCATGTTACTCCTACTGATGCACTTGGCCACCCTGTCAGGAAACCTCTTGTCACTGCCACCACAGCACGCCAGAACCTCCACACACTCATGTACTTCTTCCTCAGGAATCTGTCCATCTTAGACGTGAGCTATATTTCTGTCACCGTCTCGTACGCCTGTGTAAACTCTCTGACAACAGGGTCATTTCAGTGGTGATTTCCAGCAATTCTACCTTTGGGGTTTCACATTTAAAGCACCCAGTCAATCACACCCACTTACTGCAGAAAGAGGGCACACTAACGAATTTATCACTTGGTCTGTTTCCAAACGCTCTACATTAAAGCACCCCCAACTCCCACCTCAGTCTAGCCTTAGAAGCCCTGTCTGAGAACATCTAGGGCTCTAGACCAGAATCCATTCAGCTTAACTCTTCCTAGGGGTCTTTGGACTTAAGAGTTAAGGAAAGGAGCAAGACTAAACTGAGCAAAGGGAGGAATGTATAGAGGAAAACAAATATACACAAAGGGTTGTTTACCTTAAGCATAAAGCAATCACCCTGTCCTCCATCCCCCATATTACCATTGAAGTACTACCCTTCTAAACATTTACTTCAATCCAAATTATTTTTGGAGTTGTTTTAAAACTACCCTTAGTTGTTAAAAATGGAGTGGGATTTTTTTGTTTTTTAAAGATTTTCTTTTTAAGTAATCTCCACACCTAACATGCAGCTTGAACCCACAACCCTGAGATCAAGAGTCACATGCTCCACCAACTGAGCAGCCAGGTGCCCCTGAAATGTTTGTGTCATTTACAGACACACCATGTAATTAATCCCTAAAAACTCTTAAACACAATTAACAGAAACACCAGCATTCCAACGGCAAAGAAAATCCGTTATTTATGCCTACAAGATTTTGTCTTTAAGAAAAAAAAAATGTGGGACACCTGGCTGGCTCAGTTGGTGGAGGCTGCTGACTCTTGATCTGGGGTTTATAAGTTCCAGCCTCACGATGGGGGTAGAGATTACTTAAAAATAGAACCTTAAAAAAAAAACAACAAAAAAAAAAACAGACCAAATGATAATAGCAAATACACACAAAAAGAAATTCAAATGGACACTAAACGTATGAGAATGCTCACCCTCATTAGTAATAGGAAAATGCAAATTTCCTAATAAGGAAAATGCAAAATTAAAGTCACAATGAAACAGCATTTTTCTCAACACCAAATGTAGATTGAAGAAAAAAAAATTCTCAACACCAAATGTAGACAAGGACATATGTCTGTCTGATATAAGAGCTAGTAGCCACATGTGGCTAGTAAGAATCTGAACCATGGCTGGGGCGCCTGGGTAGCGTAGACGTTGGGCGTCTGCCTTCGGCTCAGGGCGTGATCCCAGCGTTTCAGGATCGAGTCCCACACCGGGCTCCTCCGCTGGGAGCCTGCTTCTTCCTCTCCCACTCCCCCTGCTTGTGTTCCCTCTCTCGCTGTCTGTCTATCTCTGTCAAATAAATAAATAAAATCTTTAAAAAAAAAAAAAAAAAAAAGAATTTGAACCATGGCTAATCCAAACTGGTAATACATATTTCAAAGAATTTAATTAAAAAATGCAAAAATACCTCATTAATTTTTATTGTTTACATATTGAAATGCTATCTTCAATACACCAGATAAAATATATTATTAAAATTACTTTCACCTCCTTTTTGTTAAAGTGGCTACCAGAAAATTTTAAGTTACACTTGTGCGCGCACGCTCTCTCTCTCTCTGACAAATTAACAAAATCTTAAAAAAAAAGAAAATTTTAAGTTACATGTATGGCCAATGTTGCATTCATGTAAGACAGTCTGATATTGATATAGAGCAACAGAAACTTCAGTATACCTTTTGTGGAGCATAAATTGCTACAACCACTTTGGAGAGAATTTTGGAAATACCTTGGTAGGTTGTACGATGAGAAAAGTCTACAATTCAGCAATTATACCCCTAAGTATGTGCTCTAAAGAAACTCTCACACATATATATATCAAAAGACATGTAAATTATATTTTAACACAATTGTTTGCAATTACAAAAATAATCCAAATGTCCATCCAAAGCGACTAGACTAAATGTGTTATAATCATATGATGGAATACTATACAATACGTATGCAATACTATTTGAGAGGAATAGAGCAACAAGGAAGAACTTCGCAAAAATGTTAAAAAAGCAAATTACATGAAGAGGCATTCCATATATGATCACGCACAAAAACTATAAAATCTCTTAAGAGCTTGACCTAAGTGTAGTATACCTATTTAGAGATAGATACATACACAGAGATCATATATGTGAGGGTAGGCACAAAATTCAGGACAGTGGGAAAGGACGGATGGAATCTGTAAAGGTAACAGAGGGTTTCAAGTATGCTGGAATGTCCTATATCCTTTTTTTAAAAAAATATTTTATTGATTTATTTGCCAGAGAGAGAGAGGGAGAGCATAAGCACAGAGACCTACAGGCAGAGGGAGAAGCAGGCTCCTCACTGAGCAAGGAGCCTGATGCAGGACTTGGTCTCCTGGGATCATGACCTGAGCCAAAGGCAGATGCTCAATCAACTGAGCCACTCAGGTGTCCCCTGGAATGTCCTGTATCCTAAACTAAGCTGGGTAGTGGGTACTTTGGTGTTCATTACTCTTTATAACGTTTTATTCCTTTTAACATATGATTTTATGGACCATGTACAGCACCATACTTTATGGTTTTGGAGAAATAAGCAAAAACTTCCCAATTTTCACCACGTTAGAAGCAGTTATACCTTGAACATCAGGGTACAGAAGCTACATATAAACACCAACTACATGAATGAATACCAAATATATAAACACCAATTTTATACCTCTACTACTATTACAATGAGAAAAAGGGGACTAAATCAGGGTTCAGCAAAACTTTTCTTTAAAAAACCAAAAAGTAAGTATTTGGGGCTGTGCAGGGCCATATGGTTTCTGTTGCAACTACTCAACTTGCCACAGCAGTGGGAAAGGAGCCACAGACAATATGTAAACAAATGAGTATAGCTGTGTTTTAATAAAACTTTATCTACAAAAACAGGCAGGAGACAAAATTTGGCCAATGAGCCATAGCTAGCTGACCCCTAGAACCCCTGTCCAGATTCATCTTCAAAAAAGAAATCATGGGGTGCCTGGATAGCTCAGTCGGGACAGCGTGTGACTCTTGACGTCAGGGAGATGGGTTCAAGCCCCACACTGGGTGGAGAAATTACTTAAAAAATAAAAACTTAAAAAAAAAAAAAAAGGAGGACACCTGGGTGGCTCAGGTCATGATCCCAGAGTTCTGGGATCGGGCCCCACATTGGGCTCCTTGCCCAGCAGGGAGACTGCTTCTTCCTTGGCCTGCTGCTCCCCCCCCCCCCCAACTTGTGCTCACTCCCACGCTCACGCTTTCTCTGACAAGTACATAAAATTTAAAAAAAAAAAAAAAAAAGAAACCACTAAATCCATTAAGTAAAATTCTGAAGGAGAAATGGATTTGCATGGTAATAAAATATGCCACAATTTACCTGATAACCACAAAAGAGAAAATGTTCCTTGTCTATGGGGACATCTAGCAATCACCAACTTCACCTGTGATCAAATTTAGCCCCACTAATCCTGTGACAATCAGGCATTCTGTGCCTCCTGATGTGATGTAATATGAAGCAGCATCAACCATGAAGTCTCCCGGCCAAAATGTTTAAACTGAATTTAACTCAAGTCTCTAGCTCTAATGTAAAAGCTTATAGAAGACAAAGGAATAAGTTTTGACCTCAGAGAAACAATCAGACAAATTCTGAATATACGACATTTTACAAGATAATCAGTCTCTTCAAAAAGAGGGTCACTTTTTAGGTAGGTGTCTACATTTAAAAGAGAATTGAGACCCAACAGCAAAGGCAGTATACCAGGGCATGATCCTTCACTGGACTCTGGTGTGGAAGGGAAAAGCTGTGGAAGTCAAATTTTTGACCTAACTGGGGAAATCTGTGTATGGATTGGGGATTAGATGACTCCTGGGGATTAGATAATTGTCTAGTGTAGATAGATACCTACACTACTGTAGGTAGGAAGAAAATGTCATTTTAGGGGGAGATTCATATTTAAGGTTTTAGAGGTGAAGTGACACAATGTCTGTAATTTACTTTTTTAAATGGTTCAGCAAAGATTGTATAAAGCAAATATGGTAAAAAATATAAATACTGTTGAATTTAAGTGTGGGTATATAGGTACTCAGTATACTGTTACAACGTTCTATAGGATTAAAAATTTTCATAAACTAAAAAAAATTTTCATAAATATAGCACTGTATGTCAACTACGCTTCTACAAAAGAATTTTTCATAAAAAGGCAAAAATGCATTGTGAGATTGTTAGTTTATTAAATTTTATTCATCACTCTCCTTCACAAATACTAGTTTTAAGTCGCCCCCAACATTCTCAAGGTTATATATCAAATTTGGCCCAAAAGAAACTTCTCAAGTTCATGACCCTGATGTTTTTTTTCTGCTTTCTAAAAGCAAAAACAAGACAACAATTACAAAATACTCTAATAATACTGCCATTTGAATTTTATAGTTTAGAAAGATTCTTAATATATGAATATACCTATAATTCCCTTATAGCATTTTTACTTATTACCTTGTATATTTAATTAATCATATACATGTTTTACCCCCTCACTCCTCCAGATGGCAGATTCAAATAAACTTTGTTCCCCAAAGTGCCTAATGCTAGCAGACAATATTTATTTACTAAATAAAAACTGAACAGCAGGAAATTTGTATCCATACCTTTAAAAAACTAAGCATCTAGTTGGGTTTTTTTTTTAAGTTTATTTATTTATTTTTAAAGAAATCTCTACACCCAATGTGGGTCTTGAACTCACGAGCCCAAGATCAAGAATTCCTTGCTCTTCCAACTGAGTCAGCCAGGCGCCCCTAAGCATCTAGTTCTTGAGAAGGAATGTAAACCTCTCTCTCCCCTCATCCTACTCCTTAGTCTCCTGTCATTAAATGATACTGTTTCTGGGCGCCTGACTGGCTCAGTCAGTGAAAAGGCGACTCTGGATCTCCCGGGCATGAATTGGAGCCCCACGTTGGGTGTAGAGATTACTTAAATAAATAAACTTAAAAAAAGAAAAACTTAAAAGATACTGTTTCTATGGTAAGCTTTACTCAGCAAGTATTTACAGATACAACAGATATAATGTAGATACATGGATAAAGCCGCATAGATAACCAACACGGTTGTTGCCCTTATGTAGCTTACACTCTAAATAGAAAATGAGAATCTTAGAACAGAACTCTCAATTTTAGAGTCAAAAGGACCTCAAAATATCATACGGTCCAGCCCTCTGTTCTAACTCAGGTAAAACTATTATACTGCAAATTAAAACTACAAATCCTAGAAAGAATAAGTAACTTGCAAAGTCACAGAATCATTATTAGTTTCTATGTGAACCTCAAACTGGGTCTTCTGCCTCCTAGGTTAGATACTCTTTCAACCTACTATGTATCATGTAGTTGCAGTAGTAGTAGTAGCAGCAGTAGTAACAGCAATAGAAAGCACTCGAATGTTAGTGACTGTATGTGCCAGGCTCTATAGTAATGGCTTTACATGGACTGTCTCAATCTAACAATTTTATGAACTATATTATTCTGGGGCGTCTGGCTGGCTCAGTTGGTAGAGCACGTGACTCTTGATCTCAGGATGGTGAGTTCAAGCCCCACGTCGGCTGCAGAGATTACTTAAAATATTTTTTTAAAAAAATAATTTAAAAAATATACATATATTATCATTCACTTTACAAATGAGAAAATTGAGGTTTAGAGGCAGTAAGTAACTTGCTTTAAGTTACCCATCTACGGAGTGATGGGGCAGGAATTCAAATCCAAGCAGTCTGACTTTAGTGTCAATGCTCCCAATCATCATCCTCTTTGCAGCTTTTTCCAGAAACATAATCCACTCCAAGTATAAAGCCTTCTTACATTTAATATACACTTAAAAACGCACACAAGTAGACTGTGCTAAGCATCCTACAACATTACCTAAATGCATAAAGTAGCAAAAAATTCAGAAATACATATCTAAATGTGCTGACAAGAAGCCTCATGCATGTTTGTGAACAAGTAATTCTCACCTATATCTATGGGTGTAGAATGGTGTTCATTCACATGTGACTAAGAAGGATTTTATTATTACCGAGGCATTACAGTTTAGGCCTAAAAACACAGTCTCCTAACGTCATGACCATTTGGTCAATTCCTCTGACCATTTTTCATTTGGTATACTCCTGAAGTCACTGCTATACAGCATGTCCCAAACTCTGTCAGCAAAAATATCTGACAACCAATTAAATCTCAGACTGATCTTTGTTAGATTGTTTCAGTCCTACCAAAAATGCAGAGTCAATGTTATTCCAGCTAGCTCTCTATAATTTAACTATGCATCTCTTCTCCTTTCTATTCAGAATATACCTTATATTCGACTCCATCATTTACCTATGCAATATATGCCTGAATAAAAACTTACAAGAATGCCAGCCTGTGGGGTGACGAGAAAGTCCGAAAATATAGATATTATTCTAACATTCTGTACTGGAACATGAATAAACCATTTATTGTCTATGCATCTGTGCTTCCCAACCTGGTGGCCACCCTGTACTTAAATAAAAATCAAGAAATCACAGACAGAGGCAGAAAAAGCAATGCGAGCCAGAAGCACAAGAGAAGAGCAAATAAACTGAACTAAAAAACAAACCGACCACTGAGAAAAAGACTCAAGATGTAGGATAAGAGCAATAATGCAATCTAAATCATCACTAATCCTTCCAAACTTCTACTTCCCTTACAAACTAGTAAGATTGCATAAAACAAAAACAAAATAGAGTATAACTGAACACTATTACGTATTAAGGCAAAAGTTATCATTTCACTTTCACATTTTTGCTTCAAAACACTTGAGAACAGATGAATTAAGCAAGAAATTAAACTCAGTTTCCTTACATTTAGGACCTACAACCACTAAAGCTTTAATAAAATTCTGTGCTGTATACATGAAACCAGTTACAAGAGATAATTTAAGCTATCAAGTAAGGGTTTGTTTTGTGTTTTAATCTAAAATGTTGAATGGCTTAGTGAACCTGGTCTGACTTACAGCATTAAATTTAATATATTCAAAAGTTCAAATTCTGGGACACCTGGGTGGCTCAGTCAGTTGAGCATATATGACCCTTGGTTTGGGCTCGGGTCATGATCTCAGGACTATAGATCAAGCCCCACTACGGGCTTGGCTCCACACTCTGCATGAAGTCCGCTTGAGATGCTTTCCCTCTCCCTCTGTCCCTCCCCCACTCACACTCTCTAAAATAAAATCTCTTCTTAAAAAAGTTCAAAAAAATATACATCAGCACTTTGATAAAAGTGATAAATATAGTCACAAAAATATATTAAAAGTGAAACTAGTAATTTGAAGGCTTAATTTGGGTATTATAAATGAAGTCTCTTAGGTCATGAATGGAACCAGTGTTCATTTTTATATTGAGGCACTGAAATAAACACTAGTTGATTTGCTTTAAAATTAAAAAATAAAATCCCAATTCACTGCAGCAAGCAAGATCATATGAGAGTCTGATTCAATGCCTCACAAACGAAAGCAAAAGACCATTATGTATTAAGATAAAAACAAAGATCAAAGATCTCTCATGCTTATCTTAAATGTGCAATGTTTGCGTAAACTCAGGAAGAGACATTTTTACCAAACTGGATCATCACTAGGAAAGGTACAGAACAGAAAAATAAGCAGCTGCTTCATATCATGCAATAAGACATCCTCATGCAGAAATTTACAATGCAGGAAAAAACAAAGGCACAACTTCAAGTTACACACCACAGCTCTAGAATTAAGGAAAGCAGTAACAAATATTCAGACCAATTTTAGCATAATAAACTGAGACAGACTGGCTCCATCAGCTATCTTCAACAGAACTGTCAACCAGAAAACAGAAGGAACAGTCACAAACCAGTGACAGTATTTCCAGACACTAATGGCCAATCACTAATCTTCCAGCTATACTCACAAAAAGCACACACACAGCAACAGGGTTTTTTCTAAACACAAATGACAACATGTATTTTATAGGTACATCCCTTGCTACTTAAACCAGTCTTGTTAAAAAGTCCTGTTTACCTGCTCCCATTATCCTACCTTCTCCCATTTTCCTGTTTAGGAACTCATTTATCCAAGCTTGGGCAGTAAATGGAAACACCTGAAGGCCCCAGCTTCCCTCGTGCCTAATACAGGGATCTCTTTTCTATCTTTGGCTCACCTTTTAATCTTAGGTACAACAATATTTCCCCCTTCCTACTTCCTCTTTCCATGTATCGGTTTTTGTCCTGTTACAGAAAAACTTCTCTTCCCTCTTTTATTTTTCTTTCCTCTCTTTTGTTAAAAATAGTAATGCTCTGTGGGCTTGGCTGGCTCAGTCATTAAGTGTCTGAGTCTTGATCTCAGGGTCCTGAGTTCAAGCCCAGCACTGGGCGTGGAGAGCCTACTTAAAATAAAAATAAATAGTAAAGCTCTAGGGGCTCCAGACTGACTCAGTCAGTGGAGCACACAACTGTTGATCTCAGGTGCTGAGTTCATGCCCACCTTGCATGTAGAGCTTACTTAAAAAAAAAAAAAAAAAAAAAAAAAAAAAGTAAAGCTCTAATCACAGCTTCTAAGTGTATTACAGAAAACACCATACATCCCAAATTGTCCACTCCTAACTGAAGTCATCCACAAAGGGAGCACGGTTGTAATGTCAACTGAGGCAGTGTGTTTGCTATCAGAATGTAAAATCTATGAGGGCAGGGATTTTTGTCTGTTTTGTTCAGTCTTCAGCCATGAACGGTGCCTTGCATGTTAGAAGGCACTCAGAGAATGCCAAAATAACGGCTGAGGATGGGGTGGCTACAGACCAACATTATTAACTACATGGAATTCTTTACTTTTTAGAGGGCTGGTAGCCTACAGCAAGTAAAAGCAAAGGAAAGCCACTCATATCTGACCTTGATCTCCCATACATTCTATACATTCTATCATTTAGAGTTGCTTCGAGTTCATTATTTCCTCTTTGTAAGGGGCTCAGAAGAAGGGCCACCTGTATTTAATAGATAATACGAGTTCATTAACTCAGAATTGAATGCTCTAATGAGAAAAGGGGAAAAGAAACATTCTTTCCCAAGATAGGTTAAGTAGCTATGAGCAATATGGACACTCCTAGATTCTCCTACTTATAAGGACAGCTATTAACTATCCCTTTTCCATGTTAAGAGTGCACTTATACATACCTACAACAAGAAAACAAAATGCAATTAGACTTAAGAATCAGTGACATTACTCTCAAGCTTTAAAGTGTTTTGAAATCCTTCAGAACTTTACAAATTACTCTTTTATCAAACCTGCTTCTCAGGTCTATACTATCTATCAAACAAAATCCATTCACTTAGTTTTTTTCTTATATTACACACTTGATTATACCTGATAATAACCACATTTAAAAAAAAGTTTTCCACAAAGGAAAAGATTTTTCATGTTTCTGTCACTTAACATACACAACCTATTTTGAACTGGAGGACATTCTACGTAGACAAGAAGCAGAACAATACTAGACACAGGTCTTATCCTGCCTATTCCCCTGCCAATAACTGGTCCCATCTCTAAAAGTGAGACAAGCTCCTTAATAGTCAATAGAAATCTTCCAACGTTCATCTTTCTCTCCTCTAAATACCAGACCATGTATTAAATAGTCTTGTTTTGTTCAAAGGAATGTAAAACAACTTTTTCAACAAGGGTTATCTTCCCAAGCTTTAAGGTCTTTAAATTTTCAGAAAGAAATCAAATTAAAGCCAATAATTATTATATATATTTCAACATAGTAAAAAAAAAAAAAACAGAACAAAACAAAAAACCCCTCTGAGTCCATTTTTAGTAAGTTAATATCAAACTAGTAAATGAAAAAAGCTTTACATTGGTGAACTGTGCTTTAAATGTTACAAACCATGTTAAATTGTCTAAATATATGAACAAGTTAAAAATACCACAACTGATTGTTAAACTATTGGGTTCTTAAACTTAAGTAAGTTATTACATACAAAAGCTATCATTATAAAAGGTATATGTCATGCCAAAAAATAAGAAGATATTGTAGATGTGGTTACAAGTTAGCCATAGTTAAAAAAGAAAATATTTACTTGAGAACTCCTCTATGTCATGACTTACCATAATCCAGAGCAAAATGTTTGTCTGTTATTAACATTAAATTGAAAGGGAGAAATAACACACCCTGAAATCTGAATGAAAATTAAAAAAAAAAAAAAAGAGCTACCTTATGGTATTTGTTTTCTGGTTGCTAGATGATACTAAAAACGAAATCTCACGGTCTTTATAAAATCTGAAAAACTACAGTGTATAGACTACACTTTTGGAAAATGTCATTCCGTCAAGAATTTAGTAAAGCCTTCTTTTTATCATAATATTGATTCAACTACCTGAGTGATCAAATCACTCAGGTTAGTCTAAACGGTGGTCTTCTTTGGGTTGGGAGTGGGGAAGGAGAGGATATGGCTTTAAACACTGAAAACTCTAACTTAAAGTCCAGCCTATGAAAAGAGGTTAAACCACATTAGAAATGTTTCATCTGAAAGAAGATTCCAAATCAGAGATATTAACATACTTAAATTACTCTAGAAGATCAAAAGTTATTTTCTTTTAAATCAATGTTTTGTTATAAACAAGTATCATCAACAAAAGTAAGGATAAAAAAAAGATAATGAAGTACCTTTTTCTTCATGTATAGTTGTAAGATCAGTTGCTAGAAGATGACAGACCCTTTCATTTTATAAATTTTAAAGTCAAGCAAAAACTACAAAAACCAGTATTCCCAAAGTCTACCTTATTTCCCCTCACTGTTTAGTCTGAGTACAGAATAGTGGGATGGAAAGTAAGATTACATTTCCAGGGTTTACCTAGTATCTGAGAATTTTACCTGATAGCCCCAATCAGTCGGTTCTTTTTATCCACAATTCTGATGTGATATATAAAATATATTTCTACCATAAAACTTTAAAGTTACTAATACATTATTTGGTTTCAACCCAAATTCTGAAATTAGCTAAGAAAAAAATAAAAAGAATCAAATAAAATGTGGAAAAAAAACACAACGGATATCCACAAGTAACCACATTCCCCCAAATTCTCTTACCACTAACCATAATTTTATATTTTATGTTAAGTATTACCTGAATAAATTTTGCTATTCAAATTCTGGAATTTAAAAAAAGCTTAACTATTCTGACACTGTCAGTTGTTTCCCAACTAATTTTTTCTTAAAGTCAGTGAACTGTGAAAGGCATAGTTCACAGAAAAAGTAAAATACCACATGTTATATTTTAATAAGTTAATTTTATTCACTTTATCTTATGAAAGACCACTACGGAGTTAAGACTACTTTACTACTTTCAATCCTAGGTAATGTCACAAGATACATTAAAATAGTTACATGTAACATACAAGTTTTCATACAATGTAGATAGATACCAGTGAGTGGTGGAGGGGAATTCACTGTCAGTATCACGTGCAATAAAAGAAATGTTTACCAACCCATTTACAAGGGCTTATTTAAAAACTGAGCCAATGGCGAAACGATTGTAATGAATCTCCACAATCACTAAACTACACTATGGCAAATTCTACTCTTCCCAGAGTGCCAAGAGGGTCTATCAGCACCAAATTTTAATTCAAAACACTTTGTAAAAAAAAAAAAAAAATGTATATTATAGGAAAATAAATTTTCAACAAGGAAACCACTTTTTCTGACCTTTTCAACTTGTGAATCAGATATTCTTAGAAGCACAGCTATTTAGACGTACCATTGCTTCAGATGATGCAATGTTAAGGGACATCTGATAATTATAACATGTTAATTACTAATGTAAAATAATATTTATTGCCATGACTATCAGACAAACTTTAAGAGCTTTCACCTACTGTTGGGAGTCTTCACAGAAATCAGACACCTGGTATGAGAAAACAGGTGTTGAAAGCTTTGCTGGTCACTTCTAAGAGGATAATTACAACATGAAGAAATTCAAAGGACATTGTACAAAAACTGAGGAAATCTTAACTAACAGGTATGAAAAATCACATAAAAATACTAGTCAATGCTGATAAAGCAACATAAAGAGCCACTGCAGAAACTGTGATAAGGCTTTATGAGAGCAAAAATAAAGGAAAGGGAAAAACACAAAGAACAACCATTAAAACAAAAAAAGACACAGAGAAAAAAAGCACAGTAAAAATCAGGATTACTCCTGGGGAAAAAAAGTTGACAAAAAAAACCCTGTTCTAAACACTAAATTTTAAAAGTTCAATTGAAACAACACACTGCCCATTCAAGAGGCCTACAAAAAAATATTTCTTTAAAATGTTAATAGTATAACTTAAACCATATTTTTTAAAAGCCTGTACGTTTGGAAAAGACTACTATGATAATTAAGATAACTTGTCTCTACTTAGAAATGCTCTATTTAAAAGTAGGCCAACAATAGGAACTCTAATATTGCACAAGAGAAAGTAAATGAAATAATGTCCACTAACATTCAGCTTGGATGGCATGTTTCTCCACCTCACAGAGCATAGGGACTTAACACTCTCTGCCCCAAACAACCTACCACTTCTACATCCGTGCAGTAGTTCAAATAAAATGAGTTCCTGTGTTAATCCCACAATAAACCTCAGTAATTCTCACATCACAGTTGCAAAGGTTTCTTAACAGAAAAAGAATGTTTTTCCCAAAATAGCTATGTATCACTAAGACTACTCAAATTCCGAAATAATCTTTTTACAAGACTCCAGCCAACTTTATTTTGATACATTAAACATGTGGAGCCTATTTTAAAAGGTCTTTAACTGGGACTTCATGAAAACAGCTTCCTAGTTAGTTGCTCATGAAGTATCTTCTTTTTAAAGTTTTCACGTTGTTTTTAAGCCGACTGGCATACTGATGAATCTGGGCCGGCTATCAAATGCTTAAGAAGCAGTTTTGCCAAATAAGATGGGCAAATGTTCTAGATCTGCTAAATCCGACATTAGAGGTCAGGCAACTTAAAAAATGAAGGAACTATTTTCAACATTCATTGAGTCCCTCGTTTTTAAAATTACCTCGGTGTCATTTTCACATCTGACGTTTAAGAATACAACCTTTTTTTTTTTTAAAGGATATTAGGCTCAGTTAAATTACAAAAAACCAAAAAGACAAAAAACTGATCTGCCACAAAAAGCCGGTTAGTCTATTCTTAATGGGTGTCTGGAAGATTTGGGTTACTGGCGGTGAAAGTTTCATTTAAAAACCTCTCTGTTAAAAAGAATGACATCCGAAAAGGATCGCTGGGGAAGGAAGGGAAGAGAAGCCTGGAGTCGGCTAAGAAAAGAAGCGATTTAAAGCCACTAAGAAGGAAGGTGGTGGTGAGACGCACAGAGAGAAGAGCGAGAAAGAAGATTTAACAAGGAAGTGAAGTGGAGCGCAGAGTGGGGCAGAGGCTGATGAAGAAACAAATGAAAAAGGTAAGGTTTTCAAATAAGCACGATCCAGGAAGGGATGAGTTAAGGCCTGGGGTAGCCCCAGTGTTTTGGTGTGAAAGAGATGCTCGCAAACTGAAGCAGAGAACAGGGGAAAGCAGTTTACTTCCAGGCGTTGGAGCAAAGTAAAATTCCCTGCCCCGAGCCTCTCCCGGCCTCGGCCGAGCGCGGAGGCGGCGGCTGGGGAAGGGGCCTACCCAGGAGCCAGGCCCGGCGTTCTGCTCCCCCAGGCTCCAAGGCAGAAGAGACGAGGATTAGGCAGGCAGGGCCCACGACCGTAGCCCCGCGGCACCCCGAATACGGTCCGGGGCCTCGGCGGTGCCCGCGAGCCGTTTCCCCTGCGGCGGGGCGCGGAGCGGCCTTACCTGGGGCGACGGAGGGAAGCGAGGTCTAGGGCGTCCGCTCTCGCCCGCCGCTGAGACCCCCTGCTGCACTCAGCCCGGGCTTCCGACCGAGGAGCGACCCTGCCTCAGCAGCAGCTTCCCCGTCAGGGTCTCGGCCACCGCCTCCGCCGCCTCCGGGGCTGTTTACACCGTCGGGCCCCGCACGCCGCCGCCGCCGCCGCTGCCGCCTTCTCTCCACCCTAGCGCCGTTGCCGATTCGGCCGCCACCACCTCCTCCGCCGCAGCCTCGTCTCTCTGGAGCATCTTCCAGCCACCAAACCCTGAGAAACAGAGACTCCAGCCGCGCCGGCAGGAAACTCCCCCGCAACTGCTAGGGGGACCAGGCGGTCAGAGCACCGGCGGCTTTTCCGCCATTGAGCAGCAGCCGCTCCGCTCCTTCTGCAACCCCCTCCCCGCACCCTGTCCTCCCCGCCCCTCGGCGAGCCCCGCCCCCAGCTCCCACCCATTGGGACGGTGCAGCCTCTCCCTGCACCCGGTTAGCCAGACGGCCCATCAATCATCACCCTCCCTCCCACTTCGGCTGCTCCGTACCTTGGTACTTAGTGTTCCCTGCCCACAATGCCCCGCCTCTCAGTTCCTAATTTCCCATTGGGCATCAGTGACCACCTTCAATTGGCAAGGTCAACTATCCATCAAACACCGCCCACTGAGTGAGACCCAACCCTTCATTACCATTTACTTCATTCAGCCCCGCCCCTGGGCGTTAGGGACCAACCCACCCTAACAGCCATAAGTAGAGATCACCATCAATCAAATAACGCCCACCTGCACTCCGCCTCGCAAAGACCGAGCCCTAGCGATTCTCTTTTCTTATTGGCCCAAAGGGTGACCCGAACCCTCAGTCATTGGCTTTCTGTGCGTGTCCGTCACTGAGCCAATTTCCAAGTCCGTCACACTGGCTTTTTTTAAATGAACGCGCAAAAGGCGGGGAAGTATCCGAATAGCGATTGGCTAGTCTTCGAAAACGGTCAAATCCAGAGTGTGTGCGGATCCTTCCCGTCCTACGAGAACCATGCCCCTTTATTTTTGACCTCTAAGCCTTGCGTAAAACCAGCGCCATAAAGGAGCCAACGCGCTGTCCAGTTATAGGTGTGGAAGCCTAGTCCCACCCGGAATTGCAGGGGGTTGGCTGCTGATTGGCTAACAAAGTCCTGTTAGGCCCTCATTGGAGAACATAAACGCCGCTCTTTGGCGTACAGACGGGAAGGGATGGCGCAGGCGAGGATAAGAAGCGGTCCGGGGAGAGGCAGTTGTTTTGCTTCAACCAACGGGTGGGGCGAACGCGGGAGAGGGAAGCTCGGAACGCAGGGCTCTGGGGGAGGTGTTGCGGGGAGGGAAAAAGCCCGGATGTTTCCTAACAATGAAATCATCGCCGACCAATCAGAGCAGCTGAGCTGGGCTACCTGCCTGACCTGTCCACAGCAGGGAAGGGAATGAGTTAGTGAGCGGGAAATTGGGTGTCAGGAGACGCCGGAAAGCGAAGTGAGAAAATGGAACAGGTGATCCGTTCAAGAGGACTCTGTGCTGTTAGGGGTTATTTTTATTCTTTCTAGGCCTGCAACGCCTGGCATTCAGCCCTTGACATTTCCGTGTTTTGTTTCTTAGTCAACGTTGATTTTTAAAACTCTCAGCCTAGTCTTTGACATTCATTCGTTCATTCCACAATTATTGAGCGCCTGCTGTTTGGCAGGCACTGTTCCTAGAACTGGAGCTACAAAACTAAAGTAGGCAATCCCAGGACAAGATCACAGGTGCCATCACTGAAACATGCAAGAGATGGTGGTGACATAAGGGATCGTCCCTGTGGGTAGTTTATCGATGAAGGCTTCACAAAAAGCACTGTAAGTTTAGAAGGAATGATTGAATAGGCAGAAGAGGGACGTGGACAGGATTCCTTCAGCAATCAAATTAGATTAACAGGTATTGCAGGTTAATTCCCCACCAAAGAAACAAAACTTAAGTGTAATGAAAGCATTCAAATAGGATACTTTTTCTTTTCTTTTCTTTTTTTTTTTTTTTAAGTGCCCTTTTAAAGGATTTGAACCTTATTCACACTTTTGTGTAAACTGGTTTGGACAGACAAGTTAGGCTAAGACCCAGCAGAGTGCTATTCAGTTTAGGGGCTGTGGATGTTTTAAGAATAAGGGCAAATTTAGGAATAGGACAATTGCCCAGGCCATGGTGACGACTGCAGAAATAAAGACTTGATTGCAGTTCAGATTTTTGCAGCTATGCTCCAAATTTGCATAACAATAGTGTTTTTTTACAGTATGGTGGCTGGACTACCAGTGTCATAATCACCCGGGGTACAGATTCCTGGGTCCACTCACACCTGTAATATCAGGGACCCTGGAAACAAGACTTAGAAAGGCAAATTTCTAAATTCTCCAGGTCGGTTTTTATGCACACCCATGATGAGATCCTCTAGTATAGGTAATGGAGATACCATAGACTAAAATTTAGTTTCCCCACTTCTTCATGTTGGGAGGAAAAATAATAAAGAAGAAAAAAAAAGTAGGCCCTTTAGACTTTGCCTTTCTCTTGTCTCCTTCACTATCAGCATCAGTTCTTAGGAAATATGTCCTAAATAACTTATAGAATAAATTCCCTTAAATCACACTCCTTTGTCTGACACACTTTGTATAGGGCGAAAGGAGTCCCAGCTTCCAAAATAGGAATCTAAAGATCATAAAAGTGGAGACACTGTAGGACCCTGGTCTTAAGAATCCAGGTAATCTCAGTAGGGCATCAGAGAAGTTTCTTGATCTGCTTGATTCCTTCTCACTTTCCCTTGGTTGACCCTAAAACTAATACAAAGCACAATCATTTAGGTGGGCTGGTGATTGCATATCGTTCATTCAATCACTAAAAGTATAGATGCACTGAATATTGTTCTAGAGGCTAAGAATACGGTAGGAATCAAAACACCTGTAGGTTAATTTTAGGTGTTAGGTCTGCTTTGTTTGACTAAAACTCTAAACCAATAAAGCAAGCCCAACAAGATTCACAAATTTAAAAGGTAAACCGGTGTGTACCATCATAAACATATAATGTATCATATACACTGAGTACCATCGCAGGGGGCTCAGTTACTGTGTGAATGCAGCTAGTCTAAGCACTCTGAGCCTTGTTTTGTTGTTCTGTAAATAGGAATCACAAAATCTTCTGAAGCCAGCTGAAGAGCTTTAGAGAGTGACCATCCAAAAGAGAGTGAAAACGATACTAAATGTAATGTAGAAAAAGTCCTGATTTTTCCAACGTTGGCTTTCATACTCTGGTGTTCCTTTTTATTTTTTTTTTTAAGATTTTATTTATTCATTCATTCATTCATTCATTCATTTGAGAGAGAGAGAGAGCACACACGATCTCATGCAGGGAGAGGGGCAGAGGGAAAGAGAGAATCATAGGGCCTGATGTGGGGCCCTATCTCATGACCCTGAGATCATGACCTCAGCCAAATCAGAGAGTCAGACGTTTAACCGATGAGCCATGAAGGCGCCCCTATTTTTTTTAAAGATTTGTTGGGGCACCCAGGTGGCTCAGTGGGTGTAGCGGTGGACTCTTGGTTTCCGCTCAGGTCATGATCTCAAGGATCGTGAGATTGGGCCCCCTGTGGGGCTCCATGCTTAGAGAGGAGTCTGCTTGAAGATTCTCTCTCTCTGCTGCTCCCCCGTACATGTGTGCTCTCTCTATCAAATAAAATAAATAAATCTTTTTCTTTTTATTTGAGAGATACCGGGGGGGGGTGCTGAGAGAGAAAATCTTTCAAGCAGATTCCCTGCTGACTGCAGAGCCCCATATGGGGCTCCATGTCAGGACCCCTGAGATCATGACCTGCTGAGCCAAAACCAAGAGTGGGATGCTCAACCCACTGAGCCACCCAGGCACTCCTGGTATTCTTTTCTAAATAAGACATTAGCTATCAGTTGTCTCCAAATTTTGGATGCCTCAGTTTTGCTGGTGTCTTAAACCCACACTTGCTAATCCAGTACTGCCTACTTCGTGCAATTATTATAAAGATGAAACGGGATATGATATGTAAGAACACCTAATGCATTGGCTGTCACAGTTGAATCATAATTTTTATATGTCACATAGAAGAAATTTCATGTATTCATTCAGCATATTTATATGCCTGTTATGTGCAGGCCATTATGCTCTAACAGGGAGCTCCAGTGTCAAACTTCAAGTCGTCCAATTCGAGCAGATTGATTTACCCCCCGCTTAACCACTGGAAACATTCCACTGATAAACCAGTTTTCTTCATTTAAAAAAATTTTTTTCAGCAGTTCCACTCTACAAATACTTATTAAGCATTCATTGTGAATCAGGTACTAATAGGTGAATAATAGGCACTGCTGCCTTTGAAATTAATCAACTGTGATATTGTGATATAATAAGAAATATATATTTAATCTTCATCCCAGCTCCTGGCAGAGAGCTCCTAAAACCATTATCATTTTTTGAGTGATAGAGGTAAGAAGAGCATTTTTGTTATTTACAAGAAGCCTTTTTTTTTTTTTTTTTTTAAGTAAGCTCTGGGGGAGCCTGGGTGGCTCAGTCATTAAGCGTCTGCCTTCGGTTCAGGGCGTGATCCTGGAGTCCTGGGATCGAGCCCCACATCAGGCTCCCTGCTCCGCTGGGAGCGTGCTTCTTCCTCTCCCCCTCCCCCTGCTTGTGTTCCCTCTTTCACTGACTGTCTCTCTCTCTCTCTGTCAAATAAATAAATAAAATCTTAAAAAATAAATAAAATAAAATAAAATAAAATAAAATAAAATAAAATAAAATAAAATAAGCTCTGGGCCCAACATGGAGCTTGAACTCAAGACCCTGAGATCAAGAGTCACATGCTCTACCACTGAGCCAGCCTGGTGCCCCATAAGAAGACTTTTTGAACCCCTAAATTTATGCTAATGAGGTAACTCATAGAGGATAGCTGCTTGCCAGAGGAAGCAAGTATGTAATGAGAAGGTCAGAACTTTCAGCCTCACTCCCTACTTCTGGGGAGGGCCAAGGAGATGGAAATGGACTTAATCACCAATGGCCAATGATGTAACCAATCGTGCTTACGTAAGGAAGCCCCCATAAAAACCCTAAATGACTGGGTTTGGAGAACTCCTGGATTAGCATACACATTGAGGTGCTGAGAAGGTTGCGATCCCAGTGAGGCCAAGAAAGCTCTGTGCCTCTTCCACATAGCTTGCCCTGTGCCTCTCTTCCATTTGGCTGTTCCCGAGTTCTATCCTTTATATAAACTGGTGATAGTAAGTAAAGTGCTTTCCTGAGTTCTGTGAACAGTTCTAGAAAAATTATCAACTCTGAGGAATGGGTTGTGGGAATCCCCATTTATAGCCGGGTGGTCAGTAGGACAGGTCACAGCCTGGGACTTGTGATTGGCCTCTGAAAGTGGGGACAGTTTTGTAGGACTGAGTCCTCAACCTGTGGGACCTGCCCTAACTGCAGGTAGTTAGTGGCAGAATTGCTTAGGGTGAAGAAAACAACCCACACATCCAGGTCAGAAGTGTGGTGAGTAGAGTAGGAAACAACTTTTCCTTTTCATTGACCACCACTGCTTTCTTAGAAAGTCTCAACCCTGATTTTAATGAAACCACAACATAGTTTCTCTTAAAAGTTTGTCTGAAATAGGTCCAGATAATTCTTTAGGATGAAGGCCCTTTTATCTCAACGTATCTGGGATTCAGCAAGAATTAGGCCACACAGGCTAAAAATTACCTTGAAAATCCGTAAGAATGTTGCCCTCTGCTACATATTTAATACTTATTTCAACACTAAAATATTGATACAGTTTTTATCATCATGAGGGGACAGTTTTTTAATAAACCATGTCATAAAGTTAGAAGTATGTTTAGCTAACAGAAATCCTAAACAGTGGCTTAAATTACAGGAGGGTGGAGATGGCATTTTTTTCACATAACAAGAAGTTTGGAGGTTAACAGTGATGTCAGGGTCAGTGCTTCTACAATTATCTTGTTGCCCCAAGATTGCAAGATGGTTGCTGCAGCTTCTGATAAGATGCCCAAGTTGAAAGCAGTAGGGCGTGAGGGAATCACATGACCACCCCTAGCTGTAAGCAAGGCCTGCAACTTAGGGAACTGTGAGGTCAGGAGTTTCTGACAGTCAAGGTTCTCAAACTTTACCAAGCATCAGGATCCCCCTGGAGCACTTGTGAGAGCAAGGATTCTTAGGCCCCACCCCCAGAGTTTCCGATTCAGTAGGTCTCTCATGAGACTTGAGAATTTGCATTTCTAATAAGTTCCTTGGTAACAGCTGCTGCTGCTGGTCCAGGAACCACACTTTGAGAACCACTGATTTAGGCTAATCGGGATCCATTGCCTGGCATTGGTACAGTGCTGTCCAGACACATAGCCACGTTAGCATTTATAAATGTTTTTGTGTCTATATTTCTGTTTTCTCTCTGCACAGATGAAAATAAAATCAAGCAGGGGCACCTGGCTGGCTCAGTTGGTACGGTATACAACTCTTGATCTCGGGGTTGTGGGTTCAAGCCCCACATTGGATGTAGAGCTTACTTTAAACATAAATAAATAAATAAAATAAAGAAAGAAAGAGAGAGAAAGCGAGAGGGAGGGAGGAAGGGAAAGGAAAAAATGAAAAGAAGAAGGAAGGAAGGAAAAAAGAAAGAAAGGAAATAAGTTCAAGCAGAGGCAAAACCAAGAAGTCTTTGCAGACTCCAGTGGGTCTTCAATGCACCCAGCCCTCTCTTTCCCAAGCCATTGAAGATCTTAGGCTCTGAGACCAGAACTTTACAGCCTTCTAACTTCCATTAAAATCAAGTGGATACAATGCCATGGGCAATACTTCAGCTGAAGTTTATCCTTAAGGTCCTACAGCTGTCTCAGCTTGCATTAATCAGAGTTCAGCAAGAAACAGATGATGCACTCAAATTAGGAATTTTGAGGAGGATATAATAATAAAGGGACTATTTCCAAAGGTGCCGGCAGGGCACCTAAAGCATACAATCTAATCCCCTCGGGCTAGTAGTAGGGAGGCACATTATTATACCTATGCCTGAACGGATGTGGGTAGGAAGGGCTCACAGGAACAGTACACAGAGAGGGTTGTGTGCAGAGTCCTGTGTCAAGAACTCTGACCCCGGTAATAAGTACCCCAACCTCATTCTCCTCTCTTCCTTTGATCTCCTGCCAGGGCTACCCCTTGGTCAAACCCAACTGTACTGTAGCCGATTGATATTATCGATTTATGTTACAGAACAGAAGGGAGAAAGGTGGAGGGACAGTTGGACATCTGGAGGGACAGCAAGAGATATCCAGCACAGACATATTTGAATTTACACCATTTACTTCTAGTTACAGAATTAGTCTTTTTCTATGGTTAAGGGAAAGTCAAATTATAAAACAAAGAAGAAAAATATTAGAAGAGATCTCTAGGGGCGCCTGGGTGGCTCAGTCGTTAAGCATCTGCCTTCGGCTCAGGGCGTGATCCCACAGTCCTGGGATTGAGCCCCATATCATGCTCCTCTGCTGGGAGCCTGCTTCTTTCTCTCCCACGCCCCCTGCTTGCGTTTCCTCTCTCACTGGCTGTCTCTCTCTCTGTCAAATAAATAAATAAAATCTTTAAAAAAAAAAAAAAAGGAAGAGATCACTAAATCAATAGTTCTTGGAGTATGGTCAGAGGACCCCTGAGGGTCCACAAGATCAAAACTATTTTTGTGATAATAGTAAGACATTATTTAACTGGTTCACTGTCATTCTTTGAGTGGAAGACAGAGAGCTTTCCAGAGGCTCTGTAACATGCAGTATTGCAACATACTGCAATAGCAGATACAGAGTCCAACTGTCTTCCATTAAGCCAGAGATTAAAGAGATATGTAAACACAGAAGACAATGTCTCCTTCCTCACTGATATTTAATGTTTTAGAAAATACAGTTGTTTCACCAAAAAAATTCTACTTAGGTGAACACATAATGGGCTTATTTTTTCTTATGAATTAAAAAATATTTTTAAATTTCTCAATTTTAATTTCTAGCACAATAAATGTTTATAGACATAGCCCACACAAACAAAAGCTCTTTGGGTACCTGACGATTGGAAAGGGCACAAAGGACTCCTGAGAGCAAACTCTGAGAAGCACTCTAACTCATATTCCACATAAGGCGGGCTCGAAAGGTAGTCCGGCTTTCGCTGGTTTAATGAGCTGGGGATGAGGAGAAACGGAACAAAAGAAAGACCCAGAAGGTAAAATGCCTGCCTTTCTTATCTCTACCCTCCTTTCCTTTCCTTTCCCTCCTTGTAAAGGTACTTGGTCCAGGGACCACACTTTGAGAACCACTGACTTAGGCTAATTGTAATCCATTGCCTGGCATTGGCACACTGCTGCCCAGAAACATGCCACATTAACATTTATAAACTCTTATGACTATATTTCTGTTTTATCTCTGCACAGATGAAAATAAATCCAAGCAGAGGCAAAACCAAGAAGTCTTTGCACACACCAGTACTCTTTAATACGCCCAGCCCTCTCTTTGCCATGCCGGTACCTTTTCTGATTTCCTCTCCTTACTGAATCCCTATAAGTGCTTTGTGGCTCCCGTCCTAGGACACTTACCCTGTTCGATCTCATACTATGATTATTTAGGAAATTCATTGTTCCAACGTTCTACCCGCTCTGAAGGACATATGCAGGAGCACGTGTGCACACATGCGTGTATGCCCATGCACAGGATGAAAAATTCTTGACCTGGGGTCCACAAAGTCCAAGGGGACTGAATTCACAAGTTTATGAACTTAGGGGGAAAAAAAATTACACATTTATTTTTACTAACCTCTAATTGAAATTTAGCATCGCTTTCTTATAAAGGGAGACAGCGCCGCAATAGCACTAGCAGTAACGATGATTTTATCCCCAACAGAAATGATTGGTGTTTTCACATTCATGAAAGTTGTTGAAGATCTCTCGAAATACATGTACACTCAACACTATTTTGAAATCACAGGAATTATTAGACTCATCACTAGATCTTATTATTGAAAACATTCATAAAGAAGCATATGGGGCTGGCTGGCTCAGTAGGTAGAGCACGCGCCTCTTGATCTCGCAGTTATGGGTTCAAGCCCCATGTTGGGTGTAGAGCTTACTTGGAGAAAAAAAAGCAAGCAAGCAAGCATATCCATTACTGTATCACAGATATGCTTGGATTTTTTTTTTAATAGTTTGATGACTGTTTCAATAGAATTGGTTTCCTTTGAAACTTTGGGACCTTTATGTACTTAAAACCATTATTTGAGAAGGAATCCACAGGATTCACAAAAAAGGACACTTTGTTAAAAAAAAAAGAAAGAAAAGAAAAGAAAAAGAAAGGGGGGCAATAACCCTGCTTAGGCGGTAATCTTCAGTTCAGGGAGGACATTATTCCTTTTGTTATGCATTGTACACAGTAAATGCCCAATGAGTATTTACTGAATTGCATTTGGGGGATTTCAAGTGGTTGACTGGATGTTTTCCTTTTCCTCAGTGTCACCCCGCCGAGGCTGGGCCGGCCCCCACCCCACTTCCTCCTGAGAGAGGAAGTTGATCAAGCTGTCGCCATCCTGCATGCAATCCCCACAGCCTTGGAGGCCAGAGCGGGCTGCCTCAGAGTCAGATGCTCCTTTGTGTTTTAAAGCGAGTGTCATGCACAGAAGATGATCGAGATTACGGTTACAACACAGTGGGTGGTATCAGAAACACTTTTCACTTGGAGCCCAACCATCTTGACGCTGCGAACTACGAAATGTTTAAATGGGCTTGGCTGTGGGAAGCTCTACTCCCAGCCATTTATGTAAGCACTTTAGCATTTATGCCCAAGTTCATTTACATTATTCGTTCGCTTTGTTATGTTTTGTTTTCTTTTTACAATAAACTATACATTTCTGCCAACTCTTCATCTTTCGCTTCGTAGCAGCCTTGCCATTTGCTTATGCAATATGGTGGTTTGCGCATGCTTCAAAAACCCAAAGGAAACCTTGTGCTACTTTTTCCTTCTTTTTCTCCCACATCTGCAACGACTCCTTTCCTGTTTACTTGTCCGAAAGCTCTTTTTCTCCTGCTGTTAAAGCTGCGCAGGAGCGCTGATCTTAAGAATCTAAGCAGCGGTTCAGATGGAGCAGATCTCAAGGAGAAGAACACAGGAGTAAAGCCACAGGTTGATTATTCTAAACAAGAGCCCGGGAAGATAGTCGTAAGAATGAAAAAGTCATGGTGTAAGGGACAATCGGGACTTGAGTGCTATTAAGTTTAAAAGTCTTCGTAAGAAGGCCCACCTGTAATGTCCTTTATATAAAGGCCTTAAGTTTCTGGCAAATAGCAGAGACCACAGCAGTCAGATAACTGGTCTAGAGGCAGGTATCTTATCAAGACCTGGCCACAGAAAGAGTGAAGATCAGGGTTGAGAAATTCAGGCTCTAAAGCCAAGTAGAAATGGGGACAGGAGAGGAAGCCAGAGGGTCCCAGCAGAACAGCCAGAGCATACTAGCAGCAGAAATGGCTGGAAATGAAACCTGCAAGAGGCCAGATGAAGGCTTCTTATATTCTTCCCGCCGGTGACCAGAACTTACTCCAAAGTACGGGACTGGGCTCAAACCTTGGACAAGGGTTAAGGTACAAAGCTACAGAGGGGTTGGGTAGCAAGCACAGGAAACGCCTTCATAGTGAGTTTCCAAAAGCTCCATTGTTGTTTTGTATTTTGTCTGTTTGTTTGTTTTTCAAAAATTTTTTACTAGGGAGATTTTCAGACACACACATAAATAGACTAATATTATATAATGAGCCCCACGTACTTACCCCACAGCTTAAACAATTCTCAACACTTTGACTGTACTACTTCAATTATCCCTCTCCTCAATTTTTTTTTAAAGATTTTATTTATTCATTTGAGAGAGAGACAGAGACAGAGGGCACAAGCAGGGGGAGAGGCAGAGAGAGAAGCAGACTCCCTGGTGAGCTGGGAGCCCAACATGGGGCTCCATCCCAGGACCCGGAGATCATGACCTGAGCCAAAGGCAGATACTTAACCATCTGAGCCACCCAGGTGCCCCTCCTCAAAATTGTTTAAAGATTTATTTATTTAGGAGCGCCTGGGTGGCTCAGTCAGTTGTCTGCCTCCAGGTTCCGGGATCCAGGGCTGTGTAGGGTTTCCTGCTCAACAAGGAGTCTGCTTCTCTCTCTCTCCCTCCCTCTCTCTGTCCCTCATCACTGCTTTCTCTCTCTCTCTAATAAATACATAAATAAAATCTTAAAAAAAAAAAGATTGATTTCACGGGGGGGGGGGAGGGGCAGAGAAAGAGGGAGAAAGGAAGCAGACACCCGACTGAGCTTGGAGCCCTTCCCAGGGCTCCATGTCCCTGAGCCAAAACTACGAGTCTGGCATTTAACTGCCTGAGCCGTGCAGGAGCCCCTCCCCTCAATTTTTCTAAGATTCAGTTTCTAGCCCTCTGATTTCTCTACTATCATCCTCAGAAATGTGCCCCATTCTCATGACTCCAACTATTGTCTCAATGCATTTGAGCTCCAATTTGAAGCAACAGCCCCATCCTTTGCTGTACCTTAATGACCTACTGGATCTGTCTGTTTCAAGGTCCCAACACACTTCAGTTTGTACCACAGTGTTGGTTGCCTTCCCAGCGGCCTCCCCACCTTGACCTTACATCCTGCTATAGAACCTCACTTAGTTGATGTGTGAGGGGAGGTTTAGTTACCTTTCAGCCCCAGTAATTAATCTTAATTAATCTAAGCTGTCCATGATGGTTTCATTGCCCCGTTTTGGGTGACCGATGTAGGAATGTGCATATGAGTTTTCCTTAAAACTCTGTCATAAAGAGTTTTCCTTACTCTCATAAAGGAATATGAAAAAGGTACTCTCTTCCTTTCTTGGAGCCAGCCTACCTACAGTTGTATCTTAGTGATGCCACTCACTAACGAGGTGACTCTGAGCAAATTACTTAACTTCCCTGTACCTCAGTTTTTTCATCTGTAAAATCGGGATGATAGAAGCAACTCATGAGGTCGTCGTAAAGAGCAAAGGAATTAATACATGCAAAGTGCTTAGAACGGTGGCTGCCCTATCAATAGTGCTATTATTGAGCACTATTTATTTTAGCTATTATTATTATTATTTTGTAAGGATGTGATGCTTGGAGCTGTGGCAGCCCCCTTGTGACCATGAAGAGGCAACCTTGAGGATAAAGACCAACTCACTATGCATGAGAGAGAAGAAATGTGGAAAGGACTTAAATCATCGATGATGTCAACTTACTGAATTAAACAACCCTAGAACCAATCTACCCCTGAATTTCTCATTAAGTGAGATAATAATTTTGCTTATTATAGGTGTCTCTTTGGTTGAATTTTCTATTACTTGCAAACAAAAGCAGCCTAATTGATACATGTGCCCCAAATCAGATTTCTTTTTTTTTCAATATTTTATTTTTAAGTAATCTCTACACCCAATATGGGGCTTGAACTTACAACCCTAACATCAAGAGTCACAAAACTTTACCAACTGAGCTAGCCAGGTGCCCCACCAAGTCAGATTTCTTTTTCCCTAAGTTTGCTCAAGTTCGTTGCCTCTGTCAAGGCATCAAAATTTCCCCACTCAGTCTTCTTCATAATTCCCCATATCTAGCCAGTTGCATCATTGTTTCCTTCCAATTTCTTCTTTCCCTCCATTAGCAAAGTTACCATTAGTGGCAAAAGAAAACATAGTGCAACTAATGCCCTGAACTAGTCCTCATGGAAAGTGAGGGGCTCATAGAAAGTGAAAACATTGGTCATAGCCAATTTGTCTTGTTCATAGCATCTAGCCCGTAGTAGGCATTCAGTATATATTTGTTGAATGAATGGATGGAGGGATAGATGGATGAGGCATTTCCCAAGTGAAGATATTCCAGAGAATAATTTTTCAGAGCAAGAAATCTTCCTCAAAGGCACCTGGCTGGCTCAGTCAGTACAGCATGTGACTCTTGACCATGGGGTCGTGAGTTCAAGGCCCATACTGGGTGTAGAGTTTATTTTAAAAAAACACAGACAAAAAAACAAAAAACTTCCTCTGCCAAATAAGTTTATCTGACTAACCATTAAACAAAATTGCTTCAGGACTTCTCAGAGCCTTCAATATGCTTCTATGCATTAAGAGAGGGACTCCACTATCCAGTGCCACCCCAGCTCAATTGGCCATGAGGGGCAATTATTCTCGAATTACCATTTTCTGGAGTTCCACAGAGCATAACTAGAGCAGTCGGTCTCAAGCTGTTTTTGCCAATTATGGCTTCAGGCAGGAGAGAAAACTCTGGAACAACCTATACCCTATATTGCTTTCCTACCTAGGCATTCTCATTCTCCACTGGAAAAATAGTTGGGCATAACAATGAGGTGTCATTCTATGGGAAAATTGGGGGAGATTACTACATAGACATCAATTTTTGCAATTCTAGTATGGCTTACTGATTGTTGAAATAATATGTACATATCATAAAGTCTAAATATTGGAAAATCCCACACTAAAACAGTATTGACGCAAATATACACTACTGCATGTAGTAAATTAATTAAAGCCCCAGAGCAAACTGATAATGATAAGGCTTACCTGGACATGAAATGTAAGAATAGCAACTTTTTAAAGCCATAACTAACCTAAAATCATGCTGGTGAAGCCCTGATAATAAAAGTGTCCTTCCTGCAAACGATGGGAATCTCTACCAGCCATAATGCCCATGATAACAGCTGTGCGCGTACGCCGTCTCCCCAGAAGACCACTGAATTAGTCCCCATTAAACTCTAACAAGTCATAATTCTAGTTTATGAATACCAGAACTTCATAACCCTCAGTAACTCAGTAGGGTTCAAGTAAGCCTTAGTTTTATGTGAAAATGAATGTCATTGGAATTGGCTGAGATAATACCCGTAAGAATCAGACACCATACTTCTGAGAATGACCTCAGTGGGGCCTGTCTAGATTAGTACAATGTGCCAAGAGCCCATCTGTTTATCTTCCTCAAATGTTGGAGGCCACCATGGAGCGCCTAGATTAGTCCGGATCATCATCTTCTCACACTTAAAGGATCTAGTATCTACCAGCAATAAAAGTTACAAACCTGTAAATTAGTAGCTAGCAGTTTAAGGTCTCCATGCCTCTGATGGTGCTCAAAAAGTTATGAAGGGGGGGCGCCTGGCTGGCTCAGTCAGGAGAGCACGTGACTCTTGATCTCGGGGTCGTGAGTTTGAGCCCCACGTTGGATGTGGAGATTACTAAAAAAAAATGAATAAACCTTAAAAAAGAAAAAGTCATCAAATGAACCGGACAGCTACTTTCAATATTTAAGAAAACCTAAAGGAAATCATGCATTTATTTGTCATAGAGTTGCATTGGCCCCATTCTGTGCTTCCGAGTCTGGAATTATACCAATTCAGTGAAGAAATACCAGTTATCTCCTAGTGATCTGAAGTTCAGAAGGACAGTTTTCTATCTTTGGTTTATAAAACATGCTAAAGTCGTCCTCATTTCATGTCTTCACTAATTGAATTCTCCCCATTTTTCAAGTTTAGGCTCAAGATCCCGCAGTCACCAGAGATCTCCCATTACTCTTGAATTCTCCAGCACTGGCTGATAATTTTACTATCCTAATTTCTTAACGAGGGCTAATCCTACTACCAAACACCAGGTCCTTATCTTTGCCGTCACTTCTGAATCAGAAGTGCACACATAGAATGGTCTCAACTAGGGAGAGCCTCAACACATGAAAGAAACTCACTTTTTTTTATTAAAGAGAGAGAGAAGGTGTGTGGGGTAAGGGGAGGGGAAAGGGCAGAGGAGAGGGAGAGAAAGAATCTTTTTTTTTTTTTCCTATTTGTCAGAGAAAGAGAGAGAGAGTGCACAAGCAGGGGGAGCAGCAGGCAGAGGGAGAAGCAGGCTCCCCACGGAGCAGGGAGCCCGACATGGGACTCAATCCCAGGACCCTGGGATCATGACCTGAGCTGAAGGCAGACACTGAACCGACTGAGTCACCCAGGTGTCCCTGAGAGAAAGAATCTTAAGCAGACTCCCCACTGAGCGTGGAGTCCAACACAGGGCTCCGGAGATCATGACCTGAGCCAAAATCAACAATCAGACACTTAACTGACTGAGCCACCCAGGCGCCCCAAAGAAACTCACTTTTTTGGACGAAACTGATTTTAATTTGTAGGACAGTTGATCAAAATTCATCTATTTAATTTATATAATGTGTAGAGTGTTTTAAAAAAATGATGTTAAGCAGAAGCTTGCAGACTAGGTTTTTATCTCCCTAATTTTTTATTACAAATATATTCATATGTAGAGAGAAATTGAAAGAAAATTACAGTGAATATCTGTGTACTCTCCACCTAGACCCAACCATTGTTATCATTTTGCTGTATTTATTTCATCACTCTCCAATTATCTGCCTATACGCATTTTATATTATTGCTGAATCATTTAAAAATAAGTTACAGATATCCTAACACTTACCCCTTAAATACTTCAGTGTGCTTCCCTAAGGAAGCTTCTCCTACCTAACTATAATACCATTATCATACCCAGTAAAAATAATAATTAGTTCAATAATGTCATCTAATACCCAGTTTTTATTCAATTTTCCCTCTCTTGTCCTAAGAATGTGTCTCACATCTGGCTTTTCTCCTGTCCAGGAGTCAATAAAGTTTTATACATAGCATTTGGTTGTTACATTTTGTAGGGGAGGAAAAAGTTTTCCATCTTTGGGGTAGCATGTCCTGGACATCGGCAATCTCTTTGCATGCTCTTCGTCTAAAAGGGTCCCCTTCATTTTTTAATCGCATCAGTTTTTAAAAGACCTAGGCAGTTGTAGAGACAGTTTTGCTAGTGTTAAATAACCATAGGAAAGACATTTTTCCGCTTCCCTTGTTTACAAAAACAGAAGTTCCTGTTCTGAGATTCTGAGCTTTTAAAGTTTAACCTAATCATCAGCTGATACGGTTCCAAATAAAACAGCCACTGACGAAAAAAAGAGAAGACTGAATTTACACAATAAATTCGTTCTGGCAATCACTAGTTAGGACTGCTATAGCTAGTTAATTAGCTGCCATGGGGTTCATTTTCTGCTAGGTAAGAGGGAGATCATAGCTACTTTGCAAGGTAAGGATTACCATGAGATAATTATGTGAATACCTAGCATAGCAGAGAAGCTTAATAAATGCTGGTTTCATTCTCCTAAGTCCCTACTTGTTGTCTAAGAATGGGGTATTTCCAAATTGGTAAACTTCCCAAGTGTGAATCTTGCTTTGAACATTTTGGTGCCAATTCAATTGCAAAACATAAAGTCCATACTTAAGTTTTACACCACATTTTACCTTGCTTTGCTTTGGGTGGTGTTTTGAAAGTAGTATCTGTGCACCTTTTTTTGAGTTTATTACACAAATGATTTCTGAAAAGCACTCCTAAAAATAATTTAAGACAACAATCATTTCTATTTTAAATTGACATTTTAATCTAAATATGTTTTTGGTTTTCTTTCTATTTCTGCTAGCATTGTATCTTTAAAATATGACATTTGGGGCACCTGCATGGCTCAGTCAGTTCAGTGTCTGCCTTTGGCTCAGGTCATGATCCTGGAGTCCTGGGATTGAGCCCCGCATCAGGCTCTCTGTTCAGTGGGGAGTCTGCTTCTCCCTCTGCCTCTGCTCCTTCCCTTGCTCATTCTCTCTCTCTCTTTCTCTCAAATAAATAAATAAAATCTTAAAAAAACATATATGACATTTAAGGAGCACCTGGCTGGCTCAGTTGATTGAGTGTGCAACTCTTCATTTTGGGGTTAGAGATTCGAGCCCCAAGCTGGGTGTAGAGACTACTTAAAAATAAAATCATTAAAAAAATATATGACATTTAAAAAATAATAGAATACAATTTCAAATTACTTGCATGAAGGTATGGACACAGTTCTAATGAACTATCTTTAAAAACTAGGGCACTTGGGTGGCTCAGTTAGTTAAGTGTCTGCCTTCCATTCAGGCCATGATCCCAAGGTTCTGGGGTCGAGTACCACACCAGGCGCCTTGCTCAGCAGGGAGTCTGCTTCTCCCTCTGCCTGCCACTCCCTCTGTTTGTGTTCTTTCTTTATCTGACAAATAAATAAATAAAATCTTTATTTTTTTTAAAGATTTTATTCATTTATGAGAGAGAGAGAGAGAGAGAGAGAGAGAGAAAGAGAGCACAAGCAGGTGGGGGAGCAGAGGGAGAGGGAGAAGCAAACTCCCCAGTGAGCAGGGAGCCCGACGCAGGGCTCCATGCCAGGACCCTGGGATCGTGGCCTGAGCCAAAGACAGCCGCCCAACTGACTAAGCCACCCAGCGTAATATAAGTTAAAAAAAATTAGAGAGATACATTTTGAACAAGCTTTACCATCTTGCTGGTATTGCTCTTGTTAATAAATCAATAAATCTTTGATACGTCTTATTCTAAAAAAATTAAAGGGATACATATTACATAAAATTATAATTTTCTTTTTAAATTTTTATTTATTTATTTATTTTTAAAAATTTATTTATTGTAGAGAGAGAGGGACATCAGGAGCAGGAGAGGTAGAGGGAGAGGGAGGGAAAATCTCAAGCAGACTCCGTGCTCAGCGTGGAGCCTGACATGGGGCTCAATCTCAGGACCCTGAGACCATGACTCCAGCTGAAACCAAGGGTCAGACACTGAACTTGCTGTGCCATCCAGGTGCCCTCTTTTTTTTTTTAAGAATTTTTTTTTTTTTTGGTGGGCAGCAAAGTTTATTGAGTGATAGTAAAGTTTATTGGGCAATAGCACAAAGCTCCCAAGAGAGAGGGGACCCAAGAGGGTTGCCCTAAAGATTTTATTTTTAATAATTTCTACATCAGTGCGGGGCTCAGACTCACAGCCCTGAGATCAAAAGTTGCATGCTGCACTGACTGAGCCAGCCAGGTGCCCCTAAAATTAAATTTTTCTAACAACTAATTTTATAATAGCTAATTAATTATCTTTGAAGTAGAAAGATTCAATAAGTCACTAAAGATTATAAAAAAGAAAATTATCCTTCTCAGAGCACCGTTTTTAAAAAGATACAGAAGAGATAGAGTGGATTATCAAAATTCTCTACTTAGGATCTCTACGTCATCACTATACTTTAACGTTAAACCTGCCACATAAATAGCTAGAAACGGGAAAAAAGAAGCCATCTTTTAAAGCATAGTTTTCATTGTATTATTTTGGAACACAATTGGTCGTTAACAATAAATACAATTTTCAAACGGTATCCTCGTAGTCACCTACCACATGGGCCAACTATTTTGGTGGTTTTGTTAACACCAAGTTCGTGCAATCCATGCCAAGGTAACACCAAATAAAGGTCCTTGTTAATGAATTATATAGGTCACTTCTCGAATGATAATAATAACTTTATAATAAGAAGCCATAAAAGAATGTATGTATATTTTTGTTTCTTACTTCCAGCTGTATTTTCTGTGTGTGTGTTTTAGAAGATTACATACAACTACTGTAGCAATTTTCTTTTACTGTAACTTCCTAGCATTACGTATATTTACTTAATATGGGGTGATTATATCATAAAGTAAGGCACTTTGTGAATTTCAATGGCTACATGAATACGCACAGGTTTGTTCATATTTAGATGACTGTATTCTGGTTTGTTATTAATCACCACCATGCAGGACAACATACAATAGCCAACTTGAGGGCTTAGACATGATTGTGAATGTTTGTTGCAAAATACTTCCTTAAGTAGGACAAATAGCTGATTGACCCCAGGAAATCTAATCTCCTTATGTCAAGCTGAAGTAAGTGGAAGTAGACTGTGCATTGAAAATGCTGTAAGATTAGAGAGAACAACGTCAATTAAAGCAGTGCGCTTTTATAATTTCCCAACATTACAAGAGAACTCACCACCAAGTAGAAGCTAGTAATCAGAAATAAGAGAACTATTTTTAAGCAAATTTCCTACCAATTAGCGACATGAATTTCCTTCTCTAGTCCTGCTGGTTTGCTCACTATGGAACCCCCTCCCCACGTCTCTCATCTCTGCCTATTACAGTCTCAAGGGTCTCACTCTTTCCCGAGCTACGATACTGATGTTTCTGGGCCATGCGATTTAATACTTAATTATATACTGTTTTGTGCTAGTCTTTAATTGTTTTGGGTGTGTTATGCATTCTCTTGTCAACTAGACTGTAGTCCCTGAGGCTAGGACCATATGTCATATTTCTTTGTTAATGCTTTTTATGCTAAACATGGTCGGCACTAAGTAACGTCTTATAGGAAAATCTAAAAATAACCATTGATTTTATATAACTATGGCTAGAACTCAAACCAAAAAAATCTTCATGTCTGTGTGGGGTAAAGGACACTCACTGGGCACCGTTGTTTTCAAATTCATTCAGATCCGCTGGTTACAGTGAAGATAAATCCATTCCAGTTGCCTTAGCTGGATAGATACCTATAATCAGCAGACAGGATGATTTCATGGAACCCAACTGCAAATTGGTGATTAAGATTGAATTTAGGAATTAGAAGGTCAGAAACCAGGCAGTGTCTTTTTCTAAAAGTGAGCGTGGTTTCTCTTTTTTCCATTTCTCCACCCAGCTGCTTCCATCTCACTGTGTAGGTGGAGGCCAGTCTCCCTTGCCTCCATGTGTCTTAGCATGGCTTCTCCAGTAACAACCTTCCATGGTCTTACAAGTCCAAGACCCTTGAGTAATGGACCCAGCCTTCACATTCCATTTCTAAATTTGTGACAGGAAAATACGATTGGCCTGTGATGGGTCACATAGTAATCCCTGGCCCAATCAGCCACCACCTGGGTAGCTAGGATCATGTGGTTCAACATTTTTTTCTCAGCAGGGGTGTGGGAAAAATTCTCAAAGAAGAAGAAAGACAGAAGGCAATTTGATTGATGCAACAACTACAGTTCAAATCTATAGGAAATTGCAACAAATGTTCTCTAGGTGTCTTCCCAGCTCATAACTCCCTTCCTCTGAGAATTACCTGACCCGGGGGGTAGGCCCCCCGCAGACATATTTGTACTAACTGACATTGGACTTCTGGCCAACCGACCAAACCAGTGCGATCACTCTTCCCAAGCCAGGTTAACCTGGTGTTCTCCGGGCAAGTTTGATTTGAGGCCAAGAAACTGCCCCTCAGGCTAGGCGGATTGGTCTTTTGAGAGGAAAGGCTGCAGACTCAGAACTGTTTCAGGACCATCTTTCCCCTCTCTGTGCCCAGGAAAGAGAGAAGAATGAAGCAGACATCCTTTGGAAGTAGAGCTGAGACAGTGGGGCAAGCCCCTCCTGGTTCTTCAAGGCCTGAATACTTCCCGATTCCAGAAGCCCAACCACTTTACTGCCCTTCAGTTCTGTGAGACATCTCCACATTATTTTTTTTTTTCTGTTTACATTAGCTTGAGCTGGTTTCTGTTATTTGCAACCAAAATAGTTGTAACTGAGACATCCAGATTAAAAGTAAGAGTCTTTCCTATACTTGTCCATTGGGACAAGTCAGTCATGTGAAGATGCCAATATTTTGTTGCCATGAAAAGTTTCTAAATTTATCTTGTAGACTCACATATCTGTGTGGCTATACAGTGCATCTGTTGGTGACTCATGAGGATTAAATAGTATGGGAGGCTGACTCGCAGTTGGGTGTTATATGATTTCTTGAAAGAGAACAATTTATGAAGGAAAATTGGCCTTGAAATTTTCTTTTTTTTTTAAAGACTGTACGTATGTATGTATGTATTTATTTATTTATTATTTGAGAGACAGTGAGACTATGAGAGAGAGAGCATGAGCAGGACAGAAGGAGAGGGAGAGGGAGAAGCAGGCTCTCCACTGAGCTGGGAGCTCGACCTGGGGCTCCATCCCAGGACTCTGAGATCAGGACCTAAACCGAAGGCAGACACTTAACCAACTGAACCACCCAGGCGCCCTGGCTTTGAAATTTTCTGATCATTTACTGTACGTCTGGGTTTTTTTTTTTCCATTTTTTTCTTTTCAAGTTATTACTTAAATTCTAGTTAGTTAACATATATGGTAAAATTGGTTTCGTATATGTCTGTTCCTATAACTGATGCTCGTTAACCGTTTTCGAAGCACGTTTACACACATTCTCTTATTTGATATTCACAATGATCCTCTGAGCAAACATCATCTCAATTTCATAAATGAAGACGCTGAGGCACACAGAGATCAAGTGATTTGGTCGGTATCATTAACCTAGGAAGGATACAACACAAACTCCTGGCCAGTGATCTTTATGTACTTCTGACCTGCATTCAGTCTGTCTTCCTACAGCCAGGGTACGTATGTGTGTACGTAGGCAGCTAGGTATTTACAAAATCTCTCTTTTCTATTGAAGTGTTAAATAGGTACAGACAAGTACCCAAATCATAAGCGTACAGCTCAGTGAATTATTGCAAAGTGAACATACCATGTCATCACCAATGGGGCATGAAAGTGGATATGACTAGCGCCTCCTTTCTGCCTCCTCACAATCTCTATTCCCTCCCTCTTCCCAAAAGGAAATCACTCTCTTCACTTTTAACCCCATAGATTTGCCTGTTTTCAAACTTTACATAAATGGAACTGGGCAATATGGATACTTGTGTTCAACATTTTTATTCTTATGCGACGCATCTACTTTGTTGTACGTGACTGTAGTTCATACATTACTATTCTTTTTTTTTTTTTAAAGATTTTATTTATTTATTTGACAGAGATAGAGACAGCCAGCGAGAGAGGGAACACAGCAGGGGGAGTGGGAGAGGAAGAAGCAGGCTCATAGCGGAGGAGCCTGATGTGGGGCTCGATCCCCTAACGCCGGGATCACGCCCTGAGCCGAAGGCAGACGCTTAACCGCTGTGCCACCCAGGCGCCCCCATACATTACTATTCTTATATAGTATTCCATTCAATGAATATACTACAGCTTATGTTTCTAACCTATTATCTATCGATATTTGGATTGTTTTTAGTTTAGGGCTATAATGGATGCTGCTGCGAGGAGCCTTCATGAGCATATCTTTCGGTGTACCACATTCATGCCCTATTGAGTAAATACCTAGGAATGAAATTGCTGGGTCAAAAGTTCAAATTTAATGGCTACTGCAAGGCAGTTTTCCAGTGTGGGCGTATCAACTTACGCTTCCACCCCACTGGTAGAGGAAAACTTTGGCTGTTCCATAGTCTCATCAACACTTGTTATTTTCTACTTTTAATTTAAGCATTCTGGTGGGGCGCCTGGCTGGCTCGGTCGGAGGAGCATGAGACTCTTTGATCTCGGGGTTGTGAGTTCAAGCCACAGGTTGGGTGTAAAGATTACTTAAAAAGAAAATCTTTAAAGAAAAAGCATTCGGGGCGCCTAGGGGGTGCAGTTGGTCGAGCATCTGACTCTTGGTTTCGGTTAGGGTCATGACCTCATGCGCTGTGGGATCCAGCCCCAGGTCAGGCTCCGTGCTCAGCAGGGAGTCTACTTGAAGATTCTCTCTCCCTTTCCCTCTGCCCTTCCCCCCACTCATGCGCACATGCTCGTGTGCTCTCTCAAATAAATAAATAAATAAATAAATAAATAAATAAATAAATATTTTTAAAAAATTGTTCTAGAGGCAGTTGATTGGCTCCGTCAGTAGAGCACGTGACTCTTAATCTTGGGGTTGTAGATTTGAGCCCCACCTTAGGTGTAGAGATTACTTAAAATCTTAAAAAAAAAAAAAAAAGCATTATGTGTGTGAATGATATACATCATTATGGTTTTAATTTTTTCCCCCCTGATAACTAATGAGCTTGAGTAGATTTTTATGTTTATTGGTTATTTGGATATCTTTTTTTGTAAAGGGCTGCTTTCAAGTTTTGCCCGTTTTCTCTATTGATTTGTAAGAATTCTTTATGTATTCTGAGAAAGATACATTACCCTGTGTAATATGCATTGCAAATATCTTCTCCCCTTCTGTGGTTTGCATTTTCAACCTTGAATTTTTGACATCAAAGAAATTATAGCATCTTATTTGCACTTCTCTGCTTCATTAAAAAAGGTAATGATTTCAATTATTTGGGATAAAATCCAACCAAACAAGATGCTCAAATGGCACTTCTCTCTCCATTTTGGCTCAGCCCCGAAGCTGAAAACAACACAATGGTCGATCAGTACTCTCCAGTCACTCTGGATCTGCTAAGAGCATGTAAATACCTCTGGCTTTCATGAACCCACCACTGACCTTGAAAGGATAAGGAGTTTGATATAGAAAAGACAGAAGAGTGAGGATTTCTTTGGAAAGAGCTGTCTCCTCCTTCCACCTTCACATGAGGTCAAGAAGGAGCACGCACTCACTTAACTCAAACCAAATGAGAGGTGCCTCAGACTTTCCAGAATTTTTGCCCTGGAGTATCAGGAAGAAGGACTTCGGGTCTGCTCCTTGGCAAAGCTGAAGGTTGCAGAGTCTGAAGCCTCACGAGCTGCAGGACTACATTGGGTAGAAAGGGGACTTTCACTTGCAGAAGGCAAAGGGGAGTAGGGCCCAGTGAACGAAGGGGAATCCATTAAAAGCACTGGCCTGAGATCACCTGAAAAGGAATCTTACCTCCTGGCCCCGCAGTGGGTGAAGGAACCATCAGAAGTCCAGGTTTGAGGGAGTTATTAAAAACTGACAGCCAGGGATGTGTTGTCAGCATTAGGGAGCTAGAGTCAGTCTGTGGAGGGAGAGAGGGAACTTCTGAGAAAAAGTCTGGAGAGAAAGAGTCAGCCTTGGAGAGCCTCCATACCCAGAGGGCACTGATGCCAGATGTCACAGAATACAAGACTGTTTCCCTTTCCCCCTAATCCTCTTTTCCCCCTGGCACAGGGTGGAGAGAGAGGTCAGCCCTAAGCCGTTGGGGGGGCGGGGGGGGGGAGCACTGTTGGAGGAAAGGAGCAGCTGACAAGGCACCTCCCCCACGCAGGTTCTGGGGCCTCAGGCAGGCCTGAGCTGGGGCAGCAGAGGAGGGTTAGCTCTGAACATGCTTGGAATTTTGAAATTGCCCTTGATGAGACTGGGGTTATGTGATTAAAAGCCTGGACTGGAATCTTCTCCAAATTCTCTCCTCCCCTGTTTCTATTCCAATGCTTCATCCGTCTACTGAGTTTTCAACTTCAATTCTTACAATTTTCATCTCCAGAAATTCTGTTTGGCTCTTTATCACATCTGCCTAACCATTTTTTGTAGTCTTTTGTTCCTCACTCATAGTTTCAAACCCCGTTTTTATTCTTTAAATATATGAAACCCAGTGCTTTTATGTGGGGGTCTGACAATCGCAATTCCTGAAATCTTTGCAGATCTGCTTTTTCTGTTTTGTTTCTGCTCCCTCTTGCTTCGAGTGCCTTATTTCCTCGCGTTGTTAGACTTATTTCACCCTGAGCTAAATTGTTGGCCTTGGCGTTTTATCTGTGGAATTTCTTTGAGGTCCAGGTTGAAACTGTAGTCTTCCTGCCTGTTGCCTGGGGGAACTAACAACCCTGCGAGGACTTCAAGTTCAATGGTCATCTGAGGTTTCAAACCTCTCAGGGAACATGACTTTGGATTGAAAATCCACCGGAGGTCAGTTTGGGCTATAATTGCTCAGGGGAGGTTTTTCTATGGTATTGTTCTCAACCAGAAACAAGTTCAAGACAGGCAAGTGTCCTGCTGTCTACTTCTGAGTGATAAATTTGTTTCTCTTTGGGACCTCTGTGGTCCCAGCTTTATTCAGATCTGCTAGTAGATACTCTACTTGGGTAGGCCCTAGCCGTGATTTCCCGTCCCCCCTACGCTGTGCCGCCATCAAAATGGAAGCCCGAGGTCACCAAAGTTCTTCAGAAGCCTTAAGGCTAAGCCGGCTTCGGTGCTTACTTCACCTCCCAGAATTCCCACTTTCACTTCATTTCTGGCCTTGGTAGCTTTGCCTTGTAACATGCCAATCAGCATCACATTTGAAATATTGTTTTTCAATAATTTATTCCAGGTTAAACCTCATGTGGGGTTTACCAAACCTCTTAGAGCCTTCTATTTGCTCACCAAACCTGTGTTACTCTCCTCCTGGGCGCGCTTACTTCTGGAAAGACTCCCTGCTCAGTGGGGAGACAGCCTGCTTCTCCCTCTCCCTCTCCCTCTGTTCACCCCCCTTCCACTTGTGCTCTCTCTCTCAAAAAATTAATTAAAAAAGGAGGAGGGCAAAGGATTTTTTTGTTCTTTCAGAGTAACTGGATATGTGGCTGAGTTTTTCACCTCGCCAGGGACACTTAACTGAAACTGGTAATGACAAATAGGGCTACTTTCATAGTAGCTACAGATGGCTTTAACATTTCTTTTTTCTTTTTTTTTAAAGATTTTCTTTATTTATTTGACAGAGAGAGACAGCCAGTGAGAGAGGGAACACAGGCAGGGGGAGTGGGAGAGGAAGAAGCAGGCTCCCAACAGAGGAGCCTGATGTGGGGCTCAATCCTAGAACGCTGGGATTACGCCCTGAGCCGAAGTCCGCTGCTTAAGGACTGGACCACCCAGGCGCCCCGGGATGCCTTTAACATTTCTAAAGAAACATTAAGAAAGTGATAGCACTTCACTGGGGCACCTGGCTGGCTTAGTCGGTGGGGCATGCAACTCTTGACCTTGCGGTCCTGAGTCCGAGCCCCGCATTGGGCATAAAGATAACTAAAAAAAAAAAAAAAAAGTGGCAATAGGGCTTCTAATCTATTGAAGTAATTGTGCAGAGGAGTGAGTTTGAGCCCTCAGTGAAACGGGACTCTCACTGCCATATATTTAATACAAGCGAAGGCTTGCCATTCTAGTGCAAGGGGGTCCAAGACAACCGAGATCATCAGTCAGGCTGGGGATGTTTAGTGCCTGCAACTTCTCTAATATCTACAGTCTCTCTCAGCTTTTCAGGCAACCCCAAGGGGGTGGTTTACCAGCTTCTGGGGGAGAGAATGATTGGCTGCTCACCAAAGCTGTGTCCCTTTGCTCCTAGACCACACTTCCTAGCCTCTCTTGCAAATTGGTGTGGTCTAAGTTTTGCCCAATGGAATGTGGGCAAAAGGACATTGCAGCACTTTCAGCCTGGCCCGTAAAACTCTCCTGCATAGTTACTGGTGAGCTACAGCTGTTGGCTAATGTACTTGCCCTTGCTTCTCCCTTGCCCCTGGTGGAGATACTCTGTGTTGACTCTTTCCATCTGCTGAGCCTCTTCGTTCAACCAGACCATCAGCCAGGAAGGTTGATGTGGCAAAGACACAGGACTTAGGAACGCTGAATAACAGAGGGTTTAAGTGGCCCCTTCACTCTGCGGATACCTCATCTTGAGTCTGGTTATCCACTTCATTCTCCCACCTCTTGCTGTAATGTTTAAAATTGATTCAATAAACCATGTAATTTGAAAACCAAAACCAAAACCAAAACCTGCATGAACTTTCTCTTTTGCCACTGGAAGCCAAGGACCCTAAGGCTCTGGAAGATGGCAGACCATGAGAAGAAAAAACAAAAATCTGAGTTATCCAATAGAAGGCCATTTGTTAAATGTTAATTGGAATTTGAGAGAGAAATTAAAGTGTATCAGGACATTGAGATATTAGAGTTTCTCTGTTACTGCAGCTATTGTATTAACAGATATAACCCAGGTCTCTCGGAAATTTCTGCAAAAACCTAATGTGGTTGGAGGACCTCATTAACAACCCTGGTCATCTGGATCCAGCAACCAGGACTTGGATAGAACGCTTTACTCTGCCACTGGTCCCATCTTGCTACATTGTCCACAGGGCTGTGATAATGACTGAGGACCACAAACACAAAGTTTCATTGCAACCAGGTAACAATGATAAATTCCGGGGCGTGTGTATCATTTATCTCTGAGGCCAAGAAGGGACCGAGCTAAGCAAGCCAGGCCAGGGTCCAGCAGTTACACATACTGATAAAAATTGGTTTTCTACATGTAACTGAATAACTGGAGTTGCCATATGGAAGGGCGTTTGTGTGGTATACCAATCCCATTCAAAAAACCACGCTCTGACTCTGGAAACCCTGAAGATTGTTGATCTTTATCCCAGTGAAGTAGGAATTTTACACAATACTTTCACACACTGAATGGGTCAGGGTACTTGGTGGAAAATAACAGAAGCCAGTTCTTTTGAACTCAAGCAAAAACAAACAAACAAAAAAAAAAAACAAAAATAAATTCCTAAATTATAAAGGAGAGCTTACATACTAAAAAAAAAAAAAAAGAAAAGAAATCAGATGAACCCTACTCAATACATTGTCAAGAACTACAGAAGGTAAGGTTGAATGAGAACTCCAAAACCACAACATAGGCTAGTTACATGTCTTAAAAGTGTCACTCCAGGGGCACCTGGGTGGCTCAGTCAGTTAAGTGCCTGACTCTTGATTTCGGCTCAGGTCATGATCTCAGAGTCATGGGATCGAGCCCCGCATCAGGCTCTGGGCTCAGCATGGAGTCTACTCGTCCTTCTCCCTCTGCTCACCCCCTACTCACACATTCTGTCTCTCTCTTAAGTAAATAAAATCTTTAAGGAAAAAAGTGCATATATTTTAAAAAAAGTGTCACTCCCAGGATTACTTCTTTTTTTTCCCCCCAATTTTAAATCCAGTAGAGTTAACATGCAGTGTTATATTTGGGTGAATACTTGTTAATATAATGTCTGTAGTAACAGAGAAACTCTAAAATCTCAGTGTCCTGAGACACTTTCATTTCTCTCTCAGTCAAATTCCAATTAGCATTTAACGAATGGCCTTCCATTGGCTAACTCAGATTCTCGAGTTTCTTCCATCTCATGGTCTGCCATCTTCTGGAGCCTTAGAGTCCTTGGCTTCCAGTGGCAAAAGAGAAAGTTCATGCAGGTTTTGGTTTTGGTTTTCAAATTACGTGGTTTATTGAATTGATTTTAAACACTACAGCAAGAAGAAAGAGAATGAGGTAGATAACCAGAGTTAAGATAAGGTATCAGCAGGGTGTACACTGAATGTACAATACAGTGATTCAAGTCTATAAATGTATTACTCAGTGCTCATCAAAATGGGTGTACCCCTTCCCCTATTTCCCACATTAATTCCCCCCTCCCCATTACATATTAACCAAAGTGGAGAAAACATATTTTCACAAAGGAGGGATGTGGCAGACACCACTTTAACTAAGTGATCTATCTTAATTATCACTCATGTCAAACTGACATTCGTCTTCCGAAGCGATAAAATGGAAGGATACAGCATCATCTGCGTAGTATAAATTTGTGAAAATATTTAGCCTGAAACTAATTGGGGGGAATAATCAGGCAATTCCAGATTATGGGACATTGTACAGGACAACTTGCTGGTAATCTTCAAAATTATTATTATTATTTATTTTTATTTTTTATTTTTAAAGATTTTTAAAAATTTGTCACAGAGAAAGAGAGAGACCACAAGCAGGGGGAGAGGCAGGAAGAAGGAGAAGCAGGCTCCCTGCCGAGCAAGGAGCCCAATGTGGGACTCGATCCCAGGACCCTGGGACCATGACCTGAGCCGAAGGCAAATGCCTAACCGACTGAGCCACCCAGGCGTCCCTTATTTTTATTTTTTAAAGTAAGCTCTATGTCCAATGTGGGGTTTGAACTCACAAACCCAAGATCAAGGGTCACATGCTCTTCCAACTCAGCCAGCCAGGTGCCCCAGTGAACAATTCAAAAAATCCGAATATGTATTAGATAATACATTGTATAAATGTTACATTTCTGGAATGAGATAATAATAACATTGTAGTTATATAGCAGAATGTTCTCATTCTTAGGAAATATATACTAAGTATAGGTAAAATTCTATGGCATCTATAACATACTTTCAAGTGATATAGCAAAAATTAAATGTAGGTAGCCACATAGACAGACACGGACAGAACAGCAAATGTCTCCAAAATTAACAACAGGTGAATCTAGGTGAAGGGTATATGTGTGTTCATTGTACTGTTTTTTCAACTTTTTGTAGGTTTAACATTTTCAAAACAAAAACTTTGGGAAGTTTATTTATTTATTTATTTATTTGAGAGAGAGAGAGAGAGAGAGAGAGAGAGAGAGAGTGAGAGAGTATAAGCAGGGGGAAGGGGCAGAGGGAGAAGGAGAAGCAAACTCCCCACTGAGCAGGGAGCCCAATGTGGGGCTCGATCCCAAGACCTGAGCCAAAGGCAGACACTTAACTGACTGAGCCACCCAGGCGCCCCAAACGTTGGAAAGTATAAATAAATTTGTAAGGCATCTGAATTGTGCCTAGGAATTTACACGGAAGGTATAGGTAGTAAATTCTCCTGGGGTGGGTCCGTGGGCAACCACCATGCTAAATGTTCATGTTAGTCTCTGACAAAACTCCTGTAGCTTCTTGTGGGTATGGTATAACTCAATAAAAAGTTTTAAAAATGAGAGAGGAAAAAGAAATCACCAAAAGTCACATAGCTTACCAGTGGCAGAGCTGGGATAGAAACTCACGTTCTCACTTTTTTCCTCTCTGGAGAGCAAAAAGTCCAGAGGCTTGCTATGCCCCCAAGTCAAATAATCTACTTCACAATTTTGCAGAAGGCCAATCTTGCAAATAATTTTTAAATCATTCCTAAGTGCTAAAGATAGTTACAGAAAAAAAGGAAAAGCATGCTTTCGAAATACTGTATTATAAGCTAAGCTTGAGAATACGCTTGGGATTTATAAGAGGATTTGAAGTATTTAATAAAACAGTTATTTAAAAGCAAGAGAACAAGAGGCTCTTTGATATGGATTTAATAAGAGTTTAGGAACAGTTAGGAAAGACTCACCTCCAGGTAGTCTAATTAATATGTTGGATTTGCTGGGGAGAAATTAATTGCTAAAGTGGAGAAATATTCTGAAAAATTATGTTTTTAGAAAGGTCACAAGGGGTGCCTGGGTGGCACAGTGGTTAAGCGTCTGCCTTCGGCACAGAGCGTGATCCCGGCGTTGTGGGATCGAGCCCCACATCAGGCTCCTATGCTGTGGGCCTGCTTCTTCCTCTCCCACTCCCCCTGCTTGTGTTCCCTCTCTCGCTGGCTGTCTCTATCTCTGTCGAATAAATAAATAAATAAAATCTTTAAAAAAAAAAAAAAAAAGAAAGGTCACTAAGTCTTACAGTAATAGACCTTTGCATTTTCTCCCAGTCTTTCAAACTTCTATTCTCAGACCTCTTCTCTTTGCTCTTTTTTTCTTCCTCTCTCTCTTTGTTCTTTACCAGCACCTTCATCTGCCACTTCTCCTTTAACCAAGAACTCCATGCAAATATCTCCTAAAATCTAGATCTCTGGTCCTAGCCTCTTGCTAGGCCCCACAAGTACATTTTCAACTGCTTCTAGAATTGTGCAAAAGTATCCAGTTAACATCTCAAACTCAAAACAAATTCATTATTCTCCCTTAAACTGGGGCCCCTCCTTCTGATTTCTTTGTTCCTGACATCATCATCTTCCCAGTTACCTGCTTTACAAAACTTTGGGTTTTTTTCTTTTTTCTTTTCTTTTTTTTTTTTTTTTTAAGATCTTATTTATTTATTTGACAGAGAGAGAGACAGCCAGCAAGAGAGGGAACACAAGTAGGGGGAGTGGGAGAGGAAGAAGCAGGCTCCCAGTGGAGCAGGGAGCCCGATACGGGGCTCAACCCCAGGACCCCGGGATCACGCCCTGAGCCGAAGGCAGACACTTAACGACTCAGCCACCCAGGTGCCCCTTGGATTTTTTTTTCTAATCCCACCTTCTCCTCTGCCCTATAGATTTAGTCCTGTTCAAAATTGCATGTACTCCTCTTGCACAGAACCGCTTGTCTCTGCCCCGGTCTTTCCCTTCCTGTTATCTATTCTCATCACTGGTAACCCTCAGTCACGGAAGCAGGATACTATTGACATCTGGACAGGATCATTCTTCATCGTAGGGGTTGTTCTGGGCATTGTGGGATGTTTAGCGGCATCCCTAGTCTCTGCCGACTAGGTGTCAGTAACACTCCCTCGGTTCTGAAAACCAAGTATGTCTCTAGACACTGTCAAATGTCCCCTGAGGAGCAAAATCACCCCTAGTTAGAACCACTGCGATAGCCTAAATGATTGCCATAGCCTTCTATTAGAATCGTCTTCCCACTGGGGCGCCTGGGTGGCTCAGTCAGTGAAGCATCTGCCTTCAGCTCAGGTCATGATCCCGGGGTCCTGGGATCCAGCCCCTCACTGGGCTCCCTGCTCAGTAGGGAGTCTGCTTCTCCCTCTGCCTCTGCCTGCCACTCCCCCTGTTTGTGCTCTCTCTCCCTTTCTCTTTGTCAAATAAATAAATAAAATTTAAAAAGGAACATCTTCCCATCTGCAAGGAGTCCCACCGTCCATTTATTCTAGACATTGTTACTGGTTTACTCTTCTTACGGTTTAACTCTGATCATACTATTTCCTTGTCCATAAATGCTTAGTAGTTCCCTACTGCCTACGGAATAACGCACAAATTCCTCAGCTTAGCATTTAAGCCTCCTTTTCATATGGCCCTAACCTAGGTCTCAAATATAGTTCCCACTGTTTCTATGTTCATTGTTTCAGCTTTGTGACCTCTGAAACTTTTCTTAGAGATTTTTTTCACTCATTATTCAGTCAACAAAACTTTATCGAGCAACTATGAAGTTTAAGTGCTACGTTGGACACTGAAGCTATAAAGTGAGACTCAGCCCCTTCTTCACAGAGTTTAGCTCAGAGAGCCGAGATGAACAATGATCTGAACACCAGTGCTTTTGGCCTGCCTGGTAGTCCCTTCTACTTCTTCCAGCAACAGGGCCTCCCTTTGCTGTAGGGACCCCTTCCATGAGATTCAGGTGGGGCTGATTCATCATTCACCATTTTGGAGATGAGGAAACGGAGGCTTAGGAAATTTGATGAGGAAATTCAGACTTGGGGGAAGTTCAGTGTAATTTCCAAGTGACCGGCACAAGGTCACACGGCTGATGAATCACAGAGCCAGAACTTGAAGGCAAGTTCTAACTATTTTAACGCCAGAGTCCACATGCTTGACCATTATGCTGCACTGAGTCTCTATTAAAAAAGTCAAAGGATTTTTAAAAATTCATGTGTGTGTAACAACATCTTTTCTTCTTCCTTTTTCTAAGGTTTTATTTATTTATTTATTGTATTTATTTGAGAGAGAGTGTGCGCACGCGCACACACGAGTGGGGGGGGTGGAGGGCAGGAGAGGGAAACGCAGACTCCCCGCTGCGCAGGGAGCCCAATTTGGGGCTACATCCCAGGACTCCAGGATCGTGACCTGAGCCGAAGGCAGATGCTTAACCGACTGAGCCATCCAGGCGCTCTTCAAAGGATTTTTTAAAACCAGATTTTATTTATTTAGAGAGAGCACATGAGTGGGGGGAAGGGCAGAGAGAGAGAGAGAATCAGACTACGCTCAGCCTGGGGTCCCACACAGGGCTCGATTCCACGACCCTGAGATCAAGATCTGAGCCGAAATCAACAGTGAGACGTTTAACCCACTGAGCCACCCAGGCGACCTGAGAAACCAAAAGATTAGTGTCACGATTGCAATCTACTGGGCATCAATACCTCAGCTGCCAGAAAGCTCAGCCCGTGCTTGTGCTGGGGAAATAGAATTAAAAACAAAATCTCCTCTCAATTGAGAATAGCTCTCCACAAAAATAGAAAAAAGGAGAAACTTGAAATTTGAATAAGCAATTAATCAGAAGGTGACGCAGAACACAGGTAACCCTCTACCGGGATTGCAAAGACAGAAAGCAGTGTCCCTCTTTTGTACGGCTGAGTGGACGTAACCCGTTCAAGACTATTTGACAGGTTTTGCAATTTGGAGTCTCCTGACAACCGAGACTCATCTCCTTCCAGCAAACTGGGAGATTGGGTTTTATCTTCTTTGAGGATAAGAAAACATTCCTGAGTTGTAAGATTGGCCAAGGCCTTGTTTAGCCATTAAATAGATGTACATACATTTGAAAAGAACAAAGAAAATAATTCAGACAGAAAAAGGAGAGGGGGAAAGTCTCCTTACTCAGTTCTCAGCGGGGAGAAAATTTGCATTTGCCCTCATACTTGTTCCAGCCTTTAAGAAGATCAGCCAATATTTTCAAGCTGACATTATGCACTATATTTTTACTCCATTTATTTATATTTAATTTTATGTTGCTTTGTAAATTTTTTAAAGTCATTTTCTTGGACTGATATAAACTTTCTTTCTAGAAACTCACATTTTTCTTTCCCTTTTTTTGGCCAAGAGGAGGATTGCAATAAATCTTATGAAACGATGGATAGCTTTCAGCTCCGAAGACTTGGGAGCAACTATGAAGCTGTTGAGGTTCAATCCATCCACCACCAGACAAGCATCAGGCAGGAGCCAGCCATCAGGGCCCAAAGAATATGGATGAGCCTGCCCTCTTGGAGGTCGAGAACAATCATGTACCAAAGGAATACGGAGTAGAGGATATATTCAAGTCTATCTTATTACTGACTCTCAAGCTTTACAGGTAAACCTTGAAATAATGCTTAGAAAATTATTAATCCACCTATTTCTTCCTTTTTATTGTCAGCTCTACTCTTAATTTATTTTTATTTTTATTATTTATTTTTTTAGGAGATTTTATTTATTCATTTGACAGAGAGAGAGAGCCAAGCACAAGCAGGGGGAGCAGCAGAGGGAGAAGAAGAAGCAGGCTCTCCACTGAGCAAGGAGTATGACTCGGGGCTGGATTCCAGGACTCCAGGATCATGACCTGAACCGACGGCAGACGTTCAACTGACTGAGTCACCTAGGCGCCCCTAATTAATTTATTCTTAAAGTAATCTCTGCACCCAACATGGGACTCGAACTCACAACCCCGAGATCAAGAGCTGCATGTTCTACCGAAGGAGCCAGCCGGGAGCCCCAGTCAGCAGTCCTCTTAAGGGAAGTATACATGTATCTTTCAAATGCTCTCACTGGGATTAATAACTGACAAAAAGAAAGCAGCATTCACTCTGAACAAATGAATGAAAAGTCATTTCCAAGCGTAACTAACATACAATTCACCAAGATAAGATAGGGCCTAGGACAGAGACTTGAGATACTGAGTAACATTTAACCTTTGACAAAAGACCAAAGGAGGCATATTAAAAATTTTTTAATTTTACATCGAGTACAATCAGGCAGCATCAAACTGGAAGTGGTTAGGAATGCCCCACCAATTGGGGTGATGCGGGAGAGCTAGGTTCTTGTCTCATGGAATCAAAGAATGAATCCCACAGACAAAGGAGACTGAGCAAAGTGACAGAAGTTTATTAATCAGGGGGCGCCTGGGTGGCACAGCGGTTAAGCGTCTGCCTTCGGCTTAGGGCGTGATCCCGGCGTTATGGGATCGAGCCCCACATCAGGCTCTTCCTCTCCCACTCCCTCTGCTTGTGTTCCCTCTCTCACTGGCTGTCTCTCTGTGTCGAATAAATAAATCTTTAAAAAAAAAAGTTTATTAATCAAAGATACAGGAAAAGCTCTCGGGAGTAAGAGGGGTCCCGACAGGGTTGCCAACGAGGGCCTTTAGGGTTGGTCTTTTATAGAAAGCTAACCAGGGAACTTAAATCCTTTTAACATCTCTATTGATAACACTTTCAATGACTTACTTCCTTTTTATTCTTTGGTTATTCTTTGTTGATTATAGGTGATTATCATAAAAAAAAGACACCCACCTCATATGCCTAGGGCAGGGTGGTCTGGTTTGTTCCCTTATCTCTGGTTTCCCCGCACCTCCACATTTCTGGGCTTTCTGTGAGCCTGATCACAGAACCCCATATCTCTCTCGACCTAGACCCACCTAGGGGCTCCAGGAGAGACTTTCATAGAGAAAAGAGAGAAGCAAAGTAAGAAAATTACTGATTCTAAGCTATTGGTTATAGCTTAGAATCTAGACGGCTGTTTGTGACTGGTTGTCCTGAGGTTTCCATTTCTTAACTTTGAGACATTTACAGGTTTAGATTTTGCTTTGCTTACATAATGCCACTAAGGCATTAGAACCACCTGTCTAGTGGCCGCCTTGTTCAATTAACGTAACACTTTTTAGAGTAACCTGGAGGCTGGCATTCGACTGGAGTTTAGTGGTCTGATCTGAAAACTCTTAGAGAGTCCCAGACTTCTGTGTTAAAATGCAAACATTTCTAGCAGGGATCTCACTTTGAGCCTTTACCTGTAAAGTCTTCCTTAACTTTTGGCGATCAATTAATAGCTTTAAAAATATGAAAGGTCGTCACATGACTTGAGAGTGTGGGGAGGTTGTGATAAACTAGGGATTCTTTTTTTTTTTTTTTTTTAAGATTTTATTTATTTATTTGAGAGAGTGAGCACAAGCAGGGGAAGGGCAGAGGAAAGGGGAGAGAGAGCAGCAGACTCCCCGCTAAGCAGGGAGCCCAACATGGGACTTGATCCCAGGACCCTGAGACCATGACCTGAGCAGAGGGCAGACGCTTAACCAACTAAGCCACCCAGATGCCCCTAAACTAGGGATTCCGAAGGAAAGACACTACCTGAAAGGAAAACAGCCTGCCTGCCAAGGACAAATTGTCGTTACCTGTTCTGTTGAGGGTCGGACCTAAGACAGAAATGGGTTGAACCAGGCAGTGTGGCCAAGGTTAGCTCTGGGCCACATTTTTATGAGAATGGAACTTGCTTTCTGCACCTCTCGGTGCCTCAACATTGATTTTTCCTTCCCTCAAAGCCCCGGAGCCCTCGCACAGCTTCTCCCACGCCCCACTCCAGGGCAGAGCCATGCAGGACCTCCTTCTCCCACCTTCCCACCTGCCTACTTTGCATTTTCCTCACATCATAACTTAACTGTCTAGTTACTCAGGGATCTGATAAATCAGGAGCCTGATGGATCCTTCACAGGGTTAGGATCCAGTTTTATTCACTCATGTTTCCCTAGCACCCCACACCTAGAGGCTGTACAAGGACGATGCTGGGTATGTTGATACATATTAATGGCAGACCCTAGCATAAAGTGTTTCCCTCCTGAAAGCCAAGATTTGGAAGAAGATACTTTAGAAGAAGGTGGGCCTCCATTCTTCATGTCTCCTTTTCAGGAGAACTACCAACCCCATCCCAGATTCTCCTGGGGCTGGAGGTGTCTTGGTCACTGCTTGGATGTGAGTAATAAAAAAGGGAAAGACAGGGGCGCCTGGGTGGCACAGCGGTTAAAGCGTCTGCCTTCGGCTCAGGGCGTGATCCCGGCGTTGTGGGATCGAGCCCCACATCAGGCTCCTCCGCTATGAGCCTGTTTCTTCCTCTCCCACTCCCCCTGCTTGTGTTCCCTCTCTCGCTGGCTGTCTCTATCTCTGTCAAATAAATAAATAAAATCTTTAAAAAAAAAAAAAAAGGGGGAAAGACAGTAAGCCCCGCCCCCCCCAGGTTCCCATACGGCAGGGGGAGGGGAAGTGGGGCAGGAAGGCTCAGGGAATAATGAAACCAACGGGCATTGCTCTAGAGATCAGAGGACAGTCTGGTACCCTCTGTAACCTGATTCCAGCATTTGCTTTTAATTTAGCCGCTATTACTGTAAATTTATTAAAAGGAAGTGAAATCTTCACATTTGTGCTTACTTGACACTTAACCAGAATCTGGCCCATGATACTCTCAGTAAAAGGAATTTGAATAGTTAACGTTGACTATGTGCTTACATCTACTTCACCAGATTTTGACCCGGAATACTCTTGGTGCTGTTGTATCTCACAGAATGTCCTAGATATACTGTGATCTTGTTTCTAATAGCTGAATAAACTAATCCCCATAAAGCCACATGAGTGCCTGTGATGTATTACAAGAATTGGGATGTTGTCGGTAGGCAACTGCAATAGAGCTACCTGCTGACTCACTGAGCTGGTCTATTTTTAATCCAATGAGCAAAACTTCTATTTGGTGTGACCTTATCTGAATGCTATCTTCTGTAGAGCTTGTAAAAACTACACCACTCAGAAAAAAAAAGAAAAAAGAGTTGAGGAAATGTTCATTTCCATTACTTCCTGACAAAATAATTATGCTGCTTATTCAGTTGGACATCAATCTTTTAACTAGAGATCAAGTAAGTGTTGCCTTAATAAAGACAGACTGGCAGCCAGGTTGTGAAAACAAAACAAAATGAAAAAAGCTCAGTAAAACCAAGTTTCTGTTTTTCTTTGAGAATTTATCTTTTTTTATAAGAATTACTGGAAACGCGTTAGTCATGGTGAAAATCATATTGTTATTTTACATATACTTCTCTTACTGGTACAGAAAAATGAAACTGACTAAGGTCACCACGTGATACCGCCTTTGATAGTCCCAAATTAGATGAACAACTGGTTTTGTTATTGACGGAAAATGTTCCATCGAAAGTTTGAAACTCCTGCTGAAAAGGGAACCCAAAGTGTTTGCAAAACCACTGCTAAATAGAAATACCGTGGAGGGGGAAAAAAAAAAGTCTTGTAATTGGGTTCCATTTGTTAGTGATTTCCTTTTCAATTTCCACAAGAAAAGAAATAATTTGATGCTAATTGCTTGGAGAGGTTGAGAGAGGGGTCGATGTCCGGTGTTAATTTTCTCTTGGTAAGAAAATCACGCACATAATACTTTTAGATCCAGGAGAAACCCTTGTTGTACAATTGTGTCGGATGAGAGGACGTTAGTTTGATCAGATCTGAGAGTTCGGGGCCTAATAGGATTCATTACCGAATCACTATTTCAGAGAGATTTCCTTTAACAGACTCCAGTAAGTTCACATAATCATTATGCATCTTGTGGCTGAGAAACACACTTTCCTGGCCATAGCCTGTGGGGGTCTGGTTCTAGGAACCCTATTTCCATGTTTGAGTCATACCTACCAGCAGTATCTTTAGCTTTTCCCACTGCTTTTCTAGAGTTAAGGCTCTTCTGAAAACTATAGGGAGTAATTTCTCAGGAAGGTAGAAGACCTTAAAGGGTAGTTAAGACTAACAATGGGGGGAAAAGACTAACGATGGGAAAGTCTTTTGAATTTCTCTCACCTTCCAAATTCACAGTGCATATTTGTGTGGTCAAATACAATTCAAAAATCGACATTGAAAGTTACTTCTACCTTTCCCTGTAGGTACTGCAAGTTGCCTATCTCAAGTTGAGTCTCCCCTTCTTCCTTACTCGTGGAAATCCAATCTGTTCACAGTGCTTGACCACTCAATTAAAACTATTCACATCTCTGTTCATCTTTGCAGCGGGGGCGTGGGGGGGGTGGTGGCCAGGCAACCCAGTTCAGCAGAAAATCCGAGTGACTTTTACTAGATGGAGTTTCCAGAGAAACTGAGTCCAAGGGACATTTGTTGAGAAGCTACTGTTTTCCTGATTCAAAGGGCCAGACTCAGCTGGCTTAGGACTACTGTCTTCCCCTGTCTCTTTCCCCCATTCTTCCTACCTAGACCATGAATTTGATGCCTGGAGGTAGAATATCCATCTTGTAACCCCTGAGGACAAATCCTATCCTACCACGCAGGCATCCGTGAGCATCAGCCCGGACGACCAAGCTCTATGATTGCCAAATCAAACACCACTTACCCAGTTACATTAGTGCATGAGACATCTTATACTAAAAACTAATTCACTGTGTGTCTGAAATCCAAATTTAACTAGATGTCATGTATTTTTGTTCGGCAACCTTCCTGCTTCTAGATTTCTTGCTATTTGAAAACATTAAAATTCCATTCGGTTAAACTGCTACTACAGTCAAGGTTCTAGTACATGCAGCTTAGGTCACCCCCTTACTAATACACTTTTAAAAAGTAGTTATATTGGGGCGCCTGGGTGGCGCAGTCACTAAGCGTCTGCCTTTGGCTCAGGGCGTGATCCCAGCGTTCTGGGATCAAGCCCCACATCAGGTTTCTCCGCTAGGAGCCTGCTTCTTCCTCTCCCACTCTCCCTGCTTGTGTTCCCTCTCTCACTGGCTGTCCCTCTCTGTCAAATAAATACATAAAATCTTTAAAAAAAAAAAAGTAGTTATATGAAGGGGTGCCTGGGTTAAGCATCGGTTAAGCAGTCGGTTAAGCATCTGCCTTCGGCTCAGGTCATGATCTCGGGGTCCTGAGATCGAGCCTGCTTCTCCCTCTCCCTTTGCCCCTCCCTCCAGCTCGTGCCCTCTCTCTTTCTCTCTCTCTCTCATAAATAAAATCCAAAAAAAATACTTAGGTCAAAAAAAGTTATTAATTTTAAATTAATTTAGATTTTTTTCTTAAAGTCCTAATTTTAGATTTTGACTATTTGGAATTATGAACTACGTAACATCTTCTTTCTTCAAAATCGCAATACAGATACAGTGATTATTAAATTAATTAAACAAGGAGGCCATCACTCTGAAGTAGTTCTGGTGCTTTAGGGGCATTATGCAAACAAACCAAAACCCAAGCCTATCAATGCCTCAAGGTTAAGAAATCCAAACCTACGGGCAACCAATCACGCACGGCCAACAAGACTTTCCCAAATAAAGCAGCTGCTTAAGCTACAGCTGATCCGATCACGTTGTTGTCTTGCTTCCACCCCTTCTCTCTACAATTTTTTCCTTAGCTCCTATCGGTGGAATACTTTCTGGTTTGGCACTCCTGATTGATTTTTGCTCAAATAAACTCTTAAAATTTTTTACGCTGCCTCAATTTATCTTTCAACAGTTGAAATGATTCGGCATTTGTTCCACCAGCAATTGGTCCTTGAAACTTAATAACATTAGTAAACGGAATTAAATTTGTTTGTCCATATGATTTACCAAACACAAGCACAAAGATTTAAGGCAACGATCCTAATTTCAAAAAATGACACACATGAAATATAAATAAGTTAGTAATTTCCAAGGGGTCTATTATTCACGGAATAATTGATATATTTCTAGATTTGCTTGTATTCTTTACTGCACTTCTAATACCAAATGACTCAAATTATTGAAGTCAAACTGACTGATGCAATTTTTAGCTGCTGTACTTATCACCACGCTTCAGAAAGCCAGATCATCAAGAATGGAAAATAATACGGTTTCTACCCTCAAAGAGTTACAATCTTTTGAAGGAGATGAAACTTAGCAGGAGTCAAGTCCTTAAGGATGAAAAATGAAAGACTAATATAAAAAGATAAATTACAGTTAAATGGAATATTTTTTAAAATGCCAAAATAGACAATGCATCTAATGGACTGTTAGGATGAAAATTATTGGGGAAGATTTCATGGAGAAGGTGGAATTTGTGATGAGCCTTGAGACTGATGCCAGTAGGAGGTATCCGAGCGCCCAGAGGGGTCCCGTAGGACTAGCCAAGAGGGTCCTTGGCTTTTTGAAAGATGGAAATCAGATGTGAGCCAGCAGGAGGTGAAAGCAGAGTTTATTGAAGATATAGATAGATGGATAGATAGATAGATAGACAGACAGATACAGAGCATCCGTGAGACTCGGAGACAAAAAGAGCATGAGTCTCGTCTTTGCTTGGGGTCTGCGGTTTTATTGTGGTCTGGTAAAAGTGTCCCCCTAGGCATCCAGGAACTGGTCGGAACCAGGACAGGGTCCAGGTATCCTTCGTTAGTCATTCATTCCCTGAAGTCAGGGGTCTTGGCATCAAGTTGTTTAGAGTCACTGGTCTTAGAGAATGTTCATGACCCTTCACTCCTTAGATGGTCTCTATAGTCCTGGAAGACTCCAAAGATAGCATTAGCTCTTTGTCACTTACAAGGAGGACATGTGCTGTTCACATTACAAGGCATGTGTACGGTAGGGGGATGGGGGTACAGGTCCTAGCAAGAATAGAAGCCAGAAAAGGAGCAAAGAAAAAACACTGCTTTTTATTGGGGTCTCTTCAGTTTCCCTGTCTCAAGATTTGTCAGATTCATGTCTGTGATATCCTTTTTTTTCCAAAAAGAATTTTTAAGTAATCTCTACACTCAACATGGGGCTTGAACTCACAACCTCAAGATCAAGAGTCATTCGGTCTAGTGACTGAGCCAGCCAGCAGCCCCCCTGTGTATATCTACATAACATCTCTTACTTAGGGCCAAGAATCTGCTTTGCTAACTCCAGGGGATACCCGCCACTTATATCTAATGCTATGGCGATGGTGTCACCTCCATGTGAGTCATGTCCCCTGGAGTTGCACAAGGAAGCAGCACTGTTAACCATTCTATAGCAGACCAGAGCTTACAGGTCCAGGGTCTGATCTGTCTAAAAGCAGTTTATACAAGTGTAATAAATACAAAGCAGTAATAAATCTGTTGTTTCCATGAGTATCCCAGTTGTATGCTCTGTTCCCTTGTTCTCCAGTCTCTTCTTCTTCTTCTTCTTCTTCTTTTTTTTTTTTTTTTGAGGTCTTATTTTTAAGTACTCTCCACACCCAACATGGGGCTTGAACCCACAACCCCAAGATCAGGAGTTGCACCCTCCACCAACTGAGCCAGCCAGGTGCCCCAGTTCTCCAGTCTTAAATAGTTCTCCAAATTTCATTTACCAGCTACAGGTTTAAGTCCTCTCTTGCAGCTATTTATATCACACTGTGTAAAATAAAACTCCTCATTCATAAAATGAAGATGATAATAAACCTTGTCCTACTTATATAAAAATAATTTCCTATCTGCAAAATGGGGCCATATATATATATACACGTATATATATATATACGTGTATATATATATATACATAAAAAATACCCTATTAATTTCACAGTGCCGGTTCTGAGCATGAGACGGGATACTACATAAAAGCAGATTGAAACTCAAAGTATGACACGAAACGGAGGCATTCCCATAGTTCTGCCTCGCACTGACTAGCATTGGAACCGAATCATTTGTAAGAAAAGCATCCAGTTGTCCAGTACAATATGTTTGGCTATAAAGGGGTGTGATATTTACTAGCCTGGGGACCCACCAAAACGTTTGCACTACATTTTGTGTTTACTGTTCTTACGAATAGCCGTTTTTAAAGGAGTTGCCAAAAGCCTATGCAACTGGTGTGACTACTTAGGAGCCCGCCTGTGATTTAGTGTTTAAAGCAAGACGGTGAATTCCAGCTCTCCTCTCTTACGGTGCTCCGTTTCGCATTTCTTCCCACAAAGGGGGACATTGTTCAAAGCAGAATTGTAGATAGAGCACTTTTCTTGCAGATACTTTCTTTTTTACCTTTTAGGCTGACTGCAGTTTGAATGCTTTTGGTATGATCACTAGAATTTTCTTCTCAGAAGTGAAAGGGGTATCGTAATCCTATTCTGGGGGATGAAATGCACTCCCCTGCAGGGACCATAAACCCGGGTTCCTGTCCCAGCTCTTGTGTGACTTTAGGTCAATTACCTCTCTTTCTGGGGCTTCAGTCTCCTTCTCTTCAAAATTATTGCTTTAGGAGCGCCTGGGTAGCGCAGTCGTTAAGCGTCTGCCTTCGGCTCAGGGCGTGATCCCGGAGTTCCGGAATCGAGTCCCACATCGGGCTCCTCCGCTGGGAGCCTGCTTCTTCCTCTCCCACTCCCCTGCTGTGTTCCCTCTCTCGCTGGCTGTCTCTCTGTCACATAAATAAATAAAAAAATCTTAAAAAAAAAACACCAAAATTATTGCTTTAAAATTTTTTCTTTTAATTTTTTCTATGTAATTAATTTGAGGGGAAAGAATTTTATTGAGATATAATTAATATACCATACAATTCACCCATTTAGAGCGTATAATTCAATGGTGTTTACTATATTCACAGATCAGCGTAACCATCACCACAGTCAATTTTAGAACATTGTCATCATCGCAAGAAGAACCCCCTTATCCTTTAGCTATCAGCCCTCTATTCCTGCACACTCCTCACTGCCCCTCTCCCCATCAAGCAATTGCTAATTAACATTCCGTCTCTACTGATTTCCCTCTTCTGGACTTCTATGTGAGTGGAATCATATAATGTGTGGTCTTTTGTGATTGGATTCTTCCAGTGAGCTAATGCAGTCAAGTTTCATCCATGGTATGGAATGTACCAGCTCTTCATTCCTTTTTCAAGGCCAAATAATATTCCATTGCATGGCTATATTATATTTTGCTTATTTATGTGTCTGTTGACAGACATTTGAGTCGTTTTCACATTTTGCTATTCTGAATAATGCTGCTATGAACATTCACATACAAGTTTTTGTGTAAACATATATTTTTAATTTTCTTGGGTATATACCTAGATATGGAATTGCCAGATTATACATTAATTCTGTTTATTGTTTGAGGAACTGCTAAACTGTTTTCCAAAAGTAGTTGGACAATTTACATTCTTACCAGCTCTATATGAGAGTTCTGATTTCTCCTCATCCTCACCTACACTTGTCATTACTTGACTTTTTGATTTCTAGCCATTTAGTGGGTGTGAAGTGGTATCTCATTGTGGGTTTGATTTGTATATCCCTGATGACTACTGATTTGAGCATCTTTTCATATACTAATTAGCCATTTGTTTCATTTTGTTTTTTACTTATTAGCCATTTGTAGATCTCCTTTGGAGAGATGTCTATCGATCTTCTCCCATTAATGTCATTATTTTTTAGAGAATAAATAACGAGAGAAAAAACTACCTAAGAAAACTTTTTTTAAAAAGATTTTATTTATTTATTTGACAGAGAAAGCAAATGAGCACAATGAGGGAAGCAGCAGAGAGAGAGGGAGAAGCAGGCTTCCTGCCAAGCAGGGAGCCCAAGGCAGGGCTCGATTCCAGGACCCCAGGATCATGACCTGAGCCAAAGGCAGACGCTTAACCAACTGAGCCACCCGGGCGCCCCACTAATAGACTTTTTAATGCTTGAAGACAAAAATATAAATAACTAAGGTAACTACAGTTACCCGGGGCGCCTGGGTGGCTTAGTCAGTTAGTGTCTGCCTTCCACTCAGGTCATGATCCCAGGGACCTGGGATTGAGTCTCACCTCGGCCTCCCTGCTCAGTGGGGAGTCTGCTTCTCCTTCTCCTTCTGCCCTTCCTCCTGCTCATTCTCTCTCTCAAATAAGTCTTAAAAAAAAAATCTTTAAAAAAGATTAACCTTCTGGCTTTGTTTGTTTTTAAGCACATTTATTGGCAAAACTAAATTTAGTACTAAATCCTTCTGTTTTCTCATTCTGTAATTTTTGTAGTAGTTACCCTATTAAAACGGCATATATGATAATCAGTGATCTAGTCCAGCATTCTGTTTCAGGTATCAAAGATTCTTTGTGAGGAAATATGGTCATTTTCTATGGCGGTGGTCCTCAAAGTATGGTCTGCCTCCCTGTCACCAAAATCCTTCAAGAGATCCACGAGGTCAAAACTATTTTCCTAATAATATTAAGACATTTTTTTGCCTTTTTCATTATGTGGACATTTGCATTGATGGTACAGAAGCAATGGTGGGTAAAACTCCTAAGGTCTTAACACAAATGAAAGCAGCTGGGCCATACTGTAACAATAGCCATTATATTACTCACTGCCAAGCACTAGCAGTAAATAAGTAAGTAAATTAAATTTAAGATGCCAGTTTCAGTTAAGAAGTCCTTGGTGAGGGATGCCTGGGTGGCTGTTGGTCGAGCATCAGACTCTTGATTTCGGCTTAGGTCGTGATCTTGGGGTTGTGAGATCAATCCCTGAGATGGTCTCTGCACTTAGCGCTTAGTCTGCTGGAGATTTTCTCTCTCTCTCTCCCTCTCTCCCTCCCCCTGCCTACCTGCTCCTGTTCTCTCTCTCTCTCTCAAATAAAATTAAAAAAAAAAAAGAATGTCCTTGGTGAAATAGTAAAAATTCTTTTTTTTTTTACAAGATTTTATTTATTGATTTGAGAGAGAGTGAGCGAGAGAGGGAGAGAGCACAAGCCAAGAGGAGAGGTAGAGGGAGAAGCAGACTCCCTGCTGAGCAGGGAGCCCAATGTGGGACTCGATCCCAGGACCCCAGGATCATGACCTGAGCCAAAGGCAGACGCTTAACCAACTGTGAGACCCAGGTGCCCTGAAATAGTAAAAATTCTTAATTTTACTAAGTCTTGACTCTTGAATACATGTTTTTTTTTTTTTGAGTATACATATATTTTTTAAAGATCTGTTGAGAGAGAGAGAGAGCACGGGCAGGAGGGCAGAGGGAGAGAAAGACTCTCCAGCGGATGTCCCACTGAACATGGAGCCGGACACGGGGCTCCATCTCGGGACCCTGAGATCATGACCTGAGCTGAAACCAAGAGCTGGAGGCTCAACTGATTGAGCCGCCCAGGCGCCTCTGAGTCCATGTGTTTTTGACACGATGTGTGATGAAATGGGAAGTACACGTGAGGCCCTTGCGCTACATACTGAAATAGGGGGATATCTTGAGGAAAACACTTGTTCTTTGAAATGCAAGGAACCAGCTGCTTTTTCACGGAGCTCTATTTTGACTTAAAAGAATGACTGGTAGACAAATTATAGTATTCAAACTTGGGTATTTGGCAGACATTTTCTTTAAAATGAACAAAGTGGGCCTGTCACTTCAAGGAAAACAATCGACAGTATTTGTTGCCAGTGATAAAATTTGAGTTTCACGTGAATATTAGAATTTTAGGAACCTTGTAACTGCCACCGTGAGCTTGACAGCTTCCCGGTATTTAAAGACCTTTCCAGTGATATCAGTGGTGATATTAATGAATGTGATTTTTGGGGTTTTGTATTATGTTCTGTGTCAACATTTCGAAGATCTGAATAACTCAACGAACCATTATTTTCTGAATGAAAATGCATGATGTTATAGAATCATGCACTGGTAAGATATCTATTCAAAGGATGAGATAGGGGAATTGATCTTAATATAACAGAGTATGAAAAGATCAGATCTCAGATTGCAAGTAACCTTTTTTTAAAAAAAATCTGTGCAACTAACCTTTAAGAAACTACAACTTGTCAAGTTTTGGTGTAATACCAAAGAAGAATATCCATAATCATCTGAAAAGACTATTAAAATCCTTCCCTTTTCCAATTGCCTATGTGAGGCCAGATTATTTTAAATTTAGTTAATTAACTAATTATTTTTTTTAAAAAGTAAGCTCCAGGGGCGCCTGGGTGGCGCAGCGGTTGAGCGTCTGCCTTTGGCTCAGGGCGTGATCCTGGCGTTACGGGATCGAGCCCCACATCAGGCTCCTCTGCTATGAGCCTGCTTCTTCCTCTCCCACTCCCCCTGCTTGTGTTCCCTCTCTCGCTGGCTGTCTCTATCTCTGTCAAATAAATAAATAAAATCTTAAAAAAAAAAAAAAAAAGTAAGCTCCAGGCTGCACGTGGGGCTCAAAATCACAACCCTGAGATCAAGAGTCATGTGCTCTACTGACTGAGCCAGCCCGGCGCCCTTTTAGCATCGTCCTTTTAGTATATCTGCATTTCTTCCTCTTGTAATTACCTGTTTTTTAAAAATAAACTTTACAGCCAATGTGGGGCTTGAACTCATGACCTTGAGATCAAGAGTCACACGCTCTACGGACTGAGACAGCCAGGAGCCCTGTGTGAGGCCAGATTTTCTTCATGTGTTTCAACCCAAACATTTCAGAGCAGACCAAATGCAAAAGCAGGTATTAGAATCTATCTTCTATTGAGCATGACATTATGGAGACGAGCAAAACAACAGCAACCACAACAAAAACCAATGCCGTTCTTCTCTCCAAAAACTGTTTTTGCTTTGGATGTGGGACTTGATCCCAGGACCCCGGGATCATGACCTGAGCCGAAGGCAGATGCTCAATAGACTGAGCCACCCAGGTGTCCCTAATCTTTTTTTAAAGATGTATTTATTTATTTTAGAGAGAGAGAGAGAGTTGGAGACCGTGGGGAGTGGTAGGAAGGGGCAGCGGGTTAGGGAGAGAGAGAATCTCAGGCAGGCTCTGTGCTCAGCACGGAGCAGAGGTGGGGCTTGATATCATAACCCTGAGATCATGACCTGAGCCAAAATCAAGAGTCAGATGCTTAACTGACTGAGACACCTAGGTGCCCCAAAAGTACTTTTTAATCTTTTTATTTTTATTTACTTATTATTTATTTATTTTTAAAGATTTTATTCATTCATTTGACAGAGAGAGAGACAGCCAGCGAGAGAGGGAACACAAGCAGAGGGAGTGGGAGAGGAAGAAGCAGGCTTCCAGCAGAGGAGTCCAATGTGGGCCTCGATCCCAGAATGCCGGGATCATTCCCTGAGCCGAAGGCAGACACTGAACGACTGAGCCACCCAGGCGCCCCACTTTTTAATCTTTTTAAAAACCGCTGCACACATAGAGGAATATACTTGTATGGTACACTGGGTAAACAGAGGAGTCTGTTCATGACCTGAGTTGAACAATCTAGAGGCTCCCAGCCCCCAGCGCCTACCCAAGAATCCGAAGGATAAGGGGAACGATATCTGGTATCTTGTAAGTCATTCAGAGACTGTGACGCTCTGCTTATCACATCCACACACATTCACACACATATACACACACATCAACACATATTAACATGAATTCATATGTTCACAGCAAACACATCTTCATTCCTGTTCCCAGAAAAACTGTATTGGTCAGGATAAGCTATGCTGCCCCTTGGTAACAAAATAAATCCTGAATTCTCCGTGACTGTTAAGGCTGAACTGTGTCCTGCAAAATTCCTATGTTAAAGTTCCCACGTCTAGGACCTTTGTATGTACCATACTTAGAGGTCCGGAAAGAGGTGCTTAAGTTAAAATGAGGCCATTAGGTTGGGGCCCTACTGCACTATGGCTGGTGTCCTCATAAGAAGATGGAAGAGATACCAGATACCAGGAAGATACACTCGACACCCACACGAAGCAAAGGCTATGAGGCAACCCAGCAAGGAGGTGGCGAGCTGCAAGCGCAGGAGAGAGGCTTCAGGAGACGCCACTCCTGCCGGACACCTTAGCTAGCCTCCAGATCCACAAGAAAACCCATTGCTGGTGGATAAGCCACCCAGTATGCGGCACTTCGTTGTGGCAGCCCTTGCAAACAAATACATTGGCTTGATGCAACAATGAGCTATTTATTTTTTTTAAAGATTTCTTTATTTCTTTTAGAGAAAGAGTGTGTGCAGTGGGGGGGAGGGAGGCAGAAGGAGAGAGAGAATCCTCAAGCAGACTCACCATTGAGCCTAGAGCCCGATGCAAGGCTTGATCCCAGGAGCCCAGGATCATGACCTGAGCCAAAATCCAGAGTCGACCGCTTAACTGACTGAGCCACCCAGGTGCCCCTATTTCTTTTTGCTTTAAAAGCTTTCATTCTTAAGTAATTTCCACACCCAACATGGGACTTGAACCCACAACTCCGAGATCAAGAGTTACACGCTCCACTGACTACACCAGACAGGTGCCCCCCAAAAGTTATTTCTTCCTTGAAGTCCGAAGAAGGTTGGTGAAGCTCTCCTCCATTTGGTGACTTAGGAATCTAGGCTCCAAATGAAACAAAACAACAACAACAACAACCAAACAAACAACCAAAGGAATCTAGGCTCCATCTCTTGTGACACCACCATTTCAATATGTGGTTCCATCCCCATCACTCCCAATCTCAGACCAGAAGGGGCACACAACACGTCACTTCTGCTCTGTCTCCTGCAAAGAACTGGTCGCATGGCCCTAACCTGATAACAGAGGAGGCTGGGGAGTTGGGGGAAGCATATGGAATATTGGGTGAACTCTTCTTTTGATACAAAAAAACCTTTTCAAAAACATGGTTAAAACAAATTAGTTCCCCAGTTACTCAGATTGTCTCTTAGTAAGAGTAATAACAGACCTATTTATCCCATTGTGGAAAGTAGGACTTTATTAGGATTTAATTACAAACAAATGGGAATTCTTCCCATTGTTCAAGAAAGTACGTGCTGACTTCTTCCCTTGTGTTACTTTTAGCCCTCTTGAGATTTCTTTTATGGTTTGGCTTTCATCATTGAGCATGGAACTGCTTTACACTTCTGTTAAAATGTAGTTTTCAGTGAAAATAAACTCTTGGGCAATCTTAGGAAAACATTAGGGAAAACGAAAACACTTACTACTTGAATTCAGATCTGTTCCAGAACACTCTCTGTACCAACTCCTAACTCTAGAGACTACCTGTGAAGACACTCCCTTGGGGAGCCTGCCTGGCTCTCAGTGGGTGGAGCATGGGACCCTTGATCTTGGGGTTGTAAGTTCAAGCCCCATGTTGGGCGTAGAGATTACTTACAAATAAAATGTAAAAAAAGAAAAAAAAAGACCTTCCCTCAATAATCATCCCATTCCTTCCACCACACACACACACACACACACACACACACACACACACACATTCCTCCAGTCTTCTTTTCTGAAAACTGGGGGTTTTTTGCTCCTACCAAAGCTACTTTTGAAAAATATTTTATTTATTTATTTGAGAGAGAAAGCAGAGAGAGAGCACACACATGAGCAGTGGGGAGGGGCAGAGGGAAAGGAAGAAGCAGACTCCCTGACAAGGAGGATGGGGAGGGGGTGGCTCCATCCCAGGACCCTGGGATCATGACCGGAGCCAAAGGCAGGTGCTCAACTTACTGAGCCGCCCAGGACCCCTATGTAGGGTTTATTGACTGCCTACTATACGCATGGGGCTGCGTGATTTTATATCCGTTACTTTATTTAATTCAAGCCATAATCTTATGAAATAGGTAAAATTATCATTCCCAGTTTACAGATGAAGAAACTGGGGCTCAGAAAAGTAACTTGCCTAAGTTTGAACAGCCAGAAAATGATACTGAGCCCAGCACAGACGGACTCAACCACAGTGTTTTTCTTTCCTACGTGTATAAGAAAGAATGTAAAGTTGGGGCTCCTGGGTGGCTCAGTCGGTTAAGTGTCTGCCTTTGGCTCAGTTCCTGATCTCTGAGCCCTGGGATTGAGCCCTGCATCGCGCTACTTGCTCAGGGAGAAGACTGCTTCTCTTCTCCCTCTGCCTCTCCCCTGGTTTGTGCTTTCTCTTTCAAGTAAATAAACAAAATCTTTAATAAAAAAAAGGAAAAAAGAAATAATGTCAAGTTTAGAAGACTAGTTGATTTAAAAAAAACACTAAATGTGTTCAGTGGTTGCCAGCAATTGAGCTCAAATGTATATCCACTCAACAAGATTGAAAATACACATTTTTAAGTTAAAAAATTGGGGAAGTACAGAAAATATGAAACAGGAAAAAAAAAAACCCTACCTCGTATTGTACCATCGTAAACCAAAAAGTTAAGAGTTTGGCATATTTCCTTCCTATGTCTATCTTCCATGTATTTTCCCATACACAGTTTGGTCTCCTGCACTGCTCTCATTTACCATTATAACATAAGCCCTTCTCCATTAAAAACTTAGAGACAGCTTGAAGTTTTGTGAGTCGGTATTAGTTTGTATTGGTTAGGATTAACTTCAGCTGTGAATGAAGAAAAGCCAAACAATAGTGCATTAAAGTTTATTTGTGTCTCAAATAAATATAGGCAATTTGGGGCTGGTAAGATGGCATCGTAGGATCATCAGGGACCAGGCTTCTGGATTTTTGCTGCTTCTCCATCCTCAATACACAGCTTCTACGTGATGGCCCAAGACGACTTCTCCAGCTCCAACTATCGAGGTCCCAGGCCATCAGCAGAAAGGTGAAAATGGAGAGAAACAGCAGTTTCCCTCTCTTTAAGGATGTTTTCTAGAATTTTCTCCTATTATATTCATATCCCATTAGTCAGAACTTGGGCACGTGATCACATTTAATAGTGAAGGAGGCTGGGAAACATCATATTTTTTTTCCAAGTGGCCATGTACTTGACTTACGATGAGGGGTTACACCCCTGTGGAATAAGGAGAGATGAATTCTGGAAGGCAACTAACAATCTCCGTGTAGCTGAGATCTTTGTTTTTCTATAAAAATTAATAAAGTTGATTTATGAGTTTATTTATAATCCTTAAGACATCATAAGCTCTTTGGAAACACTATATCTTGACTAAGACATTATTCTATGTATATTTTTTGCATTCCTCTTCCATCCCCAATATCTAATGAAATACATGACATACAGTAGAAACTCAGTAACAATCTAAGCTCCTTTCTGACGATAAATGAGAGAGAATAAGCATTTTTTCACCATCTGCCATGTCTTACCCATTTTACTTCACTGTATCCCATTTTCCCTCTATGAGTAGATATATTATTTCCTCTGCATACGTAAAAGACTTTTCTGACTCACATAATGAGAGATCAAACAGCTGGCTTGAAGTCACACAGCTGGGACTCGGCAGGGCTGAGGCCTGAGCCCAGGACTGTCTAACTCCCACATGAATCTGTCTTTCCTGTAGCATAGTATCAGAGCTCAGGACGCCATCAGGAAGAAATTAAAAGTTCAGAGAAGCAGGTATTTTCACCTATAAAACGACCATAAATTTACCATATATGATTATTCGTGAAAAGCACAAATCCCCTCAATTTAAGAACTCCTTTTAATTTTTAGTTCTTGTACAAATTTTTTTTTTAAAGATTTTATTTATTTGACAGAGACAGTGAGAGAGGGAACACAAGCAGAGGGAGCAGCAGAGGCAGAGGGAGAAGCACACTTCCTGCTGAGCAGGGAGCCTGATGCGGGGCTCGATCCCCAAACCCTGGGATCATGACCTGAGCCGAAGGCAGACACTAGATGACTGAGCCACCCAGGCGCCCCAGTTTTTAGCTCTTGTATCAGATTATGGTTTTCCTAATAAGATCTGAAAAGTGTGCATTTGTTGGTTTCTTCACACACTCACAAATACTTCTCAGGGACCACTACCTTCCCAGCACCCTGCCAGGAGACAGAGATGAAAGAACCGGCCCCTACCTGTGAACGGCTTACCTGGCGGCAGGACAGACAGGTAACTGGCACCAGAAACACACTGCAGTTCTTTGCCTTAAGGGCAATGCAGCCTAGGGGAGTCAGGGCCGCATTCCTAACGGTGACTCTTAAAGAGCTTTTAGAACAATTCTAGAAGCATAGTCCAAATTCAACTAGGCAAAAGAAGCGTGTGTCTGTGCAGGGCACAGAGAAGAGAGAATGTGGGACATTGACAAAGTAGTTTGGAAAACTGCTGTATCACCTGAGCTTCGCTGCAGACCTTAACAGTGCAGATTTCTGCCTCCACGTCCCACAGTTTTTGATTCTGTAGACCTCAGACAGGACCCCGGAATCTGTAATTTTAGGAAGTGGCGATTTTCTTTTCTTCCTCTTCCTTCCTCTTTTCTTTCTTTCTTTCTTTCTTTCTTTCTTTCTTTCTTTCTTTCTTTCTTTCTTTCTTTCTTTCTTCTTTCTTTCTTTCTTTCTTTCTTTCTTTCTTTCTTTCTTTCTTTCTTTCTTTCTTTCTTTCTTTCTTTCTTTCTTTCTTTCTTTCTTTCCCCTTTCCTTCCTTCCTTCCTTCCTTCCTTCCTTCCTTCCTTCCTTCCTTCCTTCCTTCCTTCTTCAGATTTTCTTTATTTGAGAGAGAAAGAGAGAGAGAGAGCAAGCATGAGCGGGGTGAGGGGCAGAGGGAGAAGCAGACTCCCCACTGAGCAGGGAGCCCGATGTGGGGCTCCATGTGGGGCTCGATCCTGGGACTCCAGGATCATGACCTGAGCCCAAAGCAGATGCTTAACCCACGGAGCCACCCAGGCGCCCCAAGTGGCGATTTTCTTAGGGCTGGTCGAGGGCTACAGTTTGAGAAGCATTGAAGAACTAAAGGAAGAGGGGGAAGGGGGAAGACAAGGCTGGTGAACCAAAGGCACGACCACTCTGGCTCTGGCAAGTGAAGTGTCCTCTGATAGCAGTGGGACAGAGGATTTTAAGTGAAACAGAACTGAATTGATGCTTTAGAAAAATCATGCAGGTCTGCTGTACAGGAGAGAAAGGCTGGAATACTGGGGACCCTAACCAAGGCAGTGAGGAGAAGGATGGAGAAATGAGAACGGTATTCATGGTTGCACGTATTAAGTAATCTCTACACTCAAGTGGGGCTCAAACTCATGGCCCCAAGATCAAGAGTCACAGGGTCTACCTACTGAGCCAGCCAGGCGCTCTGAGAATGGTTCTGAAAGATATTTTGAAGGAGACTATCCTGGATTTGGACTTGAATGTGGGGCGGGTTTCTGCTGAGCAGGACTTCAGGATACTTTCTAAATTACTGCAAAACTGGAAAAGGGGAAGATAGATCGATCTAAAAATAAAAGGGCATTGCAGCATGCATGAGGCCAGTAAAAATATTGCTAGTAAATTTTAAAATCTTTTTTATCTGCAAAATCTCTTCCAAACTTGCATTTGATTTGGTTTCTGAACCTTAACAAATAAAATCACCATTGAGTGTCATGAGAGTTTCTGAAAACCGGGGATTCCAACCTCAGAGTAAACACTGTTTCCAAGCAAAACTTCTCTTCCAGGGATTGTCCGATCACTCCTGCCAGCACCATAGGGTGCCTCAAAAGGGGATCGTTTTTCCTCTGCCACCATGGGGGAATGAAAGAGAAATGACATCTGAGCTCTGGAGCACGCCCTCCGATGCCTTCTTGCAGAACCGTGTGAACACGCTGCTAAATTGTTACAGAATTGGGGTACTTGGGTGGCTCAGTCGTTAAACATCTGCCTTCGGCCCAGGGCATGATCCCAGGGTCCTGGGATCGAGCCCTGCATCGGGGTCCCTGCTCTTCTGGGAGCCTGCTTCTTCCTCTCCCACTCCCCCTGCTTGTGTTCCCTCTCTCACTGGCTGTCTCTCTCTCTCTGTTAAATCAATCAATCAATCAAATCTTAAAAAAAAATAAGTTGTTACAGAATCGGTCTACAGCTATATAAAATGTGCTTTTAGAATATTTGCATTGGGGCACCTGGGTGGCACAGCGGTTAAGCATCTGCCTTCGGCTCAGGGCGTGATCCCGGCGTTCTGGGATCAAGCCCCACATCAGGCTCCTCCGCTATGAGCCTGCTTCTTCCTGTCCCACTCCCCCTGCTTGTGTTCCCTCTCTCGCTGGCTGTCTCTATCTCTGTCGAATAAATAAACAAATAATCTTTAAAAAAAAAAAAGGATATTTGCATTAGCGGGTCATGCATAAAGAGGATAAAATCCACCTGTATGAGTAATACACATGCATTCAGGCGTTTCTCAGAAGTCAAGGATATGGCACCTGGAGTCCAGCAAGACTGTTTTCACATTGTAATTTGTAGGCCAGGCCTCGTCACCCTGCCACCGTCATCGGCTCCGCGGCATACAGGGGCAGGGTGGAACCGTGGTTGTGGAGTTACAACTGGCACTAAAAATAAAGCAGACTCATCACTGGAAGGGTCTTTGACCTTTCCGAGTCAGACCAGTCATTCTGGTTTGCCCATTACGTAGCGATGGCTCGCCGGTCAGGCTGGTGCTCACGGGAGGTCGGTAACCTTGATCTTGGCAACCGAACGTTGTTGCAGACTTATTTACCGAGAGAAAACGGGAGCCATTTCTCCTTCTCAAGACCATTTCGTTTGCTTTTGTTGACAGAAAATTCTCAGAATCCTGGCTTGCCCACCACCTCCTCCGACGTTCCCAGACGTTTAGATGGAGAAACTGTGAAGAGCTGATTGTTTCCATCATGGAGTTTGCCATCTAGGGGCAAAAGGAAGGTCGGGTACGCAAAGCGCCAGGCAATACGTGATATCTAACAGCACAATGATAAAAATGAAGTCCTGTAGGATTAGAGAAGAGAAAGAGATCGCTCCGGGGAGGATTAGGAGTTTTCACAGAGGATTAGAACAGGGTCTTGAAGTATACAACCTCCGCTTCAATTGAATTCAGGTATCCATTTCTATTGGTTTTCTATTACTATGTCACAAATCACCATGAACTCAGCAGTTCAAAACAACATTCATTTATTAGCTCATAGTTCTGTGGGTCAGAAGTCAAAGTGTTGGCTAGACTGGGCTCTTTTCTGGAGGCTCCCAGAAAGAATCTGCTTACACTGTCATTTGGGTTATTGGTAGAGTTTGGTATCTTATGACTGAGGTCCCCATTTTCCTGCTGGTTGTCATCCAGAGGCCCCTGTCTGCTTCTAGAAGCTACCCGCACTCCTTCTCACGTGGTCTTCTTCATCTTCAAAGTGAGCAAATGGCACATGGAGTCCTTCACTTCCAATCTCTCTGACTTCCTCTTCTGCTACTGGCCAGAGAAAAAGCTCAGCTTGAAAGGGCTCTCCGTATCTTCAGGTCAACTAACTTGGGACTGTAATTATAGTTCCAAAATCTCTTCACAGCATTACTAGATTAGTTTTGATTGAATAACAGCAGACAGGAATCTCGGGGGCTATTTTTAGAATTCTGCCTACCCTGGGGTGCCTTGTTGGCTCAGTCGGTTAAGTGTCTGACTCTTGACTTCAGGTCATGATCTCAGGGTCATGAGATTAAGCCCTGCATCAGACTTGGTGCTCAGTGCAGAGTATGCTTGGGATTCTCTCTCTCCCTCTGCCCTGCCCCTGGCTCGTGCTCTCATTCTCTCTAAATTAATTTAAAAGTGTTTAGAATTCTGCATATCCTGTGGTTGTTCTGCAAACCTACCTTAAGGTGTTTATCAAGCTGTTTATCAATTCAATCATCTATTGGCCACTTATTAAGTGATTTGTACCACTTGCCATCATGTTAAGTAGAATCTTAATTTTAGCCTGAAATATTTTCCTTTTCCTTTTTTTTTTAAGATTTTTTTTATTTGAGAGAGAGAGAGAGAGAGAGAGAGAGAACACAAGCAGGGGGAGAGGCAGAGGAGAAGTGGACTCCCTGCTGATCAGGGAGCCAGACGTGGGACTCAATCCCAGGACCCTGGGATCATGACCTGAGCTGAAGGCTGATGCTTAACTAACTGAGCCACCCAGGTGTCCCCGGAAATATTTTTCAAGTGCTTCAAAACTTGAAGTCTACTCCAGGCTTGAAAAAAAGAAGTCAAATATTTAAAAAAAAAATTTTTTTTTAAAGAATATCTATTTGAGAGAGAGAGTGAGTGAGAGAGAGAGAGAGAAAGAGAGAGCATGAGCACAAGCAGGGGGACTGGCAGGGGGAGAGGGAGAAGGAGAAGCAGACTCCTTGCTGAGCAGGGAGCCCAATGTGGGGCTCAATCCCAGGATCCTGGGATCATGACCTGAACCAAAAGCAGACACTTAACTGACTGAGCCACCCAGGTGCCCCAAATATTTTCAGTAAGCAAATTTTATCTATCTCTCTCTCTCTCTCTCTCTCTCTCTCTCTCTCTCTCTCTCCATGCCCAATGTGGGGCTTGAACTCACAACCCTGAGATTAAGAGTCTCATTTCTACTAACTGAGCCAGCCCGGTGCCCCCAAATTAACCTATTTAATCATTAACCTATTTAAATGGTATTTCAAAATGTTTCAATAAAGAGGTGTGCCAGCCTAACTCAGGGAGCTTTTTAAGCTACACCCTACTTTCCACCTCATTCCTCATTTCTACCTAGGGAGCGGAAGGTTAACTCCCTATTTCTCCCATCTCACCCTGCTCGTGGACAGTCACCACCATAATGCATCACCGCTATCCATCTCTTCATTCATGGCGATCTCCCCTCTGTCCCTCACATATGTTTTATTCTCTTTTGCTTCAGGAACTTTCGTGCATGTAATGCCTTCCCAACCATTATGCCTATCAACACTTCGCCCACACTTTACGACTTGGCTCCAATCCTGCTTTCTCTGTGCCTTCTGACCATACCTCCCCTTTTTCTGTGTAATCCATTTGGCAATCAACAGTATCGTTGTGTTGCATCACTTCTATTTAACTCTTAATTGCATATATACATACATACAATTTTAAATGACAGCATCTTTTTTTTAAAGATTTATTTATTTTAGAGAGAGAGAGAGGGTGGGGAGAGGGGCAGAGGGAGAAGGAGAGAGGATCTTCAAGCAGACTCCCCACGGAATCTGGAGCCTGACACAGGGCTTGATCCCACTACCCAGAGATCATGACCTGAGCCACAACCAAGAGTTGGACACCCAACGGACTGAGCCACCCAGGTGGCCCGACACCATCTTTTTATATATTACCCCAAAGTATTTAGCACAGGAAAGACATTGAAAAAAATTTGCTGGCGTGACAAAATTGCTCTGATTGAACAATTCTGACAGCTTCCCATGATTTACTTATGTAGTTGTCAGATTTCTTACCTATTTTTTAAAAATTGATCATGGTTTTGACAAACCAGCAACATACAATCATCTGATTATGGTCCCATGCTTTCCATTTATGAACAGGCTTCTATCTGAAATGTTTAAGGGTACATGTGGTCAGGTATTGACATTACCAAGCAAGTAATTCTAAAATGTTCTGGAGCTGGAAGTACTCTTTTTTTTTTTTTTAATTTTATTTTTTTGAGAGAGAGTGGAAAAGCAAGAGAGATCCCAGAGGGAGAGGCCAAAGTGGGCTCCAATCCCAGGGCCCTGGGATCATGACCTGAGCTAAAGGAAGATGCTAAACTGACTGAGCCACCCAGGGGCCCCAGAAGCACTCTTATTAGCAACATTCTTAGATTTTTTGTGATGGTCCATTTTCTTTCTTTCCATCTATGTGATGAAGACAGTAGCTGCCCACCCAAATCTTCTTCATCTGTATCAAGAGAGTTGTGGCTGAAACAGCTGCTCAGCCTGGAACTACATTTCCCACCAGCCCCAGAAGTCACACGTGACCACGAGACAAATCTTTGCCAATAAAACATGAAGGGAACCCATACTATATGCCAGTATCGGGTGTAGCTCTTTTTTTTTTTTTTTTTCTTCAAGATATCTGTTTATGGGGCGCCTGGGTAGCACAGTCGTTGGGCGTCTGCCTTTGGCTCAGGGCGTGATCCCGGACTTCCGGGATCGAGTCCCACATCGGGCTCCTCCGCTGGGAGCCTGCTTCTTCCTCTCCCACTCCCCCTGCTTGGGTTCCCTCTCTCTCTGGCTGTCTATCTCTGTCAGATAACTAAAAAAAAAAAAAAAAAAAAAAAGAAAAGATATTTGTTTATTTATTTGACAGAAAGTAAGAGAGCACAGCAGGGGCAGTGGCAAGCAGAGGGAGAGGGAGAAGCAGGCTCCTCACCAAGCAGAGAGTCCAATGTGGGGCTTGATTCCAGGACCCTGGGATCATGACCTGAGTTGAAGGCAGGTGCTTAACCAACTGAGCCACCTAGGCATACCCTGGGTGTAGCTCTTTAGAAGTGTTCACACTTATTTTCCTCTTCCTCTAATTGGACATAGAGAGACAGACGTCCTAAGATTGATTGATTGATTGATTGATTATTTATTTATTTTAGAGACAGAGAGAGAGAACATGAGCAGGAGGAGGGGGAGAGGGAAAGGGGGAGAGAGAGAAAGAGAGAGAGAGAGAGAAGCAGACTCCGCCATGAGCATAGTGCCTGATGAGGGACTTGATCTCACAACCCTGAGATCAAGACCTGAGCTGAAATCAAGAGTTGGATGTTCAACCAACTGATCCACCTAGGTGCCTTGAGACAGAGGCCCTAAGGAAGTGGAATCTCAGAGGAAGGAGTGTGGGGCATGATTCCTCAGGTAGAAGAAAGCTGTTGATGTCTTGGACTATTGGCCCTGTTTCAAGAGTAATACATTTTGCTGGATTTCAGCCATTGTAGCTTGGGGTCCATTTGTTTCACCAATTTAGCCTCCTATAACTAGTACACTTCATTTTTGTATTTCTTGTCAAGCATCTACGAGCTATGCAGCGTGGCTCCCATACCATACACTTATTTAGAAATCACATGCAGGAGGTGAGATCTAAGTAATTACTGAGGAACATGCCACCTGGCTCTGATTCTGAGGAATAGCTGTTTTCATCTCTATGAGAAGAAATCATCATAAGAAACTATTTATAGTAATTGAAAGCAGAACTTCTAGTTAGCAACACCCTTGAGGCAATGTGGTTGGGGTTGATCGGTTTGTGGCTTATGGTCAAGGAGCCTTGATGCATGGCCCATCTCTGCCTCATCAGAAAAGTAGAAAGAAACCAAATTCAATTCTACCTGAGGCTAGAACAATGTCCTCTTATGCCAAGCGCCTCAAATTTCAATTCTTTTCAGATGGTATATCTTCCAGGAAGGTTACCCGACTACCACCCTCTCCCTACTGGGGGCAGGATAAGATGTCCATTCTCAAAGTATCCCCAGGACTCTTTGTAAATCTCTGTCACTGCTGTCACCACACCAGCACCTCTCTCATGTCACCCCCTACTCCAGTAAGTCAGCCTTTTGAGTGCAGCGACACTGTCTTTTCATCTTTGTGGTCCCGCTGTCAAGTACAGTGCCTGGTATAGAGGAGATGTTTTATAATTGATGGTTGAATGAATACATCCTTGAACTTAAGGGCTCGTGGGATGGTATTTCTCTGCTTATTCCCATAGGAGACAGCTTCATAATAGTCATCACGGACATCATCTCCAAGCCCCTCTCCAAATCTTTTGAAGTTATTTGTTATCATACCTCATTACTTTTTACCGGTTACCATGCCCTTGCTTAGAGCAGCCAGACCTTTGTGCTTTCTTGAGATATTTCTTTGAAGAAGTCTGCTTTGATTATTCATTTTTAATATTCTCAAATCTCTACTACATTGGACACAGTGTGTCAAGAGATAGGACTGAGGAATGAAGAGAGAACTGGACCAAAAGTCAGGAAACCTTGAGTCTGTCCTATCTTTTACGGCTTCAGGAAAATGCTCCCCCCAAAATGATAGTGAATTAGAAAAGAGTAAGCCCTAGAATTATTCTTCGGACAAAACGCTGCCTGGAAATAATAATAAAATTTAAAAGAGAGAAAAGCAGAGTTTGGTTTGGGGTTTCTAAGAAGCAGAGTTTGTAAACCATAAGTCTGGATCATCTCAAAGACCCCTTTTACCTGTAAAGCCTGTGGTTCTAGGTAAATTAATTGCTCTGCATTTTTTATATGTAAATGATATGATCTTTGGTATCTTCAACTCTGTCTAATAACACATGGTACTATGTGTCAGTTGTATCTAATAAAATGATCTGTTGCTGACATAGCATTCTACGGGGGCATTTACAGAGGCATGGGACACTGTGGTTACCAGCAAGGACCTTAGAGTAAGACTATTCAAACCAAATTCAAATCTGGACACTTCCAATAAATGAGCAATGACTTGGGGGCAAATTACTTAATCTCTCTAAGCCTCGGTTTCCCCACCTGTAAATGACCAGGAGAACGCCTGTGATACTGGCCGTTGGAAGGATGATGTGGCATATAGCATGGAGAGCATTCAGCACGGTGCCTGGCATATGTGACATTCTCTATGAAACTCTGCTGTAGTTAATTTCACATTCATCATTCACTGAATCCTCATAACACAAGACAAGTGTTACTTTTCTCCTGATTAACAGAAACAGTTGAGACTCATAGGAATGAAATGACTTGCCAAAATTCACCCAGAAAGAGCAGCACCAGGTGTTCTGACTCCTGCCCTGCTCAGAGTCTAACTGACAGAATGAACTGAGAACAGATAAGCTTGAGGAGGGGGAAATGAAAGGGAACGGTTGAGGCTGGAAGCCCCATGAGCAAAACGTCCTGACCACACGGGGATGACCCCCGACAAGGTAAGGGTGGGGAGGAGGATTCCAGAGACAAATGTGACTAACTTATAATAGTGTGTGAGAACGAGACACGGTCTGGCACAAGCCAGGATGTCATGGTGACCTCTTCACCCAAGCAACTCCCAAGCCCGTGGCAGAGGCGGGGCTTCTCCTCGGCCAGCTCAGGCCTGTGCACAGAGCGGGTGCTCACAGCACATCTACTAAGCGGCCTGGGTAATAAGGCTTCTCTTTGTATTCCCCCCTTCCCTTAATTTAGAAGACCTTCCATGTCCTTGAAATCATGAAGAATAAAGGACTTTGCTTCTTCCCTCCACAAAGGGAAGAATCCTCCCTGACAATTCAATTTTGTAAAAAGTAATTGATCGATCCTGACAATTACTCCGTTTACGGTCCTTGGAACAGCATCTCCCGCTTCTTTTCGTCTCTCGTCCTCCTTCCTACATTGAAGTTATGGTGCCTGATTTAGTCCACCATCGTAGAAATTTCTACCCTCGGCAAGCTGATACCATCCCAAGCAAGCACGGCCCCAGACTGCTCAAAGACAAAGAGGCAGAGACCTAAGAAAGAAAATTAAGGAGCAAGTTCGCTGCGCCCTTCTCATTCCCGGTCCCGTCCCTTGCTTACTATCCTACTGCTTTATGGACAGGAGTATCTGTGGTTCAGAGTACATTACAGAGACATAGACTGACATTCACTACTGCTACGTTTCAACATATATATATTTAAAGTACAAGAGGAACTGCAAGCGTTGATCTTGTTCCCTCTAATAGATTCACAAGTTGTTTTCATTTTAGAGAAAATCACAAAAACAAAGGACCAGAAGGGTTAAATAATCGCAGAACAGCCTGTCCTCATTACTTGTGTGAAATCCCCGCTGCATCACAGGGACAGCATGTTAAATCAATAGAGACTTGAGCTGTTAATTTCCAAAAAGGAAGAGAAGATTGAACTAAAATAGTCTGGGTCGAGTCTCTGCCCACAGGGAACGGGAGACCCTTTATTTTCAGGTCTCTCTGCAATTAGGTACCTTCTAGGATCGTGAACCACTTTACAAAACTTCCTGCTTTGGGGAGTGGGTGTGGGTAGGGAATACTCTGTGGGCACAAAAGCTTTTGGTTTGTACAGCCCTGAGTTTACAGTAAGAGGTGTAGCTTTGTACATAGGTGCATGAAGGCGATGGAGGTGGGGTGGGGTTTCCGGGGCGGGGGGCACATTAAGGTCAGTAACAGGGAATCCTCTTACCCTTGGGTTTTTTGGGGCTTTTTGTTTGTTTGTTTGTTTTGTTTTTTTATTTGCTTTCCTCCCCTGGGCTATGCCTCTGCATTGAAAGTCCAGGGGAGGAGATTTTGCTTTCACTTCCTAATGATCCATGGCCCTCTCTTTTAATTTTTCCCAGGCGGAAGCTGACAAAGAGGCTGTTTGCTTTACATGCAGGCAGGGATCAATGACTTTTTGCAACTCATTGCACGCAACCCTTGATCAATGACTTTTTTTTTTTTTAAAGATTTTATTTATTTATTTGACAGAGAGACAGCCAGCGAGAGAGGGAACACAGCAGGAGAGTGGGAGAGGAAGAAGCAGGCTCCCAGCGGAGGAGCCTGATGTGGGACTCGATCCTGGACCGCCGGGATCACGCCCTGAGCCGAAGGCAGACGCTTAACGACTGCGCTACCCAGGCGCCCCTGATCAATGACTTTTGATCAGATTGGCATGATCAAATATTTGTAGGGTCTCGGGAGGACCAGGGTGATAAAATAAAGGACAGCTTTTACTAGAAGTCTCTTCATGATCCCACTTCTTGGTGGGGCTATTTCTTGTGAACTGTAATGGGTATCATCATCCTGATTACCTTTTATGTATAAATTGTGGAAATTCACAGAGTAGAGAACTAGGCATTTTTCAATTCTAATTTTTTAATGAGTTCCTCCCTTATTTTTTCTCATTCTTGGTTATGACATCTTCAAACTAAAAGTCTGCTGCAGCTGGCTGGGAACTCATTTCTTATCCAAAAAAATTCCTTGCATTCTTAGAATGGCCATGAGCTCTACGCTGCCATCTCTGAGCTGTTCCCCAGGAGAAGTGAAAAGCAGCTCCCCCTGGCTTCCCCCTCTGCTGCTGGAGGGGATATGAAGGAAAGCAAGGTGTTCCACCCCATCACCTCCCAAAGGGCCTTCTTCCTCCCAAAAAGCAGCTGGTTTCCTTAGGGGAGGGGCTGGAGAGGCAGGATGGAGTTTTGAGATTGGGACGAGTGTGTCCATTCGCTTCATTTTTCCTACCCTTGTCTCTCCCTGTTCCCTGCCCCTTGGTCTGTGGACGGGCCAGCTCTATCTCGAAGCTAGTCCCAGCGAGGGCAGGTAAGAAAGTAGCAGCCAGTCCCCACCACGTATTCCTTCAGTTATGCACAGGGGACACTCTGCGGGCCTAGGGGCAAACTTAGTCCCTACTGCCCTGGGAGGTATGGTACTCCCTCCCCTCTCTGGACTGGGCTGCCTTCACTTTAGAGTAATGATTCTCAGCCCTGCCTACATGGATTTTCTTTTTCTTTCTTAAGATTTTATTTTTTTAAGTAATCTCTACACCCAACGTGGGGCTCCAACTCGCAACGCCAAGATCAAGAGTCACACGTTCCACCGACTAAGCCAGGCAGGTGCCCCTACGTCTGCATTTTCTGAAGAGCTTTTAAAGATGCCCAGTCCCGGGTCGACCTTAGAGTACTTGAAACCGAACCCTTGGAAGTGGGGACCAGCCCAGTGTGTTTTCAAAGTTCCAGAGTGAGGGTGAAAACGGGCTTCCTACTCTCCAGTGCCAGCTTATGGCACTTGGCAAGTCTGACCCTTTGAGCCAGGCCTTCGGCGATGGCCCCGTCACAGTCAAATGCTCAGAGACCTCCTGCGTTCACTGTCGGTCTTCCTTGTCTTGCTCTCCATCAGCTCGGTTAGCTTTTCTTCCCTAGACAGAGTTTGGCCTTAACTCTACCCAGTCCTGCCATCTCTCTTCATAGATGGCCAAGGTCACAGTGACCCACATCGGCCTCTCTCACAACTCACCATGAGCCCATTAACCTATTTGGAGCTTCTCTTTCTGCATTCCCTTCACCCAACATTTATTGAGCACCTACGATGTGTCAGGTTCAATGCCAAGTACTTTGTAAATTTACCAGGTTTAATCCTTACAACGGCTTATGAGGATTACAGCTAATGCCACAGAGATCCGGAGATGATAAAAATCTTGTCCAGGGAGTCTTAGTTAAGGTTTGGTTTTCAAACACAGGTCTGGCTGACTCCAAAGCCCATGGACCCCCTATTGCGGCACCGCTCCTCAGTGCAAAAGACCTGGCTCCTGCCTGGAGGTGTGCACAAGTCTGGTCAGGAAGATCCACACAGGAGACAAGCAAGAGGACAGAAGGAGTCTGGGGCTGTGGGAGCAAGTGGAGAAGCACCTACCCAGAGAAGGAATCCTCGAGAAGATGATGTTTGAATTGAGTCCCAAAAGATGAGCAAAAGGTACTCAGATGAAGAAAGGGAGAACTTCATGTACATAGCTGTGGAGTCCAGAGAAATCCAGGCTTCCTCAGGAAACTGCTAGAAGCTCAGTACAGCTGGGGGATGATGTGGCAGAAGGGGCAGCAGGTGATGACAGGCAGCCAGCGGGGCAGGTCACGAGCCTTTACGTCACACTAATAGGTTTTGCACTTTATCCTGGGGACAATGGGCACCAGGTGAAGGATTTTAAGCAGAAGAGATAAAACCAAAGTTGCATTTAGGAGGAAGGATGGGCAAAGGCCACATACGTGTAGAGGCAGGTGGAACACAGAGAGGCTGCAGTGTAACTTCTGGCGAGAGCTGATGGTGACCAGAACTAAGACTTTAGCAGTGAAGATGGGGGGAGAAAAGGAGGAGCTATTCAGAAGGCAGGAGAATAAACACGGTGGGTGAGAAGAAGGGGGAGTCAAGAATAAGTGCTTTCTTTGGGACAAAGAACATAGGAAGAGGAGAGGGTTGGGGAAAGCTGGTGAGTTTCTTTCGCCATGTAAGTACAGGGGTCCAATGGGCAGCTGGATATGAAGGAAAGGGTTTTGACTGGAGATCTGAAATAGGAAGTCATCAAAATGGTCACCGGCTCCAAAGATGTAAGAAGCTGTCCAGAGAGAGAGGGCGTGATGAGCTGCACCTGCGGTGGCCACTGGACGGGATCCCACCTTCCCTCTAGAACTTGACAATGATTCTGACTTCCAGCTCTTGCTTACGCAGGGTCCTGACACCTGGCCTTCTTCTTGCCGATTTCTTTCCCCAGTAGAAAGCAGACTCTTCTCTGTGCCCTCGTCCATTTGCTGATACACTTCATGAATACTCAGCTCTTCCTGGACCACATCCCTACTGGATCCAATCCCTGCATTACAGCGGCTGCCTGGACTCTGTCCCTGTCCTACCACACCACCCAAAGAGGACCCTATAGGACCACTCCTTGCCCAGCCTTTCTTTTCTCTTTGGGCCCTGACATAGACCAAACCCCCTTGTGGGACCAGCCTCTGAGATCAGGGTAGTTCCTATACCCTAAGTGGCAAGGGCCCTCTCTGTTTACCCTTGCCCCCCCTTGGCCCAGGACTGTGGCCCGATCCACTTCACGGCGCATGGAACAGACCTACGGGCTCCCGGAGGGGCTGAGGCTGGTGGAGCCTGGGATGGGGGTGGTGGTTCCTCTGTCTACCCAGCCCCACAGAGCAGGGGAAGAGGGAGCACACTAGGGGCTGACAGAATGGAAAAATGGAACACCAGAACTTGCTCCCAAGGGAGACTGGCCGTAGAATTCCTTAAATTAGAAGTCTTAAATGTGTTAGGGATCCCTGTTGCCCTGGTTGGCTTTGGGTGTGGTTCTTTCCAATGGAGGATGATTGGTGGAGTTTTTCCAGCCCTGTAATTCTACTCGTGATGAGGTAGAATTAAAGCCGAAATGTGAGTTCATAAATTGCCTAGTTGGTGAATAATAGAGTTTAAATCTCCTCAAAAAAAAAAAAGAGTGAAATACGAAATCATATTAAAATTCATAGCCATCTGCCTACGACGATCTAATTTAAAAATTGAGCACAATTAATTTTTAATCCTAGGTCAGCTTTCCCACTCCCACCTGTCTCTCTCCTCACCGCCTCCCCCATCAGACAGTCAGTGTGTGCTCAGAGAACTCGAGACCATTTTAAATATTAACTGGAGCCACACATACCCAGGAAGATGAATCCACACGCACTTCTCCTCTTCCGTCTATTATTACTAGTATGGTTGCTCACAAATTTCTAAATGCAGTTCTGGTTAAAAATAAATTCTGTAAACTAGGAATGTGGGGTGTGTCTGCCTCCATAAAAATTCCTTTGTTCTCTGTGCAGAATGGAGCAGAGATGCAGAAGTAGAAAGCAGGGCCGTATTTCAGGAAAAGATCCTGTTCCAGGGCTTTGGCATCCGTCTTTCTGTTAGCAGGAGGGGTCACTGAGTCTCAGGAGTGATCGGGATGCTTCAAGGTTTTCCAGCAGAGGCTGCTTGACTTCCTTCCCCAACTGCTCAGTTTGGATGGGAAGAAATGCCGTAAGAGAGGGTACAGGAATAGACATGAGCGTGGCAGGCTAGAGCCAGGAAGCTGACATGATCAAGCATCCTCCAGGAGCAGGCGGGTCAGGGCTGAATCAGCTAGGTCCGGAAGCTGCTATCAGCTCCTTGAGAGGCCAGCACACTTTGGGAGAGGAGCTCTTCTGATGGAGACACTATGCTGACCAAGGCCTCTCCTCTGCATGATTGAATCTAGCACATGTTTAACGAGGTTTGCTCTCCTCGACCTTGGAGTCCTCATCTTCTGTGACAGACCCATTCACCCCCCAGGGCAGGAAGACCAGGGTTCCATGGACTGGCAACAGCATCGATCCTTGTAGAGAGGATGGGGAGCAGGGCAATGAATCCTGGGGGTATGGTAGACCATGTTCAGTGAAAGCAGAAACCAGAGCGGGTTGCCACTGGTTTGACACCATTCTAAACAAACCCCGGGATTGTTCGCAGTCCAAGATTATTAACTAGGCAGCCTAAAGGTCGTGGATCCAAAGGGCAGCTAGCAGCAGTAGAGAGTCAAGAAGGAGAAAAGAGAGGTTTTAGAGGCAGCTATCTGCGAACACTGAAGTGTGTTTTTAGTGTTCGGAAACTACTGAATTTGTGATCACCTGTGCTGAAGCCAGTCTTGGTCCCTGAGACCTTCTGAAGTAACCACTGTTAGCTGTTTAGGAACTGATCTCAGCTGTGTGACCCGGGAGACCGTAGTGTCCAGGGTTCATGTATTTGCTCTTACATGGCCCCTCGCAAGAATCCACAGAAGGTCAGCTGGAGCTGGGTTCCCTGCCTCCCTCCCTCCCTTCCTCCTTTCTTCCTTCCTTCCTTCCTTCCTTCCTTCCTTCCTTCCTTCCTTCCTTCCTTCCTTCCTTCCCTCCTTTTCTTTTTTTTTTTTCCTGATAGGCAAAAACTTTATTTTTTAAAATATTTTTATTTATTTGTCAGACAGAGGGGGAGAGAGAGAGAAAGAGAGAGAGGCAGGCAGAGGGAGCAGCAGACTCCCCACTGAGTAAAGAGCCTGATGTGGGACTCGATCTCAGGACCCTGGGATCACGACCTGAGCCAAAGGCAGACACTCAACCACCTGAGCCACCCAGGGGTCCTCCTCCCTTTCTTTTTAAGTAAACTCTGCGCCCAACAAGGGGCTTGACTTTATAACCCCGAGACCGAGAGTCGCATGCTCTACCGGCTGAGCCAGCCAGGCGCCCCAGAAGCTAGGTTCTTAAATGGAGATGAAAAGCTGTGATTGAAGAATGACCCATTTGGGGAAAATAAAGCCAATAATGGGAAATGGGCTGCGTCTTAGGTTGAGTCTCCTTTTTTAGTGAGTCCTGAGGTAGAGGGCATTTGGGGGCTGAAAACTCAGAATGTCAGCTAAATTTGGCCTCCGCCGAGAGAAATTAGGTCACAAGTGCAATACTTTTGACCAAAGGTACTGCAAAGAAAGAAATTTAAAGTAGTCGCTAGTGAACAAACAAGACAATTGTTAATATCAGGAAAAACAAAAAGTAACAAAGAAAAATAACAGTACACTACGATGCCCTACTTTCCTTGCTTGTGTATAATGATGTACACACCAAAAATTAATTTAACCAAAAATTACAATATGATGATGCAGGGAGGACTAGGGAAGGGATGGCTGCAAAGAGCACTACTAAATCCTCGCTTACCAATACAGGAACTGAAAGACAATAGCCCGTGTGGATTATTTAAAATATGGCAACGTGTAAATGCCAGAAAAAAACCAGGAAGACTTGGGGGTGTGAGAGGGAATGAGGAAGGAAACTGCCACAGTACATTGGACTTTTAGTATTATTTGCCTTTTTTTTTTTTAAAGATTTTATTTATTTATTTGAGAGAGAGCATGAGGTGGGGAGGAGGGGAGGGGCAGAGGAGAAGCAGACTCCCCACGGACTAGGGAGCCCAGAAGCGGTGCTCAACTCCAGGACCCCAAGATCTCAGCCAAAGGCACATGCTTAACCGACTGAGCCACCCAGGCACCCCTATTATCTGACTTTTTAAATCACATGCATGTGTTCGTTAAAACAATTTTCACGTGGAGTTGCTCAAAAGGACAAGACAGAACAGAACACCTTTACAGTTAAAAGTGTGTTGAAAAGACAAATTAACTTCAAGCTCTAAATACCCTGGATAACGAGGACAGTCAGGAAGCAAGAGGAAAGCCTAAAGCTCCCTTAGTTGATTTACGCACAGTTTGATAACAGTTAAGTTTAATAAAGAGTCCTTAGTTCATACCTAGATCTTGCATAATTTTAAAATTTGTTATTGCTTACGTAGTATTTACAAGAGAATGAATTAAAATTTCCTTTAAGAAGAGGTAGTTTGGGGACATACTGAGCAGATTATATTCTGTGTATCTACTTCTTTAATTGTCCAGACAGAAAGAGCGCCCACCAGGGGTCCAGGCATCCATACACATCACATTATTCATCCCGTACCAGCTATCTGAAGAGTAAGCATACTGGCCAGGAGGAATTCATCACCTTCCATAAGACTTGAGACTATGATTGCCATGGATTTCATCCATTTCTTTATTCCTAGCTCTCTTTCAGAAACATGCAATGTAAAGGAACCTGCCAAAACATGACGCCATTTAAGCAAACTTGCTGTGACCTTGAGTGGATGACCAGTATTGGGTGAACCTTCACCCTTCAACCTGGGGTTCCTCAGCCTCAGCACTACTAACATTTTGGGGTCAGATAATTCTTTGTCATGGGGGGTCTCCACTGTGCATTGCAGGACAGTTAGCAGTGTCCCTAGCCTCACACACTACATGCCAGTGGCATCCCTCCTCCCCAGTCATGACAACCAAACACTGTCGTCAGGAGCTCATCAAAGATTTTGGCTTAGTCTATATTACTAACTCTGCAGCAAAGAACATCTAAACAGTGATTAAAATTTATTATACCATTCTGCATCTGATAACTGAGACAAGTTAAGTGAGAAGTTTCTCCCTAAAGTATAATTAGGCTATGTAAATTACCTAAGTATTTTTAAATCTGGAATAAAATTGAAAACGAAAAGAATCTCATCATGACATTCTGACACACCGGTTAGATCTTTCTCCAGGGACAAGAATCTTGCTCCCAACATCTTTCTAATGTCCCCCTCAACTGAGCTTGCTTCAGCTTTCCAGAAAGCTGGAGTAGAACCCATAAGAGGTTTGAGTGGGCAAAAGGCACTCCAGTAAGGATTCCCTGGCCAGAGTGGGGAGGACTGGGTCTGGGACATAAATAGCTGCTTCATCATCAAAGCCTCCTCCTGCCCAAGAGAAGGCTTTCATGAGAACTCGGTCTCATTGTGTGAAAATTCAGATGACTGAACTATAATTAGCTCGATTAGTCAACATTTTAATTCATAGGATTCTGGCTTTGATGTGCTCCTTTCTCACAGAATCAAAGCTAATAATTCTGGAATCATAATTGGGAGCTGAGTGCCAGCTTGAAGCTTGGGGAGCTCCCTCACCTTCTTGGCAAGCCCTGCTTCCAAGATGCTGCTTCCTGGCCATGAATGAACCCGGCCCGGGCACCTCCACCTTGCCCTTTGGCTCCTTGCTTCTGAGGACATTTCCTGAGCATCTCCTCTCTGTGAGTCAAAATCTCCAGCATCTACGTTCTAAATTCGCAGGCGCTGACATTAAGCTATGATGTCAGTACCTCCAAAGCCTGAGCCCTTAATAGGTGCTCCATAAATCTTTTTTTGGATGTTGCTAAACAAACAGCAGAGCAGATCATTGGTTGGTTGTCTCTCCAATAACCATCCCTCCTGCTTCTTGTTCAAACGTAAGCACATGAGATCATTCTGGTTGATGAGATATGATAAGTATGCCGGCTGGATTCTCAGAAAGACTTCCTTGCTTAAACAGGCATACACAGGGAGAGACAGTCCTCTCCCGCTACTGGATGTGGTTGTGTTTCTAAGGGACATCTAGAATTGCGCCCACCATCTTGAAACCATGAGGAAGACGACCAGGGGATGAAGCAGACAGGCTGAGAATGCAGATCAGAGGGATAGAAGAATGTGTGGCCTCCGTGACATCGTTAAGCTACCTATGGATCAGCCATCCCTGAGGCTACCTCTGGATTTCTTTTTTTTTTTTTTTTAAAGATTTTATTTATTTATGTGACAGAGAGACAGCCAGCGAGAGAGGGAACACAGCAGGGGGAGTGGGAGAGGAAGAAGCAGGCTCATAGCGGAAGAGCCTGATGTGGGACTCGATCCCGGTATGCCAGGATCACGCCCTGAGCCGAAGGCAGACGTTTTAACGACTGCGCTACCCAGGCGCCCCTACCTCTGGATTTCTTAAGTAGATGATACATTTCCCGTACTCTTAAGTTCAGTTGGATTTTCTGTGCTTATAGTTGAAAGCATCCTAGCTGATACAAGTGATTCACCAGATTTTTTGTTGTTGTTGTTTAGGAAGGGATTTAGGTAAAAGGCTAGCCTAGTGGGGACTTTATTATCAATCAGCCACTGCTTACTGAGCACCAACCACGCACATGCATGGAAACCATATGAACATTAATTCTGATCCTCACAATAACTCCGCGAGGTGATCTTTATTATTTGCATTTCAAAGATGGGAAACTGAGGCTCTGAGAGCGTAGGTGAGCTCGCACAAACCACTGGTGACTGTACACTACAGCTCACATTCAAACACAGCTCTAATACAAATCCATGCTTTTCTCTACGTTCTACTTCTTTTTTAATTTTTTAAAAAAGATTGATTTATTTATTTGAGAGAGAGAGAGCGTTCATGGGTGGGGGACAGGCAGAGGGAGAAAATCTCGAGCAGACTCCCCCGCTGAGCACAGAGCCCCACATGGGGCTCAATCCCACGACCCTGAGATCACAGTCTGAGCTGAAACTAAGAGTTGAACACTCAACCAACTGAGCCACCCAGGCGCCCCTAACTTCTACTTCTCATGAGCTTTCCAAAGACACGGTGTAAGACATGAGGATGAGTGTGCAGAGGAAGGCTTCTTGGCTCAAGGTATGGGACGGAAGGAACAAAGGAACGGAAATCCCATCTCCTAAAACTGCGTCGATGGGGAAAGAAACCACCATCCTCACCAGAGACCCTGGATGCTGCTTCCAAGCAAGAAGGAGGAATGGGAGACCCTCAGACATTTTGCCACCGGAGCTCCAGACTGGCCCTGCGAACTCGGTCATGACACTTACAATGTATAAAGGCTAAAGTCCACCACGGGCTTCTCTCAAGCATTTCTCACTGAGGGAAATCCTGCCTCTCAGCCTCATGACGTAGTCTCCGCACAAGATTAAAAAGAGCTGTTTCCTGGGTTTGCCTCACCCTTCCCCATTCTCTCTTTGCCGTAACACTTTCCCCCAGTGCACAAAAACAAGGCACCCAGGACAGACGAAGAACTGTGATGCTAAACTCCTGGGTTAGGCTCTGGTCCCAAGTCTGCTTTGGGTTTGCACAAGAGAAGATTCTGGCAAAGGCTTGGAAAGTGCTATAGACTGAAGTTTATGTTCTGGAGACCCTATAGGATTTGAGTGGGGAAGGGTGAGGACTTCTGCACAGAGCCCTATTGGGGCACAGCCTCGCCTTACATGACCCTGACTGAGAAAATGAATGAATTCTTTACCCTCCCTGCTTCCATTTTCTTCCCTTGTAAAACAGGAACAATAAGGCCAGTTGACCATAAAAATGCAGAGATGAATGTCAGCATCTGATTGCTGTGAGCTGCCAGGGCTGCGGGGTGGGACAGACCAGAGCTCATCCCTGCGCCGTCTCCAGGCTTTCTCCTTGGCTCCCTTCCCCTCTCCAACTCCCATCAGCCTCATGCTTCCAATGATCAGCAAAGATGGAAGTTCCCTCACATTTCCCGAGGCACCGTGAAGAACTGCTAAATGAGCTCATCTCTCCACACTATACCCCTCGAGAGCTCTCGGGGAGTAGGCTTGCTGGACCCGCACGCTGACAAACCTGGAGAGGCAGAAGGGGACCTTGGCCGCCTGGATCTGGCACATCCACAAAGCTGAGGCAGGAAGATGCGTCCACACAGAGTGTTGTCCCAATGGGCCAAATGCGGCTGAGAGGCTGAGAAAGATAAAGAGGTGACCGTTAGATGAAGCAACATGGGACTTATTGGTGACTGAGAAGAGTGGCTTGGGAGAGCAGTTTGGGACTGAAATGCTATTGAGGAGAGAACAGGAGGGAAGAAGTGTTTACAGACAACTCTTTGAAGAAATTTTGCTATAGAAAATAGCAAAATAAAAATATAAATATATATTTTAATATCTATAAATATATAAAAATATGAATATAAAAAAAGAAATAGAAGATGTAAAAATCAAAGAAGAGTTGAAGATAAAAGATATTAGAGCATCTTTTTTAAAAAAGACATTATTTATTTTTTTGTGTCAGAAAGAGAGAGAGAATGAGCACAAGCAGGGGCAGAGGGAGAGGGAGAACGGGCTCCCTACTGAGCAAGGAGCCCGACGCGGGGCTCGATCCCAGGACCCCGGGATCATGACCTGAGCCCAAGGCAGCCGCTTAACCGACAGAGCCACCCAGGCACCCCAAGATATTAGAGCATCTTTGTATGCTGATGAGACTAATCCTTTCTGGAGGGAGAAACTGACAATGCAGGAGAGAGAAGTGATATTTACAGAAGGGGAGCATTTAGGAAAGGGAGAAGTGGGGGGAACTTGGTTCTCCCAGTGTGAGATCTTTCTGGCAACTTCACTTGCTCTGGTCTTCTGATGGACATCTGCTCTGCGTGCCCTCAAGTGGCAGCCTCATCAAGGACACGGCCAAGAGGTACTGGAAGGATTCCATGCCTCCCTTAGCTTTCCATGCTGGTCCTGGGACCCAAGCTGTGGCAATCTGCCGCATGGTTTGCTTTCTGATTTCCCAGTGCGTCGTCCCCAAGGGCTGGGGCAGGTGACTCTGCCCCGTATTTTTCAAAGGTCGAAAATTTTCAAAGGCCTGATCTCCCTCAGTGATATAACCCTGCATAGGGGCCAGCCATTTGCCTTCACTGACTCACTTATGCTTATCATCCAACCTTACAGATGGGGAAGTTAGGCATGGAAATGTTAAATGAACTGCCACAGGTCATACATCTGGTAGGTGGAGGAGCTGGGATTTGAACCCAGGCCATCTGGCTCTGGAAGCCCACCTTTTCCACTCCCCATACCCCCCTCCCCCGCCTAATTCTGTTTCTTCCCTTTAGCCCTTCTTCCAGAAGGCCTAGGGTCCTTTCCGCCAACTGAAACGTTGTGGCCTGTCATGACTCAGAAGGCCCTAAGTCTGGGGGGTCGACCTCACTCTGCAGTGCCAGGACCCCCTCCCCACCCCCACAGAACATTCTGGAGCCCTTCCAATGAGAGGTCATTCTGATTCACCTGTGACTGGTCCTGTACCCATGAGGAATGCTGCCCACGCAGGGAGGGAGGACTTGGACCTGCTGCTTTCCTGCCTTCCTATTTATATCAGGCCAGACCTGGGCAGGAAACAGATGGCACACTCAAATTGGGTAATCTGAAGAAAGTTGAATAAAGGGGCTATTTACAAAGGTGTGGGCAGGATGTAGGGAAACCACAGAGGCAGTGCAAGAAGTAACAGCTACTTGACCACCCCGAGGGCAGAAGGGGCGAGGGGAGGTGTGGTCCCCAAAAGACCGGACAAGAGCTGTGACCATGAGAAAAGGGATGCCCCCACCCAGGCCTCCCTCCAGCTTCTCCCTCCCTCTGTTCTCCCACCCAGGACACCCACTGCCTGAACCCAACCCAAAGCCAAAGGGCGAGTGAGGGAACCCACTGATAAGGTCTGCAGCACAAACCGGGGTAGGGAAGGATGGAGAGCGGACCTAGAAGGACAAACAGAAGTATCTAGCGTATAACCAACTTCTTATCTAGGGTGGTGGTGAAGAGTGGGGCTCTGGAGCCAGGCTGCCTGACTTCAAGTGCCAACTGCCTCTTACAGGCCATGGGACTCTGGACAAGTTACTTAACCTCTCTATGCCTCAGTTTTCTCATCTGTGAAGTGGGGATTGTAACCCCAACCTCACAAAGTTATAGTGAGCATTCATGCTTAGTTGATCTCACTCAGAGATAAGGTAAGTAAAGCACTTAGCATACAGTAGGTGCTCAATAAATGCTGGTCCCTTTCCTCTATCACCTCCTTCAGGCAAAATGTGTGGGGATGAGGCCCTATACTTTGTATGTGACAGTATTATATGTAGACCATAAATATTGCTTGGTTGATGGCTAAAGGGCCATCTGTTCCTTGGAGGCTTCAGAATATCCTTCGGGTGACCTGTCCGCTCCGTCCTTGGAGCCTGCAGCAGTGACTGTAGCTTAAAAAGGTCTTGCTGGGATTGTTGGCATGGTTCTGTCTCCTTCCGTGGGTGGTTGCAAGGTTACTGAAGTATTTGCCTTATAATTTATTAATTCTTATGCTTTTTTTATGCTGTGTCTCTATTTGTTTTACATCTAACAATTAAAAAGTTCTTTAAAATCTTTTTTAAATGTCATATAACCATACAAAATTTAAAAATTTCATTGTTTGCTTTCTCTCCATTTGCTCTGCCCTGTGATAAGGATGGATCTGAATTATCGTGACAAATGGCATTTAAAAAGGTGAGTTTACGGGTGGTAAGTGGCTCTGGGGCCGTTTATTTTTTTTATTCCTATATTACCTCCTATTCACAGATGCAGGAAACTGAAGCCGGGTCTACCTGCTTGTCCTATAGCCAGCAGCTCTAGGGAATGCTCCCTACTCCTGAGCGTTCTTTGGAGAATTCCATGGTTCAGATCTTTGCCCTTCGGTGCATCATTTGACCCTGAGCAAGTGTCTCCCTCTTTCCACCTCCTTTAGAGCCCCAGCGTGCCTGGGGTGCCGGCTCCCACTGTCTACCACGCAGCTCTGCCATTGTTGCCAAGCCCTGTTCCCAACCCACTTTTCTTCTTTTAAGATTTTATTTATTTATTTGAGAGAGAGAGGGAACACAAGCTGGGGAGGGGCAGAGAGAGAAGAAGCAGACTCCCCTGCTGAGCAGGGAGCCCGACGTGGGTCCCCATTCCAGGACCCCGGGATCACGACCTGAGCCAAAGGCAGACGCTTAACTGACTGAGCCACCCAGGCACCCCCCAACCCACTCTTTTTTTTTTTTTTTTAAGATTTATTTATTTATTTGACAGAGATAGATAGCGAGCAAGAGAGGGAACACAAGCAGGGGGAGTGGGAGAGGAAGAAGCAGGCTCCCAGAGGAGGTGCCCGATGTGGGACTCGATCCGGGTACGCGGGGATCACGCCCTGAGCCGAAGGCAGACGCCTAACGACTGTGCTACCCAGGCGCCCCCCCAACCCACTCTTAAGTAGACACCCAAGTGGAGGTAATTCTTTTCCAGACTATTTACCTGACATTCTCCTTTTCTATTGTAAATCTCTTTCAACCCTTCTTTCAGCACATGCTTTCCAAAAGGAGCGAAAATTCCCTGTGACGATAAACACCACTAAGACTCAAAGTTCTGCAGCGGCAGGGACCGCGGCTTTCCGTGTTTTTATAACCTTATGTTGAGTAGCTGTCTGAGTAGCTGATACAGATCAGGTGCTCAAGAAATGGTCGCGGCCTCGAAATGAAGAGAATTTGCCTTCCCTCCCTGCCCACGTGAAGATCATCTATCTCTCAAGGCCAGTGCCGTCACTCCAGGCGACTGCACAGGACCCGAGGGAGAGGGACTCTGCCCTCTCTGGGAGGCGGGGGTGCTAAAAGGATGGGATGGGAGGTGGACAGAGAGAAGCAGGCACTTAAAAAACTTTGAGGCTCATTTATTTTTAACATCATAGATTTTCTCTTGCTTTCCTTGAGCATTATGATGTGTCTCCCCTCTTCTTGTAAAGGATTGCGTAACTGAGGACTTCTGTTTGTTTATTTTGCCTCGTGCACAGTCATCGGCAAACTCTGGCGCCTTCCAACCGCTACCCACCAAAGCGGGCGCAGAAAGAGCAGAAACTCCAGGGCTTCTGATGCTTTTACTGGTGCTCAAGCGACCCAGGCCTCGAGATGAGAGAGTGAGCTAGGCCATTTAGCTCCTCTGGGCCTCATCTGTCCTCATCAGTAGCTGGGTAGCGTGGGAGTAATAAATAAGTTGTTGGCTCCTAAAGTTCCAGCCTGTGAAATGTGCGATCTATGAGACATTGAGATCCAATTCCTGGGCGACGGCATCTGAGGCAGGCGCCTCTCGGAGCCCCTGAGCTTCAAGGTGTCTCCCCACAGTGAATCAGGACACAGATTGGCCAAATCAGCTGTTTCCCTTATTCCTCCACGTTCCAAAGTCCAAATGCTTTCCTGCTGAGTAGTTATTTTACAAAGGGGAAAGGGAAGTAAAAAAGGGAGCCTCCTCCTGCGGGCTCTCCGCTGGCTCGGGCGATGTCACCCAGACGCCACTGTAGTATCTGGCCTCCCCAGTCTCCCTTGTTCATGCCACCCTCATTCCGGCTCCAAAACTAAAGTGACCCCGGAGCCAAGCCCATAGCACATACCAACGCGCAGCTTTCCCATCTCCTAAAGATGGAATTCCAAGTGTTTGAGAGTAAATACTCCCCGCAGCAAACTTTCATTGTCAAGAAGGACATCGTGCTTGTCCGGACGCCCACAAAAACGGCCTTTTGCCAAAACGAATGGGAAATCATTGGCCCAATTAACATCCTGTGATCTTAGATCTAAAAATGACCCGGAGCGGGGTAAACAAGGTGACGTAAGCTGCCGGGCGGGGAGTGGCTCTCTACTGCCACCTGGAGGAGAGCGTTTGCAATGGCGCGGAGGCTCCGGGCGGCGGGGAAGCAGCAGACCTCCGCCCGCTCTTAGGACCTGGTGACTACGGGCGGGCGCGAGCTGGGCAGCCCCGGTGAGGGGGAAAAAAACGACGGAGGAGCCCAAACAGAGAGCAAGGACGCTCCTCCGCGACCTCAGCTAGAGGAAAACGAGGTCTGGGTGATCCGGGCCTTTGGACGTTCTGGCGTTGACCCTTATTGGCTTTCCTCCTTGGGAACATTCCTTTTATAAAAGGACTCGGGCAGCATGAACTCTCCCTGGAAAAAAAATCATGGCTCAAACTAGTGGGGCAGGATCCCCAACGCTGGACACCCCTGATAAAAACAGTTGGCAGTTTCTGAAAGGAGAAGCAGTGGCATGGCTATGCCAATTTAAACACGGGGCCACCGGATTTTCTGTTTTACTTTGGGCTTGGCGGTGACTTAAGTGGGGGACGGGAGTGCAGGAGTGTAACAGTCCTAATTTACTTTCTTGTCAGGCTAATGTGAGAATGAGGCTGCGGAGCTTTCTGCATTACGCAACCGGCATGCTGGGAGATGCCCCAGAAATATGCTGGGGGCTAGCAGAAGGTCAACTGAGCGTTATTACTCCCCCCCCCCCCTGCAGATGATCCATAAAAGGAAAAGGAGTTGACTTTTAGCTTGATAAAAACGAAAACAAAACAAACCCCCCACTTCACTTTTGGTTTAGCCGGTTTTTGCTTCCTTGCAAGGTACCTCAAAAATCTCAGTGGTTGGGGACAGCACACATTTATTTTTCTTGCTTATGGGTCTGCAGGTCAGCCTTGGTGTGGTCTCAGCTGGGCTCACCTGGGCTGGCTGGGCGAGGCTGGACTCCTGGCTGAGGGTCAGATGCAGGTTCCACGTGGTTCTGCTTCCGGACCCAGGATGAAAGGACAAAGGCCACCGGAGGCATGCTTTTCTGGCAGAGGGTGTTACCTGTTGAAGAGGCCAAGTCAAAACACGCAAACACATTTGGAGCCTGTGTACCATGTCAGCTAATATTCCATTGGCTAAGGCCAGCCTAGCATCAGTGGGGGTGGGGGTAAGGGGTGGGGGAGGGGATTATACTCTGCTGACTCTAGTAGGCTGATGTAGACTGGAATTTAACCAATGGGTCACTGTCTGCCCACTACAGACTGTCTGTTTCTTGTGGAAGAATTGCAAAATGAGGATGGCCTAGATAATCATTATGCAGTATCGGTGGTCCTCAGTGTGAATTCAGTTTTGCCCAATAGACACTTTTTCTTAGGTTTATTATTATTACTATTATTATTTGGTAATCTCTACACCCAACAGTGGGGCTCAAATGCACAACCCTGAGATCAAGTGTCCCATGCTCTACCGACTAAGACAGCCAGGTGCCCTGCCTAATAGACACTTTTCATTTCCTTTTTATTCATGGCTATCACTTATGACATGATATGCTCGTAATGGATAAGGGACACGGCACCCTCGGCTATGCCTGGTCTACTTTTTCAGGGTATACTTAAAACCCCCTGTGCCAGGATGCCTGGGTGGCTCAGTCGGTTCGGAGTCTGCCTTCGGCTCAGGTCATGATCCCAGGATCCTGGGATCAAGTCCCGCATCAGGCTCCCTGCTCAGTGGGGAGTCTGCTTCTCCCTCTACCCTTACCCCCTGCTCGTGATCTCTCTCTCGCTCTCTAATAAATTTTTTTAAAAATCTAAGAAAACCCCAAAAAACAAAAAAACTTCCCTGTGCCAGAAAGTCAGAGTTTAGCTACGCAGATATCACCTGTGGAATGAAAAAGACGGGGAGAGATTCTTTGAGGAGGCAGCGTGGTATGCTGAGAAGAGCGCTAGACTTGAGAATCAAGAGCCCTGGGTTAGTCCCGATTCTGAAGGGTTGGAATTTGGAAGGGTCAGCAGGAACCAGCAACCAGGTGCTTTTCAAGTCTTGCTGAGAAGCTTGGACTTTATCCTGTGCACTGGGGCACAACAGGGTCAGCTCAGAGTTTGTTTTTTTAAAAGCCTTTTTGGCGACAGTGTGGAGGGTGGATTGAAGGAGAAAAACTGGATTGGAGGTGAGGAGATGAGCTAGGATATCGTCCAGGTGAAAGGTAATGAGGGCAGAGACCAGGAAGGAAGCCCTGGAGTTGGAAAAAGGGCTGAATAAAGAACCTTTAGAAGCAGAACTGACAGGAAGAACTTAAAGACAATTGATTATGGGGAGAAGGAGAAAGACAAGGGCAAGGGGGAGTCAAAGATGAATTGAGGGTCCAGAGTGCACCACCTAAATAGCAGTAAACGTTGTTTCTCAAAGTCTTTCTTACAGCTGTGCACATGTATGTATGCATGGGTTGGCAGGCGTTATAAAATGTATTACCTTCCAGAACCAGGGCAGAAAAATCACACAAACTTCAGCCATTGGCAAACCTTATTCACAATCTTTGCTGTGTTCAAACACCTGCACCATTAATACTCAGTATTGTTCATTCTTTCTTTCCCTTTCTTTTCTCTTTTTCTTTCTTTCTTTCTTTCTTTCTTTCTTTCTTTCTTTCTTTCTTTCTTTCTTTTTCTTTCTTTCTTTCTTCCTTTTTTTCCTTCCTTCCTTAAAAATTTTATCTTTAAGTAATCTCTACATCCAATGTGGGCTTTGAACTCACAACCCTGAGATCAAGAGTCCCATGTCCCACCTACTGAGTCAGCCAGGCGCCCCTAGCATTGTTCTTTAAATGAAGTCATTTATTTAATCTAAACACTTACTGCAGGCTTATCCTTAAAAACCATATATGTGAGATTATGACTTTGTTGCGCCAGTTATGTATGGATACACAATGAAACAAATACAAGGGCCATTAAAACTTCAGATGCGTCTGTATAGTACCTAAAAGTATTATTTCCCATGGCCACAGTTGTGTGCAGGCCAGACTTAGGGGAACCCCTGCCCCGGGCAATAACTAAAAGAACTAGGATTATAAGATTTCGCTTTCTCCGCCCTCTTGTTAGTTTCCGTTCACATTGTATCAGTGTCCAGTACTGGATGGCAGGTCTGGTCTTTGCATCCATCGTTGGCAAAGCCTTGCCCGGCAGGCAGTGACCTTTAGCAGAGCTGGGCTGGAGGTTGTCATCCAGACAAATGGGGGCTGACCTGGAATGTCTTTTTAACTCAGTGTCTCACATCCCGAGCCTCTGAAAGCCACTGCAAGAACAGCCAAGTCAAATGAGCTGGGGCCCTCTAGCTCTGCAGACAAGAGTGCAAACAGGGCCTTGGGATTTCCCTTTGCTTCTCAAGTGTTCTCCCTGATGTTCTGGAAGCCACACACAGAGGTCTTAATGTAGAGAGTGGCAGCTTCATCTTCTTTTGTTCACTTTTGATGCACAAAGATCTCTAGAGACCATTTTCAAGGTAAAGTTGAATTAATTCTGCACTAATGGGTTGGCTGCCATGAGGCCTGTCACTGAACTTTTCTGAGACTCAGTTTCCCTCTGTCAAGTGGGGGCTTGGGCTGGTGGTCCAGAGAGTGTCTCCCCTATACAAATCTTAACTGTGCTCAACAGTTTGGGGACAGTTATGGTGCTTCTTTGAACTCCTTATTCTGGTCTTTGCCCATTTTTTATAGTATTGTTGTTTTCCTATATATAAAATTTATTACGGTCATTGTAAGTGTTTTATGCATATTTTATCGTATCCCGTTGTCATTAATATTGCACATTTTCTCCCAGTATTATGTCAAACTTGTTTCTGCGAAATAAGGAGACATTTTAATTTTTGCTGTGGAGACATTTTAACTTAAAAAGGAAAAAAAAAGAAAAAAAGCCCCAATTGACAGTCTTTTCCTTGAGAATTTCTGCTTGAAAAGAACTGCCTTACTCCAAGATTATAAAAATACACACTCAGTTTATCTTCTGGAATTTTAATGGATTCATTTATTTTATGTTTAAATTTTTAGACCTTTTCAAAGGATTTTATATAAAGAGTGAGATATTTTATTTCTTTATTTTCTTTTTCAAATTGGTTTGAAAACCGATTATAACCCCATTTATTGAATAATCTATCTTTTGCATACAGATTTGAAAATACGTTCTTTATGAAATTTTTAAAAATCATACGTTATATACTTCTGGTAGTAAAAGCTATTGTTGATTATACTACGGCATATTTTAACTGTTGTACTAATGGACTTACTATTTTTATTTAGATCTTAAAACCATAGCAACAATATTTATTTCCAACCTTACTGCATTTAAACACTTACCATAAATGATCACTATAATAACTGTCAAACAGTAAAAACTCTCAGAAGGAGCAGTCTTCTCTTTTCCATCATGGTAATTAGTAATGGTAATCATAGCAATTAGTAGGTAAAATAGGGATTGTCACTGTAAAGAACTCAGTTGCTATGATTTGGGGGGAAGTAGGACTTGGACCTAGGCAGGTTATTCCAGAGACCTGGGTTCCTGTGCAAACTAGGAAATTAGAGATGTTTTCTCCCCAGGGTGCCCCCTCCCTGCTCCAAGTACCCACTGTTCTCTCCTTCTCACTACCTCACTCCCTCTTGGAGAATCTACTCTCAGATCTTCATTCACACTGAGGTGTTGATGACTGGTTACTGTCCAACACAGCTATTCTCATTAGAGTGTGAGGTATGTGGAAATTAACTTGTTACTAATAATAGAATGCTGAAGTTTGAAATACTTTACTTTTTAATCAATCTGAGTTGACTCAGTGTTTCCCCTAAAATGAATTCCCCTGATCTTATTTGCATACTTCTTTTGTGAGAGAGAAAGGTGTGCTGGTAATTGTCTGTAACCTCTTTCTCACAGTCCTTTGGGAAGAACAATGTTCCTTTCATAGACAAGGCCACTTACAAATGCCACTGAGTTGAGCTTCTGTGGTTGCTTTCATTTTCTTTTTAATGTTGTCCCCAGAGAAATATTTAATAATATCACCCAATCTGTATTGCAAGCGAAGAAGAATGATGCCAGAAACATATTTGTTAGTAAAATTACAAAAATGTTGATTACTTAATGAAAGACAGATAAAGTGAGGACACAAAGATACACTACTGTTATTCACACTGGGTACTCAGTAAATATTTGTTAAATGAATGAATATTTAAAACTCATTAAAATCTGTATTTCTGTAGTTAATAAATGAAATCGGGTTTGTTTATGCTTTTCTGAAATATTCACTCACTTTTTTTCCTACTCACTTAATATAATCTCCGATATAAAAACAATAGTTTCAAAAAATGGTTTTCAAAATGAAGTTTCGTATTCTTTTAAAAATAACTTTTAAATCTTTTTTCATCATAAAATCATCTATTTTAGAATAAAAGTCTGAGTGATGGAATAAGACATAGAGGACAGGAGAATGGCAATGTTTGAGGGTATAAGCTATGTGTCAACTGGCCTCTAAATTTTGTCTGGAATCTCTGGTCTCAGGAATATCTTGCTTTACCCTGTAAAACACTTTTATGAATACCTCATGTACTTTTGAAATACTTTCAATAGTGTTTGCTTTATTCCTTTGCCCGCTCCCTGGGAATTATTTTGTTTGACAGATGAAACAAAACTGGGATCTTTGATAGGTGTAAGTCTTTGCCATCCAAAGTGAGGACAATTTTGAGAAACAAAAATTTGAGAACTGGGAGTCTACGCTAATGTTCCCAATCTCACACACACACACACACACACACACACACACACACACGCACTTCAGAGCCTTAAACAAGAGGGAAGAGGCCCCAAGAGTCAAATGGAGGCACTAGGCAACACGGTGAACCTCTGAAACCAGGCCTCGCGGGCTGCCCCCACCCCTTGTCCCCTTGTAGAATCAGCCCTGCTGAACTGCTCGGTGTTTTTGCCTTTCAGGTGCCATCTCTGATTGCAGGAAGGAAAGTGGAGCTGGGACCGTTCCTGGGAGCCACCGACCAGAGTGCTGCTTCTACCCGTTGGGTAGAATAGAGCCGCCCCTTCCTTCCCCTGCCTGCTCACCCAGCTCCTCCCCCTGCCATCAAAGAGGAGGATAATTGAGGTCTCGCTGGCTTCCAGGAGGCGTCAAGCATTCACCTCAGGGTCCCTGCCAGGGGATTCAGTGACTTGGGACTTCAGCTCCTACTCCCCGAGCAGTTTTCTCAGCACAAAAGGTTTTCAGTTCTTTTAAATTCCTCTAAGGACACAAACTATGCAGAGCAGTCAGGATGTAAGCCATGTGAGCAACAAGTAACAAAGCACTAATTGCATCTAGTGGGCATAGAGTTTCAGTGACTTCATGTTGGCTAAATATAGGCGAACACTTGGTGTGCTGTGCATGCCAGGGCGAACCATGATGCAATTATCCCCTCCCTTTGATGGAGGGGGAGGACCCGGGTCAGAAGGCAAGAATGAGATTGCCTAATAAACGGTCACTTGTGATGGTCCCCAACTCCACTTGCGTCCAAGGTTTGTACACACACGCACAATAAAACAAAGCAAACATGACTACCCAGCTTTAAAACAACACAAAAACTCAGCTTCTGACCATGGTTACAAATAATGGCTTTATTTAAAAATTTAATGATTCCAATGTTCTTTTTAATCTTTATTATATAAGAAATTCACATCCATCTTAGAAAATTTAGAAAAAAGAATAACGACCAATTCTTCTCGAGCACTTAACAGGTGCCAGGCAGTCCCTGCCATAGAGACTTTCCATCATGAACTCATTTAATCCTAACAATAACTCTCTGAGCTAGGGACAGTCATTATTCCTGTTTAGCAACTGAAAAAGAACAAGGGATGAGTTCTGCAACTTGTTCAAGGTCACCTACTTAGAAAAGTGAAGATCGGGAGTTGAACTCAAGTGCGTCCCCTAGCTAATTTCATGCTCTTGAACCCTCCTAGACCAGAGCTGCTCAATAGATACATACCGTGAGCCACGTAAATAATGTAGAATTTTCTAGTAGCAACATGAAAAGATGTAAAAAGAAACAAGTGAGATTACTTTTGATAATGTTTTATTTAGCTCAATGTATCCAGAATAGAAAGATTTCAACATTCAATCAGTTATAAAAAGTAAACCAAATGAGATATTTCACATTCTTCTTTTTCATACTAAGCCTTAAAAACTCAGTGTGTATTTTACACTTAGTTCTCAGTTAGGACTAGACAAATTACAAGTGCTCAGTAGACATGTATCTAGTGGCTACTGCATCGGGCAGTGCAGACACAGAACATTTCCATCATGGCAGACAGTTCCATCGGACAGTGTTGCTGTAGGGCATACTGACGGTCAAAAAAGAAAAAAGTCACCTGTAAACTCCCCATCTATTTCAAAGTATCATATCCTTCCTGAGTTCTTTGTATGTATTGACATGTATAAATATGTGTTCCAACAGAGGAAGGTCACACTACACATATCGTTTTATTTATTTTTTATTTTTTTAAAGATTTTATTTATTTATTTGACAGAGACAGAGACAGCCAGCGAGAGAGGGAACACAAGCAGGGGGAGTGGGAGAGGAAGATGCAGGCTTCCAGCAGAGGAGCCTGATGTGGGGCTCGATCCCAGAACGCCGGGATCACGCCCTGAGCTGAAGGCAGCCGCTTAACGACTGAGCCACCCAGGCGCCCCCGCATATCGTTTTAATCAATTTATTTCCTTAATGATAGTGTGCCACCTTCCAGAGTCTTTGTCTCCCTGTACATAGGTGAGGCAGTGCTGACGTAGCTGAAAATAGCTTGGGACTTGGGAGTCAGAGGACTCCATCATTTTCCATCTGTGTGATTTTGGACAAACTATTCTCCAACCCTCAGTTATCTGGTGAAAATTAAACAGGATTTCGGGTCTTTTGGGTTTTTTAAAATTATTTTTTTTAAATTTATTTTTAAGTAGAGCTGTACACCCAACGTGGGGCTTGAACTCATGACCCTGAGGTCAAGAGTCACATGCTCTACTGATTGAGTCAGCCAGGTACCCCAATGAAGGGTCCTTTAGAGGCACAGCTAGTTCTTCTTATATATACATAAATTGTGTGTGTGTCTGAGTATGTGTGTCTGTGTGTGTCTGTGTGTGCCTGCTAGGAGATCAGACTACAGAAATTTCAATGATCGAGCCAAAGGGTCTAGTTTTGCACTCCCAACTCAGGTAGAGCTTTTGTTGGTCAGTGGTAACTGTGGCATTTTTCCAAAGTAGGTGGACTCTCTCTTGCTCTTTCCCTCCCTTTTTGCAGGTGAATTTTGAGATGTTCTTCTCTCCTAGGCCGGGCAGAAGTTGCAGCATGAGGAAGAAGTCTGATCTCCAGAACACTCTATTTCTCCAGCACCATGGTTTGACATGTCTTGCTGCCCTAGAGCAAGCAAACTCTGCGGCCCACCGAGGGAAGCACAGCAGGTTTTAACTACAAGGGAAGAGAGCAATCCTGAGTCTCCATCTCTAGGGATGGAGGGACAGTAGCACACACTCTCCAATCAACAAGGAATCTATGAAAATCTGAATTTTCACTGGGTCTGGTGAAACAAATTTGGCCGGGCTCAAGATATGCTACCCCCAAATATGGCACCTTGGTACTCTGAATATTTCAAGCCGAAGGAAAAAGAATGAAAATAGATAAAAAGAGCACCGGTAAGTTTTGGGACAACTTTGAGCAACATAATATTTGTATAGTTGCCATCTCTGAAAGGGGGTGGGGGAGCACAAAATTCTATTTGAAGAAATAATGACGGAGAAATTTCCAATTTGACGAAAACTATAAACCCACAGATCAAAAAACCCCCCAATAAACCCCCAATGCAAGAAACATGAGGAAAACTACATCTAGAACATTTCAAGTTGAGTAAATATGCATTATTTATTCAGCATGTGTAAGGCTGGACATAAGTTTAAAATTAAGAAAAAAAAAATCTGTCCTCTGCTAGCAAAGAAAACCTTAGTGGGCCCTTGACTGTCTTCACGGGTATCACAGAGGACTCAAGAAAGTGCAAAACAATTTCTGTCTTCAAGTAGGTTTTAAGCTACCTGGGCGCACTAATGTAGGAAACGCCACTCCTTCACTCCACAATATCCATTCTCTCTTCTTCCATGGCTGGCAGACCCCCCTGGTTGTGTCCGAACATCTGCCTCTTTCCCACATGCCTCCAGATGGAAAGACCCATCTGCAGACCGAGGAATAAATGAGGGTCTGATTCCCCATGACATGAGGGTGGCTATGACACATTTCTGGCAAAGAAATGTTGGGGGGAGATGTTCTGGAGGATTTCTGAGAAAGATTCTTGGCTTCCAAGGAAGATAAGAGGAAGAGACGATCTCTTCGTCCTTTGGACACTGAAATGCCTGACGCCTGGAACTTCTGTACTCAATCTGTGACTAAGCTGGGCCAGTCTGAGGTCAGAGTCAACATCCTGAGGATGACAGAACAGTGGAAAGAATCTGAATCTTTGATGATGTTATTGAGCTGCTGAATTAAGCAGCCCTGAAGCTCCCGCACCAGCGAACTTTTTCTTGTATGACATAATACATTTCCTTACTGTCCAATTCGAATTAAGTTTTATGTTCCTTGTAGTTCCAAATATTCTATTAGCACTAACTAACTACTTAACTCATTCTATCACTTTGTGCAGATATCTCTAGGGCTCATGTTTCTCCCATGGAAAGTGAAGGACGTGGAGAAAACAAATTCAACAGTCACTTTTAGCCCTAACCAAGTCACCTTAAGTGTAACTGATTAGTCCAGGCAGTCAATAAAGCTGTCATGTGTGTGACTCAGAAAGTAGGTGTTCCATGACTCGGCATTCATCTTCCAGGAGAGACCCAAGAGAAACCAGTGTCTATATCCACCAAAGACATACAAGAAGGTACATAGGAACTTCATTCATTGTAGCCCAAATCTGGAAATCCCATATCCAAATTCTCCAGAGAAACAGAACGACTAGGATCTATACATACATATATTAAGAAATTGAAGGGGCGCCTGGGTGGCTCAGTTGGTTAAGCGTCTGCCTTCAGCTCAGGTCATGGTCCCACTGGGATCAAGCCCTGCATTGGGCTCGCTGCTAAGCGAAGAGTGTGCTTCTCCCCCTCCCTCTGCCGCTCCCCCTGCTTGTGCTCTCTTGCTCTCTGTCAAATAAATAAATAAAATCTTTTTAAAAAAAGAAAAGAAATTTAAGAGATTAGCTCATGCAATTGTGGAGGCTAGCATCTCTGAAATCTCTATGGCAGCTCAGCAGGCTAGAAACTCAGGCAGGAGTAAATGCTGCCGTCTTTTTCTTTTTTTTTTTAAGATTTATTTATTTATTTTTGAGAGAGAGAGTGAGCACAAGCAGGGGGAGGGGCAGAGGGAGAGGGAGAAGCAGGCTCCCCACTAAGCAGGGAAACCAATGTGGGGCTCGATCCCAGGACCCTGGGATCATGACCTGAGCTGAAGGCAGACACTCAACCGACTGAGCCACCCATTCGCCCAATGCTGCTGTCTTAAAGCAAAATTTCTTCTCTGGGAAACTTCGGTTTTTGTTCTTAAGGCCTTCAACTAATCGGAAGGCCCCACCCCCATTATCAAAGGTAATCTCCTTTACTTCAATTCAGCTGGTTGTAGATGCTATCACATCTACAAAATACCTTCACCGTAACACCTAGGTTAGTGGTTGGTCAACTGGGTACTATAGCCTAGTTGACACAAAAAACTAAGCATCACAGGCCTGATGTCCATCTGCAGAAGAATGGATTATGGTATATTTGTACAAAGGAATACCACATAGCAATAAAAAAGCAAAAAATGTCACTAAACAACAGTGTGATGAATATCACAGACAAATATCACAGGATGAAGAAGCCAGATACAAAACTACATACTACGTGACCTGTTCATAAACATTTTAAGAACAGGTGAAATTTGTAGATGGTAACAGAAGGCTAATGGCGTCTATGGACTGGGAAGGAGCACAAGGGAATCTTCCAAGTGCTAGAAATGTTTGATCTCTTGATCTGATGGGTATACAGGTAATATACATAAAAAAATTAATTGAACTATACGCTAAAATTTTTAACACCTAAAAAAAAATAGTTAATCAAAAAAAAATTTAAAAAGTGCTATAGGAATCCAGAGGTGGGAGAGACCATTCCGATCTAAAAGGACAAGGGAAGTCTTCCTGGAGACTGTGGGCCTGAGGTGGGCTTCGAAGGGTGAATAGAATCAGAGATGAAGAGGAGACGTAAACAAAGTTATGGCAGAGGAAATGCGTAACACATGGCTAAGGCATGGTGATGAGATTTTTTTCATAAAAATGCTACTTTTACCCCGGAAACACAGTGAAAGAAATACAGAACATCAGAAGCAATGCAGAGTAGCAGTTGCGAGAATAAGCTTTGTGGTCAGATATTTGTAGGTGTGAATCCTGCCTCTCATTGCTTTCTGGTTTGAATGAGTGCTGTGGACCTGCTTTCTCATCTCTGAAATAGAACTGACGCATACTTCACAGGGTTGTGGAGAGAATTAAACAGAATAATACATGTGATATGCTTAGCAGAGTGCTGTGTACGCAGAGTAAGCCCTCAATAAGTGGGAGCCACTGCTGTAACTACTGCTGCTATAATTGCCAGGCTGGGCCATCTGGTAGCCTTCACTTGGAGGGTGGTAAGTGCCCCAGGGAAGAAGGATGGCCTAATGACCACTTTGGGTCCTTTCAAGCTCTCAAATCTATAATGCCTAATACAACTCAAATGACCCAATCAGAGCGAATGAATGACTGAGGTTTACCCTTCCAAGCTATCTTGATATCAACCCCCCACCCCGGACCCCCATGGTCTAGTCCCTGGTCATTCCTAACTATACTCCTTGATCACAGAAGCATAAGTCTCTGTTCCAGATGGGACAGCCAAACTCCAAGTGGTCTTCTTACATGTTAGCTGTGACACACACATTCACACAGAATCCTGAAGAATGTATAAAAGTGCTTTATTTGGGGTGTATATCATATATTCCACCTCTTTAGAGATCATAAGGAGAGTTAGGGACATGGAAGTGGTCATGTTTTTGTCAGTAGTACCAGCTCCCCTTCCACTGCAGGCGAGTTGGGTCCTTTCAACTAAAGTAAAATTTCCACAACATAAAATTAACCAGCTTCAAAGTGTACAATTCAGTGGCATCTCATATATTCACAGTGTCATACAACACCCACCTCTGTCTGGTTCCAAACATTTCATTGCCCCAAGGGAAACTCTGGACCCATTAAGCGGTCACTCCCCATTCCCTCATTTCGCCACTAATCAGCTTTTTGACTTTATGGGTTTCCCCATTCTGGATATTTCATATAAATAAAGTCATATACTATGTGACTGTCCATTTATTTTTTTGCATCAGTGCTCTTGGCCCTGTTTAAATGTCTGCTCCCTGGGGCAACTGGGTGGCTCAGTCGTGAAGCGTCTGCCTTCGGCTCAGGTCATGATCCCAGGGTCCTGGGATCGAGCCCCACATTGGGCTCCCTGCTCAATGGGAAGCCTGCTTCTTTCTCTCCCACTCCCCCTGCTTGTGCTCCCTCTCTCACTCTCTCTCTGTCAAATAAATAAATAAATAAATAAATAAATAAAATCTTAAAAAAATGTCTGCTCCCTCACGGTTGGCAAAGAAACGTCTTCACCCTTAAATTATCTATGTCTTCTTCCTCTTCAATAGCCCCTTAGTCACTTTATATCCTTTTGCTCTCATCCTGGGGGTCTTACTTCTTGTTAGGCTATCTATCCTTCACTCCAGAGCTGTGCTTTCCAATAGTAGCGACTAGCCACAGGTAGCTACTTAAATTATTAATTAAAATTAAATAACATTTAAAATTCGGTTCCTCGGTGACACTGGCAACATTTCAAGTGTCTAACTGGCACATGTGGTTAGGAACTTCCGCATGGGCCAGCACAGATAAAGAGTGTCACCATCACCACACAAAGTTCTATTGAATAACACTGCTCTAGAGGGCACTAGATCCAGGCAAGTGGAGAATGGGATTAGGGAAGGAGAACTTCACAGTGGGCTGCCTCCCAGGCATGAGATCTCTAAAATTATTTGACCTTCTACACCACCCAGGACTCTTCCAGTTGCATCACTCACTGTTTATGTGAATGGCTCCCCCTCAAATTGTACAGTGCACAGCCTGTACATCTGTACCAAGTCATGCTAGAAGAGTCTGTCTCCCTCTGCATCCCACCCTAGTAGGCAACCAATTCCAAGAAAAAGAAAGAACAGAAACAAAAACCCCTTCCCACCACATCTGCTTGCTAGCTTAGTTTTTACCTCTCTACTGAGGCTATGAACTCCTTGAGGGCAGCCCCCACATGCCTTCTTTATCCACCCTGGTCCCTAGAAAAAATCTAGCATGCAGGTGTGCCCACAGCAGGCATGCAGCCATGATTTCTGGATTACTGATTGAACCATTCAACCCAGGCTTTGTCGCTGAGCATGGGGGTACCAGTACCCCCAGGCCCATCTGGAGGGGGTATGCTCTCCATGTTGACCCTTGCTCTGTCCTCCAGCAATGGACGCAGGACAGAGAGAGGCAGTGGGTGTCAGACTGCACTTTGCAATGTTCATATGGCCTCGCCTCCAAGCAACAATGGCACCGTGCTCATTCCCCCACTACAACAATGATCACTGGTATGTGTTACCTGCATGTGTCTGCCTTCCCCAGCAGAGTGTGAACACTGGATGTAACATGAGCTCACTGGAAGGCACTCAACATTTTAGGGTAAAAACGAACAAACCTAAACAAATATGTCCAAAGAGATTCTTCTCAGGTAGGAGGTAGTGGCAGTGAGGGACATAAAGGCCACCGGAATGGGGACACTTCAGAGCTGAGCAGGGTGGAAGGAGGCAGAGTCTGGGGTGTGTGTTCCATTTCCTGTGCGACAGGCCCCCTCTAACCTAGTCAGTCCTGATGTAACCCCTCCTTTCCTACCACTGGAGGTGGGAGGTGGAAATATATTTCTCCTTTCAAATTTACTTGTTATAATCTTTGCCTCAAGAAGCGAAAGAAAATTATAGCCAAGCCTACCCACCAATGAGCTGTCCTTGATGGAAAACATCAAACACCTCTTTTGCACTTTGGATTTTGATCCCCAGTGAAACTTTCCACTAGAAGCCAATATTGACTTCTCACCACCATCCAGGTCAGTAAAGCTTAATGAATCCTGATGCGACCTGTTCTTTCTCTACTCCTTTTACTCAACACTGCCTGCCACACCCATGCGTATGCATTCCCATTCAGCCCCTTTCCGGCTGATTAATTAGAGCATTTTCCTCCTGTCCTTTGAAACACAGATGGTAGTAGCACTCAGATGTCAATCTGGAGGCCTTGTTGTTCTGGCAGTCATGGAAACGTTTGGTTTTGGCAGGCTCTAAGGGCACTTGGCAGAAGCTCCCACGTTGCTTCAGTTCCAGGTAGATCGTGTGGTTTGCCTCTGGCCACTGGTAAACGGGAGGGAAAGAAATCTCTAGGCTTACACTCTCCATCCTGGAGAGCGATTGGTGAAGTTGCCTTGCACTGATTTCACATTTATCTCCTTCTGCAGATGTACTCCTTTCACCTTATTACCTAGTAATTAGCACCCAATTATGCTTGAAGCACCAAGCATTGTGTCCTTCACCTGTGTTATGTCATTTGTGCGTCTGGACAGATCTATGACACCGTACTACCACAACAATCTCCATTACTGACCTTGGAGAGGTTAGTTAATTTACCCAAATCCAGCAGTAGCTTGCTAAGTGTGACGTGAAACCAGTTCTGTCTGACCCCTAAACTCTTGCTCTTAACCTCAACGGTCTACGCCACGTTGCTCCTCATGTTAGCTGGGTTCTCACTAGTCTGAGTTTAAAGACGAGGAAAACGGAGACTCAGAGTAGGTAAGTAACTTATATAAGCTGGTTCACCCAGCTTGTAAGAGAAGACGCCAGGGTTCAATCCCCCCGGGCCAGCTGACTGCAGCACCTAGCCATTGTTGGCGGGATGGTCTTTTCTGTGCATGCCTTTGTTGACGCTAGTCCCATCCCCACCTCCATTCTCCCCCAGTCCTCTCAACTCTTAGCAAAACATGTCCCTCCCTCTCATCTGATTCCTGCCTTCTCTTCCTAGGTAAATACTCGCCTTCTGGCTCTACTCAAGTCCTGCCTCCTCCAGGAACGTCTCCAGAAGAAAGGTCCTAAAGTTCTACTTGTCTCAGCCATCCATTTGTTAAGCTTCAATATTACCGTGTGCCCACGTGCATTTACAGCCATGAGCAACCACAGTGGAGATGCCTGAACTCCTGAGCTGGACCGTGTGTTCCTCGGTCCTGTACTGCTTTGCATCACTCACTGCATATTGGGCCTGGCATTCAGGAAGGGTGAGCATCTGAGGAGGGTTAGTTGAAATGGTAGCCGCAAGTCCAGCAAATATTGATTGATTGATTGATTTGAGCAAGTATTTCTTTAATGTCCACTTTGGGCTGGGCTCTTTCACACGTCACCTCACTTAAATCTGTTTTAACTGATACAACATGCTCATTGGCTTCTCTCTTGACACTGTGCACGAGATTATGGTTTCTGCGACCTTATGGAGCAAAACCAGGTTTACGTGATTCTTAGGAAAAGCCAAAGCACATACTCCCGGAATTTCAGAAGCAGGCAGCAACATGCGCATTGATGCTTAAAGAGGAGTTAGGCAAGATTCAATACGTGATCGCTTATTGTCCATATACCTGGTCGACCGCAAACTGTGTGGCTCAGGTTTCAGGTTGGACTTTTCACTCTCCCAGCACCAGACATGCCTGGCACCTTGTAGTTACTTAAGAAACATGCACTGAATGAATCGATAAGCAGGGCCTGAATGGGCAGATGGGAGTACCAGGGACAGACTTCACCTCCTTCACATGTTTTCAAGGACCTGATCGGCTGCAGCTCACTGTAGTTTCCCTAACTCCAGAGAAGCCCCTGCCAAAAAGCATACTATGGACCACAAAGGACTCAGAACATGAATACTTCTGTACAGATCATTCCCAAGCCTAGATGTACAACTCAGAGCACATGTCATTTTCTTCTGATGGGAGACAATGTGCCCATGTCCCCGGAAGTCTGTGTGCCCACCTCAGAAGCTCTAGACATCACCATAGGCCACCAACACTGTATTAGCATGAATAGGGATTTCAGGGTTCTTGGGAAAATTATAAAGGTGATCTTGGAGCCAATGGTCAGATTCCCAATTGTACAAAGATGGGAAAACAAAGACTGTCTGTGAATCCCTCAGACAAGTCCTTAAGAGAAGCCAGGAACTCTGTCTGATGCAGGAGAGTAATGGGGGCCAGGCGCTCTGCTTTGAGTAATGGCGGCAGCACAGGTCATGCTATGCTTAATAGCTTTCAGAGACACATGCTCCAGGTCTCTGGGGAGAGGAAGAGAGGAACTCAAAAGAGCAGAGCTCTTTTGAAGAGTCAAAAGAGATATAATTACAAGAAGCCAGGCCTTCCAAGATTGCCTGAATCTCTTCTCTCCATTTGAGGTAATAATCATGGTAATAGTCACAGCTGGCCGTTTTTGAGAGGCTACAAAGTGCTCACTCCTGTTTTTGGTGCTGTACAAATACGAACCAACTAATCTTCCCCATGTCCTGTGATGAGATAGGCCCCATGCTTACTCTCATTTCACAAATGAGGACACTGAGGTACAGATGTGTTAGGTGACTAACCCAGGATTGCACTCGTAAGTGGAGGAGGAGGGATCTGAACCCACACGCTCTGGCTTCAGAGCCCACAGGCTTGGCTGAGATTCTCGACTGGAGTGGAGGGCACTGGTCATCAGTGCAGATGACGGGAGTGGCGATCCAGCGGGACTAAGGCTGGCTGGCAGTGGCTCTCACGTTGTGTTCTCCTACGTAGTACTTAGCGTCTTCTGTGCTGTGTGTCTGACACGGGGTCAGGTATTGGGCACATGGGGGTAAGGAGAATCCAGCCCCTGGCCTTGAGAGGTTCTCAGTCCCTGAAATGGCTTCGATGTGGGATTTAGGAGGGCACTTGTGATGAGCACTGAGCATTGAATGGAAGTGTTGAACCACTAAATTCTACTCCTGAAACTAACATTGCACTGTATATTAACTAGCTGGAATTAAAATAAAAATTTGGAAAAAAATTAAAATGGTATAAATTTTTATTGACATGGAAAGATATTTAAGACATATTAATAAGTGATAACATAAGTTATAAAACATACACACACACACACACACACACACACATATATATATATACGAATAGCTATATACACAGGAAGAGAAAGCCAGGTATCCATCGGAATGTTAAATATTGCTTATTGCAGGTCGTGTCCTCATGGATAATTTTTATTTTGTTTTCTATCTCTATTCTTAGTTTACATACAATGAGCAATCAATGAGTAATCATAAAAGGTCTGAGTGAGTCTCTTGGATGATTTTAAAAGCAGAGAGCCTAACCCTGAGGTTTCATCAACCCCTCCCTACCTTGCAAATAATCTGAAAGGCCTCAAATGATCTGGAATGGGTGACAAGCATCATGTCAGGTCACATGCTGCGCACTGCAAGTTGGAGTGGTAGGAACCTGCCAACGGAAGTAAAATCTGCCGTGCTTGGGAGGTTTTTTGGATAACATGTAGTTATCCAAATTCTATGCTAATTCTTGCCTTTCTGCCATAGTTTCCCGAGTCAATGGAGGCACCATCAGGTGAATGTACGTGGGACTGGGAGGTGAGCAATCTTGCAGACGGCAGAGATGGCCCAGGTCAGCTCTGAAAACCCTCCTATACCTGCTAGTTTTACTTCCTCTCCCCCAGTCTTTTCTTAACTCAGTCAGGGGTGAGCCTGGGCTGGGAGCAGATCACTTTACTGTCCATTATTTCATTGTCTGCATTTACCTCCTGCCCAAGAGGCCAGCTCACTTTTCCACTGTAAATTATTTATATACAAAAGCTCAGAAAAGATCCTGGATCTTCTCCCAATTCCTCGGGGGGTCTTACCTCCAGCATTTTAACTGACTCCCTGGGTTGTCTTCCTGGACATCCTACCTAGCTCTGGGGTCTTTCTTTCCACTACATTTAGGACTGGAGTTTGGCGGACGTGGAAAGCTGAGTCAAGGGTGTAAGTTCCCGAAGGACCAAACCCTTGGGCAATTTAGTAACCTGAAGGCTCCCCTCTCTGGCCAGGATTAGAATGGCCTCCATGGTCATGCTGAGCTGCTCCATCAGAGAGAAGGAGAGGGGAGCTCTTCCCCACTCAGCCCTTTTTCATGCATGCCAACAAGCACTGCCACACATGCATACACAGACAGAGGGATGTACCACGTCCAGAAATGACACGCCCGCAGCCCTGCATACACACACATTCCATATACACATCTCTAGACACACATAGACAGGTACCAACATGTGTTCTCCTAGACATCCACACCTATTAGTCTACACACGTAGAAAACACGCAGGCATTCATTCGGGCACTGGAACGCACACAACCACATGCACATACACACAGACACAACTGTGCATTCCGACACATGCAGACGTCGATCCTTGCACACATATTTAATCACCCAGACTCGAGCATACATAAATCTACTACAGGCAAAGAAGTGAGTTGACAGATCATCCCTAGGCAGAGACCATTACCATTCACCCTGACGCGAGGATTGCTTTGTGTTTAGGAAGTTTTTCTAGAGTGTTGGCTGTGCCTTTGACAAGGAGTTCAGCCTTCTTCTGCCTCCTGCTCCCCAGCCAGCTTTCTCCTCCCTGTCCCCCGGTAGCCCCATTTTCCATCTATTGCTGTGCCTGGCCAAGGGGAATGCTAATGGCCATGACAGAAACCGTTTCCACCTGTTTACATCCTGCTCGCCTCCCCTTAATGCCATTTTCGACCCTGCCAAGCAGTGGAGGAGGCCTGCTGTGCAGGCCATGGCGAGGGGGGTAAGGAATGAGCGAGAGGACAGTTGGAGTGTGAAAGGGACCCGTCGCTAAGTGACTCCCCATTCCAACAGCCACACACAAGATGCACATAATTGCTTTTAGCACAGTGGGATGGATAGAGATACAAAAGGTCAAATCAAGGATTTGTCCCATAATATCTTTGCTAAGCAGCAGCGTCAGACGTTGGAAAAGTATATTCATGAATTGAGGTGCCAGAGTGTGGGGCAGGCTTTTCAGAGGCGGCTGTGTGTTCCCTCTCTGAGGTGTGCCTGCCGTGGTGATTGGATTCACACGGAGCAAGTGACTTCTCAATGCTCAACAAAGCTCTGCCTGTGAATTGGACTAAATAGACTACTTGGCAGGCAGCTGAGATAACGATGCTAAGTGAATTTCATGGTTGCTACCACTCCCCTTACGCCCAAGCCTCCTGGAAAACGCAGGATAAAGGCCAAACTCCTGAGCGTGACATTCGAGGCCCTCCACCTATCTTTCCGGGCACTCCCCAGAATGAATGTTGGATGGCCACCCCACTGGGCCCTTCTCCGATCCCTGAATATATGTGACCCTTGCAGCTTTGGGGACCCCGCTTGTGGCATCCCCCAGAGTGCACTGTCCCCCCTTTACCCGTTCGAATGCTATTTGTTATTCAAGCTTGACTCGAGTCCTAATTCCACCAATCCTTTCCTTGTCCCCCACCTAGATGTGACCAGGACCTTCTTGGAAGGAGGAGGGCAGAGGATATTAGAGAAAGAATGCAAGTCTGGATCGGGTGATCTGACTTACACGTGAACAAGCTCACTAGCTCTCTGGGGCTGGGGTGTTGAGACTAGTCTGTGAGGCGGGGAGGGAGCAGAATGCAGTTTGGGGGTTCTTGTGGTCATGGGGTGGGGAGGGTGGATGCTTTGAACCAGAAAAATAATAGTGGAGATGGTGAGCAAAGGTTAGATTCTGTTATATTTTGAAGGCTGATCTGAAAGGTATTGCCCAAGGACGGGTTGTGGGGGGGTTAACAAAAAAGAAAAGTTAAAGTTGATTACGAGATTTTTGGCCTACGCATTAACTGATAAGCAGAAAGAACAAACTTGGATGGTGGATATGAAGAGTCTAGTTCCGGACATCCTTAAGGGGCCTCTTACACATCCATACAGAGACGTTGAGACTGAGGACAGGTAGTAAGACAGAAGAAAACTAGGGGCGGGTGGGATCCCGGGAGAAAGTATTTCAAGGAGTAGAGCATGAGCCATCATGTCCGATACGCAGCTGAGAGGCCTAGTGAGAGGACTACAAAACCTGACCATGACATTTCCTGTGTGGAGGCCCTTTGTGACCTTGGCAAATGCGGCTGTGTGAAGTCGTAGACATCAAAGCCCGAACCTGAGAGGTTTCAAGAGGGAAGAGTGAATTTTTGAGAAGTTTTGTCAGAAAGGGAAGTCAGTCAATGAGGTGCAGTAGTGGGATGAAAAACGAATTTTTCTATGGGAAAAATAGTGTCTTCAAGACACATTTGCCCACACCTTCTACTTCCTTCTGTTCTTCTTACCCAGAGACAGGCAATGTTCCGAGGCTGTGCCAGAACAAAGTGCTGCGTCGAGCTCTCCGTGACTGAAGGAATCCCCACCCCAAGGTTCTCTGAAAACTGGGAACTCTTTCTTATTTAAAGCCCAGTCCTGTGACTCTGGCCACATCCACCTGTCTCCTTCCTAACATCGTGGCCAATTTGTCATTCTTTCCAAATTTCTCAATGTCACCAGTGGAGGCAGGGGGACCTCTTTCGGGAGAGTCATGGATTTTCCAGTAAGTCGTACCGGCAAATCACAGTTTTTCCTAGCAACTTAAAAAGATATAAAAATAATTTAAAAATTTAATGTTCTTCTCCATAGGAAAAAAAATCTGGCATATCAACTGCAGAGATGTTAAGTGCATTTTCAGTTCTCAGAAAATACACCGTGTGTCAGGTACATAATTTCATTTAGCCTATTGTGCAGAGCGAGCTATTGTGAGGAGGTCTGTCATGTCTCCATTATTCCCAACCCCATTGGGGTTTAATCATATTCAGGGCTATTTGCAACTATGGTTTCCCATTTCAAATGACATTAGGCTAAAATTAAGCCTATAACTTATACTTTGGGATTTAATATGCAACATTTTCCATCAGCGTGTTATACTGGTTAAGTTGCTTTTGAGCAATGTAAAGGAAAAAATAAAATAAAAATATCCAACGTAGTATGAGAACTTCAGAACCACTCATTTTGTAATTTTCCTGAAGGTCATCTCCAGTAGGGAAATAACTGGGAGGGCCACTCATCTTTCACTGGCTGTGTGACTGGAATCCTGTCAATTTCATACCAATGTTTGTGAAAAGGTCAATTGCCCCTCTCAAGGCAATGAGTGGGCATTTTTTTTTAAAGATTTTATTTTATTTTTAACTGTATTATTATTATTTTATTGTTAAGGGATCCATTCCTGTGACTGTCATGAAGCCCAGGCTGGGTTAACAGTAATGAGTCTTAGAAGTAACTACACCGGACTCTAGACTTTCTGGTTATAAGCACTGGCTCCTCTCTCTACCTCAGCTGAAAACCCAAACTCGTGAGGCCTCAATCCCTGCCTCCATCTTCCCGGAAGATGCCAAAGCCAACCAGAAGAAGACTTTTTCAGAGGAGAAGACAACTTTGTCTTCCCAGAAGACAAATCCTCTGCTTTGCTTTTTGAGGCAGGCGGCAACCCCAAACCACCGATAGGTTGGGACCCATGTAAGCCTCAATGGTTAAAGATTTTATCTTTTTTTTTTTTTTTAAAGATTATTTATTTATTTATTTGACAGAGATAGACAGCCAGCGAGAGAGGGAACACAAGCAGGGGGAGTGGGAGAGGAAGAAGCAGGCTCCCAGAGGAGGAGCCCGATGTGGGATTCGATCCCAGAACACCGGGATCACGCCCTGAGCCGAAGGCAGATGCCTAACGACTGCGCTACCCAGTCGTCCCTAAAGATTTTATCTTGAAGTAATCTCCACACTCAATGTGGGGCTCAAACTCACAACCCAAGATCAAGAGTCACATGCTCCACCAACTGAGCCAGCTGGGTGTCCCAAGGCAATGAGTCTTTTTGGGTTGGCTCCTGGGTTCCCCGTGGTCTCTGATTTCACACAGAGCTGCCAGTTAGAATCGCACAGGTTGGGAATGGTGCCTCCTGGAGTTGGGCAGTGCACAACCTACACAGCTATGGTCCTGCTTCAGGGAGCTTACATGGGTAGAAGAAGAGAATGGCAGAGTACAAAGAGCTGGGAGTTTCTTCAACAGTGGTCCTGCCTTTATGGACATAGAGTCCCTCTCTGCTCCATTCCAGTGCAGAGGGCTGAGGGCACTAAATGTGCCACTGCCACCATACTTTCAAAAAGATCCCACAAGTCATATTGACTGCTAGGTCCGCAACCATGATACATGTGCACACGCACACACAGACACACACACACACACACACACACAAACCCCACAATACAACTGTAAGTTTGCTCTACTTCTATGTGCTCAGAAAAATGGCTCCTAGGTCTCTATACAGGAAGAACCATAATCTCATGGACGCCAGAGAACCCATGTCCTGCACACCCCCAGCTAGGGCTGAACCACTAGCTCCCACTGCTTACGAAGCACCATTCAGGAGCCTCTTCTCTCACTTCTCTTGTCCTCCTCCACAGGCTCCTTGGGTTTTCCCTACACTTCTGCCCTCTGCCGAATGCTGGCTTCAGCGTAGAGAGCACTCAGTTCCTTGAGGGCCCTCAGGAGGTTCTGGGTCTGTCAGAGGGAAACATCTACAAGGTAACGGCCGTTCTCTTGTTAATCAGTTATATCTTACCCCAAACCCTAATTATAGGTGTGTCTTTCCCAAATTCACACGTTGAAACCCTAATCCCCAATGTGATGGTATTTGGAGATGAGGCATTTGGGAGGTAGTTATGGTGAATTAGGTTACGAGGACAGGACATCATGATGGAATTAATGTCCTTATAAGAGAAGTAAGAGACTCGAGATCCATCTCTCTCTCCCTGCCATGTGAAGATACAGGAGAAGGTGGCCATCTATAAACCAGGAAGCAGGCCCTTACCATGAATCCGACCATGCTGGCATCCTGACCTTGGACTTCCAGTCTCCAGGACTGTGAGAAATGCGTGTTGTTTAGGCCATCCAGTCTACGTTATTTTGTTTCAGAAGCCCAAGCAAAGACAACCCTCTCCAAAGACTGAAGAGGAAGGAAAATCCCATTCTAATCTGGAAAGTTCTTTCTTCCTTTGATCTGAATCTGACTTCTAGCAGGTTTAGGTCCTAGTTTTGCCCTGAGGAACAATACATACATAACTCATGCCTCTCCTACCTTCAGCCTTCACCTTCTGAAGCTCATTGTCATGGTTCTCTTATTTTCTTCTGCAAGCTGAATTTCCCTAGCTCTTCCCCTGTATGGTCTGGTTTCCAGAAGTTTCCCACCATAGTTAGCTTGTTGCTCCACATTGATGTACTTTACAAAATGCAGGGCCTAGAAGTGACCGTCCACCTAGACACGGTTAAACAGGAGCAGTCTCTATTTTATTTTCATGTGCATATTAGAATTTTATTTGACATAAAGTAGTTAGGGGGATATTTAAAGTGCTTTAAGAATTGGCTTTTTAAAGATAGACTAGGGCCACCTGGGTGGCTCAGTCCGGTTAAGTGTCTGCCTTCAGCTCAGGTCATGATCCTGGAGTCCAGGGATGGAGCCCCATGTTGGGCTCCCTGCTCGGCAGAGAGCCTGCTTCTCCCTCTGCCTCTGCCCTTCCCCCTGCTCCTGCTCTTTCTCTCTCTCTCCCTCACTCTCTCTCTCAAATAAATAAAATCTTTAAAAAATTTTTTGAAATAGACTAGATTGTTACATAGGCAATAATAATAATAATAATAATAATAATAATAATAATAATAATAAGCCTGCATTTGAGCTATTACTCTATGGTATGTGTTTTGAAGTGCCCCACATTTCTACATTGGGCAATACCTACTAGAAGATCTGATCAGTCCTGTGTGACCTTTGACAGGTCCTTTCTCCCATTTTGGGTCTTGGGTACTTCATCAGGGAAATGGTGTGTTAAGTGGTGATATCTAAAGTTTTCGTGGTTTGTTCTTCCTTCTTCGGGGCCCAAGCGTTACCCAATATTGAAGTGCAACCAGCCAGCTCTGCTGCCCACAGACACATGGTTGGAACTGCAGGACCAGATTCTCCTCCACCTCTCCTTGGAGTGACAAATGTGGTGAGAAAAGGGGGTAGGTGGAGGGAAGAGGGGGCTAATCCTGAGTCCAGGACCAAGAGACCAAGGTTTATTCTCAGCTCCCTCATCTGAGCCAGACTAAGTTGGAAATCAGGGCAGAGGAAAAAGCCCCTTTCCCCACTTCCCTTCTTGTATGTCTGCGCCAAGGCGGGAGCCACTCTCTATGGGTGATGGTCTCCCTGCTACGTGTACTCCTATTGGGGTGTCTCTCTTCTCCCCAGTGAGGTCTATTCACACTGGCATTTACAGGAGGAGAGAGAAGGTCTCCAGCAGTGCAGTGAAGGCATGGACTCACTGTGCCAGTCCCCTGTGGCCGCATGCCCAGGAGAGCTAAGTCTCAGTTTTAGCTTCCTCCATCCATCCCGGCTCCCCCACCCCCACCCCCACCCGTAATGTGACCCAGAATTTCCACTTTACAGAGAGAATGACCTATAGTCAGTCCTCCCAAGACCAAATCCCACCATGTCAGTGTGGCTCAGGAAGGAGAGAGGTGCTGCCTTCTTTTTCACAGCTCCCCCTTCAGTGGTCTCTGACCCTGAGGTGGCCTGTGTCTGCTGAGCCAATTCTTGCTTCAGTGTTTCAGCTTCTCTTTGACACTTCTGGAGCCAGCCCCTGCCCTGCCTCCTTCCCTTCCATGTCCTCGATCCCCAGGTTGGGAGCCTTTACTCAATCTTCTCCGGTCTAATCTAATCGCTGACAAGCAGCCTCTTCTGCTGTTTTCTCTCTCTGACAGATTTGATTTGTCTTAATGTGTCAACCTTAGGGCCGCTGAGGCTGTGCTGACCTCTTTGGGGAGCTCAGCTATTGTGGTGCCCAGGAACCCACTCTCCCGAGGGCTCTACCACTCTGTTCTTCATCACAGTGGATGATGGCCTTTTCTAAAATGGGCCTGGGGAGGGGCGCCTGGGTGGCGCAGTCAGTGAAGCGTCGACTCTTGGTTTTGGCTCAGGTTGTGATCTCAGGGTCGAGAGATCAAGCCCTGTGTTGGGCTCCATGCTCAGCAGGAAGTCTGCCTGAGATTCTCTCCCTCTCCCCCTGCCCCTTCCCCACTAAAATAAATAAATAAATCTTAAAATAAAAGTAAAGAGGACCAGGACACCTGGGTGGCTCAGTCAGTTGAGTGTCTGCCTTTGGCTCGGGTCATAGTCCCAGGGTCCTGGGATCGAGCCCCACATTGGGCTCCCTTCTCAGCGAGGAGCCTGCTTCTCCCTCTCCCTCTCCCTCTCTCTGTCGCTCCCCTTCTCCCCCTGCTGTGCGCTCCCCCTCTCTCTCTGTCAAATAAATAAATCAATCTTTAAAAAAGTTTAAAAATAAAAAAATAAAGAGGACCTGGGAGGGCAGCCCACACCATGGCTAAAGCTATCAGCATCTCTCCTTACTTAGGAGACCTTTCTTTCTTTCCCCCTCCTGCATACCCAGAAAGGGCCAGGGGCCAGAGGTGGAGTGGAAACGTCAGCTGCCATCACATCAATTAGACAATGGTTCTTTAGACACTGGATATGCTGACAAAAGGGGAAAAACATTACATATCATATCATGTTTGTTATATTTTAACCCTAGCCTAGCCTAGTCTATTTGTCTTCATTTGCTAGGGCTGCCATTACAAAATACCACTGAGTGGTTGGCTTAAATAACAGAAATTTGCTCACAGTTCCAGAAAGTCCAATATCAAGGTGCCAGCAGACTTGGTTTCCTCTGAGGTGTCTCTCTCCTTGGCTCGCAGGTGGCCTCTTTGCTGCCCTTCATCACCTGGTCATCCCTCTGTGCACACAGCCCTGGTGTCTCCCTGTGTGTCCAAATCTCCCCTTCCAATAAGAAGGACAGCAGTCAGATTGGATTAGGGCTCACCCCAACAACCTTGATTCCCTCTTTAAAGGTCCTATCTCCAAAAGAAGCCACGTTCTGAGGTACTGGGGGTAGACCTTCAATGGATGGTTTTGGGGGACACAACTCATCCCCTAACAATATTTTCTCCCAATCCCATCATCGACTTGTGCTAAGGTCATAGCAAAAAGAATTGTCTCAAATTGTAACATGGGAGGTTTCAGCTAGATGTAAGAAAGGTTCAGGCATAACCCAAATTGAGATCTTGGGGTGGAATCTCACCTGGGGTGAGGAAGAAGGAGTAAAGGTGAAGGCAGGCATCCCAGAAAACACACATTCCCATCCATTTGGGACCCTTTCTAGAATTAGGAGGTTAAACAAAATGATTTTTCAGTCTTGACATTCATTCATTCAATCAATCCTTTCATTTAGCAAGCATCCACTGAGCCTTCACCACGTGCCAGACACCAGGAATCCAGAAGTAAACCCAGGAAACTTCTTGACCCCCCCCCCCAGAGGACTTATGCATATTGATATCTAAACCCTGAACAGGATGGGAGGAAGGCAGGAGCAGCCAAGAGAAGTGTCAAGAATACTATGAGGCTTGAATAATAATGAAACCACAGACCTCAGCCCAGGGTCAGCACAGGCTCACGTATTCCCTTGCTGGAGCTCAGCAGTTCCCACACTCAGAAGCTTGCAAAAAGCATCACCTCCCTGGGTTTGGGAGATCTGAAAGAACTTGCACTTTGAGCCAGCCCAAGGGAAGCTGGAGACACTTCTAAGCCCCGCACCTAGGACAGCCCTGGTGGGAGGGGGGAGTGGCTGGCATTGCAGTGGCATCGCCGAAGCCACAGGCCAGGAGGTTTGGGATCCAAACCTGACCTGAGCCTACTATAGCTGCAGTCGAGGCAGGCGTTCCCAAACCAGACCCCACCTCCCCTTGCTCCTCACCAAAGCTGAGTCATACCCTCCCTGGGGAACCTACCAGATAGCCCTGGGATCTGCTGGAGAATGTGTGGCAGCTGGAAGCAGAGGCCAGACACTTCGATCTACAAGGTACCAGACACCTCTATCTGGAAGGTAAGCCTGCCATCTAGTGTCCAAGTCTGAGAGGCACAGGGGAAGCAAGTTCCCTTTGCCCTGTTGGCCGCGCTCAGCTCGGGGCACATCCTTCCGCCCCTCTCCATGAAGGAAGGCACAGCACTTTGCTTTCAGGGTGTATTTGATTTTTTAGAAACAGCTAAAAGTCCTTCTAAGCCAAACGGTTACTGATGGGAATACAAAGAAATAACAGATTTTCCTCTGTGGTTTGTAAATATCTAAAGGCAAGTGATTACTCTGAAGAATGTATAGATTTTCCATGAATGTCTTCAGATTAAAATCTAATGATTTTAAAGCCAATAATGTGTACCATGGAATCCAACTAAAGCATACTTTTATAGAAAATTTAAAATACACCCCCCTCCCCCCGAAATGAGTGCTGGTGTGGCTTTTTCCATGCAGGCCCATCTTTTTGTAAGAAAGGAAGAATGGTTTCTTTGATTTAGTCAGTGCTGAGAGGGAGTCATCCATACAGCCTGACAGAGCGTCTTCCCTCAAGTGCTGGTCCTCCCGAACTGGGGACTGAACCCAGAGATTGGGTCTTGTTTGTCATGGGGCTGAAGTCAGAAGACTTCAGATCCAGAAAAGGGCTAATGGAGGAACACTAGGCAGGATGTCAGCTCTGTTCTTGTTTCTCAAAGAAAGTTTGGAGCTCGGTGCCAAAGCCAGGGGTGGCAAAGGGCCTGGAGTCCATCTGAGGACACAGAGAGGTGTGCCAGAAAGCTAAAGCCTCAGAGACTCAGCTATGAGGTCCTTGCGATCATTGGTTGAATGGTTGCTGCTTCCCTGAAAAGCAGGAAAGTCAGAGTCCCAGACAGCCTGACTAAAGTAGGAGAGGCTAAAGAAAGTCTTCCCCAAACCGGCAAACTTCCTGAGCGGCCCTGAGCTCCTTGTGTCTTAGGAAAGGCCCCCTCCTGCAACACTTAGAGTTGTTTTTTGCTGAAGAAAAGGTAGACCCCTCTCCTAGGACCCTTGCTAACTTCAACATTATCCGAGTACAAACGGTCACTTCAGTTGGACCAAGCCTGGAATCTAAGCCCGACCATCAGGTGGTGAGGAAAGTGAACTACATCTTTTTTAATATGGAACAAGGTCAGGAAAACAGGGCCCTCACTTGGCCCTGAGTGCCTAGCAACTCCATTATTCCCTTGATTAGCAGCATTCTGGAGCCGGGAGAGTCCCAGCTCGTAATTACAGAAGGAATAAAAAAGTTTTCAAAAATTACTAATATTTCAAATGAAATAATGGACCTAGGTAGCAATCATCAATGAATGCTAAAATCATCAGGTGAAAGGTTAATGGGGGAACTCTGTGGGCTGACACTACCTAAACTGACTGATCGATGTTAGCAGCATTAAGAATGAAACATCCAGATATTAAATGCCTCACAGTAACAGCAGCACCCTATGAAGTATGGGTACCTAAAAAAATTGATCTTGAATCTAATCGAGGCCCTAAATATAACTACCAGTTTACAGGGAATATGGAGGATAGAGGAACATGTTATCTGACCCCACAAGAAAACAATCAGACAAATATAGAACACAGACATTATACAGAACAAACGACCCGGTTCCTCCACAAATCAGCGGCCAGGGTGGACTGCCTCAGAATAAAAGAGACCAAGAGACACAACCATATGCCACATGTAGATTTTGAAAAAGCCAAGTGTAAAAAAGGTGTCCGAGATAATTAAGAAATTTGAATATGAATTGGGTTTAGATGATTTTGAGGAATTGTTGTTAATTTTATTAGGTAAATAATGACATTGCAGGGTGTGAAAAAGTCATCAATTAGAGATACAGGGGTGCCTGAGTGGCTCAGACGGTTAAGTGTCTGCTTTCGGCTCCGGTCGTGATCTCAGGGTCCTGGGATTGAGCCCCACATCGGGCTCCCTGCTCAGCGGGGAGCCTGCTTCTCCCTCTCCCTCTGCCTCTCCTCCAGCTTGTGCTCTCTCTCTCTTTGGCTTACTCTCTCTCCAATAAATAAATAAAATCTTCAAAAAAAATTAGAGATACAAACTGAAATGTTTCAGGTGAAATGACGAACTATCTAATATTTGATTAAAATACAGTAGCAGGAAAAAAGGGGAAAGACAGACGAAATAAGGTTGGCAAAATGTTGATAATTATTGAAGCTGGGTGATGGATACTGGGAGGGCCTTTTATTCAAATTTTGAGTGTGTTTAGAAATTACCATAAACACACACACACACACACACACACACACACACACACACACACACACAGAGTCTGTGGTACCCCTGACTCCCATGCAGATCTCAGTTCATATCAGATTATGTAAAATTTGGCCTCAGTCTGGGGTCTGGGGGGAACAGGTAGACTCTGATGGAAGAGGCAAGGAATGCCCATGGCAAGTTTGGGAGACTGTTCCTTCAGGCATTTTGGATTTGAAAAGATAACTGAAAACAGCAATGAGATAGATAGCACCATATACCTATTAGAATGGCCAAAATCCAGACACTGACAACACCAAATGCAAAATGGTACAGTTACTCTGTATGATACTATCATGATGGGTACATGTCATTATATATTTGCCCAAACCCACAGAATGTATAAAACCAAGAATGAATCCTAATGTAAACTATGGGCTTTGAGTGATAATGATGTATCAGTGTACATTCATCAGTTGTAACAAATGTACCACTCTGGTGGGGAGGCTATGCACCTGTGAAAGCAGGACGTATATGGGAAATCTCTGTATCTTCCTACCCATTTTGTTGCAAACCTGAAGACTGATCTAAAAAATAAAGTCTAGGGGCGCCTGGGTGGCTCAGTTGGTTAAGTGTCTGCCTTCAGCTTGGGTTGTGATCCCGCCCTGCGTGGGGCTCCCTGCTCAGCAAGGAGTCTGCTTCTCCCTCTCTCTCTGCCACCCTCCCCTGCCCTGGTTTGTGTTCTCTCTCTTCCCCTCACTTTCTCTCAAATGAATAAATAAGATCTTTAAAAAAATAAAATAACTTAAAAAATAAAAAATTAAGTCTATTTTTAAAAAAGACAATTGAAATGATCTTTTAAAAGCTACTCTACAGTCGACAACATGGACAGAATTGGGACAAAATGGACTTCTTTGTGAGAAGAATCTGAAAGGCTACTTCCTGGCAATAGTGGGAACTGGTTACTAACTAAGTCGAAACAAAGAGCATCTGTCATAGACACACGCGCAAAGACATCCTCAGGGCACAGAATGACAAGTCAGGACACAGAGCAGCAGAGGCACATGTGTGCCGACACACGGAGGAAGGCACACACAGACTACACACGTGTAAACTGACCCCTGCGCAGACCCCTGCATAGCCAGCCCTCTGCACAAATGCCCAAATGCCCCCAGGGCACCAGAACACACCTGCTTCCCAGTCACTGCTGAAATAGAAATCCAAAGACAAACAAATGAATTCAGTAGCACTGAACATTAACACGTGGCCATACAGAGGCAGAAGGCTTGGCAAATGAAAACCAAACTCTCAAACATCCGTCCTACTACCACGGGAACATCTCGATTAACCTGAGGGTAAGTTTAAAGTTGTGTCTCAAGAAAAAAAAAAAAAAAAGAAAAAAGAAAAAAAAAAAGAAAAGCATCCATAGATTAAAGACAGCACTTGACTTTCCACACATTCCCTCCAAGAGACTTCATCTAACCTAAAGCCTTTCAGCGCGTGTCTACTAACCACTCCCAATTTTCGGGTCTCTAGCTCTTGCCTCTTTCCTCGGCTACAGACCTCTACGTTCAACTGCTACTGAACATTTCCCTTTGGATGTCAGATTGTAGTTAAGGTACAGGCTAAGCTTATTTCTCCCTCCTGGAACAATTCAGACGGAGACGGCCCAAGGCGAGTGACGGGACATTGCCACCTTCAACATTTTCATCTCTGAGCCCAAGTTGGCTCCCTCAGTGCTGGTGATCTTTCGGCCAATGGAAAGGAGAAAAGAGGCAGGAGAGGTACATGCCCAATCCTTCTTTTTTTTAAAAAATTTATTTATTTATCAGAGAGAGAGCGTGCACATGCATAAGACAGGGGAGGGGCAGAGGGAGAAGGGGGGAGAGAGGGACAGAAGCAGACTCCCTGCTGAGCGAGGAGCCAAAGCGGGGCTCCATCTCACGACCCTGAGATCATAACCTGAGCCAAAACCAAGAGTCGGGCACTTAACCAACTTAAGTCTCTGTGCACAGTCCTTCTAGGACCAAGACACACATCACTTCTCACATCCCACAGGCCGGAATCTGGTCATATGGCTACTTTCTGGAAGGCAAGCTGGGAAGTAAAATCTTCAGCTGAGGGGCCATGTGCCAGCTACCACTATCCTTGCTGAAGAGCAGAAAGGTATTGGGGGATAATTGGAACCCAGTTATCTCTCTTAGATACCTCAAACTCAATATAAATAAGTGGAAGCTCATTATGTTCTTTGTCTCTCCTTTCAAATGTGCCTCCTCCAATTCCCAGCTTGACAAATGCCCTACCACTTACCCAGCTGCCCAAGTCAGTTTGCTGGATATTGAATTAAATGTTAATATTGAATTTCAGATAGAAAAGGAATCATTTTTTAGTATCAGTATGTCCCAAATATTGCATATATTTTTATCTGCTAATTCCAGCAACCCTACATCCAAGCCTGAAGCCTTAGAGCCATTCTGAATTCCTCCCTCTTTTCCCACTTTCTTTTTATTTTTTAAAAAGATTTTATTTATTTATTTGAGAGGGAGAGACATAGAGAGCGTGAGTGGGGAGACAGGTAGAGAGAGAGGGCGAAGCAGACCCCCCCCCCCTGCCCCGAGCAGGGAGCCTAACACAGGACTCTATCCCTGGACTCTGGGATCATGACCTGAGCCAAAGGCAGAGGCTTAACCGACTGAGCCACCCAGGGACCCCTGCCCCTTCTTTTTCCCACTTTCAATTGCTTTCCAAGCCCTGCTGATTCTTTTCTATAATATTTCTCATTCTGTCCTCTCTTCTCAATCTCCACTGTGACTTCCTTGGTTTGGGCCATCACTCCCTCTCTCAAAGCCTCCAGTAAGTGCCTCCCACTTGGCCTTCTGGTTTCCAGCCTTGCCCCTTCTAATTCACGCTATGCATGATAGGTAAACTCGTCTTTGTAAAACACAACCCCGACCATCACTCCTCTGCTTAAAATCCTTCCATTGTTCCCCACGGCTTTCAGGATAAACTTCAGACTGATTAGCCAGGCTGATAAAGCCCTTGATCATTTGATTTCTCTTTCTCCCTTGGTAGGCCTGTCCCTAACTTACTATTTTAGGCACATACTCATACTCCCAGAGCTCCTGACGCACTGTATTGCAATAGCTGAGCTGTCCGTGTGGCTTCCCAAGCGCATTTTACGTTTTCCTTCCTGGCAAGGACTATGTCTTATTTATCTTTACACATCGAGCAACCAGAACTAGTAAACAATTAATCAATGGTTATCAGATGAATGACGGTTCTCTGGCCTGCAGTGTTCCTATTGCCATCCCTGGCTGGTTCAGCGCGTCTTAGCTGGACACTTCCCTCCATTCCAGATGTGGACCTTTCTGCAACAGTCTTAAGCCTGTTATATCTTTATTCTCACTGAAACTCTGAGCTCTGATGTCCATGGCTCAACCATGATGAAAAAGCTTCTTGTCCACTCGATTACGCTCCTACCTAATGGATGTTAGGATAAAGAAATGACACCTTACTGAACGAGGCCCTAGCCAGTTCCCCTCCTGAGCTGAGTTTCAGATCATGATTCCGGCTGACATTGGGCAGCTGTTAGATGAGAGTTTCTCGCCTGCCCTCCCAACCCCCACAGTTTGCCCCCAGCCCTTCCTCATCCCCTGGGGAGTAACTTCTCTCTCTCTCTCTCTCTCTCTCCTTTTTTTTTGTTTTGGGCCACAGCAGTGTTTAGCGGGAGCGGGCAGCCATGCCTTGTTTGCGCTGTGATCTAACACCAGCTGACAGGTGGGTTTCGGGGTGTCTCTGGGGCCGTGGCCTGTTTAGTGGATTTACCACTCTAAACTCAATTACAGGAGACTTTCACGCTCCACAGGCAGTCCCAGTCCCTTTTCGATAAAAACTCTGGTGAGTAAATAAGTCATGATGGTGATAGGGGCCTGCCATTTAATATTCATTGAAGTACACATGTTTGGAAATTGGAAGCAGAGTTTAATCCATTTTCATATTTACATCAACATGAAGCTTTAAAAAGGATCCCTCCTTTTCTCCACCAATCTTGTCAATTCCTCCTCTGGGAAGATAAAGGTAAACTGGATATAAACTTTATTTTTTATTTTTTAAATTAGAAATATGTGAAGTTACAATAATTAAAGTGTGAGCTTCAGATCTGTTCATTTTCAACTCAGAACTAATTCTTGCATTTCATTTGAACTCCTGGGAGAGGTAGGTAACAGATAAACCAAAGTCATTGCTGTTTCCGGTGGCTAGATTTTGACTTTGCCATGGGAGCTCAGTGAAGAGCAGAGATTGGGAATAGAGGTATCTCAGCCCCAAGGTCTTACAGTTTAGGGGAAGGTTCCACAGCCATTCCAAGAAATGTCAAAACACCCCTTTTAAAATAAAGGCGAGGCTCACAAAAAAATAATAAGCGTTCATGGGGCGCCTGGGTGGCACAGCGGTTAAAGCATCTGCCTTCGGCTCAGGGCATAATCCCAGCGTTGTGGGATCGAGCCCCACATCAGGCTCTTCCACTATGAGCCTGCTTCTTCCTCTCCCACTCCCCCTGCTTGTGTTCCCTCTCTTGCTGGCTGTCTCTGTCTCTGTTGAATAAATAAATAAAATCTTAAAAAAAAAAAAAATAATAATAAGCGTTCATGTCCACTAATAAAGGTTACAGGACTGTTCAGTGAGGGAGACCGGAAACTGGGGAGAAAGAGTTAACACAGGGAAGGGGGTGGGGCATTGTTTTGCTGTCCCCCCACTCTACCTTGTTTTTTTTAATGTGGATGAATGTTTAAGTATGGTGCTGTGGTCAAAGGCGTCTCTTTTAATAATGCAACACACAGCTTCCTGAGGGGACAGCCGTTGATTTGGAAACTGAATATGGTGCACTCTAAATTCTCCTCCCCAAGGAAGGCCAACTAACTGATAAGTGCCATGAGCTAGCATGGGGACTCATTCTGTCAAATCAACTTGCTGGAAAGGCCCCATGCGGAATCTTCTCCAGTCTCCGGGAGCTAATGTGAGCAGACACTTGTGACATTAGACAGTGCAGCAGGCCTGGCATGAAGGAAAAGTTCACCGTCCGCCAACAAGGTGGTCTTTAGATGACAAGGATAAAGAAATCAGTGCAAATTTGTTAATGTAACAACTTGGAAAAGTATGCTTTCAAAAAAAAAAAGCCACTCTATGGGGAGAGAGGATCAAAAGGAAGAAAGGCAAGAACAGCACTTGGGCTTTCTTTGGGCTTTCTGTACCTTTTGGTGATGTGGCCTTTTTCTCCTAGTCCTTTTTCTCTACTGGGGGATCTTCAGTTAAGTGAGTGAGTCCCACTGCACAAACCACTGCTCCATCTAAAACCAAAAAAACAAATAAAATAACATAAAAGTAAGGAAAGGAAAAGCAATGAAGAGAAAAGAAAAGGAAGTGCTCGTGCCTTTGCCTTACTGGGGGGTAAATAGCATGTCTCCTCTTTCAGATGGGTGATCACCTGACTGTCTCCGAGAACGCTCATCTGTCTGATCTTGGTGCATTAGTCCTGGAGGAAAACTGAAGCGACTGTTATCTGGGAAGAGACACAGAGATAAGATGTTTCCTCTGTGTCTGACACAAAATGTAAGTAGGTGTCTATAACTGGATCAAGTATTTTAAGAATCAAATAGCACTACAGGAGAAAAAATGGAGTTATAGAAAATCAGATAGAGAAATTTGATGGTGTTGAGTGTCTGATTCAAAGAGGTGGTTCTGGGATGTGGCACAGTGGGTTAAGCAGCTGCCTTAGGCTCAGGTCATGATTCCAGGGTCCTGGGATCGAGCCCCACATCAGGCTCCCTGCTCAGTGGGGAGTCTGTTTCTCCCTCCTCCTCTGCTGCTCCCCCTGCTTATGCTCTCTTGCTCATGCTCTCTTTCTCAAATAAATAAATAAATGAATAAAATCTTTAAAAAACAAACAAAAAACCAAAGAGGTAGTTCTATCAGGTTTTTTCCCCTTGGTGGGGTCAATTTAATAAAAAAGGCAATTTAGTATAGCATACCTACCCCATATTTAAAAATAGAAAAAAAAATACGTAACTTTGAGTATGGAGAGCTGAATCAGCTCTCCTGTGGCAGCTGAGAGAGCATGGGCTCTAGAGAGAGGTACCCTGTGCTCAGGTCCTGGCTCTGCCACTGACCAGTCTGTGATTGTGAGAAAGTTGTTTCATAAAAACATTTACCTCATAATATTATTCTAAAAATACCTGCTTCGGAAGACTCATCATGAGTGAATTAATGGGAGGTTCTGAGTTCAGAGTCTGGAATACACTAAGTGCGCCACAAATTTGGCTGTGATTATTATTTAAATGTTTCCATAGGTTCTTTTTTAAAATTCAAATTCAATTAATTAACATATAGTGTCTTATTAGTTTCAGAGGTAGAGTTCAGTGATTCATCAGTGGTATATAACACCCGGTGCTCGTCACATCACCCGGTTACCCCATCCCCCCATCCCTTCCCCTCCAGCAACCTTCAGTTTGTTTCCTGTGGTTCAGAGTTGGTTTCCACAGGTTCTTAATGACTGTAACTAAAAGGAAGGGTTCTGTGGTCAAGTAAGTTTAGGAACCAGGTTTAACACAATTAAACAATTTTTTTTTAACCATGGTATTTTTTTAGTGCCTTTGCTAGGTAAACACGCATGAGGAACACCCAAGGGAGAATTTGCTTTCTAATTTGATCCTATAAACCCTTTTCGTGGCCAGTGCTGTTCCTCAAGGGAAGGAAAACAGCATTCCCAACCTCTGATTCAGGAGTTAAAGACATTTTTGAGTCATAGCGCCTGACCCACTAAGGCGGTAACTTATTTTTTAATCTTTCTCTCTTTTTTTCCCTAAGTAAGCTCTGCGCTGAATGTGGGGCTTGAACTCACAACTCCAAGATCAAGAGTCACATGCTCTACCAACCGAGCCAGCCAGGTGCCCCCTAAGGCAGTAATTTAAAGCAAGGTAATTGGTTACCATACAGACTTCAAAGTCTCAAAACACTCCCTTTAAAAAATAGTATTTTGTAAAGTGGCATTACAGGAGGCAGAATAGTGTTGGTTAAAACCCAGACGCTGGAGTTGGACAGACCCAAGTTTAAATCTGTCAGGTAAGTTATTTCCTATCTCTAGGCGGTCAGTGTCCTCAGCTGTGACATGGGGTTGCTGGGGATATTTACCTCCTAGTCTTGCTAGATCCATTAAATGAGGCAATGCCTGGCTCTGTCAGCTACTGTTGACGTATATATCCCAACAGAGGGGCTAATATTTGCCAACAGATAAGGAATTGGTCGTTTTGTGTTCAACTGCTCTACTCATTCAGTGGCCTTGGCGCCTCTAGGTTTTAGTGGAAAAAGCACTGGAATAGGAATCGACATCCGTGGGTTTTAGAGCACCTTTGTGCTTAATTGGGAGTTAGCTGATGAGCACAGAGGACATATTTACCAAGATTAGCATGCTTCCTTGCCCAGTTTTCTCGTCTGCAAAAAATCAAAGCAGCAGCACACCTTTTCTCCTTGTCTCCGGGTTACTCTAACACCCAGAGATGCTCATGTACATATGATTTTCTTAAACTGGAAAGACCTACTGCTGTTTCAGACACAATTCTTTGAAAGCTTATTACAGTCCAGATAGCGCACTCGGTCTTACATGTAAGGCCTCATCTTGACTGCGAGGTGGGTTATTATAATACCAATTTTAGGGAAGAGGAAACAGAGGCTCAGGGAGGCTAGATACTGCTGATTTCCTCCCAAGTTCTCACAGCTAGTAAGTGGTAAAGAATCAACTCCAGATTTGTCTGACTCCAAAGGTCCTAGAACCACTGTGGCTTAAAATACCATTACAATGCATTTTAAGTTCAGAATTAGTATTAGCCACATACACTTTCTTTGTTAGCTTCTACAGACATCTTTTTGATATTCTAAAAATCCCTAACTTGGACAGCAGCCACCAGTTAAATGAATGAAGATACAGCATTGGTAGAAAACAGAATGATCAACGCAGGATCCAGCCTCTTAACTGGATGATGATTTATGGATACTGGCTGGCTGATTAACTTTCCCTGGGACCTATGTATGTTTGCTGCGATTATCATCATGACTAGCATATGTTGGAGGGCATCAACTTGGAGGAAGTCGTAACCCATGTTAACTGATCTCTACCTCCTGAGAGCTCCTGGATGGCAAATTGATGTGCACAGCTTCACAGACTGGAGTAGAGCAAGGTCTGTCAGAGCAGGGAAAATCCATATTAATGATATGCTATAAAACACTTTTGTTAGTTATATATATTCCTTTACTTTCATTTCCCAAGAATAGCTCAGCTGTCAAAGCATTTCCAAGATTTCCATAGATTCGGCAAATACTGTGCGATCGAATTATTGCTCTGAGAGAAGTTGCAATTAAAACACATTAATCATTGTAACAAAGGATCCTTATTGAGGCTGACAAAGGTGGTGAAATCTGATGAATAATTAGTCTGGTTAATCTTTTAAAAGTGAATTAAACTGCTAACAAGTTAAATCACTGTGATTTTCAAAATAAGCCTCCAGGGTGAGCAGAGAATGGGAATATTATCTTCATTTTTAAAAGATATTTCCTTCCTCATTCTTAATCTCTCGGCTTGCACTAGAGGCCCTGGGTTGCAACAGTGGGGTCCTGAGGAGCAGCTGGGGGGAACAAGGCTGGTCAAGGTGGGAGGACATGTTCTTCACTCCCCCCCCCCCAGAGATTTCTTTGTGTATCTAAAATGAACAGTGGATAGGAGAACCATGGATGACCTTTAAATCTGATCCACAACTAACATGGCACCTGCTCACCAGCCATTCTCAATGACCTGAAGTAGATCCATCACGGGGTTCTGATTTCATCCCACTGTAAGCCAACCAACCATGACAATGGGGTCATTCTATGACTTCCTCTTTTGCTCTTCTCTCCAGTCAGGTGGCTTATTCTTCCAGACAACACCTCTTCTCTTTGCATTTCAATTACTCTGGAAGGTTTGTCATACTGTGAAATAAACCAAGATGGGCAAGTACAGACTGATAAGTCATGGGAAACGGACAGAACAGGACAATAACCATTTGGGCTGAAGTCTTGACGTTGGCTGAACTTCCACAATTCTGGGGAGTTCTAGTGGATGCTATGACGTGTTGTCCAGACCCCCTTGAGGAAGGAAGGACTTACTCCTCCAGCAGCTGGGAAAGCTGCTGGAATCTGGCCTTCTGCTATTAGCCTTGAAAACTGCCCTTCCTCAACAAGGTCACACTTCCTTCCAAGGGAAGCTGCCATCTAACTACTGATCAACATCAGGGTACAAAGACCAGCCCAATTTGGGACAAGTGAGGGTCATCTTGGTGCCAGAGTTCCCCGTGGGGTTGGCTAATGCCTTTGTTGGGATAGCAACACAGCCCAATATCTCTCTTACCCAATCCTCATTTCTTCTCCTCTCATAGGTATCAAACCCAAGAGCACTCCCTAATAAATAAACTGACTGCTAAACCCCACCTTGGAATCTGCTTCCTGGTGGCCCCAACCTATGACACCTGTGAGGCGGAGGTCTCTGATGACTACTGATCCCATAAGAGCAGGGGGGGTGGAAATGGATCCGTGAAGCTCCCAACTCCGCTGAGGGACAAACTGCTGCTACTTCCTGGCTCCATATCATTCCCATGGCAAGTGTATTTCTGCCAACAGATGCCATAGGAGATATCAAGGATCACCTAAAGAAGAGAGGGATAAATGCTATCGCAGATGAAAGGCTTATAGCTTTAAAAACTAGATGGATTTTAAAAAATATGTATTTGAGAGAGAGAGAAAAAGAGAGAGAGAGCATGAGCAGGAGCAAGAGGCAGAGGGAGAGGGAGAAGCAGACTCCCCGCTGAACAGGGAGCCCAAAGTGGGGCTCCATCCCAGGACCCTGAGATCATGACCCGAGCTGAAGATAAACACTCAATGGACTGAGCCACCCAGGTGCGCCCAAACCTAGATGAATCGTAAGCAAATTCTTTATTTTTTTTTAAGATTTATTTATTTATGTGAGAGAGAGAGAGCAAGAGAGTGCACAAGTGGGGGTGGGGGTGCCCCTGTATCTACCTATCTTTCAAAACTACGATAAACTTCCCATCTTATACCCCCGTTTAGCCACCTTCTTAATTCTTTTCTTAGCCAACCTTTTGTGAGGGCTATCTGTATTACTTCATTTCCCATCCCCCTCAACCCATGCTGTCAACCCATGCCATGTAGCCCCTCTCTACACACCTGTGCTGAAACTCCTGCAAAGGTCCCCACTGACTGCCTTGTTGCTAAATCCAATGACCATTTTTCAGTTTTTATCTTATGGGACCCCTTTCTACTCTTAGACACCACTGACCACCTCCTCTTTCTTCAAGTGATCTCTTTTGCTAGTTCTCGTTCTCCGGTGTATCCTTCCTTAGCCAATCACATACATCTGCTATTCCAGTGGTTCTGTCCTTGGCCCTTGTCTCTTCCTGTTTTGCTGACTCTCCCTGGGTGATCTCATTCACTGCCTCAATTTCCACTACTACTCAAATGCTTATAATTTCCTATTTACTCATTCATTTACTCACACTCCACTCTACCTGAAAATGAACTTAAGATACCTCACTAAAATATACATTCAAAAAATTAACAATCTAGGCAAAGGGTGTGGAGCAAGGGAAGCAAACACAGTAGAACATAAAATTTGGTTCTAAGATTTCCTGCAGTCAGTACAAAAAGGGAAAACAGAATTCCACGTATGTTTCACGGTACTCCTGAAGTAAAAGTAAACAATTTGTTCAATAGAAGCACGAAACTGATGGTTCTGAGACGTGAACATTTTGTTCCACGGGTCCTTATAAAGGGGACACTGCACCGTGTAATGGAGAATCCTCACAGTATATCAGCAAATACTACATTTTCCTACAGGTTTTTAAGATTTATTTATTTTATTTTAGAGAGAGAGAGAGTGTGTGTGTGCGCTTCGAGTGTGGGGAGGGGCAGAGAGAGAGAACCTTCAAGCAGTCTCCCCACTGAGCACAGAGCCTGACATGGGGCTTGCTCCCGCAACCCATGAGATCATGACCAGAGTCGAAACCAAGAGTCGGCCACCCAACTGACTGAGCCACCCACACGCCCCTTTCTACAGGTTGTTTTTAAAAAAACAGTGCCTCTCGATATTGATGAATTAGATTTTTTTTTTAAGTAAACATATGGATGGCCAAAACAATATATTCCAGGTCCTCTGGTTTGTGACAACCAAGTCTTTAATTTTCAAACTTTCTTTAACAGCAGCCTTTGTTAAAAATGAAATCTCATGTGGAGTCCAAACTCTTTTTTTTTTTTTATGATTTTTTATTATATTATGTTAGGCACCATACAGTACATCCCCGGTTTCCGATGTAAAGTTCGATGATTCATTAGTTGCGTATAACACCCAGTGCACCATGCAATATGTGCCCTCCTTACTACCCATCGCCGGTCTATCCCATTCCCCCACCCCCCTCCCCTCTGAGGCCCTCAGTTTGTTTCTTATAGTCCATAGTCTCTCATGTTTCATTCCCCCTTCTGATTACCCCCCCTTTTTTATCCCTTTCTTCCCCTACCGATCATCCTAGTTCTTATGTTCCATAGATGAGAGAAATCATATGATAGTTGTCTTTCTCTGCTTGACTTATTTCACTTAGCATTATCTCCTCCAGTGCCGTCCATGTTGCAGCAAATGTTGAGAATTCGTTCTTTCTGATAGCTGAGTAATATTCCTTGTATATATGGACCACAACTTCTTAATCCAGTCATCTGTTGAAGGGCATCTCGGCTCCTTCCACGATTTAGCTATTGTGGACAATTCTGCTATGAACATTGGGGTGCATATGGCCCTTCTCTTCACTACGTCTGTATCTTTGGGGTAAACACCCAGTAGTGCAATGGCTGGGTCATAGGGTAGCTCAATTTTTAACTTTTTAAGGGACCTCCACACTGTTTTCCAGAGTGGCTGTACCAACCTGCATTCCCACCAACAATGTAGGAGGGATTCCCTTTCTCCACATCCTCTCCAACAATTGTTGTTTCTTGCCTTGTCTATTTTTGCCATTCTAACTGGCGTAAGGTGGTATCGGGGTCCAAACTCTTAAAACCAATCTAGCTGGGGGGCGCCTGGGTGGCTCAGCCGTTAAGTGTCTGCCTTCGGCTCGGGGCGTGATCCCGGGGTCCTGGGATCGAGCCCCACATCGGGTTCCCTGCTCCTCTGGGAGCCTGCTTCTTCCTCTCTGACTCCCCCTGCTTGTGTTCCCTCTCTCGCTGTCTCTCCCTCTGTCAGATAAATAAATAAAATCTTTAAAAAAAAAAAAAAACCCAAAACAAAACCCAATCTAGCTGGACCAGTTCTGGTTGAAAGGGAAAGCAAAGCCCTGTTCCTTCCATCTCCTGTCCATCCCCTCACCCCAGTCCTGGCTGCCTCTGAGGTTCAGCAGAACACTTTTGGAAGCCATCCTCCTAACTTAGATTCATGGGTAAATTCAGAGAATCAAGCCTTGGATGAAGTGCTGTAGATCACTCCCCATAACTATTTCCCTAGGCTGAACTTCAGATCAGCACTGCCTAAAGACATAGGGAAACAGTTATTCATCAATGCAAATTAGCATACCTATTCTGGAAGACAATCTGGCAATACCTATAAAAAGTAGTAATAAGTAGTAGTGAATTCAAGGTTATATTCCCAAACATCTACAAGTATTCTAAGTTGCCATTTAAGTGCAGACCTATATGGTGATGTGATTGGCCAAGCTGAAGATAGGATCGGGATCCTCAAGCTTAAGCAGGTGTCAGAGGCACCTGGAGGCTGGTTAAAACATAGACTGATATAATGCAACCCCAGAATTTCCGATTTAGTGGGCCTGGGAAGGAGCCTGAGAATCTGTATGTCTCACAAATTCCCCCGTAATCCTGTTGCTCCTAGTCTGGGGACCACACCTTGAGAATCACTGCCCTTCAGGAAATTCAAGGAAACCTAAAGCGGCCACCCCATCTATCCAGATAGAGCATCCATTTGCAGGTATACAATACTCCTCAAAATATAATTTTGAATATAACGTGACCCAGATGTATGGGATCATCAAGGCATTCAAGTGAAGTGATTTAACATGGCAACAATAAATGTTAAAGTGAGAAAAAACTGAAAACTTCATCATCTTGGTCTTAAAAATGCACATTAGTAAAGAAGCCTAAAGGTCTATCTGAGTGAGATAACCTCCTGGTAGACAAAAAACAAAAAGAAAAAAAGAAAACAAAAAACCTATCATCTTATTGGTTTGATTTACTTTTAATTCTGAGTGAGATTTCACATTTGTATTTCTTTTTCTGTGAACTATCTTTTGATGCATATCCTTTCCCTATTTTAATAGGATTGTTCATCTTTCTCTTAACAATTTAACACAACTTTCTGTCAGCCATTGGGTTGCAAATATTTTTCAAGTTTGCTTTAACTTTGTGGTCATTTTTTTATTTACATGTTTTGAAATTTGTTACATTAAGGCATATATATCAATCTTTTCCTTACTACTTAATGATTTTATATTTTGAAATTTAGAAAGTTCAGAATCTTCTCTATTGCAGATCACATTTTAAAAATTTCACCTGTTTTCCTCTATCACTTTTTATGGATTTGTGTTTTTATGGTTAAATCTTTGACTCATAAGGATTTTTTTTTAAAAAGATTTTATTTATTTATGTGACAGAGAGACAGCCAGCGAGAGAGGGAACACAGCAGGGGGAGTGGGAGAGGAAGAAGCAGGCTCCCAGTGGAGGAGCCCGATGTGGGACTTGATCCCGGAACGCCAGGATCACATCCTGAGCCAAAGGTAGACGCTTAACAACTACGCCACCCAGGCGCCCCTGACTCATAAGGATTTTACCTTGATACAGTGATCTAGCTTTATTCTTTTCCTCAACCACTAGCCAGGTACCCTTAAGCCACTTACGAAATTATCTAATATAAAGCTGCCCTTCTAAAGAAAAGGAAGAGATCAGTATTTCCCAGACTTGCCTGATAACAAGAATCCCCTAAGGTACATATTAAAATACAAGTTCCCAGGCCTCTCCCCAAAAAACTCTAATTCATTAGGGGGGCAGGAGTTTATATAATTTCATATAATTTCAACAAGTACCCCCAGATGATTCTTATCGTCTAGGAAGTTTGGCAAACACCAGAATAGACTCTGCTCTGGGTCTAAATAGAGAGGACCATGCCATCAGAGACTGGATCTTGGACATTTCTCGAGAGGTCTGATAATCTGCATTTCTCATAAATTCCTGGAGTTGAGGAATTAAATCTAAACCTGTATTTCTGACCTTGTCTTCTACTAATTCTCCATATCCCTGTCTCTGGCTTAATTTTTCTCCCTAGAATCTATCACCATCTGACATACTATTTGCTTGCTTGTCAGTAAAGATAGGAATTTCATTTTGTTCACTTCGATGTCATCATCGGGACTATGGGTGGTATACAGTACTGCAAAGTAATGGTTGTCTAATGAATTAATTAATGTCTCTCCAGTTCAGACTTCTCTTCTGAGATCCTGATTCTGTTACCCACTGCCCCGCAGATACTTTCACTTGAATGTCCCGCAGGAACTTTAAGCTTAATATATTTGAGATTCAGCTCATCATTTCTCCCACCTCAACCCAAACCCTGACTGCCAGTGCACCCTGCTTGGGCAATAGCCTCACCACAGCCCTCCTACTCAAGGAGAAGGCATCCTTGAGACCCTCTCATCTATATCCTACCAACCACTAAGGCGTGGTGATCTTACTCTTCATGCTCTCTCAAATCTGCACTCAACTCTCCAGTGCCTTAGTTCAACTCATCACTATCTGTTGCCTGAATTATTGCAAAAGGTTCTCTAGTCGCAACATCCTCCCCAATAAGTACAAATTTCTACATATCTGTAATCCTCACTTAGAATCTTTCAATGGTTCTGTACTGTTTGGAGATGTAGTTCAATTGCCTTAACTTGATTCACTAGGCCCTTCATGACCAACCTCTGGCATTTACTTCCTATGCCCTTCAACCCTTGATCCAACAGAACTATTCCTTCTCAACGGGCAAGCAGTGGTGAAGCAAGAGGGGAACAATGAGAGCAGTCTGTCCTGGGTGGAGGCAGCAATGGGCTGTCTGATGCATTGGCTATAGGGAATTTTGTGGTCTAAAGTGGTATTATCTAAAAACCAATTTTTGTAGGAAAAAAATTGGAAAAAAAATATTGAGGAAAAACTCCCTTCTACCCTTTTAGGTTCTTTGGCTGGGCCCAAGAATTAAATTAACATGAGATAGATAGGAGAAAAGCATACACATCTTATTTAATATTTTTGTGTGCACACAGGAGACTATTCATGGATAATGAAGACCCAAAGAAGCACTGAAGACAGAGCTTATATACTTTTTATTTATCAACTTTTATTTTTAAATTTTTTAAAGAAAAACATTCTATATATTTTTAAAGATTTTATTTATTTGACAGAGAGAGAGGAGCACATTAGGCAGAGCGACAGGCAGAGGAAGAGGGAGAAGCAGACGCCCCGCTGAGCAGCAAGCCCAATGCGGGGCTCGATCCCAGGACCCTGGGATCATGACCTGAGCCAAAGGCAGACACTTAACTGACTGAGCCACCCAGGCACCCCAAGCTATATACTTTTTAAACAAAGAAATTGCAAATTTGTGGAGAGGAGACAAGACAAAGGGGTTTGGGCTGGGAGCAGTAAATTGTGGGAGAGTGACCAAGAAATACATGAAGGAAACTAATGGAAGATCAGGGTTACTTTAGGTTTGTTTGTCCAGATTCATTTTGGCATTGATTCCCAGTCTCCTGTGATAAAAATGTTCTTCTCTTCCTGATCCAGGGAGAGGAAATTTTATGACCTGATTTAGGTAGAAAGGGGGAGGTCAGAGAACCCTTCCTGGGCCTGCTGTTCCTCAAGTAACTTCACCTCAAAATAATATGTTAAGGCAGCATATGAAGGGGTGGCATGCTCTGAGCCAGCAATTCTAGATGACGACAGTGAGGGGGGAAAAAAAAAAGCCAGCTTCCCATCTCCAGAAACAGATCAAATGCAGTAGGTTCGATGCATTACAAACTGATGTGATACAGCTAAGCTCTGCCGTTCTCTTGTTGGACATAAACATCTTGCAGAACATCCACTCGAGACACGGTCACTTGCACAACATCAAATATCATACAGCTCACTCTCCTGGCTAACACGCTTGACTGCTTTACCGATTACTGCTTTAGCTTTGATTATTCCCACCCCCTTCATAGAGTAAGATTTATTGAGATGTCCAATCATAGAATTGCCCCATTTTCTAGTAGCATCCAATCCAGAGTGAGCCCTTGTTTCCTTAGATCCTGCCCCAAATTACCCACCTGAAGCCCAAATCCAAACCAAGTAGGCTCTTTCTAATACCTTCTTACTGAGACATCCCATAGTTCCCTATGGTGTGTGTTCTCCCTTGATGCAACAATAAACACAACTTATTCAACTGCATGTGTGTCCCTGTTTGTGTTAGGGTGAAGGGCACTGATAAAATTCAAAATCTACCGTTTATAGGTCTAACTTCTAAACAACTGCTATGGTCATTGTTGAGTTTTAACAAAATACACGTAGCCTTCCAATGAGACCACTTTTATTACACAGGACTTTGCCTGGATTGCATTTTCTCCTTCTCTTGCAAGGCAACCTCTACTCATTCTCAGGCCTTAGCTAAAATGATACTTCTGGAAAACCACCTTTAAAGTTTCCCCCGTCAGAGCTCCTCTGGACCTATATTTCCTTTTTGACAGTGTCAGTGCTTGATTAACTGTTTATTACCACAGCCAGCTTGTGAGCAGCATACGGATATGACTTGTATTCCTCTTGCTGTGTTTGTTAAGAGCACTAAGTAATGAATCCCCTCCCACACCTCAAAGAAACGGGGCAAATAAGTAATTGGCTTAAGCCACAGAACAAGTCTTTTGGTAGAATTTCCCAAGCAGGAAGTTTCTAAATAGAAAGTTTCCTAGGAGGAGTTCCCATAGCAAACTTGTAAGCATCAAAAGAACCAGCTTCATTTTTTTTTTAAGATTTTTATTTATTTTTGTGAGGGAGAGAGAGAGAGAAAGGGAAAGAGCAAGCACGCATGAGCAGGGGGGAGGGGCAGAGGGAAAAGCAGGCTCCACATTGAGCAGGAAGCCGGACGCAGGACTCGATCCCAGAACCCTGGGATCACAACCTGAGCTGAAGGCAGATGCTTAACCGACTGAGCCACCCACGTGCCTGAACCAGCCTGTTTTACCTTCCCTCCATTCTTTCAGTCCCTATCTCTCTCCACCCTTTAATATCCCAGAAATATCAAGAAAATTCAACATAAAGATAAGAATAGTAAAAATCCACTAGAGATGTCTAAAAACAAACAGAATATCAAAAATAACAACTGGTGTGGGAGGTGGGGGAAGACCAGATGTGGGAAATGTCCTGCATTCTAAAGTAGACTTGTGAGGAGCAAGCACGTCCCTCCTTAACCTTCAACCCCCCCAGGTACAAAGTTTTCAGAATTAGGAGTGAAGGGGCAATAAACTTGGGTTTCGAAGGCTGAGGCAAACCTGAAGAAAGAAAGTAAGATTGACTTCTGGGATGGGGGATAGAGAGCCTCCAGTTCTGTTGAGGATCCATGGCTAGTGTGGGTCAGCAGGTAAGAAGAAGCCAAGCATTCTGGCTGAGAAATGTTTTGAGTTTCCCTTATTGTTAGCATTTTATTTATTTTTAAAGATTTTATTTATTTATTTGAGAGAGAGCATGAACAGTGGGGAGGTGCAGAGAGAGAGAGAGACTGAGAGTGGGGAGCCCTCAGGGGCTTGATCCCAGGACCCTGAGATCACAACCTGAGCCCAAGGCAGACGCTTAACTGACTGAACCATCCAGGCGCCCCTGTCGTTAGCATTTTAACATGAGGATTCAGAGTGATAAACACTCACTCATGTTCCCGAGAGCCCTCCTGTCATTTGTTTAGGGATGACACCCAATCCACAGGAAGGCTCACGGGGAAGCCTGTGCAGTCCAGCAGCCTTGACCATCAAAGTTGCCCCAGGAAGGTAAAATGATATGAATATCCAGTGTTGATACAAATGTCCTGTGTGGACACTTCAGTTTGTTTTTCTGGCCCAGAAACACAGTATTCCACATACAGAAATACTATACTGATTAAAATGTATGTTTTGAAGCAGAAAAAGATTCCCTACATTATAGTGGGACTGAGAACTTACATGTCAGGCTGAAGCCTGATACAAATTAAACAAGTGAGTAACAAACCCTTCCGGAGAGGAGCTTATAATGGAAACACTGACGGGATATAATTATGATCTGGATTTTGATCACTACATTCTATTGAAGACACCTCCAATATACAGTAGTTATGTAAAATACCTGTACACTGTTGTCAAGTGGCACTTGAGAAAAGCGTTAGGGTAAAGTTAATTTTTATGAGCCTCGAAAACCACGGTGATGATTAAATGAAGAAGCCAACACTGCATTCTCTTTGCTACAAAGGAATTCAAGGGAGGTGAGAGAAGGGGGTGACTAGTGGCAATCCACTCAGGTCCTATCTGTTTTGTCTTCACTTCTAAGCGATTCTCAGCCTTCATAGTTTATGTTGAAGGTCTAATTGGAGGAGTGGTACACAAGTGTAGCCTGACAGAATTTTCCCAAATAATTAAACTCAACAATGATTATGGGTTGCCCTGTGGTACATACAACATAAATCACAATGACTATTCTCAAGGAATTTATAATCCAGTGGAAGAGAGATAATCCAAATGCACAAAGTACCAATATGCAGAGCTATACAATGTAGGGGCTATTGGGCCTTACGGCTCCTTATTTAGTCGGGGGATTAGAAAAAGCCTAGGAAAACTAAGGGCTTAAAAGATGGGTAAAATCTTCAGGAAGAGACAAAAGTGAGGAGTGTTTAGGGCATGCCTGGTACAAGGAAACAGTGAGAACTATGGTTTAGAGGCCCATAAAGTCTGAATGGGCAAAGCACTAGACAAAGAGAAGTAGAACCTTCCAATAGGTGATAGTCATTAGTATGAGGTCAGCCTGGAGAAGAGCCTGTGAATGCCATGCCTAAGACTCAGAACAACAAGACTGCATATCTATTGAAGGTTTGTCATCAGAAAGTAGTTCCAGCAGGTTGTGTAAATGTCTCCAGTAATTGGTAATGCTCCTCAGTGACAGAATTGTACCCCTTTTTAAAAAAGGAGATGGACTATAGATGCTTTTTTATAGATTTTAAATTCCTTTACAATTCTCCTTCCATCTTTTTTTTTTTTTTTTCCTCTCTCTCTTAAGTAAAGAATACCATTCTACCCTGGCTCCGGCCCTGAGATGTCATTTAGGCTCAACCTCAGGCTAAGCCCGATCAAGAAGTTCACAGATGAGAATTAAGAAACTGGAAAAAACTCAAAATACACTCTTAGAATTAGGCCACCCAACCTCTGCAGTTTTTTTCTCCTTTTCTGTCTTGGGTCTCAGCAGGAGGCAGGCTGGGGGCCTCAGACTAGGGATAATTGACTAGTCATAGGGTGCTCAATATAACGGACAATTGAGTTCTATGTCAGGGAAAGTTGAGCTGAGAATGGAAACCTGACACTTTATTGTTTTTTTAAAGATTATTTATTTCAGAGAGAGAGAGAGCATGAATGGGGGGCGCAGAGGAAGAAGCAGACTCTCTGCTGAGTAGGGAGCCCAATGTGGGGCTTGATCCCACTGGGATCATGACCCAAGCTGAAGGCAAGCACTTAACCAACTGAGCCACCCAGGCACCCATATGTGACACTTTAAAATCTTCCTATTTTCTTTTCCTAGGGTCCTCAGTCTTCATAAAAAGAGTTCACTTCAATTTTCTGAAAGCTTTTAGTTTTCTGTGTGTGTATGTATGCACATATGCATACATCTGCACACCAATCTCTAAAGAGAATACCTGTGGGGCTCTCCTCTCCTTGATGGGAATACAAAGAAAGGGAAACTTGGTAGAAAGATTAGTCTTTGAAATTCACTAAAAGATTCCATTTCACTGCTTTGGTGTGACAGATCTACCTCAAGTCTGAAGTCCTTTGCCTGGTGATGCAGCATGTGGCCACGGCATCGCTGTCCATGGTGCTGACACATCACTGTGTGCTGGGTAGACATGGTTTTTTTCTCTTAACTTGGAAATGATGATGATGGTGAATTAAAGTCCTTGTAGGCACTTATGCCACAATGGCCATAGTTGTATGTATTCTATTTTCTATCTGAAAAGTAACTTTAATTTTTACTATACTGCAGAACAAAATTATCACTTACCTATCCCAATGTATGCAGAAAATTCACATATACTGAGTTCTACCATCTGTCAGTTAATTATAAATTTTCCCCTCTGAAAGCACATGGTCTATCCCTCCTTCCCCACATCTATCTACTTACAACTCTACCTGGCTCTGAAACTACTCTACAATCTGATCATGATACTGGCATGGCGCTATCTCCTACTTTAGGCAAAAAGAGCGACTGCCTCTTCACCCATCATGTGCCACTGCCATTCCCCTCTATTTCTCAGCTCATTCTGGTTCCCAGACTGTATTCCCCTCACCCGATATGATTTTCCTTTCTACTCATAAAAACCATACCTAGATTTCAAGACCCAGCAACTACCCTGCCTTCTCTATGAAACCTTCCTTGATAACCCAAGTACTTTTAGTTGTCCCTCCTCTCCAAATTCTTTCAGAACTTATTATTTGACAAATGTGGCACTTCATCTTGAACCATAGCATATTTGGAAGGGAAGCTCAACTTTAATTCTACGCCAGTGTAGTACAATGGAAAGGGCATGAATTATTAGATAATTCTCGATTTCAATTCTAGCTCCACCATTCCCCAGCCTGAGTGAGGTACTTCGCCTTTCAGAGACTCACTTCTCCGTGAAGAATAATCTTTACCCTACATAAAATTATACATGCAGTAAGTTATTTGGCACACAATAGGCTCTTAATAAATAAGTTTTTCTCTCTTCCTCTTCCCCCACTGTAGCCTTCATACCACCTACCACATGTTAAATACATGGTAAATGTGTCTATATTGAAATGCATACAAAATTCGGCTTGTCTACCCAACTGTGCTATATGATCCACCTGTGAAAACTGGCCATCTCTGAACAAGCACATTTTGTGCAGAGAAGTGTCCACGAAGCCTGGGAGTGCAAACATAAGAGAGACCATTTGAAGAAGATGTTGAAATACGTGGCTCTTGAAATGGTTATTATGATAGCTAATTTATGTGTCAACTTGACTGGGCTAAGGTCTGCTCAGACAGCTGGTAAAACATTTCTGGGGGACGCCTGGGTGGCTCAGTCCATTGGGCATCTGCCTCTGGCTCAGGTCTTGGTCTCAGGATCCTGTGATCAAGTCCTGCATCAGGCTCCCTGCTCAGCAGAGAGTCTGCTACTCCCTCTCCCTCTGCCTGCTGCTCTGCCTACTTCTGCTCTGTCAAATAAATAAATAAAATCTTAAAAAAAAATTCTGGATGTGTCTGTGTGGGTGTTTCCCAAAGAGGTTAGCATTTCAATCAGTAGACTGAGTAAAGAAGATACACCCCATCAATGTGGGCATCATTCAATCCACTGAGGGCTTGAATAGAACGAAAAGGTAGAAAGGTGCATTTGCTCTCTACCTGAGCTGGGATATCCACCTTCTTCCGCCCTTGGACATCAGAGTTCCTGGTTCTTAAGCCCTTGGACTTGGACCAGGACTTACACCATTAGCCCCCCGATTCTTGGGTCTTTGGGCTGAGATTAGGATTGGCTTCCATGGTTCTCATGCCTTCAGATTTAGACTGAATTACACTATCAGGTTTCTGGGTTTTCCATCTTGCCTGGTTGACAACAGCTTGTGGGACTATCAGACCTCCATTATTCCATAAGCCAATTCCTATAAAAAAATCTCCTCCTACATATATCTGTATATATCTCACTGGCTCCGTTTCTCTAAAGAACTCTGATACAGTCATGTTCTCAGTCAGGGTCTGATGAATGAGTACAAACACTGCGAAGCCATGCACAGACGTGGGCACTGGCAAAGAATACAGTGGATGTGGAGCTCTGACTCCTGAACAACCAGCGCCCCAAACTCTTTAAAATTCAAAGTACAGTGCTGGAGAAATTTCCACTCTCTACAGCACGCCAAATTCTGACATTTTCCCCACTGACATTTTTTTATTTTCTATTATCAGAAAGGGCAGAATTTTTTCTGAAAAAGAGAAGAAGATATACAGAATATCTGTGTTAAGTGTTATTTTTGTTCTTGAAAAGGCTTCTCATAGACTTTAAAAGAAAGCTTTTTTCCTTCAGAGATTTATTTTGATAGAATTATCTGAGCCTTGTCAGGGAGAACAAAATTTTGTGAGCCTACCATACCAGTAAAATGCCAAATTATATGCTGTAAGTTTTTTGTTTTATTATCTCTGGGTCCAGTCAAAGAGAGAAAAGATTTTGAATCCAGAACTATTAGCATTTGGAAACAAAAGAGGCTTCACCGCAGCCACTCCCCCAGGGCTTGCTTCCCCAGCTCTCCAGGCTCCATCACTCAGGTGGGAAGAGGCTGTACCTCCTTCTACTCCACCATGCACGGCTCTTCTGGAGAGCCAAGGAGTTTATAAACAGGATCAATTTCCTCAGCAACCTCTTTCACAAGCTTCAAGCCAGCTTTATAATGAGCTCCAGGACATGAGCACACACACACTCACATACCCCCTACAAAATAACATTTTACTGAGGGCATCAAGTCCGTGCTGGTCCATCCCAGTCACAGAGAAGTGCCAGTATGCAACGGAAAGATCTTAAACTTTAAAACCAGACACACTTGAATGTGAATCCCAGTTCTATCCCTGTCCAGCTCTGCTATTTTGGGCAAATACCTAACCTCTCTGAGCCTCAGTTTTTTCCTGGGTAAAGAGGAGATAATAATATCTATGTTGAGGGATCATGGTTAAAGAATTAAATATGTAAAAAACCGAACACACTGGCTTGCCTGTAGTACGGGCTCCATAAATGATATGCTGTTATTACAGAGCGAAAGCTGTAACTACAACGCCTGAGAGACAAACTTTAGGTGTTGGAGACACCACAGGAAGCCCACCAGGATGGAAAGAAGTACCAAGAGGGAGCAAGTTGGTAGGGCTGGAGAAAGGAGCAAGGGCCACATCATATAGGATCTCATGCAGCCACAGTAAGGACTCTAGAGTTTTGTTCTAAGGGTGATGGAAAAGCCATACATGCCTCTGACTAGGAGAATAAAATGATTAGATTTGTTTTAAAAATGTGACTGGTTGCTGTGTGAAAAACAGACTGCAGTTGGGGGCGCCTGGGTGGCACAGCGGTTAAGCGTCTGCCTTCGGCTCAGGGCGTGATCCCGGCGTTACAGGATCGAGCCCCACATCAGGCTCCTCAGCTAGGAGCCTGCTTCTTCCTCTCCCACTCCCCCTGCTTGTGTTCCCTCTCTCGCTGGCTGTCTCTATCTCTGTCGAATAAAATAAAATAAAATCTTTAAAAAAAAAAAACAGACTGCAGTTGAACAGTCAGGAGGCTATTCTAATAGTTCAAGTGATAGCTGATGGTGGAGGGAGGTGATGGTGCAGGTGGCAAGAACGGGTCTGAAATGTAGTATGCCTTGGTGGTGGAATTGACAGGGCTCATGGAAGGACTGGATGAATGGAGAGGGGAGGGAAAAATGTAATTTTTAGGTTTTTCCTCTAAGGAATTAGGAGAATGGAATAGCCATGAATGAAACAGGGAAGACAGTGAGAAAAAGTTGGGGTCAGAGATTTCTATTCAATTTCTACCTTTTTTCCCCTTATTATTATTATTTTTTAAAGTAGGCTCCATGCCCAGTGTGAAGCCCAATGCAGGGCTTGAACTCACCACCCTGAGATCAAGACTTGAGCTGAGACCAAGAGTTGGATACTTCACCGACTGAGCCACCCAGGTGCCCCTTCTATTAGATTTCTATCCAAGTGGGAATTGGAGACTGGACCTCGGAGGAGACAGGAATTTGGGTGTCATCATAAAGACAGTATTTAAAAGCCATGAGACTAGAGGAGATTGCCAAGGCAGAGAGAGAAGGAACCTAAAGACTGAGGCCACGTTACTGCAGTGTTTAGAGGTTGGAAAAAGGGGGAAATCCAGTAAAACAGACTTCAGAGGACTATTCTCCTTTGGATTTGGCAATGCAAAGTATTGGTAAAATGTGGTTTTGTGTTACCACAAAAGCCTGACTGAAGAGTGAATGGAAACTCGGGTGCCTGCATGGCTCAGTCAAGAGAGCATCCAACTCTTGATTTTGGGGTCATGAGTTCAGGCCCTACGTTGGGTATAGAGATCACTTAAATAAATAAAACTTAAAAAAAAAAAAAAGAGTGAATGGAAACTGATGAAGTCGAGGAAAGACCAGTATAGACAACTCTAGCAGGAATTTTATTATACAGAGGAAAAAACCAGGGAGTAGCTGAAAGGAAAAGTAGAGCCGGGAGGTTTTTTTTTTTAAGATGTAAAATATATCAGAACACATGCCGATGGGGATCATTCAGCAGACACGAGAACTTAATGGTGCAGGAGAAAGAAGGGAGAATTTCAGGAGTGAAGTCCTTGAGGAGGCAAGAGGAGATGAGACCTGAATATAAGTGGGAGGATTAACCTTAGACACAATGGATCATAAGAGGAAAGAAGGCCAAGTTTATAGGCACAGATGCAAGAGGCTGGTAGAATAATTGTCTTGCATATTTCAGAACAGAGCCTGGGCCAGGGCCCATTACTAGCTCCTATATTGGAAAGGGTGGCATTCTATTATACCAAGAGATTTCATAGCACAGTATAGGGGAAAGTTAATTTTATTTTTCTCCTGGTTCCCTCCCATTGACCCCTCCTGCCGTCTCTGAGGCTTTTCTAACCAGACTTCAGCATGGACACTGCATGCTAATGAGACAATACTTGGTCCAATCCCAGGCACTTGTTTCTGAATAATTAATCTGGCACTTTACCAGCACCTACGAGCCTTGGTTTTTCTGATGATTAAATAAAAGGCCAAGGCTCTTAACAACTGTCAACTAGCTCTTCGGTATGGTTTGGCTCCATGTCATATTAACACACTGGGAAGTCTGGACCGATCTGATGAAAGGAGAACACCCTCCCCCTTTTGGCTCTCCACCAAACCAGAGCTCAGACAGCAGGGGTTCAGCTTAGTCACTCCAGGGAGATGACAGGGGATAGGATGTCCCAACAACTATGACCCCTCACACCCATTCCAAGCATCACCTGGGACCCTCTGGCTTTCCTGAGTCCCCTCCAACCATTCAAGTGCCGTGTTTTGTTTGCTTTCTGGCAATTCTCATGTCTCCCTCCTCTCCATCCTATAGCCTTAACGTTTCTCCTGAATGTGCATGTGATCAACATCAGCTTAAGTTCCCCAACTGCATGACTCGAGCCCTACATTCGAAATAAAAGAAAGTCCTGTCCCTACTGAGAATTAAACAAAAACAAAAACAAAACAATCACAGGTTTCTCTCAGCTCACGTTTGAAAATGCCAAGCAGAAGCCCCACCTTTTAGACAAGCTTTGAGACTTAACGATGACTGAAAGAAGAGAATGGGGACTGGTGAGCAATGGGTTTTTGGGAAGTCCTGCTGGGGCTGCAGAGCTTGCTGAATTCACGAGGGGCGTCAGAGGCACTGAGATGGCAGAGATTGTTGTGGCAGAAGCAACTGGAAAATGTCCTGAGACTGAAACACAGACAGATTAACATCACCCCGGTGGACACTAATGACTTGCACTTCGAAATGCCAGAGGCTCATACTGCCAGTTAAGACAAGGAAAAAACACATTTCTGGTCTCCAAAGACCTTAGATCTTTCCAAACTCTGCAGGCAAATGCAGCCATCATGAATTTCTGCAGCTGGGCAGCTCCTTTGCGCCGCTAGGGGAATCATTGCCAGAGTTGCTATGGGCAGTGTAGTCAGTAAAGCTGAATAAAACAATCACTGAAAACCTCCCAGAGGTTAAGTTAGTAATGATTCAATTCATAATTCAATGTATTCAAGCCTACAGAATTTCCAAATGGCAAGCTCCTTTTGTGGTATTAGGTAAACCACTCTTTCCCCTGAACATTCACAAGCTCAACAAATGGGTTTCTAAACAAGTTTTATGATTTACCATCGACAGATAATTAGAATGTCTTTTCAATCACTGGCATCTGGATAAAGTAATTTTGTCCCAGCATGGGCATTTCTAGGAAGCAAACAAAAGTCAAAGAGGAAAGAGCTTGCTGGAAGCATGCTCAAAAAGGAAAAATTTTCAAGAGCTGCTCTCAGCTGCAGGAAGGGAATGTTCCCACACCAATTTGATTAGCAAAAGAAATGCGGGCTTTGAGTGGTGGAGATCAACAAAAGGATATCCAATGTGACTAAAGAAAGGGAGTATCTGGTTAAATATCTAAAACTGCAAAAGGGAAGGAGCTAATAAAATGTAATGTCAATCTCAAGAATTCAGTGCTAAATGCATCTAAAATTCACAAGTAAGCAGGTTTCTGAAGTCAGTTTACTTCCGAATCTGGTCAGCAAATAATGGTGCACCATACTAGGTGCTACAGGCAAGGGGAGAGAGAAAACTGGACCTGAGTTCTTAGTCAATGCTTTTTTTTCTTTTTAAAGTGGGCTCCATGATCAACGTGGAGTGTGAACTCGTGACCCTGAGATCAAGAGTTGCATGCTCTACTGACTGGACCAGCCAGGCACCCCACTAAGTCAATTTCTGTTATGGTTGAGAAGGCAAGATAACAGGACAAAGGGAGGATAGAATTTGATGCTGATTTTAAGTTGAGTCTAAGAAGGTCAGAAATGAGAGAAACTAGTGTTGACTGGGGTCGAATAGTTCCTGGGAGGCAGAAGACCCCAAATGAATCCAAACATTTCTCCCTCTGGCCTGCCTGCAATTGTCACAATTATTGCCATGACGGGCATTATTTCAAAGCAGTACAGGGTAGTGGTTAAATAACTGGCTTTGGAACCAGCCTGCGTGGTTCTCAAACCTGGTTCAACCACTGAGTCACTGTGGGATATCAGGCAACTTAGCCTTTCTGTGCCTCAGTTTCCTCATTTTAAAAATGTAGTTGATAACAGAATCCGTATGATAGAACCATTATGAATGTTAAATGAGTTAATTGATGTAATTCACTTAATACATTTATAGTTTGGTGTGCATCAGAATCACCTGGGAAGTTTATGCAAAATATGTATGTTGTAGGATCTGCAGAAGTTGAAGAAACTACACCCCCTAGAGCACCTAATTATATCTGGGGAGATGGTGGTAGCGTGTAGTGTAGAATTTAATCTAGATTTTTTTTGGAAAGTCTTCTTTCCAAGCCACTTGGCCAATAGGCAATTCCACTTCTGCTTTAGGGTATTTCTTCTCAACCTCTTGCACTATTTAGCTGTGGAATATTTTTGATGTGTTAGTTTCAACTTGGGAGTATATCTGATTTAAAAAAAAAATCAGTCGTCCTTGATTTGTTCCTTTTTTGAAACTTTGAAGGATAGCTTGGTTATATTTTATTCTTTTGGCATTTTCAGTGCTTTTTTTTTTAAATGTAATGAATTTATAATCAACAAAATGATAAAAGAAATGATGAGAACACAGAGAATTAAGACATTTAAATAATAAAAAAGAATAAACATTCATGTTTAGAGGAAGCATGCTGTTAAAGAATCATGATCCTATCCAAACTCAACATTAAGGAGAGCCTTTAATTAGTGCAACAGCAAAAACCCCTCAAATTAGCTTAAGTACAAAGCCGATTTGTTGGCTCAAATAATTGGGAAGTCCAAGGGTAAATTTGTCTTCAAGCTCAACTGGATATAGAAACACCAATGAAGTCATCAGGCCTCTCTCCAGTCCTTGGCTCTGCTTCTCTACACATTCTCATTCTCTACTGAATACCCTAGATGTCTTCATGGGGCAGGAAGAATGGCTCCCAGCAACTACTGATTCACATCCTCATGGCTGATGACTCTGGGATTACGTATTTCTTCTACTAGCCACAGTTAGTAAAATTCAACGAATTATGTCAATTATGCCTTATTTTGGGTCCCCAAAACAATCACTCTAGCCAAAAGGATGGGATTGTCTCATGGGCTAGGCCTTGGTCATGCGCTCATCTGGTGAACAGAAGTGGGGGATGGTATCAGAAATCAAAAGTATGTATATTTGGGAAATACTGCAGACCAACCCAAAACAAACTGCTGACTAAAAAATCCTTCTAACATGCAGTGATAAACACATAACTTTCTTCCCATATATAATTCATTTTTGAAAAAAGATTTATTTATTTTAGAGAGAGAGAGAGAGAGAAAGTACGCACGCACGGGGCAAGGGGAGGGACAAAGGGAGAGGGAGAGAGAGCCTTAGCAGACCCTGTACTGAATGGAGCCTGACACGGGTCTCTATCTCACCACCCTGAGATTATGACCTGAGTAGAAACCAAAAGTCAGACACTCAACCGACTGCACCACCCAGGTGCTTCCCCATACATAATTCAAAAAATGCTTTAATCTAACATGATTCAACTGTCCCACACTTGACTGAAAACACACTTACTCTTCAGTGGGAGACAACCTAAAGACACGAATTGTTTCTAAATCCTGCTTTGTGTAACATATTTATTTTATTTTATTTGTTTATTTGACGAGAGAGAAAGAGGTGCACAAGCAAGCAAGCATGACCAGGGGAGCAGCAGGCAGAAGGAGAAGCAGGCTCCCTGCTGAGCAGGGAGCCCAATGCGGGGCTTGATTCCAGGACCCTGGGATCATGACCTGAGTTGAAGGCAGATGCCTAACGACCGAGCCACCTGGGCACCCCAGGGTAACATATTTCCAGGCCACTTGCATTTCTCCCACACAGGCCTGGAAAGCAAGATGGAGAGCCAAGAACAAGAGCCATACCAGTGTCTTTGCAACTTAATGCAATGGAAAATCCATATATTCTTTACTGAGCCCAGGTAAATGCTATTACCTCCAAATTAAACTGAAATTATTGGAAAGCAAGTTGCATAAAACTGTCCAACTTTTTAAAAAAAGTTTTATTTATTTATTTATTTATTTATTTATTTAAGTAATCTCTTCACCCAATGTGGGGCTTGAACTCAGCACCCAAGATCAAGAGTCACATGGTCTTCTGACTGAGCCAGCCAGGAGCCCCAAAAGTGTCCAACTTTTAAAATGTAAATTATTTTTCAACCCTTAGAGAGACACAAGCTAAAACAAAAACTCCATATTATCTATTGCTCTAAGAATATTAAATACATTTTCTAGTTCCCTAAAAACAATACAAACAAAAAACTCCAATTACCCAGGAAATTTAAAAGACCCATGACACATTTTAGGAATTAGCAATGACTGTTAATAAAGATTTCCTAAAGTTTATTCTTGGCTGTTGCAAGGATTATAACTGGTTTCTGTCTTGAAGGGACTCAGTTTATAGTACACTGAAATGCCAATTATGTTTGAGTACTTTTCTGTATTGATTTATCCAGACACTATCTGCCCTGTGGGAAACACATAAACTTTCAGCCTTCACACATGGCAACACCGGGAAAATATCAGCAACAACCCCTTGTTGCCAGTGCTGGTTACTTTCTTATAGTAAATGACCTTGCATCTGTCTTCCTGGTTTGTGCGCTTATGAAAGAATTATTATTTGACAGAAGTGTTGCTGAAGGGTGTAACAACGACAAATTAGACCTCCACTTATAATGAGAATCTGGGGGCTATGTACAAATAAAGGTCTGAGCAGAATATTTTTTGAATAATTGTGAATTACACACATGAATAAATTTGGATATGAAAAATGTAGTCACAGATGGAGGAAGCCCTTGATTCATCAGCCCTTAAGAGAAAATACAATCATAACTAAACATTAAATCTGCTGCTTAAAATATGTTAAGGCTTTTAAGCAAAATAGGCTTTTAAACTCGAGACAATCACTTGGTTCTTTGCTCCCACTATTTTGAGTACATTTGTGTGAAAACTGGAGGAGACTCCAAAAAGGCCAACACAAGTAGGAATGATCAGTACTATTTTCTGATCCTTTGGGATCCATCACAAGTTGTTATGAGGCCAAAAAAAAAAAAAAAAAAAGTTTAATTGACCAAAGTAAAAAAGAGATTAATGTCCATTGCCTTGTAAATTTTCCATTTACGGTGTTGAATACCATACTTTCAGCTCAAATTTTGAAGATAAATGTTTCCTTAAAAAAAAGCCAAACAAACCAACAAAACACCACCAACAGCCACTCTGGAAAACAGTATGGAGGTTCCTCAAAAAGTTAAAAACAGAGCTACCCTATGATCCAGCAATTACACTACTAGGTATTTATCCAAAGGATACAAACATAGTGATTCGAAGGGGCACCTGCACCCCAATGTTTATAGCAACAGTACCCACCATAGCCAAAATATGGAAAGAGCCCAGATGTCCACTGACAGATGAATGAATAAAGAAGATGTGGTATGTATGCACAATGGAATATTACTCAGCCACCAAAAAGAATGAAATCTTGCCATTTACAATGACGTGGATAGAACTACAGGGTATTAGGCTAAGTGAAATAAGTCAGTAAGAGAAAGACAAATACTATATGATTTCACTTATATGTGGAATTCAAGAAACAAAACTGATGAACATAGGGGAAGAGAAGGAAAAATAAAATGAGACAAAAATTGAGAGGGAGGCAAACCATAAGAGACACTCAACTCTAGGAAACAAACTGAGGGTTGCTGGAGGGGAGGTGGGTGGGGGCATGGGATAATTGTGTGACGGACATTAAGGAGGGAACGTGATGTAAGGAACACTGGGTGTTATATGCAACTGATGAATCACCAAATTCTACCTTTGAAACTAATAAAGAAAAAAGCTTTAAAAAAACCCCATCACTTTGGTCTTTATTTTTCTGACCACCACTTTGGTCTTAAATGAAAATCTTTGTCTCAGAAATATAATGGCTACAATCTCAGATATTTCATATGACGTGTAAAATTATTTAAAAAATGATTTAGGAACAACAGCAAGTTTTGATGTATAAACAACTAGCTGCTGAAGAAGTCAATCAACCCTGTCGCTCCTATGAACAGTCTCCAGCTCTCACAGGTACATTTGCCTGCTGGGTGCTGTTTACTTTGCATTTACATTGACATGATTGAGTACAGTGCTTTTCAAACTTCTAGTTATGCTACATTAATGAGTATCGTGAAATCAAAACACAATCAGCATTTCAGCTTTTTCTTTATGAACATTCATATACATACAAAAGTAGAGAGAACAGTAAAATCACCAATATTCCATGATTATCAAGATACTGTCACATATTTTATCGCATCACCAAATAGCCCATTGTCACACCTAAAAAAGTGAGCCATAATTCCTGGTATTGTGCAATACATTTCAGGTGTCTAAAAAATGTTTCCTTACAACTAGTTTGTTCGAATTAGGATCGGTCAGCATTTTATTTTATTTATTTATTTTTAAAAGATTTCATTAATCTGAGAGAGAGAGACAGAGAGGGAGACAGTGTGTGTGTGAGAGAGCACAAGCGGGGAGAGAGTCGCGGGGAGAGAGAGAAGCAGGCTCCTGGCTGAGCAGGGAGCAGGGAGCTCCATGCGGGGATCGATCCCAGGACCCTGGGGATCACCACCTGAGCTGAAGGCAGATGCTCAACCTACTGAGCCACCCAGGTGCCCCAGGATCAATCAGCATTTAAAAAAAAAAGTGAAATAGAAGAATAGATACTGAATATCCATGGGCATCACACGTAGTAGGGCTCGTTACTGTTTTATGACATTTCTTTTCGTATGTGTGTATTTGTGTCATTTATAAAATGTATTTTCTTACCACTGGTCACAGTCACCGAAGTGTGAAAGCCACTGGTTTAGTGATCTTCTCCTCTACTCCATAGGCTCTGGGCAGATTTCAGTCTCCAAAAACACATTCTGCAGTTTAAGGAAGGATATATGTCAGGAAGGAGAGCTCTGTATCTTTGCTTCTGCTGTTCCCTTTGCCTAGAACTCCCCTCACCACCATGCTTACTATTTCACGTCTTTCCCTGCCTCCAAGGGCTTAAGAGTCATGGAACCTTTTTCTGTTCTCCTGCCCAGCTGTCACTTGGTTTGCCTCTTCTTTGTGGCACTCATCACACTGCCTTTGGTAATGGTTATCTGGATACAATATGGTATAAACCACTGTATAAATTAAGTTCTTTAAGTGTATCATGTATAACTTCTTTGCCCTGTGATTTAACTTGCTCTGTGCTTTGCTTATGCTAAGTTTTGAGGAGTTTGAGACACTAGCTATAGGTTTTTAGGCAGTGTCAGAAAAAATCAGACTCCAAGAAGAGACCAGAGAAGAACCCAAATTCATGAGGTTTAGACTAGATCATGAAAAGCAGCAACAACAATAATGGTAGCTGCATCATTTTTCAGAGCTTCCTATGTGCCTGGTACTGTAAGAACTTGACTTATTTTATCTAATACTCCCAAAAAATCTTGGGAGGAAGAGTTTCACTAGCGTTACACATAAGGAAACCAAGTAGTTAAGTACATTTGCAAAGTCCAGCATCTAAACTGTCTTTCCAATAAGATTCTATCCAGAGGCTATGGGACTCCCAATTTTTTAACCAACATTTGAATCCACTTCATAGTTCAGAATAAACTAAGGGAGAAACCATGGATGATCAACTTGGACTTCTCTTCCACTTTGTCACAGCTTCTGTAGTCTAAAGAAATTGGACGATTTGGGAAGTCTGAACTGAAAAACAAGCAAACCCCACTCTTTCCCTCTTATACACATGTACAAAACACACAGACACACACGTGTGTGCATGCACTTTGCATGTGTTAACTATTCATTCTTCAGACCACAACCTAACGATCCTTTCCCTGGGAATCTTTTTGACTCCCTGGTGAGGTATACACTGTCTCATGGAAACATGTCTCTTTCCCTCAGAACTCGTTTCAGTGTGTAACTTATTTTGTGTGATTATTTGATTAATATCTGCCTTGTCCTCTGGGATACAAGCTCCCTAACTATAAGGACCACTTCTGTTTTTGTTCATCGTAGTTTTTCTAGCACTTAACTTGCTGCCTGGCAGATTTTAGGGGTGTTCAAAAAATAATGAATGCGTTTAAGAGTGCATAAATGAATGAATGCCTAGACAAATTTCATCAGTAGTTGTTTCATACTTTAAGAAGCCTGGGGCGCCTGGGTGGCTCAGCCATTAAGCGTCTGCCTTCGGCTCAGGTCATGATCCCAGAGTCCTGGGATCGAGCCCCGCATCGGGCTCCCTGCTCGGTGGGAAGCCTGCTTTTCCCTCTCATACTCCCCTTGCTTGTATTCCCTCTCTTGCTGTCTCTCTCTGACAAACAAATTAAATAAAATCTTAAAAAAAAAAAAAAGAGGAAGCCTGGTACAGCAACATAGAGAACGTCGGTTAGGAATGAAGGGTTTCAGGGCTAGAAACAATTAGGAGAACATCCACTCATTCTCACCACTACCTCTACCAGCCTTTTTGCATCTGTAACCGTATACCTTATCTTTCCTTCTGTGACAACAGGGGACTGTCTAGATTCTTATCTAAAGCCAACGCCTTCACTTTCTGCTGGATCCTATTCCCCCTTGCCTCCTCAATGACTCATTCTCTTTCTCACGCATTATCAAATTTTCACTCCCTACTGCAGCCCTATCCAACAGAATTTCTATGATGGTGGAAATGTTCTCTGTCCACATTGTTCAATATGGTAGCTACTAGCCACTTGTGGCTATTGAGTACCTGAAATGTGGTTAATCACTGAGGAACTAAATTTGTAAAAGTTTAAATTAACTTAAATAGTTACATACAGATGACTTTTGTCAGCATCAAACATGCTATTATTTCTTCCATCTTAAAAAATAATTAACCTCCCTTGACCCCGCACCCCTTCTAGATACCACCCGTTTCTCTGCTCCCTCCTTCATAGTTACATTCCTCAAAATATTGTCTACACTCCCTGTAACCACTTTCCCTTCCTTCATGTATTCTTAAACTTAACTTTGGTCTAACTTTTGACTCAACAGGTCACCATAATGTTGCTCAACATCACCAGGGACCTCTGTGTTGCCAAATCCTATGGTCAATGTTGAGTGCTCATTTTACCAGAACAAACAGCAGCATTTTCCATGGTTCATAACACCCTTCTTGAAAGACTTGCCTCTCCGTTACTTGGGATCTCACCTGTCTCTCTCTCAGCTCTCCTCTTACCTCTCTGGCTATTCTTTCTCAGCTTCCTGTGTTGGATTCTCATCTTTGCATCCTCTAAATATTGAAATGTCACAAGCCTCAGTCCTTAAACCTCATCCCTCCTCTATATTTTCTTCCTTGGTGCTTTCATCCATTTCCATGGCTTCAAATATTAGGTATAGGTTGCAGACGCCCACATGTATCTCTTGCTCTGAACTCCAGACTTACACATCTTAGAGCAAAACCCCCTACTGAAACCTGATATTTGGATGTCTAACAGGCACCTCAAGCTTCATATTCCGTAAGATCACTTTTGATTCACCTTTTAAATCTGCTCTTCCCTCAATAGTTTCCATTTTAATCAGTGCCACCTCTATCTTTCTAATTGCTCAGGCCCCAGGATATTTGGAAATATCCTCGACTCATATGCCACAGTCAATCTATGAACAATTCCCTCTTTGTCCTACTATTTAAATAAAGCGAGAACCTGACCCTTTCCCATTATCCTACCTGTACCCCACTAATTCAAGCCACTACCACGGCTAGCCTAGATTATTCCAAAAGCATCCTGACTAGTCTCCCTTCTTTTATTTACCTTTATTCCCTTAAAATCACCTCTCCAAACAGCAGCCACTGATTCTTTAAAAATGTAAATAGATTCATACCACAGCAAAACACCAAGCTTTCCAATGGTTTCCCATCTCTTTCTAAATAAAAATCAAAGTCCTTACAGCAGCCTACAATAATCTGCATAATCTGGCCCCCAATTACCTCAGACTTTCCCGGCCCTCCTTCCCCTCTCTGACTTACTCTTTCCTCTAAACCACATGGTCCTCCTTGCTGTTCTTTGAAGGGGCTGAACATGCCACCTTCAATCTCTTTATCCTGATTTATTTTACATGACAGTTATCTGTCTTCCCAAACTAAACTTTGGAGCCCTTAATCAGAGTCCAGACTCCACCTGCTTGTTCTCTGCGGGACTCTCATCTCAAACAGTGCCTGACACTGAATAGGTGTTCAATAAATCAGTGTTGAGTGAGTGAATTAATAAATTATACTACTAATGCCTAGTTCTATAACCCAGCATAAATCATTTAACTTTTTCTGGATCTCCTTTTCCTCATCTCTCAAAGGAGAGAGAAACTAGATAACCTCAAAATGCTCATTTACTCAGTAAATGTTTAATGCAACCTACTGTGTGCCTGGCACTGGGTAGGTGTTCAGCTACAAGAAAAGGTCAGTCCCTGCTGTCAAGGAGCTGGATATTGAGTGGATAAACAGCCACACTGGGAATTACCATGGAGGGCTTCCAGAGAATACTTCTGAGTGTTCACCTGGCAATGGGTAGGATACAGCGAGGTGAAGAGGGAGTGGAAGCCGGTTCCCGGCTTCCCACGTGGACACAGGGAACCCTTCCAGACTATAAACCTTGTGAACGCAAGGGCCACCGGTTTTTCCCCAGATTTGGCTCCGGACTCATTTCTAACGTTATCTTACCTCCGATGCTGGTGCATTTACTGAACGAAGAAGCGGGGTGGGAGCTGGGGAAGATAATGAATTCAGTTCCAGCTTTAAAACTATACGACCTTGGTTAGCATCCACCTATGTCATAAAGCGAGGCACTGCCTGCTTAAGGACTTAGGCTTGGACCTACGTAAGCCTACGTATTCTTCTACACTGTCCTTAAGCCCCAGGAACACAAATCACATCCTATTTAACCTTGGAGGCCCCTAGCACAGTGCAAAGGTCCTCAACGTTTTTTCAGTCCCACACTTCTCAGAGCTTTCCTATCAGGACGTCCCCATCCGCGCGGCAACTTTGGCGCTGAGCGGATCCCGCTGAATGCCTGCGACAACATCCGATGCGCACGCCCGCGACTCGTCCCACACGCTGGGACCCTCATAGTTGGCTCCTCTCGAGACTTCCCGGGTGTCCTTGCTAGTTGGCCCCCCGCAAGCCCCTGCGCTAACCTGGGAGGAGTCGACCTCTTCTGACTCTACCAACTGAAAAGTGAAGGGGGGGGAAGGCACTGAGCATGCTGAGAGGAAGGATAGAAAACGAAAAGAGAAGCTACCTCAAATAATCAGTTACGTCACATTATCATTAACACATCGCATGGGGCTCATATGTCCTCAGACAAATCAGTTTGTCTATCTTCCAAGCTGAAACAACGCGTGGCTCCCCCTACGTCTGGCGCGCCCAGCCTTTGGTCTCTTCCGCGCCGGGCGACCCCGCGGTCACGTGCTCCCCCGTCCTTCTTGCCCAGCGTGCATCCTGCGGTGGGGACGGCCGAGCCATGGCGGCCTTACTGAGACCAGCACGCTGGCTCCTCCGAGCCGGGGCGGCCCCGCGCCTCCCGCTCTCCCTGCGCCTCCTCGCAGGCGGCCTGAGCCGGTCGCACGCTTCTCCTTGTCTGCCCGCCGCCCGCGCCGGGCCCGTCGCCGGGTGAGTGCCTACGCTCTACCCTTTGCCGGTTTGCAGCGCGGGCGTCCCCCGGGGTCGTGATGCTGGCGGGGGCCGGGCCCCCCTGTCTCCCTCCGTGCCCTTTTCGCCGCCGTGGGGCCAAACGTCCCGGGGTCTCGGACCCCGCTCCCTAGCAGAAGTTTTTGGGTGATAGGGTCAGTCGACTTCAGAAGGTCATGGCCGTGTGCTAGGTTTGCTTCCGGCGTGGATTCTGCTCTTGCCTGGGACTGGGTCTTCCTGTCCTCGGGCTACCGGCGATTTGTTAAGCTTGGGGTGGGAGGGCTTGTAGGCTGCTGCTGGGATCAGGTGTTACTCTTCTCCATAGGACTGACCGGCTTGGGTGCCGTCCCACGTGCAAGCATTATCGGTGATCAGTAACCAGCTAGAACTTAGATTTTGAGAGGTTTATGTTTTGGGGCTGGGAGGGATAGGTTGGGAATTTGGGGTGAGCTAGGGTTAGTTTAGAGAGGGACGTTTAGTTATCATCAGCTTGGGCTTTTGCCCGTATATTCTGGAGTGGAGTTTTCTTCGATAATTACAAGTGTGCGGTATGAGTTGGGAATTGTCACAGTAGGGCTCTGTAAGTATCAGTGAGTGAGTAAGTGAACACGTACAAGGCACTTCGTGGGGATATAAGAATGCCAAGGGATCAGTGGTGTCAAATGTGTGAATAAATGCTTTCATGGATTGAGGTTTACTAGGAAATAGGTCTGTCATAGACTTGGAGAGGGGGTAAGGAAGTTTGATGAAAAAGTATTGGAGTAGTATTCTGACCATCTGAGAAGGGGAGATGGGCACTGAGGTTTTAGAATTGGAGAAAAATGATTTTGAAATACTGTTTATAAATAAAGGTACTTTGGGAGACAGTTTAGGACTAAGAGCTGAGGATTTGCCTTTGGACAAGTTACTTAACATTTCTAGGCCTCAGTTTCCTTAGTTAGATGGAGTGGTAATAGCGTTGGTAGTACTGCATGAGATTATCTATAAAAAGCACTTAGCATAAGGCCTGGTACTTAGTAAGTGCTTTATTAGTTATAATAATGGTAATAACCATGATTACATGGATCTTTGTGGAACAGCCTGGAAACCTACTCTCTGCATAAAATTATATGGAGGAAACATTTTTACGACTTCTTAACAGCTCAGTTATAGATCTTTGGAATGTAGCCTACTTGTAGCTTACGGCCTGCCTGGATTTTGTTATTAGGCCTGAACAGTTAACCTTCAGGAGCCATGCCTCTGCTTTCTCAGCTTTCAGAGACTTTTATTTGGAGGAAGTTGTGCCAGTTACTCTTTTTTTTTTTTTCCGTCCTTAACTATCCCTCTGAGGCCAGAGGAGGGTCGATGGTATCTTTCATCTTCACTGTTGCATTTGAGGAAAACAGTAGAACAGAATCTAGTAGAAAGGATATTGGTCGGGGTGTTCATCAGACCTGGATTCCATTTATTTGGTACATAATCTTACCTAAGCTCTTTGATCCTCAATTTCATGATTTGTAAAGTAGAGTTAACAGGGCCTTTCTCTCTTTGCGAGGCCGATTTCTTGTCATTCAGGATTCAACTTAAACGCTCTTTCTTCGGAGAAGCCTTACCTCGGCACTCAATGTAAACACTACCCTATTTTAGTTTTATCATACTATGTCTGACTTGTCCAATATTAATCTGCTTTTTTGTTTGTTTTCTTAGTAGAAAAAGTGAATTGCATAAGAGCAGAACTTTGTCTTGCTCACAACTGTGTGCTCAGCTCATAACAAGCAACGAGAGTATTCCCTCTTTCTCTTCCACTCTTAACAGTCCTTTTATACAGTCTCCTATCCCACAGCCTGCAAGCATGCCCAGATCTTTCCCACCTGAAAAACAGACCCTTTCCTAGAACTCTGGACTTACCTATAGATGCTTACCAGTTTCCCTTCCCCTGACCCTATTCCTTTTTCCTTTATTTCCTCACTTCATATTCACGCTTCCACCCACTGCAGTCTCACTACTGGCAAAAGCCATCGTTGTTTTATTTATTAATTTTTATTGTATATTTTTATTTTACTGTATTTATTTATATAAGTACGTTTCACACCTGGTGTCGTGCCCAGCACAGGGCTTGAACTTGCAACTGTGAGATCGAGACCTGAACAGAGATCAAGAGTCAGTCACTTAACTGACCGAGCCACCCAGGTGCCCCTATTTTATATTTTTAAATTATAAATCTCCTGTTCCTTGAGGAGCAATTGCAAATACGCAGGGCATTGTAATAAATTAAAAATCACCCTTAGGTGCCTTGCTGGCTCAGTCAATGGAGTGTGAGGCTCTTGATCTTGGGGTTGTGAGTTTGAGCCCCACGTTGGGTGCAGAGAGTCTTTAAAATTAAAATCTTAAATAGATAGATAAATAAATAAAACAAAAAAGTTATCCTTAATTCTATCACCTACAGAGAGCCATTGAGATGTATGTGTCCTTTGTGTGTGGATATTTGTATGTATGTATCTATCTATAATCATGTATGTGTAGATGAAAGTTTATTTCATTTACTTTTCCCAGGGGACCTCTTAATTACTAAATCCACTTTTAAGGCCGTGAGCTCTGGCATGTTATTCTGTCTCCCATTTCTCCCTTCATGAGACCTTTGCTTGGCATTGATGACACCAGTCTTTCATGATTCTCTTCTCTTTAGGATTTTTCTCATGTGCTTTGTTACTTCCTTTTTCTTCTGTTCATTTATTAAATGTTGATGTGTTGGGGGGAGTTTGTCTTTAGTCCTTATGTTTCATCCACTGTGGGCGAGTTCATTCATATTCAGGGCATCAGCCTCTTCCTGCCTATCTGATAATGGCTTTATTTCTCTTCCTGGATAGAGACCATTTACTAGACACCTCCACTGGTTGAACTACAGGTGCTTCAAACCCATCACATCTCAAGTGGGACTCATCTTTCCTCTCATATCTGTTCCTTGTGTGTTCCCTGTTTTAGTGAATGCTGCCATTTCTGTCTGCTTCCTAGAGAGTTCTCATTCTTATTTCATCGACACCTCCCTGACCCAACTCACCCCCTATGTATTGATTATACAAATATTCGGTTCTGCTAGATTTACTCCATCTAGAATGAATCCCTCTTCTTCAACCCTCATGTTATGCCCTACTCTCTTTGAAACTGCCATACCTTCATGTCATTTTCCTACTTAGAATTAGATACCGTGATGGCTTCCGTTGGTTCCAGGATAGGGTGCTTCATGACCTGGAGATGCCTGTGGAGCCTCACTTCTTATGAGTTCCTTTCCATGGCATCCTGTATTCTAGCTGTACCAAACTACTACTTCTGAGGCCTTTACAGCAGGGCTTTTTAAGGAGCATGAGAATTCCTTGGGGATGTTAAAAATGTAGATTCTGGGGGCGCCTGGGTGGCGCAGTTGTTAAGCGTCTGCCTTTGGCTCAGGGCGTGATCCCGGCATTCTGGGATCGAGCCCCACATCAGGCTCCTTCGCTGGAAGCCTGCTTCTTCCTCTCCCACTCCCCCTGCTTGTGTTCCCTCTCTTGCTGGCCGTCTCTATCTCTGTCAAATAAATAAAATCTTTAAAAAAAAATGTAGATTCTGATTTTGTAGGTCTGGACAGGGAAACAGATTCCGCATTTCTAACAAGCCCCAGATGGTAAAGATACCCCAAGGCTCTGAGGGGCCATGTTGCACATCTCTTTGCCTTTGAATGTGGTGTTTACTCTTGGGATGTGTCGCCCCTTCCTCCTACCCAGGTGTTCCTTTTCTCTGTTAAATCTTGATTGCCTCTCCCATTTGACCACTCCTCTTTTGTGCTTTTTCTCAGATCCTGAATCACTAAGCATCCATTAGCATGATTACATGTGTACCAAATAGCACTCCAAACCTGGCTGTACGTTCCTTGAAGGCAGCGATTTTTGTCTTTTTCTTTTTGCTTCTCCTGGTATCTGACTTTGTGGCACGTAGTAGGTGTAAAATATTTTTTGAGTAAATCAGCGAAAATCTTAGACATTGAGGAAGGAATATCGTGAGATGCAAAGACATTTGAAGGGATATGTAATCCAGCCTACAGTGCAGTGAACCTCCACAAATTCACCCCGGTCTTGATTTCCAGGAATGTCCTGTGAAAGACAGATGAGAATTATTGAGTGAAATTTTATAATTTATTAATTTATTTTCAAATTTGAAGCACCAGAAAGTATATACTTCTGTATTCTTTAGTCTTGCTCCTCATTTCCCATTTCAGTACTTTTTTCTTTTTTTTAAACAAATTTTTCTTAAAAACCAGCTCTTCCTTTATCCTCTGTGGGGAGTTTGAAGGGCAAACACTGTTGCTTTCCCCGACTCCTTTTTTCCTCACACTTTGGATCAGAAGGTGCTTATATTTTCTTGTGAGAGTTTTTAGACTTCTGTGCTTCAGAAGAAAGATAAGCTTTGAATTAAATCTGTTTGGAAGTGGATCTAGGTTGATGATTGGCTTAAGGGTGAAGAGCACATATTGCCCTATGACAGAATGATGTGACTTCTAAGGTTGGAAGGAAAGAAAACTTTCCCTTGTTTATTTCTTAATAAGAGAAAGATCTCAGCAGATATTGAGTCTGTCTGGGTCCTTTGGAGGTACGATTCAGCCTCTGGTTTCTGTGTGTATAAGTTCATCAATTACAGAGGGCTATCAAAGGCACATGTACAACTCCTAAATGCGGTCCATACAAGAGGAATGTAATACTGTGGTTTCTCAGAGAGAAAAGCAGTCACGTTTGTTTGTGGTAGGGGCTCACTTGAGTTTAAGAGGACATGTGGTAATGAGTAGTCAGAGTGTTCCAGGGGAGGAGAAGAGCATGGACTTGGAGACCATACTTTCGTCCTGTGTGGCTACACGGGGTTGGGTGTAGTGGAAGTTGATACCGCAAAGGCCAGTTGATTCCTTCTAGCTGTTAAGGTTGATAAGAAGCCGGTCATTGAATGGTTGGAAGCATTGGAGGGTTTTAAGAGGTACAAGTCTTGACAAAATTTACACAGACTGTAGGAGAGAGAGAGGCTGGGAATGGAAAGCCCAGTAAGAACAACATTGATACCACAGATAAGGGCTAATAGGACCTCAGGTGGTGTAGAACTGAAAAAAAAAAAAAAACCAAAAAACAACCCAAGAAACCCCACTTCCTTTTCTTCTTGAGAGGGAGTGAACAGGAGATTGGTCAGGATGTTGGCAGAATAGATTTGGAGATGGGGATAAATAGTAGTACCTTCAGATTAGATCTTTACCATTTTCAGGTTGCTTGTATGAATACATCACACATGTATTTCATCTTCTGTGGGTTGATATTACAAATTAGGAAACAAGCTTAGAAGAGTAAAGTAATTTATCTGGGATCTCCAGTTAGGGAGACTATAGATACTGATGCCCGGTTTTGAAGTGTTTTGAATATATTGTGCTTTAGGTGTTGAAGGGATTACTTACGGACATAAAGACATTTTTTAAAAGGTGATATGATACATTATAAATTTAGGAATTAAAGACTATTACAAGTAAGCACCTAAGATCTGAGAATGTAAACTCTGGAAGGGATCTTTAGAGTAAAACTTGTTCATCCCACTCTCATTTTATAGATTCTAAAGAGTATCCTGTTCAATATCACATCATAGGTCTCAACCTGGGTAACAGTTCATCACTTCCTGTTGTAGATGAGACAAAGGAGACATACCTTTGGACTGGAGGAGGCTGAGGTGGAGGGGAGGTCTGGATAGGTGGAAAAGAGTTGGTGTTTCAAGCCAGGAGACTTTGACGTGTAGAAGAGCTGCAAGTGGCTTTTTTAGTGTAAAATTTTGTGGCTTACATAAAGCATAAAATTGTGTTTAGGGGACAGCTTAACTGGACAAGACTTTTCGGAGAATTGAGGGCTTGTGAAATAGTTGAGTGAGAAAGTTCATTGAGACAGCTTTACAAAAGATTTTTTGAAAGATCACTGAGCAGACATTTATTGAGTGCCTTCTATAATAAGAGCTATTTACTGAACACTGTTTGTTGGGAATCTTACATATTTTTCTCTTATGTGATCTTTGTAAAGAGACCTTTGTAAAGGTAGGTTTTCTTCAGATGAAGGAGCTAAGGCTTATTAGAAAGACCAAATACTTTTACCAGAGTCATGTAGTTGTTAAATAAGCAGAGCTTAGATTTGAATAGCTCTTTAAAAATAAGTCTTGTGCTTTCTGCGAATACATTTTTAAAAGAAGAAGATGCTCCAGGAAATGTGCGGTTGATATTTATTATGCTTACTTTGCCAGGTCCTCTAGGTACACTTTCTCAGTGTTGCTCAAACTTTGGGCATTTGTGTACTGCCTTCAGATATTTTTGTCCAGTCTGAGTACTACTGAAACAATTATTTATATTTAACATTTTTTTGACATTGGTTTTAGGTTTAAACTGGTGTTGTTAATAACAGTTTTATCTTAAACAAAAATATTAGTAAAATAAAGAGCTTGATGCGATAGTTATTTTTAAATATTAATTAAAAAGATAAAACTACTGAGATGAAAAATTTTTGTTTAAATACTACCTAAAACCATCTTGCCTAGCAGAAGGGTGATATTTTTGGAAACACTGCAGTATCTCAGTTAATCTTTGTGAGGTAAATACTGTTAACTCCCAGATTTTACAGGCTTAGAGTTGCAGTAACTCGGCCAGGTCACACGTCTTATAAATGGCACAGCCTGAAGTCAGGCTGGTCTGTAGGACTCAGGCTCATGCTCTTAAAGCTCAGAGCTCTGTGTTTCTACCATGCCATGGAGCCTTCTGTTTTTGTCTCTAAGATTGCGCTTGTCAAGTGTTCATGAAAATGGTACATAATAGGGTAGGATGTATACAGAGGATTAAGTAAGCCTTTCTAGGTCACTTTTACATGAAATTTTCTTCACTGTATATAAAGATTTTTTAAAAAATTTATTTGACAGAGATAGAGACAGCCAGTGAGAGAGGGAACGCAAGCAGGGGGAGTGGGAGAGGAAGAAGCAGGCTTCCAGCAGAGGAGCCTGATGTGGGGCTCGATCCCAGAACACCGGGATCACGCCCTGAGCCGAAGGCAGATGCTTAACCACTGAGCCACCCAGGCGCCCCTCTTCACTATATATAAAGAAGTGAGAATTAACAAATTGTATGGGTGAGACTTCTTGCTTGGAATTTGCAGTAAAATCGGCTGGGGGCCTTGGTGATTAGGAGTTTCTTTCCCATCTCCACCACCCACTCTGATATAAGCTTCTATCAGCCTTTTACTCAGACTGCTACAGTAGTTTTCTAAATGGTATCTCTGTCTTAATTCTTGCTGCCCTCTGATTTATTCTTCACGCCCCAGCTAGACTAATCTTTCCAAAACAGAGATAGATCATGCCACAACCCCTGCTTATAAACCGTCAATATGAGTTCTTTTTTTTTTCTTTTTTGAAGATTTTATTTATTTATTTGACAGAGAGAGACGTAGCAAGAGAGGGAACACAAGGGGATTGCGGGAGGGAGAAGCAGGCTTCCCACTGAGCAGGGAGCCCGATGTGGGGCTCGATCCCAGGACGCTGGGATCATGACCTGAGCTGAAGGCAGACACTTAACGACTGAGCCACCCAGGCACCCTTCAATAGAGTTCTGATACAGTTCTGTACCTGGAATAAAATCTGTACCGAAAAGAAAATCTAGACTCTTTAATGTCACAATCCTTCATGATCTAGCCCACTCACTAGCCCAGTCTTCCTCTCCAACCTCATCCCGTCTGTGTTGCTCACTTGCTTGGCCTGCTGACTGTTCTGGCTTGCTTGGAATACTCCTCCTCTGTTGTCTGTGGCTGTTTCTTTTCATCCTCAGCTAAAAAAAATTAGTGGAGGCTTTCCCATTCTCTAGTCTCACCCTCCCAGTCCAGCTTTAATTAAGACCTAACCCTAACCCTGGGTGGCTCAGTTTGTTAAGTGTCTGACTTTTTTTTTTTTTAATTCTATTTATTTATTTGACAGCCAGTGAGAGAGGGAACACAAGCAGGGGGAGTGGAAGAGTAAGAAAGAAACAGGCTCCCAGCAGAGCAGGGAGCCCGATGTGGGGCTTGATCCCAGGACCCTGGGATCACGCCCTGAGCCAAAGGCAGATGCTCAACAACTGAGCCACTCAGGCGCCCCAAGTGTCTGACTCTTGATTTTGGCTCAGGTCATGGTCCCAGGATCTTGAGATCCAGCCCCGAGACATGCTCTGTGGGGAGTCTGCTTGAGATTCTTTCCCTCTCCCTCTGACTCCAGCCCCCCCGCCCCCGCATGCACTTGTATGTTCTCTCTCTGTGTCTCTCTCTCTCTCAAATAAATCTTTAAATAAATAAATGAATGGCATTATCGGGGCACCTGCCTGGCTCAGTCAGTAGAGCATACAATTCTTGATCTCAGGGTTGTGAGTTAAAGTCCCACATGGGCATGGCTCATACTTTAAATAAATAAAAGGAGGCATTATCTTTTTGAATTTTTAACATGTTAAAACTTAAGTGGAATCAGTATACGTATATAACGTTTTAGAAATAATTACATACCGTGACCAAGTGGGGTTTATTCCAGGCATGCAAAGCTGACTCAACATTTGAAAATCAATCCATGTAATCAGACATATCAACAGGCTAAAGAAAACTCAAGTGGAATAGTTAAAATGAAAGATGGGTGAGAACATGAGATAAGTTTGAGATCCCCGTTGCCTACAGAATAGTACAGCAAAATGAGCTGGGAGAGCAGCTTTATGGATATCAGTCTTGTATTTTATGGACATGTTATAAAATCCAGATGGCTTACTTACCACCCATTGGAGGCTTTCCATTCTCTAGTCTCACCTTCCCAGTCCAGGTTTAATTTTTATCACTTCTATCATGAACCCCCTATTGCAGCCAGGTTAGTTTCCTTGATGCCCTTCTGCCATATTGAGCTCATTTTAGGAGATTACCCAAGTGCAGATCCGGGACCTGTCATCCTGTCATTAACTAGCTTTTACTGTGACTTTGGGCAAGTTGCTTCAGTTTGCTTATCAATAAAATGAGGATTATGGTAATAATTTTTTGTTACGGGCGTGCATCATTAAATGCATAATAAACATCAATTACTGGTTATACCTATTCTTTTTTTTTTTTTAAGATTTTATTTATTTATTTATTTATTTATTTATTTATTTATTTATTTATTTATTTATTTATTTGACAGAGATAGAGACAGCCAGCGAGAGAGGGAACACAAGCAGGGGGAGTGGGAGAGGAAGAAGCAGGCTCATAGCGGAGGAGCCTGATGTGGGGCTCGATCCCATAACACTGGGATCACGCCCTGAGCTGAAGGCAGACGCTTAACCGCTGTGCCACCCAGGCGCCCCTGGTTATACCTATTCTATCACATATCTGTATCCTCTTTTTTTTTAAATTCTGGGAGCTCCAAAGTGTTAGATCCTAGAATGGCTCATAATAGCAACGAAGATAACATGGAAGGGAGAGATTGAGAGCATGTGTGATTAGTTTGGTGTACATTTGAAGTTAAAAAAGAATGAGTAATACTTCAATAAAAAAGTTTATTTGGAAAAATAAACACCAAGAATACCCAAAACATACAAAGAACTCTTACAACTCAACAATAAGAAAACTTAAAAAAAAAAAAAAAGATAAGGAAGATGTAATGGTCCAGTTGAAAAATGAACAGAATATCTGGACAGTTCACCACGAAAGACATAAAGGAGGCAAATAAGCATATGAAAAGGTGTTTAACATCATATATCATTAGGGAATTGCAAATTAAAATACAGTTAGATACCACTATGTACCTGTCAGAATGGCCGACATCCAAAACACCTGCGGCACCAAATGCTGGTGAGGGCGTGGGGCGCTAGGGAGCTCTCGTAGTCATTGCTGGTGGGAGCACAGAGTGGTACAGCCATTTTGGAAGACAGTTTGGCAGACTCTTACAAAGCTAAATAAACATAAGCTTACCATATGATACAGCAGTCCACTCCTAGATGTTTACCTAAATGAATCGAAAATTTACGTCTACGCAAAAGTCTGCATGCAAATTTCTTGAGACGCTTTATTCATATTTGCCCAAATTGGAAGCAGCCAGGATGCCTGTCTTTCCTTCAGTAGGTGAATGGATAAACAAATGATGGTAAACCTGTAAAATGGAGTAGTATTTAGCACTAAAAAGAAATGCATTATCAAGTCACAAAAGGACATGGAGGAACCTTAAATGTATTTTGCCAGGTGGAAGAAGCCAGTCTGGAAAAAGTCTCCATACTGTGTGAGTCCAACTGTAAGATATTTTGGAAAAGACAAAACTATAGAGAAGGAGAAAGGTGGTTGCCAGGGGTTTAGGAGGATGAATAGGTGGAGCACAGGGCATTTTTAGGGCAGTGAAACTATTCTGTGACTACTGTAATGCTTGTCAATACATTTGTCAAAAGCCATAGGTATGTACATACACAGAGTGAACCCTATTGTGAACTTCAGGCTGTAATGTATCATGATCGGTTCATCATTTGTGACACATGTACCACAGTAATGCAAGATATAAATAGGGATAACTGGGTGGAGGGGGACGAGGATATACAGGAACTCTGTACTCACTGCACAGTTTTTCTGTAAACCTTAAAAATGACTTGAAAAAGTAAAATACTAGAAAAAAGTACAGGCTTAAGAGGGGAGTCCCTTGGAAGCCTGCTTATAGTAATCTGGACCATGTGCCTTTTTGAAATATGGACATTCAAATATAAAATCACTATTTCTTTGTACTGAAGAGTCAAATTAATAACTACCACCATTAAAAACAACAACAGCAGCAACAACAACCACCACCAACACTGAGAAAAACAATGCCAGATTTTACTGGAGAAAGTTAAAGGATAATCTGAGTATCAGTGGTGAGTGCGAGTCTCAGGAGGGAACCTAAGATGTCTAACTCAGAAATGCAAAGGAGCCATTTTTGATACACTGATGAAATGATGATAGTTTTCCCTTATGTGGTTACATCAATTTTTGGTCATCAGAATTTGGAGGCAATGCCTTCTGGCTCGTGCAGGTGTGATGGGTAGGTGCCTAGGCTACGTGGACTCCCCTTCAGCCCTGGACTTCTTATCTTTCATTCACAACGTACTTACTGTTCCAGGCATGAAGTTCTTATTTCCTACTGGGTATGTGTGTGTGGAATTTAAAAATAAATTTTGGGCCAAATAATAAATGTAGAAAGCACTGCCATGTAGTGAAGCACTGGAGACTGATTTCTGAAGAGTGAGGAATCCATTGGTTAAATACGTAACCCTTCCCTCACCGTGGTTCATTCTATGGTGGATTCATAGTTCAGCTTATCTAATTAAAGTCGAGTATACTTGTGTAAAGGAGACTTGGCCTCATTAAAGATTTATTAGTGAGAAAAGTTAGCTTTAAAATGTTCAGAATAATGTTCTGGTTTTAATACCTCTCTATCTTCTGAGTTTTGTATTTGTTAGATCTTACATTTTAAAACTGCATTTTAGCAAAGGTTTTATTTTTGTGCTTTTTCACAGCTTACAAGATTTGGGTTGTGTAAAAAACATCTTGGCAAATATACTTCACTACAATTTTGAAATTTCATTTTCTTTTTCAAACATTTTTTATTTTTAAGTAATCTCTACACCCAACATGGGGCTTGAACTCACAACCCCGAGATCAAGAGTTCTATGGACCAGCGAGTGAGCCAGCCAGGAGCCCCTACAGTTTTGAAATTTCTGTATTAATCAGTTTTTGTTGTTGAACAGTATTACTTATTGCACACTTACCTGAACGTCGTATGTACTGGATGATTTAAAATAATGTTATTGTGTTTGCATAGTTTAGTAACAACTGATCCAGTAGACAGGTGTATGGGCAGAGAAAACCTTTGAAAGTAAAGGATAAATATGTAGAGTGGTACATATTTCTGTGGTTTATACATAGTTAACAATTAATTCGGCTTATTTAACAAACTCATCAATTAGCCATCTATGATGTATGACCATTGTCTTACTTAATTAGTATCCTAATTTTTTTCCAATTTATTTACATGGGTAGAAGAATCCTTGAAGGCCAGAGTGCTTGTGATTTGTCCCAGATCACAGTAGTAGAGTTTCTAGTATCAAGTTACTGCCTCTGTATTTTACATGATCTTGTGAAACTTTTGGTCTAGCTTTCTTTAATATAACATCACATACTTAATTATTCAATTTGTGACTGGTTTTCCAGGTTAATAACATAGGTTAGGAACCAACAGTTTTATTTATTCATTTATTTAAGATTTTAATTTATTTATTAGAGAGAGAGCACAAGCAGGGGAAGCTGATGGCAGAGGGAGAAGCAGGCTCCCCGCTGAGCAAAGAGCCTGACCTGGGACTTGATCCTAGACACTGGGATCATGACCTGAGCCAAAGGCAGCCGCTTAACCGACTGAGTCACCCAGGCATCCCAATTTATTTATTTTTGAAAAGATTTTATTTATTTGAGAGACAGCATGAGCAGAGCGGTGGGGGGTGGGGGGAGGAGGAGCAGAGGGAGAGGGAGAAGCAGACTGTCCACAGGGCAGGGAGCCCTGATTGGGGCAGGGGGCAGAGGGTAACGTCTCCATCCCAGGACCCTGGGATCTTATCTGAGTGGAAGGCTGAAGAAGCGTAACTGACCGAGCCACCCAGGCACCCCAACAGTTTAATTTTTAAACTCACTACTGTGTAAATATTTTTTTTTAAAGATTTTATTTATTTATTTGACAGAGACAGCCAGCGAGAGAGGGAACACAAGCAGGGGGAGTGGGAGAGGAAGAAGCAGGCTCCTAGTGGAGGAGCCTGATGTGGGGCTTGATCCCAGAACGCCCGGAATCACGCCCTGAGCCGAAGGCAGACGCTTAACGACTGCGCCACCCAGGCGCCCCTGTGTAAATATTTTTTTGGTAGTTGTGGTGAAGATGTGCATATGCGAGAAAATGGGATTATGGTCCTGAAGGCATTCCTGGATTAGGAAGTGTTTTTACATTACATTTTGTTAATATGTGGTTTGTATGTATCATTTATTTATACTTATTGGCTGCTATTGGAAAGTCTAAGATATTTGGTTTAAATTTGTAAATCTTTGCACATTAGAAATTTTGTGTTAGGACGCCTGGGTGGCTTAGTCAGTTAAGCGTCTGCCTTCTGCTCAGGTCATGATCCCAGGGTTCTGGCATCGAGTTCTGCTTTGGGCTCCCTGCAGAGAACCTCTTCTCCCTCTACACCCCTGCCCCCCCACCACCTCGTATGTGTGCTCACGCTGGCTGTCACGAAAATAAATAAAGTCTTAAAAAAAAATTTTTTTGTGTTAGAAAGTAGTATTCAAATACAGAGTAAGTTTAAATTCAAAGGTTTATGACAAGGTTATCCTCACACACAAGGATTATTTTTAAGTTTGATATTTGTAAATCAAGTACAGCCTATATTTCTACAGTATGGAATATCCTTCATTTCATGTTTTAGAGCATTTGGCTTACGTGTTAGGCTCTGTATTAAAATACTGAATGGTTTGAAGGTTGCTCTTTATAAACACAAATGTACTAGTCTGACCTTACCCAATTGACAAACTCTTTTTTTTTCTTTCTGAAAATTAGTGATGCTTAATACCAGAAATCCAGTTTTATTTTTTTAAAGATTTTATTTATTTATTTGACAGAGAGAGAGAGCACAAGCAGGAGAGCGGCAGGCAGAGGCAGAAGGAGAGGGAGAAGCAGGCTCCCCGCTTAGCAAGGAGCCTGATGTGGGGCTTAATCTCAGGACTCTGGGATCATGACCTGAGCTGAAGGCAGATGCTTAACCGAGCCACCCAGGTGCCCCCAGATATCCAGTTTTATTTTTGATGATTGCAGTTGTTAAAATAACTAGAAAAGTATATAATTAACATTTTGACAGATGGAAAGCAGATATGAATTGGGAACTGAAACATTGTTACTATAAAATGTTTCAAATTTATTTAGACAGGTTGGAAATTCTTTTGTCCTGACTGATTCTTTAAAAAACTTCATAATTTAAACTGGGACATTGGTCTTCTATTAAATTCGTAATGAGATTACACCTAGAAAACACTTGAAAGCGGTTATCAGAATTTTATATGTATTTTAGATCTCTTGTCTCATTTGTAGAGGTGAGAAGAGCTTTGTAGAATAAACTGCTTCATTTTCTTTCATTAACCTGGTTTTGTTTAAGGGGAAAAAAAACCCACTTAAACCACACCACATTATTGTCTTAGTTGGAAATGATTCCATGCGGAAGGTTTTCAAGATCCTATCAAACAATTATTTAAGGGATTTACTTTGCATACAACTTGTATGTACATGTGATTTTATTTAAAGCAAAAGGCAAAACTTTCTTTCCTACCATCTTACACTTCTCTGAGCATTTTTGCTTTTGCACCAGAATTTAGGTATTTGGTAACCAATAAACTTTGTATAAATTTTGCTCAGGAAGAGAACTTATATGGGAAGAGTTGAGTTAATTACGAATTGTGTTTCATTTTATAGAGGGCTACTGAACCAAGCCAGGCTGTATGCCATTGCTGCTGAGAAAAAGAATTATCTTCAAGAGGAGCCTGCTTCTTCTCACAGAAGGAATGCCAGTCAATTTGACTGGGCTCTAATGAGACTGGATAATTCTGTCCGAAGAACTGGCCGCATCCCAAAGACACTTCTACAAAAAGTCTTTGACAATACCTGTCTCTCAGGTATTTGAAAATTTTCTCTACAAGAAGTTGAATGTCTTAATAAATACTTGTTTGGGGGCAAGCTCACTGTGGCACACATTATTTGATATTTTTAATTTTGTTTGTTATTTTTGTTGATTATCATGATTTTATGTTACATTTGTGAACTTTCCAACACATCAGGGCAAAGTTTTGAGTAAAACATTTTGTATTAGATGTTTATTTCAAAATCAGCAAATAAAAAAAAATGGGTTTTTTTTAGTGGGTCTTTGCTTTCTCCAGATTGTAAGAGTCATTTTCAGTGGTAAGTTGTCTTGGAAATTATTATTGTTTTTCTTATCTTCCGTTGTATAGTGTCAACTTTCTCTAAGATGCTTACGTATGATAGATTTCCAGAAAAACTGGTAATCATTATTTCCCTTTCATTTTCACTTAGTTTTACAATCCGTTTGAGTCACTTACTCTGCTAATCCAGTAGAAGCTTGTGGGCCCTCTGACCCCCACCCCCCCCAAGCCCACATGCAAACACGCAGATAATTTTGCATGTAGTTACAGAACATGCACTAGCTTCCTGAAGCCCATCTGGATTTCATTCACATTAAGAAGCTGTGGGATCTAATGACGAGGGATATCAAAAGAAGTGTCAGTATAATTATGTGCATTTAAAGGTTATTGTATCATTTTCTCTTTTTGATTTATTCATTTAGAACATTTTTATCACCTCAAAAAGAAATCTCCAGACCCTTAGCCATTATCCCCAAACCCCTCATCCCTTCCAGCCTTAGGCAACCACTAGTGTACTTTCTGGCCTTGCAGATTTGCTTATTTTGGATACTTTATATAAATGGAATCAGACAGTAAGTGGTTTATTTTTGGTTTTGTTTGTTTTAAAAGTCAGCTTTCAGAGACACATAGATACATGGAAAAAGGGAGAAGGAAGTTTATATTGTTTTGTAATTGATTGTATACCTAAATTTGGCGTTCATGGGTTTTAATTGTACTTCATTGTACTATTTTCATAAGATACTAGGAAGCTTATTAGCCTTTGAATTGCAGTAAGCACTGCTTATAAATTAAGTTCTGGGTGTTTTTGTATGGTATAGAGTCTTGCAGATTACAGAGATTCATAACCTTAGCTTCCTTAAGAAAACAAACTAATTTTAAAAATATAACTTTTAGTAACATTGTAAATGATACTTGTAGATTTGGGTAGGGTTTTTTCCAGCTTGTGAGTGCTTTTAGTACTGTCTTAGTGAGGCAGGAGATTTTTGAGTCTTTACAGATTTCGGTTTACGTTTTGATATTTATCTGTATGATATTGCTACTGTGTTAAATGTTATCCATTATCTTTTTTCATAGGTAGCCCAGGTGGTAATCAAGCCTTGCTTCTCCTGCGCAGCTGTGGTTCTCTCTTGCCTGAACTACAGCTCTCAGAGAGAACAGAATTTGCTCATAGGATATGGGACAAACTTCAGAAATTGGGTATGATTGTTTAAAAATATGATGTGTATATGGAAAAGATGTAGATTTTTTTTCTTTTGGTAAATAAGAATTTCTTCACATAAATGTTCTAATTTGATTTTATAGAAGACCTATTTGGTAATATTTATTTGGTGAGTTATAGTGACATCTAGGGGCATTAAGAATAAAATAATTTACTAATGTAGCATTGTGTGTCAACTATACTCAAATGAGAAAAATGAAATAATTTTCATAACAATTATTACTTTTTATGGTAAGTTAAAAAAGAACAAAATAAAAAGGCAGTTGGTTTGTCAGAGTTAGGAATGCAGATACCATTTGACTAAGTTTCATTTGTTAGAATATAGATACAGATATACTCAAATGTGCAAAAGGATATCCTTTATTGTAGCTTGTTTGTAATAGTAAGAAGTTGGAGCCAACTCTAATGTCTCTCAGTAGGATTGGTTAAATAAATTATGGAGGGTTCATGAAATGGAATACTGTGCAACTGTTAAAAAAAATGAAGGGGTTCTTCTATACTGATGTGGGTGTTCTCCACAATATAAATGAAAATTAAGGTGCCTAATGGTATATATAATATGCTACCATTTTGAAGAAAAATGTTTATATCTGTATATGCATACAGTGTGAAAATATTTCTGGAAGGATAATAAATACTAGATTCAAGTTTTACTCTGTACCTTTTTATGCTTTTAAAATTTTGAACTGTGAACATAATCTTAGTTCTGAAAATAACATAATTTAAAAGACCATTAGATAAGATCCAGTGTTCATTCCCGATTTTTAAAAATCTTAACCTAAAGGGGCGCCTGGGTGGCTCAGTCGGTTGAGTGTCTGACTCTTGATCTCAGCTCAGGTCCTCATTCCGGGGTTGTGAGTTCAGGCCCCTCATTGGGCTCTGTGATGGGCATGGAGCTACTTAAAAAAATAAAAAAAATTAAAGTTTCAGTGAAGAACAACTAATATCATGTGTAATGGCAATGAAATAAGATGTGAAACAATACTAGAAATTACTGTTTTTTAGATGATGTGCTTAATTACCTGTAAAATTCCAGAAAATCAATTTACAATAAAGTAGTAGGAAATATTAAATGTTCAAGAATCTATAACTTTTCCTAGTTAGAAAGCAAAATGCATAAAGGATCTAAGTTTCATCACAAATATTTAAAATGTCTAGGATTATCCTTCAAGAAACATATCGTACCTCTATGGAAAAATCTATAAACACAGCCTCATCTCAGTTTTGAATTCATCTAGAATTAATTTTGATGACGTTTGTTTTTTAAAAGTTTTTAAAACAGTAGATGAATATTGAATGGAAAAGAGTTTTCTCAGTAAAAGAGCAGCAGAAAAGTTGAAGGTAAAGAATTCATAAAGAGACATTTCCATATGTCAGTAAGTCATGTAATTTAAAAATGTTGAACTGGGAGAAATATTTGCGAAATATATGTACTTTCCTTCAGCTTTAGAGCTGTAGCCAACCGATACTACAGTTCACCTTGAATTGATTTTTCAGAAGTTTTCAGACACTGTGTGGTAACCATGTTGTGTACTCACATTGCAGATGTTGAGTTGTGCATGGTTCCCCCTAAAGCCCTGCATAACCTATTACAGTGGTTAACAGATGGGGCACTCAGGGCAGACCACCTGCATTCAAATCTGTGGTCACTTACAAAGCCATGTTGCCTTGGACAGGTGAGAGTCTGTTTTCCTCATCTATAAGATGGGGCTAAGAGGAACCGTCTCAAAGCTGTTGTGAGGAGAACTGGGACTCTAGATGCAGACACTTAGCACAGTTCCCGGAACATAGTAAGCACTCTACGTGTCTAGGAAGATAAATATTAATTTAATAGAATAGGTCTCTGCTGTTTAGAATCTCAAACTGACACCAGGTACTGACCACAGGCCTGTTAAGTAAAGATATGAAATTTAATTCAAAATTTAATTCATGCAAATTTAGTAAAACGTAATTAGCACTAGATTAGTATGTGACCATGAGGTCATCAGTGGGTAGAGGAAGGCTGAATGGTAACCTTGATTGATGTGGCCTTAGGCAAGATGGACCCAGTAAGAAAACGAAGGGCTTTGGAATGGGGGTGAATTAACAGTAGCAGACTAGTAATGGTGTTCAGCAGCTGGAAATGGAGCCTTCAAAGAAACACTGCGTAAATAAGCAAAGTTGCTAGTACCGCCTTACCTGTATAAAACAACCACAGTCACCGTCCATCTTCGTGTGTTTGTACCGTGGCAAGAACTGCTTTCTGTCAAAAAATCTTTCAGTCACTTTAAATACAGAGGTGTTGTCAACATTTTCCGACAGGAAGGGAATACTGTGCTTCATAAGTAAGAGACCTCCTAACATCTGAATAAGCAGTGACTTGTAACTGTACAGTAATTCAGTTAATTACTGTCTTAAATGCTTAGCTTGCTCTGTTCTGACAGGATTTCTATATCGATGGGTCTAAGTATGGGGTGAAATGCTGAAGTGATCATTTTATCCTTTTTGTTAAATTTAAGTACGCATATTTTAATTGTGATAAAGGGTATGATTTGAGATGCTTTTCGAAAAATCTGATTTAAATTTTACTTGTAGGTACTGTGTATGACGTAAGTCACTACAATGCTTTACTTAAAGTCTATCTTCAAAATGAATATAAATTTTCACCAACTGACTTCTTGGCAAAAATGGAGGAAGCAAACATTCAACCAAATCGAGTAGGTAGTTGCTATTGTAAATGTTCATTGGTTACGTCACTCTTTTTTTTTAATCCCAGGAAAAAAAATAGTATTTAAAAAATATTAACTGGCCCATTTCATTGACAGGTGACATACCAGAGGTTGATTGCTGCTTATTGTAATATGGGGGATATTGAAGGTGCCAGGTATGGAGCTCTATAAATGTATGTTTAGGCAAACACATTTGTGAGTCTTGTAAGCCTAGAATATGTTCACTTGCCTTTTTTTTTTTTTTTAATTAAAGTTTCTTCTTAGTAAGGGAAATTACTTCAGAAGTATTTTAATCTAGCAAATTTGCTAATATGCCTTAGATGAAATGTAAAATTGTGTGAGAGGAGAAAGCCAAGTGAATATTGCTGTTTTTTTTTTTTTTAAAGATTTTATTTTTATTTATTTATTTGACAGAGATAGCCAGCGAGAGAGGGAACACAAGCAGGGGGAGTGGGAGAGGAAGAAGCAGGCTCATAGCGGAGGAGCCTGATGTGGGGCTCGATCCCATAACGCCGGGATCACGCCCTGAGCCGAAGGCAGGCGCTTAACCGCTGTGCCACCCAGGTGCCCCGAATATTGCTATTTTAATTAAAAATTTGATTTACTGGAGCAGAGGTTTAAAGTTGCTGAGGTGTATAAAGTTGGCTGTAGTCTTTGTAAATTGATATTTCCTAAAGGAAATGTTCTTAGGCATTTAAACTGTATTCATTTATACAATATTGTGTATGAATTCTGGCAATATTCTCTCTATCTTGCTGATTCATATAAAATCAGTTGTGACATTTATTTCTTTGTGTAAAATTTATTGCTACTTTTGGACGGAGGTTTTAGGAAATAAGGGGTAAATTGAAATGTATAATTCATTTTTAATTAAATGGATTTTATTAAACTCTATGCCTTTTAAGGTTAATTAGTAGTATAGAAGAAATCAGGTTTTAAAAACTTACCTGCTATTTTTACCAAGAGTAGTTCTATATAATTTGATATAATTGAAATAATTTCAGGGAGTGAGATTTTATGTATATTTGTTGTAAAAAGTGGTTTTGATGTATATTTCCAAGGAGTATTTTCATTTCTCTTTTATTGCAGCAAGATTCTTGGATTTATGAAAACTAAGGATCTGCCTGTCACGGAGGCAGTTTTCAGTGCCCTTGTTACAGGGCACGCAAGAGCCGGGTAATGTTCAACCTAAGGTTTTATTCGCAAGCCAGGTTTAAATTACAATAATTGTAGAAGATTCTTAAACCATGTTTATCTATCCCCCTCAAAAATTTTGAGTGCGTGAGATAGAACATGCGACTTTTAAATAACTTAAGCGTATCTGTTTCATACAACTTCAATTTGAAGATTTTCAGTTTTAAAAATTGGGCCTGATCCAAAGTAACTGACTTTGTAAAGTATTTTAACTGCTCTCTTGATGGCTGTGGAAAACAATTTCATTTTTGAAGAATAATTTCCTTAATATTACTCTTCCCTAGAAAGGTAAATTTGAGTCATAGCATACTTGATAAAAGAGGACACATTAATTTGAGGTCTATATGATTATTATGCAATTTGGTTTTTCTTTTGGAAAAGTTACTTGTCAGAATTTGAGATGGTTATTATTTTTGTTATTTCAGAGACCTATAATCATTTTAGTTTGTATTTGGCCTTTTCTGATGTCCTTTGCTAATTGGTCTAAATGGTTCATAAGAATTTTTAATTTTAATAAGAATAGGGTAATACATTTTAGGTTGAATGATAATATTACATTGGGCAGTATTATAGTAATCTATTCTCTTTTCTTTGATTAACTCTAGAGATAGAGAGAATGCAGAAAATATTCTCACAGTGATGAAGGAGGCTGGAATTGAGCCTGGTCCAGACACATACTTAGCATTATTGAATGCATATGCTGAAAAGGGTGACATTGACCGTGTTAAGCAGGTATGACTTACATCATGTAAATAAAAATACTTTGAAATCATTTGTATAAAAAATAAACTCATAGGTATAAGCTTGCATTCCATTTTGCATGAAGCAGAAAAGTGTAATTTATATTTGTTTTTAAAGGTATTTCTTACACTAGTATTGAAGGAGAATTTTAATAGTTTGGTATCTTGGTGTTGATGTAACAGTTATTGCTGAAATACAATATTTTCTGTTTTATAAAAGAAGTCCTAAACTTTTAGATGGTGTATGTTCCTTATTGTTAAAATCTCGGTATTTTAATTTATTTGGCTCTAATTTAAAAAATACTGGTTTCTAACTTGTTCTTTTAATTTCTGGAACTGCCTACAGACTCTGGAGAAGGTGGAGAAGTCTGATCTTTACCTTATGGACCGTGATTTATTGCAAATTATTTTTAGTTTCAGTAAAGCTGGGTATTCTCAGTATGTCCCAGAAATTTTGGAAAAAATTACATACGAAAGAAGATATATTCCAGGTAGTTTTTTAAAAATTTATTCTCATGATTTTTCTAAAAATCTGAATTACTGTTCTGTAACAAAAGGGGATTGTGGTACATGAACATAGGACTCTTTTAAAAGTCGGCTTAATAAGCTAAACAGCTTGAGTTGATGAATGCATGGGAATGATTTGATTTGGAAGTCTTTCACTATTATTTAGGCAGATCCTTTTGGTATTGGCAGTTCATAAGTTTGTCTTTCATAGTGGTTACAGTATAAAAATATTGCTTAGTTCAGTAACAGAAAATGTCTTTGTTCTCTTCCCAGATGCAATGAACCTCATTTTGCTTTTAGTCACCGAAAAATTGGAAGATACAGCGTTCCAAATTTTATTAGCATGTCCTGTATCAAGGGAAGACAGTCTGAGTGACTTTGGCGGTTTCTTTTTGCAACACTGTGTGGCTATGAATACGGTATTCTGTCTGTTTTTACTTTATTGACAGTGTCATAGGCAGTGAAATAAGAGTCTAGAAGATGTAAGAACATATTATGAGATTAGACCAGTTATAAGCATTATGAAAACTTTGTTTCTGTGTGTAAGTTTATCAGGTAGAAAGAGGATGAGAGGTTCAAATTTTTCATCCCAGAAGTGGTAGAATGTTTGCAGAAGGTCAAATGGTAGGATATTTGTGGATCTGGCTGATGTGGTGCCTTTTTCTCTTAGCCTGCAGAGAAGCTGAAAGACTACTGCAAGAAGTTAAAGGAGTCCCAGATGCATACGTCTCCTTTGCAGTTCACGCTTCAGAGCGCTTTACTAGCTAATAAAACTGGTACTATACTCTCATTATTAAAACCGACATAAATAAGTTTTGCCGAGGTAGCTGTGTAATATTTTATGGTATCTCTTTCAGATTTGGCGAAAGCTCTGATGAAGGCTCTGAAGGAAGAAGGTTTTCCTGTCAGAACTCATTATTTCTGGCCATTGCTAGTTGGACATCAGAAGGGGAAAGATGTTCAAGGTTAGGTTTTGCCTTTTACAGATTTGTAATGGTTCAGAGATCCAGAATAAGTTTCTACACACATTTAGTTGAATTCTTTGGAAAGGCAAACTTATTTCTGAGTAATAGATCTTCTGAGAAGATAGAATTGGTTTAAATCATAGTCAAGAATTGGGTAAGCATTTTTAAAAACATAGTGGGTTTCTTTCATCTTAATTTCATTTCCGACTTCATCTCTGATCTTGATATTCAAACTTGTGGGTGTAGTTTTAAGTAGTTCATTATTTTTAAGTGTTTTACAAAACTCTTTGGTTCTTGATTTTGCACATACCATTTGAAATTAGTTTGTCTAGCCTTTTTCAAGATAAAGTTATACATAATCCGGCCTTTTTCTTTGTGGACCAGTCTGCTTAAGTGAGCCGAGTTACAATAATAGGAAAGACAGCAAAACTTTTATTGTAAAATGAGTGCTCATGACCTGACAGCCTGCTGATTGAAGGACAGAAATGTTCCATCTTTCAGGTTCTTAAGTACGTTTAAGCATTTAGCATACTTTTCCCTTGTACACATGGGATGCCTATAGGATATGAATAAGAATTGAACAAATATTAAATTTTAGAGTACAGTATCTAATTCTTTGGTTTGCATTATTGGTAATTCAGAAAGAGTAGTCTCATAAAAAGATGCTTTTAACAGAAGTACTTCCCCCTTGGGGAAACAAAAAATGGTCTTTTTCATTTTATCATGCAGTATAATGTGCTTTAGAATGAGATGCAGAGTTGTTAGTATGACATTGGGTGACAAACAAAATGCACAGACAACAAAAAAAAGTGCTTTTAGCAGACTTTCATATTGCAATTTTATTTTAAATATATAGTCGTCTTCTGGTCTAAAGGAAATAGTGAAACAAGTATTCCCTAATTGTTTCTGGCTATAAAAGTCTCAAAATCCTTTTTAGAAAAGTCTTTGTGAAAACAATATGCTAGTTGATTAACTCTTTGCATATCCTTCAGTTCCGAAAGCTCCAAGAAGTAACCTTTAGCCCCGTATTTTTGAACCAGAGAAAGTTTACATCATTCCATGAAAATCTTTGGGCATATTAGTACTGTCCACCCTTACACAGATAAGAGAACACTTTCGAAAACACCCCCTGCTGGAATATTTGTCTGTTCATCAGGAAAAGTTGCTTTCTTCAGCCTTACGAACTGGTTACCACATCTTAGCAACTTAGTAAACATAAAAGAATTAAGGTAATTTCTTTCAATCGTTGTAGCTGAAACTAGTAGAAAGGTGGGCTTTATCTTGAATCCATCCTTTCTTGGAATCTTACAATGTAGATTTCGCAGGTGCCCTGTTGAAAGCTCACGTCGTGTTGATGAAACAGCTGAGAGTGGCAGAGAGATTTGGTGACCAGCCTTAGGTTCCACACCTGGCTGTCCGTTGGGCTGGGATTAGAACTGAGGATTTCTGTTCTATTTTAAACACACTTTTAAATACTGTAGCACTTCCACATTAAAAATTTTTGAGTGTTATGCTGTATTTATTTTATAAAAAGTCTTAACTGTTTAAATTTGGATGCTAGTTTTTACATTAAGGACATTTTAAAAAGTGCTATCAGGTTTTTTAATCAGTCCAGGTTTTATCTGGAAAAAATATAAAAGCTGAGAAAGGTGACTTGAGAGTACAAGATAGTGTCAGTTGTGCTGTAGTTTTTAAAAACGAGTTTCTCCTTTGCACAAGGCCCAGAAATACAGTAGAGTGTGTATTGTACAGTTTTCCTTCATGTAACAACAAAATGGCTCTGTGTCGTGTTCTATATGATTTCTTTAGGGTGAGGTAAGAAGGTCGTGTTTTTATTAGTGCAATGAACTTGTTCTTCATCCAGGAAAAGTCCTGTATAAACTGGTAGAAAGAACAGAAGAAAATTAATGGCTGCAGTGATTGAGCGTGTAGAGGAGTGTGTCTCATAAATAAAACTCATGGGTAAATAAAACCCTTCAGGAAATCAGAGACGGGTATTTAGAGGTCAGATCAAACTGAACCAAGAATTTTCAGCAGCACTGTGATCATATCGTATACTAGAATTGTTCTGGCTGCCAGTTCAGCCATCACCAACCCCTAAGAGGAGAGATTCTCAGAGCGACTTCCCCGTGGCTCATCTTACTGGTATTTTTCTCTGTGACACAAAGGGAAAAGTCACCACTTAGAAGTATAGCAGATTGGCCTGAATAAGAGGAAATAACCCAGAATGATTGAGGATCTGTATCGCTGGGTATATTTGGAAAACACAAAAATCAGAGTATGGAAGGGGTAAAATATAGAAGAAAGGGTCAATATGAAAGCTTAAATGCCGGGGTTAAATAGAGAATACTTTTCAAAAAATAAGAAATTGCCTCTAATAGAGTGAGTACCCCGGGTAGAGTCTAAAATCATACGGAGTAAACAGTCATAGTTGGTGAAAGTTGTTCAGGTAAACCATTTGTCATTCCCAAAAGTTTGAATTATTTCAGTTCTTATAAAACTTCTTGAATGGAGACTTTCCTCTAGATTCATAAACTTTGTTGTGACTATCTTTGAAATATTTTTATTAGATTGCTTAGTTTTAGTTTAGGTTTTCTAAGTTCACAGAGGTTTGAGATCCATGTTTATATCTAAGGTAATACATGATTATTTTAGTCTTTTTATTTTAAAAAGAAACATGAATTGTATTTTTTAGGAGGAGGTAAGTAGGTATTTGAGCTCAATCTCTTTTTTTCTCCTTATTGATAAATGTTTCTGTCCTCCCATCATTCAATCAATTATTGAAGTAAATATCTTTCTATGCTCCCTCAGAATGCCTGAGGGAGTGACTGAACTTACTGGATCAGAAGGTGTGAACCCAGGTTTTCCTAAACCAGTTTTTGCTTCGTTTAGAAAAATACATAAGTTAAAAATGCTGGCAACACAGGTCATCTAAACGAAGCAGAACGCACCCCTCCACTTAATACACATTATTGGAAAAATGTGTAACCCCGTAAATATCGGGGTGAAGTGTTTTGTACAGAAATAAGACTCTTACAATCAGTTTGTTGGCCTATTTTCAGACATAAGAAAATCAAATATATAGTTACCTTATGCTACACTTACTCTGTGTTTCATCTAAGCAAATTTAAAAAATTATCAAGGTATTTTAAGACAACTAAGATATTAAATCATTATTGTTACGATTAATATTTAGTATTTTTAGGGTTTCACACATTTTTTTCCTTTAAATGATGACCCTGAGAGCTAAGTAGAGAGATTTATTGTCATCACTCTTATATTATGGACAAGAAGCTGCTAAAAATCAATTGTTTTTTTTTTTTAAGATTTTTTTTTTTTTAAGATTTTATTTATTTGAGAGAGAGAAAGAGAGAGAGAACATGAGAGGAGGGAGGGTCAGAGGGAGAAGCAGACTCCCTGCTGAGCAGGGAGCCCGATGTGGGACTCGATTCCAGGACTCCAGGATCATGACGTGAGCTGAAGGCAGCCGCCTAACCAACTGAGCCACCCAGGCGCCCCTAAAAATCAGTTTTGGGTGGCAAAATAAGGACTTGATCCCAGGTTCTTCTGATTCCAGGAAGAAGCATAGGTTTTTGCATTTCTGTGGTGTTACAAGCACCTGCCAGCAAGTATGCGACTTGGTTTCTTATTCAAGATTTGCCTTTGGAGCACTCACTTGAACGCTTTTTTTAAAATAAAGATTATTTGACTCCTAAGACCTTTCTGGCTTTATTTATTACATACAGAAGTATATCACCCCAGTAAACTGAGTTGAAAGCCTTGTTAATACAGTTGACCCCTGAACAACACAGGTTTGAACTGCGCAGGTCCCCTTATACACGGATTTTTTTTTTTTTTTGATAAATACAGTACTGTAAATGTATTTTCTTTTCCTTATGATTTCTTAATAACATTTTTTTCTGTAGCTTGCCTTAATACAGTATATAATACATAGGACATACAAAGTATGTGCTAATCGACTGTTTATGTTATTGGTAAGGCTTCTGGTTAACAGTAGGCTATTAGTAGTTTCTAGGGAGTCAGAAGTTATATGCAGATTTCTGATTGCGCTGGAGCTGGCGCCCCTAACCCCTTTGTGTTCAAGAGTCAGCTGTTGATACTGATCAGAACTAGGGTGGTACTAGTATTCTTTTTGTTCAGTATGTTCTGTTTTTCCTCTTGTCCTCAGTCTCTCTGTAGGCCTAGACCACAAGAATTTCTTCCATGCCTGTAGGTAATATTTATAATTCTTGGTACTTTGTTTCTATCCATTCACTAGGCCTAGACTCTTACAGGTCAGAGAATTGTTTGAATCAGTGAGTGCCTAGACACATATTGACTTGCTTAATCTAACATGGATGGCAGTTAGGAAGGATTAAGCCAAGTGTTGTTTGATACAGTGTCTAGAAGGCGCTGTTTCTGCCATATTGCTATTTCAAATGTGTGATCTAAGAAATTAGGGCTCAGAAAGGTGAAGTTCCTTGTTCAGATTTACACTGCCATTAAGTGCCAGGACAGGGTTGGAAGCTAGGTCTTACTAAATTTGAGCTTATTTTGTTGCTGTTGTTGTTGTTTCTTGTCATTTCACCGGAGAGTCTTTTTTTTTTTTTTTTTAATGATTTTTTATTATATTATGTTAGTCACCATACAGTACATCCCTGGTTTCCAATGTAAGGCTCAATGATTCATTAGTTGCGTATAACACCCAGTGCACCATGCAATACGTGCCCTCCTTACTACCCATCACCGGTCTATCCCATTCCCCCACCCCCCTCCCCTCTGAGGCCCTCAGTTTGTTTCTCATAGTCCATAGTCTCTCATGTTTCATTCCCCCTTCTGATTACCCCCCCCCTTTCTTTATCCCTTTCTTCCCCTACCGATCATCCTAGTTCTTTTGTTCCATAGATGAGAGAAATCATATGATAGTTGTCTTTCTCTGCTTGACTTATTTCACTTAGCATTATCTCCTCCAGTGCCGTCCATGTTGCAGCAAATGTTGAGAATTCGTTCTTTCTGATAGCTGAGTAATATTCCATTGTATATATGGACCACAACTTCTTAATCCAGTCATCTGTTGAAGGGCATCTCGGCTCCTTCCACGATTTAGCTATTGTGGACATTGTTGCTATGAACATTGGGGTGCATATGGCCCTTCTCTTCACTACGTCTGTATCTTTGGGGTAAACACCCAGTAGTGCAATGGCTGGATCATAGGGTAGCTCAATTTTTAACTTTTTCAGGGACCTCCACACTGTTTTCCAGAGTGGCTGTACCAACTTGCATTCCCACCAACAATGTAGGAGGGAACCCCTTTCTCCACATCCTCTCCAACAATTGTTGTTTCTTGCCTTGTCTATTTTTGCCATTCTAACTGGCGTAAGGTGGTATCTCAGTGTGGTTTTGATTTGAATTTCCTTGATGGCTAATGATTTTGAACATTTTTTCATGTGTCTGTTAGCCATTTGTATGTCTTCATTGGAAAAGTGTTCATATCTTCTGCCCATTTTTTGTTTTGTTTATTTGTTTCTTGTGTATTGAGTTTGAGAAGTTCTGTAGTGTCATTTGCAAATATATTCTCCCATTCCGTGGGCTGCCTCTTAGTTTTTCTGACTGTTTCCTTGGGTGTGCAGAAACTTTTAATCTTGATGAAGTCCCATAAATTCATTTTATCTTTTGTTTCTCTTGCCTTTGGGAATGTATCATGAAAAAGGTTGCTTTGGCCGATGTCGTAGAGGTTGCTGCCTATGTTCTCCTCTAGAATTTTGATGGATTCCTGTCTCACATCGAGGTCTTTCATCCATTTGGAGTTTATTTTTGTGTATGGTGTGAGATAGTGGTCAAGTTTCATTCTTTTGCATGTAGCTGTCCAATTTTCCCAGCACCATTTATTGAAGAGACTGTCTTTTTCCCACCGGATGTTTTTTCCTGCTTTATCAAATATTAGTTGCCCAAAGAGCCGAGGGTCCATTTCTGGGCTCTCTATTCCGTTCCATTTCACCGGAGAGTCTTACCAGAAACATAGCTATTTACTTTAAACCCTGATCATGAAAGCAGTCATTATAGGTGAGGAAGGACATTGAGGACATTAGATTAACACAAGTCTGTTGCTAGTTATTGAAAAGCAACTAGCTATATGCCCTCCTCTAAAGTACTTCGTAATCTTTGCATATAAAGAAGAGCACAGTGTGATTTGCCTTTTTTTATGATAGTTACCCATGTTATTACTAGTGATTCCTAGTGAATTGTTAGAGGAATACTTCTGCTAAATTTTGCTTTCAAGTATTCTTATGCTTGTGTGCTCTGTGGACCAACTCTATGTGCATGTTCTCCTACATTTGTCACTAAGCACATGCTTTGTCTTTTGAGGGTTTTTTTTCCATAGTGATACCTTAAAATATACATTTAAACATCTAAGGTTTTGAAGATCCATTAGGTGATTTTAAGTATAATTAAACTAGCCTGAATAATCTGAATTTTATCTTAAAGAAATGTGCAGATATTCATAAAGTAGTCACGTGCTTGTGTATTTCTGTACTCAGCGGGAATTTACAATTACGTATTTGTCTGGAGCACATTAACGAGTTTATAGAAATGTAATTTCTGTAGAGGATATGATAAGGTAAAAACAGGGACTTCTAGGGGAAGTTTTTGTTTTTGTTTTTAAGATTTTATTTATTTATTTATTTATTTGAGTGCCCGCTCATCCTTTCCGTCTGCAGCATTTATTGGGTCCAGTTTTCTTGTGTCGATCCATCACTGCTCTGTAGTAGCAGTGATGTTTTATAACCTCTGTTCATTTGGGTGCCAGAAGCATTAGGCATGTTGCTTAATTATTTTAGATTTTCTTACAGTTATTTCTAGAGTATTTCCTTAGCACTTGCTGCTGAATTAATAGAGAGATGAAGAAAGGAGGAATTAATTTTTTTTCATTTATCATCTTATTTCCTAGTTCTGTTGCTTTTCTGCTTTCTCTTTTTAGACAAAGTGAGTTTTTTGTACATTATGATTCAGAAAGTAAATGAACCGAACTTTCTGATCTTTTGTTAATTTATTCCAAGTAGTTCATCTGTGTGCTTCTAAATTTAATCTTACAGGTATAATAGAAGTTCTCAAAGCAATGCACGAAATGGGAGTAAGTCCTGATCAGGAGACATATATAAATTACGTGTTTCCATCCTTTGATAGTGTGAGGTCAGCTCATGCTGTTCTGCAGGTGAGTACAAGCAGGTTTGATTTTAATTTCATAATTAAAGAGATTTCTTTCCTCCCTAATTGTTTAGTGGTAACCCAAAAAAAAAGAAGAAAGAAAAGTCGTTAAGCTGAGTACTAAAAATGGTTTTCTAAAGCTTTGTATACAATTTTCTAAAGCTTTGTAAAAATACTGGTTAAAGTCTATAGTGGTTAAACTTAAAAAACTTAAAAAGGCAAAGCAGCACTTTTCTTGTGTGTTGAAAGACAATAGGCCAATATCAGGAAAAATGTAAATAAAACAATAGATGCTCCTTAATCCCACTTTTTTTTTTTTTTTTTTTTTGTTAATAATGATTTTTATTATATTATGTTAGTCACCATACAGTACATCCCCGGTTTTTGATGTAAGGCTCGATGATTCATTAGTTGTGTATAACACCCAGTGCACCATGCAATATGTGCCCTCCTTACTACCCATCACCGGTCTATCCCATTCCCCCACCCCCCTCCCCTCTGTAGCCCTCAGTTTGTTTCTCATAGTCCATAGTCTCTCATGTTTCATTCCCCCTTCTGATTACCCCCCCTTTCTTTATCCCTTTCTTCCCCTACTGATCATTCTAGTTCTTATGTTCCATAGATGAGAGAAATCATATGATAGTTGTCTTTCTCTGCTTGACTTATTTCACTAAGCATTATCTCCTCCAGTGCCGTCCATGTTGTAGCAAATGTTGAGAACTCATTCTTTCTGATTGCTGAGTAATATTCCATTGTATATATGGACCACAACTTCTTAATCCAGTCATCTGTTGCAGGGCATCTCGGCTCCTTCCACGCTTAATCCCACTTTATAGTGTAACTGCGGTTTTCATTTTTTGACCTTTACTTTTCACTTGTATATGAATTTTCATAATACGCTCTTAGTATACTTACTATTCTTCTTCTTCTCCTTCTTTTTTTTAATAATCTTTTGTTTGACTCCCAAGGCATTGTTTTCCTACCCAGCACTTACTGTTCACATCAGAATAGGCAAGGCATTCATGAAGGGGCACAGGAAGAAATTGACTTGGAGAGTGCATTGGATCAGCAAGGGTTGCACTTTCCACTTTCAAAACAAAGTGCTATACAATTAGGAGCAACATGGCAGAGCACAAACACTTTTAATAAATACTTTGTTCAAAAACTCTGTTTCCTAGGTGGTTATTCACATAATGCCTAGATTTTTCTAATATTTTTAGAGTGTTCTTTTCTTTCATTGAAATAATTACATAATTACAATCCTCTTAGAGGCAGAGTTTATGTCTTGAGTGTCTTTACTTCTCTTCCCTGAGTATTTTGAGGCTGTGCTATACATATTTTAATGTTAAAAATTATATTTAAAAAAGTAATTTTTCCACATACTCTTATTTCCCTAAAACCTACTTTTTTCACTCGGCACTTCCTATTACAGTATGTAATTCCAGCAATTATTTTTTATGGTTGCATGCTGTTTTATTGTATGGATATACCATAATTTATTTTTAGTTATTGCTTATTATTGACTGGGCGGTTTTAAATATTGTGCTATTATACAGTGCTTCGATAAATGTGTTAGAACTGAATTTTGGCTCAGATACTTAACTTATTAAACAAGTGATGATGTTGGGACACATGATTAATCATTTGGAGTTAAATAGAGTTAAAGTTGATCTTTAACTCAGTAATATGTCCCAAAGTATCATTTTAGATCAGTACATTAAATTTTTGTTTTGTTGTGAAAGAGATTTGTTCCAGTGCCTTCAGTAGTAAACTTCCTAGAAGGAAGGTGTTCTGAGGGTGACAGATTATCTGAATTTGAAGATAAGCATTTAATTCGGAATGTTGGAACCCCATCTCATAGCTTTCGCTAAAGTTCAGTTATTCAGTTTACATATTGTTCTAGAAAATGAGTTTTTTTAAAGGAAGGATTATTGAAGAATGTGGTGATATAAAGAAATGGGAAAATGGGAAATTTGAATGGCGTATCAAAATATTTTTAGCTGTGGTATATTATCATTGAAATATGCTTTATCTGTAGGAAAATGGATATCTACCTGAAAGCAGTGTATTTTCACAAGCTGAATTGAGAAGTGAAGCAGTCAATGGGAACTTAGCCTATATTTTATCATTTTGTAAGTATGAAACATTAGCAATAAACTTGACGGGTATTGATTTCGGTTCCTACTGAGGGCATACAGGGTAGTTCATGCCCTCGATACCTACCTCAGGGAAGGTCAGGGTAAATTTACGTGTTTTTTTTTTTTTAATATGTTTTGCTTAAGTCATACTGATAAGACTGTTTATGAGTTGAACTTGTGGATAATTTGGAAGTAATTTTAAAGTTAAAAGGACCTTGGAGATAACATGGTGGTAGATTAGGACCCAGAAGACTTGGCTTCTGTTTATAATTAAGCCGCTGATTATGGGAACTAAACAGGTCTTTTTGTTTCAATTTCATGAAATGGGGATAGTATTACTTATCTACCTTGTGGGAGTCATTGTGAAAAAAAATCATTTGAGATGTTGTTTTTGAAAAGTGTTTTCTAAACCTAATGCCTATTACAGCCATTGTTACATGAAGCCTGTCTCCTAGTCCTCATTAACCAAAACATGGCAGATGTTTACTAAACACTTATAAATGCCACAGTGCTTTATAATACTCATCACGTGTCAATAAAATTAACCTACATTGATAGATGAAGAAAGGCAGAGAGAGGGTTAAATGATTTGGTCAAAGTTAATGATTGAGCCAGAACCAAGATCTTCTAATTTTCACCATTACTGTTTCACCCTACTACATTTTACTAAATAAGACGTTTCTTAAGGTCTTCATTTTTGAACGTATCTATGACATTACTTGACTGTTTTTCTAATCTTGTGAAAAAGATGCCATTTAAAAACAAAACACACAAACATCAGTTTCTAGACCCCTAAAATGTTAGAAGTTAAGCTCGGATTAATGTATACTCAAATTGTATAGGTGGAAGCATTGTAAAAACCCTACTATTAGTATTTAAAATCATTCATCTTAATATTGTAAGGAAAAGGCGAAGTGTTCAGTATGAAAAATGGTGACTGTTAGAGGTTGTGGTTATTTGAGTTAAAGCTTGAGTATTAATGCCAGCTGCTATCTGAGGGTATTGATTTTGCCTTCCACTCAGAATAATATATAGATTTGCCTTACTGACAGGATGAAAACAGAAGCATTAGCAGAGGAATCTGGGTGCACAAGGTGCATACGTGAGCGCTGCCTTTTCCCTTTATCAGACCATCCGTTCCACTTCGTTGTCAGCCTCGATTTTTCAGACTTGTTTGTTGCTAAGGAAACTAGATGCTTTTTGTCAGCAGCCTTCATCTTGCAGAGATGTTTCTGGTCACCCTTGATGAATAAAAATTTGACAGTATTCTGTAAAATACTAATTTGAGTAGTATAAAAGTAACTTTTTAAGAGGTTGTTTATTAAATTTGAGAAAGAAAAAGTCCCAGAACTTCAAGAATAAAGAGTATTTCAGGCCACTCCTTTCGGTGCCCTCCCGTCCTGCTTTCTTTTCCAGGTCTTCGAAAAGCAGTTCTGTGATTGCTGGTACTCACGGTAGGCCGCTCCTAGGTAGGCACTTGTGGTTACCACATCACAAGGAATGGCAGGGAGTAGAAAAAAGTACTGGCTTATCTTGATCCAGTTTGTGCAGTAGTAGGAAACATTTTCCTGCTTGTTTGTAGGCGTGGAAAATTAATTTGGTTAAGCAGTATTAAAGGTTGTTGAAAGACACGTAGTTACGTGTCCCTTTAAAATTCCTTGAGTGACTGAATGCTGATCATTTAAAAAATGAGTTTTAGATTTTCAAGGGCTGCATAAAACCATTGAGAAACTTTTACTTTATGTTCAAGGATGTAACACTCGATCTAAAACAGTTCTCCTTGTGTGTGCGAATTAAATTTTTCATATTTAGGAGAGATGAGCAAATACTCTTAAAATATCCTGTGACTTTTCCCATGAGCTGTTTTTTGTTGTTTTTGTTTTAAGTTAACCAGGTATCTTAATCTTTTCTAAACTGTATTAGTTCTGTTTTCAGAATTTACATGTACTATGAGCTCCTCTCCAATTCTGTCCATCTTGGATTGTTTAGTAGTCACATGACATGTGAAAAGAGTAAATCAGTTACTTATAACATGGCACCATTTTAATACAATGACAGGGAAAAATAAATTCAGGAGATGCCCACTTTGATTTTCGCCCTTGCTAGTTATGGGTAAGGATTACGTGAAGAATCGGGCCTATGTGTTAAGGCAAATCAGACTTACGGTGTCAGCATGGAAACACAATGTTGTAGATTGTTGAGTGACAAAATGAATAATAGAGCGGACAAATACTTAGAAAAGTGAAAGGTGATTATAAATCAATTATACAACAGAGGTAAAGACTTATTTCATTATGACTTTAGGTCGTCACTCTTACGCGAATGAAGTCATTGATCATAGTGGAAAATGGCATGACAGGAGTGTGAATGGTTCAACAGAACCCACTGCTACTTTGAGAAAAGAACTTTTAAAGGACAGAAGTCCTATAAAGTAGTTACAGTCTCTTCCTTCATAGTGCCACATTGTCTAGTAACACACAGTTTTGGTATGTGTACAGACCGACTCTCAGTGTGCTGGTAGATGATTAGCTATTACTCTTTATACCAAAGAATATTTATAAATTCATCAGTTGTACATATTCATGAAAATGAAGTAAAAATGTTTTTAAAGGATAGCTTATAATGCAAATATAAATTATGGCATTATCTAATTAATTTTGTATGAGAACATTTCCATCTTAAAAATAAAATTTCCAAAATGAAAATTAAAAGGTATGTATTTCCAAAGAAGTTAATAAGTTTTTTGGGGTTGGTTTGGGATTTAATGATGATCACTTTCTTTTGCAGTGCAATCAAATACACAGCCTTTGTCATTCGTTTCTTTGAGAAGCACTCTAAGTCTAGGCTTTAGGAGGTAAGATGATTACCTTATAATATTCTTTGCCTGATTTCTCCTGTTTTTGTGACCTGCTATATAAGGAAAGATAGATATTCTTATCTTCCAAATCTTCCAGTATACCAGTTGCCTAAAATAACCTTATCTGTGTTATTCTTCCTACCAAGTAGTTGACTTGAGTGTAGGCAGTCTTTTATATTATCTTTTCCAAGAAGTACACACAGATTTGGTAAAAGTCATGTTTCAAAGAAAAAGCACTGTTTGAAAATGGTGGGTTGGAGTTACAAAGTTGTACATATGTTTGATTGGTATTTTTGAGTATTTAATTTCAAGGTGACTTTGGTCAGTGTAATACCGTTGTCTTCCTCTGTGTGCTCAGGGGATGTTAATGACCTTTTCCCCTCTCAATTTTGTTATTTTGAAAATATTCAAACATAATGAGTTGAAAGAAGAGTAAAGGAATCACCCTACATACCCTTTATGGAGATTCACCATATTTGATATTTTGCCATATTTGCTTTCTCAAACACTTCTTCTCTAATATATACACACACAAGCACATACGTATATGTACTTTTCTCTTGTTTGCTGAACCACTTGAAGCTGTTGACTTCATGGCACTGGATCCTTCAGCTTCTCTCTTGTAAGAATAAGGTCATCATCTATATAATCATAATACCAATATCACTCCTAAAATATTAACAATACTATAATATCATCTAATATACATAGTTAATGTTTACGTTGTCTTACTTCTAAAAATTCCTTTTATAGCTGTTTTACTTTTTGATTGAGGATTCATTGAGTACATGCATTGCATGTGGTTGCTATCTCTTTATTAATCCAGAACAATTCCCCTACCTTTTTTTGGTCTTTATGACATTGACTTTGTTGAAGAGTCCAGGCTACTTGCTCTGTAGGTTTGTATTCATCTAATTTTTTCCTCATATCAGATTCAGGTTGAATATTTTTAGCAAGAATACTCGATAGGTGATGGCATTTCCTACTGCAGCAAGAGACAAAATGGTGGTGCCATCAACTAAGTTTGATCACTAGGTTATGGTGGTGGCCCCCATGTCTCTTGCAAAGGAACCTCATTCCCTTTGATTAGTAAGAAGTCTGTGTGATGATACTTTGCGACAGCGGGTCTGTCCTGTTTCTCAGAATCTTTCATTCAGTGGTTTTAGCAGCCATTGGTAATCTTGTTGAATAGGTTGTTTACAGTGGTAGCCACAAGAGAATGAATTTTTAAATTTGTCATTCTTTCTGTATTAATGTTAATGACTTCTGATACTAATCTCAGTATTTTTTAGCCTGTTCATTGGCGGGAGCACTAGGGTTTTCTGTAGACATTTCTAGAACCTCCATGGCAGGCAAGAATAGGTAGGTGGGATTCCGTGTTACTGCCCTTTCTTTAGCCAGTGCAGTTCCACTCTTTTCAGGGATAGTTTTGTGTTAGGTTAAAAAAACAAACCAAGGACTGTGCCTTTAAAAATAAAGTTTGAAAATATAGAATACATAATCAGGTGGATAAAAATGCTAGTAGAGCCAGATTTAAAAAAAAAAAAACCATAAAAATAATTCAGAACCTGTAATATATTATGAAATCAAGCATAGTAACATTGTCATTTGATTGTCCTTGAAAAATGTCTTGAAAAGTTTTTTTGTATAAACTTCCAGGTCGTGTGTATTTCCTTTAACTTGACTAACATTATGTCATATTTTTTTAGTCCGTTTGAATGGCAGTTGTCATATTTCACATGTCCTTCTTTTTTTTTTAAATTAACATATAATGTATTATTTGTTTCAAGGGTACAGGTCTGTGATTCATCAGTCTTACATAATACCCAGTGCTCATTACAACACATACCCTCCCCAGTGTCCATCACCTAGTTACCCCATCCCTCCCGCCCCCCCCACCCCGCTCCAGCAATCCTCAGTTTCTTTCCTATGATTAAGAGTCTCTTATGGTTTGTCTCCTAGACTTCTTAACCAAGGCATTTAAACTATAAAGTTGGGGGGCGCCTGGGTGGCTCAGTCGTTAAGCGTCTTCCTTCGGCTCAGGGCGTGATCCCGGCGTTCTGGGATCGAGCCCCACATCAGGCTCCTCCACTGGAAGCCTGCTTCTTCCTCTCCCACTCTCCCTGCTTGTGTTCCCTCTCTCGCTGGCTGTCTCTATCACTGTCAAATAAATAAATAAAATCTTTAAACTATAAAGTTGATCCAGTGTGATGGGAAAAAAACAAGTTGTACATTCCGATATATACCTAGGTCAGTCATTGAGCTCATAGTGCCTTAGTGATTAAAGTGTGCAGAGCTGCTTGCCCCTCCAGTAAATGAGTCTGCTTGCTACGTTTTCTGTTTCTGCTTTTTAACTTTGTGTCATCATCTTTGCTATAAGAGTTTTTGCTGTCACTCTTGACAACTTTCAGTATATTTGCCATAAGTAACCTACACACACTTACATAATTTGCTGTTTTTGATTTATTGTGGGCTGGGAAATGAGGCAACCTAAGTTGTGGTAATTTGGGAAAACAAATGGTTAAAATATAAAGGCATGTATATCTTTTTGTTATTATTTTGTGACAGATTTTGTGGTAGCTGTTTGGCTGATTAGAACATACGCTCTGTGTTTGTTTGGTTTATTGCACAATCTTCAGTGCCTAGATTGATACGGGCACATGGTCGGTGCTGTTGAATTAATACGGAGGCTTTATTTTCCGCTTCTGTGTTTAGGCATTCCCTTTAATTTAGCAAGTGTTTATTGTGGGGTTGGAGGTGCTTGTTGGGATCAGATTGAAATATGGTAAATAACATAAAGGACCTTGGCCTTTATTTTGAAGAAAGTAGACTAATTTGTGCAGTGTGGAGGGTTGGTGGAGGCAGACGTCTATCTAGAATATATTTTAATCTCAGATATGATAGTTCTCATTTCTAGAAATTCAGTTTGGATTTTTAAAAATATATCTTCCATATCTCCTTAGCATACTTACGCTTTTTTCTTCCTTCTTGACTATATGGAGATAATATTGATAGATACTTTTTGATGGCTTTGTCTGTTAATTCTATCATTTGTGTCATTTTTCGGTCTGTTTCTCTTGGTTACTTTTTTCCCCTCATTATACATCATATATTTTTGCTTCTTTGTAATTTCTGATTGGATGCCAGATGTGAAATTTATTCTACTGAAGGTGGATTTTTTTTTTTTATTCCTTTAAATATTTTTGAGCTTTGTTCCGATGTCTTGAGTTAAGTTTCTTGGAATAGTGTTCTTAGTGCTTGCATTATGCTTTGCTAGGCAGGATTAGAGCAGCCTTAAGTCTAGGATTATACCCACTAAATTAATTCAGCTCCACTATTGAGGCAGTATCCTTCTGAGTATTCTGCTTGCTAGCCCATGGTTTTTGTGTTTTCTTAAAAGATTTTATTTTTAAGTAATCTCTACACCCAGCGTGGGGCTCAAACCCACAACCCTGAGATTAAGAGTCACGTGCTCCACTGACTGAGCCAACCAGGCACGCCTACCCCATATATTTTTGAGATTGTTGGAAATGTGAGCTATTCCCATGCCTGTGTGGGTTTTGTCTTTTTCAGTCTCTGGAAAGGTCTCAGGTAGTTCCCTAGGCTTTCCTCACTCACATGTGATTTTAAGTACTCAGCTAAAGACTGAGCTGTAGGTCTCCAGAGCTCTATGTCAGGGTCTCTCCCCTCTGGTAGTCTGCTCTATGACAAGCTGTAACTAGTCCCTCCTGGGAAAGTATTTTAAATCTGTAGGTTCTAAAACTGTATTATGTTGGTGAGTTTTTCTTATTATAGATATAGAAAAGTTTCAGGCTCTGATAATTTGAGGTTATTCATAAGAATATGTACATATTTTGAAGGATTTATGACTATAGGTGATTTCTTTCTTTCTCTCCCAGCCCAAAAACTATTAAAAATTCAGAACATAATGTTGTTGCAATGCAGTATCTTAGCATTATAATGTAGCCTTCTGTTCTTTTATTTGATGCGAATCAAATGGTATATATACTTCAAAATCCTTTTGCAAGGGGGCGCCTGGGTGGCACAATCAGTTAATAGTCCAACTCTTGGTTTTGGCTCGGGTTGGGATCTCAGGGTTGTGAGAACAAGCCCCGTGTGAGGCTCTGCGCTCAATGCAGAGTCTGCTTGAGTTTCTCTCTCTCCTCTCCCTCTGCCCCTCCTCTGCCCCTCCTCTGCAGTGGGCACTCACACTCTTCTCTCTCTCAAATAAATAAACCTTTAAAAAAAAAAAATCCCTTTGTAGGACATTTAGTACAACTATTCAAACAGTTACCTATCGTGTGCTTCTCCAAAGTCCCATTGTACTCTAGCAACTTCAGAATTGGCTGAATGAGTAGAAGAAAACTGAGCACTGATGGGCATTCCCAGTAGAGCCCAAATTAACTGTCTGCAAGTCCTGTAAGAGAGTCACTTAGTTACTCCTTAGCAAAAGTAATTATTCATAATCATCCAAAATGTAAGAAGTTACGGAGCATCGAATGAGATATCATAGTCACCTTAGCCAATCCGCAGGGAAACTTAGATATGCAGTTCAATATTGGCATGTGATTGTGGCATAGTTGTCTACCCTCAGTATAAACTGCCCCCAAAGTGGTAGGTCCAGGGTCTGTGTTCTATAACCTGCTGGCCCAGATTAATTTTCTTTTTTTTTTTTTTTTTAAGATTTTATGTATTTATTTGACAGAGAGAGAGAGACACAGCCAGCGGGAAAGGGAACACAAACAGGGGGAGTGGGAGAGGAAGAAGCAGGCTCCCAGCAGAGGAGCCTGATATGGGGCTCGAACCAAGAACTCTGGGATCACGCCCTGAGCCGAAGGCAGATGCTTAACGACTGAGCCACCCAGGCGCCCCCCAGATTAATTTTTTATGCTCCCACAATATTTTTGAAATACTAATACTATTTTTCTTCATGTCTTTTGAGAGTAGTGTTTGAGTGGTGAGCTAGTATTTCTGTAAGTTGATAAGCTCAAGACATGGTCATTAATTACCAATCAAGTACATGCCTTCTTCAAGTTTTACAATTTATAAATTGTTAACGTATGTAGGCAAAGTCATCTGTAGAATACTATTTACATTCAATACTGCTTAGTTAGGGTGAGATTATTTAAGATTACTAGGGAATTTTTGCTTCTAAGCTTTTTTAAAAAATAAGGCTCTTTTTAAAGAATATCTTAAAGGGCATTTTAAATCTGACTGATAAAGTTCGTAAATTCTTACGTCAGATCCGAGGTAGGATGATAGTAAGTATGAGTAAGACTTTCCTTCTAACAATAGTGCTAGCTGAAAAAGTGCAAATAAGAAAGAGGGCAGTATACATATTGTATATTATTGAAAACGCCACCACCAGAAATACTGAGTCGCTTCCAAGAGACAAAATGTCACTGAAACTAGTTCAAAACTTGGCTGGGAGTGTAACATATCAAAAAGATAAATGCTTCAGAATTGACATGCAGGCATTTAAGTCTTTTTTGCCACAGAAGAGTCCTGTGATTGAAGGAAGGATTCTCTGACTGGATGCAAATAGTCTGAACTTGGCAAGTGGGACTTCTTGCCATTGAAGTGGTGCTGCTTTTCATATGTTGAAAAAAAATACCAGGTTTCTGATATTAGCCCTATTGAATTCACCAAGATAAATGCCAGACGGTACAGTCCTCTTTTCAGTCAGCCAGTGAGGCTCCCCCTCACGACATTTAAAACAATTTGAGTGCTCAGAAACTTACTTGTGTGTGCCGAGGGCTGGGACCACAAAATAATAGGTAAGTCAAGGATGAACGGGAAACTTCTTGTCGAGTTGTTCATAGCTGGAGACCAGAAAATAAGAAGGCAACTGTAAGGCATTGAGGCTGACAAAACAGTGCATCCGGGGACCTGAAGGTAGATTACTGTAATGGTAGCCCAAGAAACTATGAAATAATGGCAAGAAATAAAGCCAAAATGGTAGCCTGGGGCCCTTCATGAATGATCTCATTCCAAGTCATGAGGTTTGGACTTTGAGTCATGGCTTTGAGCCATTGATTTATGTAATGAAGGTAAGACTGACAGTGGATATTCAAAGAGGAGAAAAAGGTGCAGGTAATGATTTGTGAGATCTTTTGAAGTGCCTGTGGAATTTCAGGTGAAGATACTTTAGATAGCCTATTTGTTTTCTTTTTTAAGTAATCTTTATGCTCATCGTGGGGCTTGAACTCACAACCCTGAGATCGAGTCATGTGCTCTACTGACTGAGCCAGCCAGGCATCCCTGCTTAGCCTTTCTGTTTGCTTTTTTGTGATACAGGAATTTATTTATTTATTTGTCTGTTTGTTTATTTATTTATTTATTTAGATTTTATTTATTTATTTATTTGATAGAGAGAGAGAGACAGCCAGCGAGAGAGGGAACACAAGCAGGGGGAGTGGGAGAGGAAGAAGCAGGCTCCCAGTGGAGGAGCCTGATGTGGGGCTCGATCCCAGAACCCTGGGATCACATCCTGAGCCGAAGGCAGACGCTTAACGACTAAGTCACCCAGGTGCCCCTGTGATACAGGAATTTAAATATCTACATGTAGGATTATCTTAAAAATAAAAGAATGTAAGGCACTTGGAACCTGGTACAGAGGATTGCTTAAGGAGCAGGCAGGGACGGAGAATTTCTGAAAGGCACTGAGTAGCATCAGTGGGAGATTGGCAGAGAATGATCAACAGCACAAATCTCAAAACTTAGTTAAAGAGGACCAAAAAGTGTTAGTTGAATTTTGAGTTGAGATTAATGGTAATTTTAACAAGAGTACTTTAAGTGGAGGTTTGGGGCCAGAAGTCAGATTGCATTCAATTAAGGAGTAAATATACAGTGAAGAAGTGTTGACTGTTCTTTACAAAAGCTTAGTTTTAAAAGATTCTGTACTTTTTTTTTTTTTTTTTTTTTAACCTGTGCCATGTATCCTGAAGGTGCACATTCAGGGTAGGGCTTTTAGTCATTGTGAGCTCTTTTAGATATAGTTACAATTCTGAAGTTATATCTCCATGCCTTCCCTGGGTACTTAATGTCGGGTTTGAGGGCAATTTAATATCTTAATATTTTTTATTTTATGTAAGTTGTTTGATAGAAAGATATGATTAAGTAGCTTTTCTTAAAAAGGAAGCCCAGCTGGGGCATCTAAGTGGCTCAGTCGGTAGAACGTCTGCCCTCACCTCAAGTCATGATCCCATGGTCCTGGGATCGAGGCCCTCATCAGGCTCCGTTCCTTTTCCTGGCTTGTGCTTTCTCACACTATCTCTGTCTCTCTCTCTCTCAAATAAATAAAATCTTAAAAAAAAAAAAAAAAAAAGGAAGCCCAGCTTATTAATGTTGAGAGTTGGAGTAGAGGTTCAACATTTAGACCAGAGATGGTGTGTGTTTGTGTTTTACTATGGGAGTTTTCAAACATTCACAAAAGTAGAACTCCGAAAAGTATCCATCAGCCAGCTTTAGCAGTTAAGATTTTGGCCATCTTGTTTCATTTTTTTCCTCCCCCAACCCCTTCTTCTCCTCCTGGATGGACTGTTCAGATTACAGATCTCTTGTCATTCTACCTATAAAGACTTCAGTAATACATCTCAGAGCTTATTTTTTTATTTTATTATTTTTTAAAGATTTATTTGAGAGAGAGCATGCACATGAGTTGGGGGAGGGGCAGAAGGAGAGAATCTTCAAGAAACTCCCCACTGAGCTCAGAGCTCCATCTCACAACCCTGAGATCATGACCTGAGCCAAAACGAAGAGCTGGACGCTCAACCAGCTGAACCACCCAGGCGACCCTTATTTTATTTTTTGTTGTTTTTGTTTTTGTTTTTTAGAGAGGGAGAGGGGAAGAGGGGAAGAGGGAGAAGGAGAGAAAAATCTCAAGCAGATGGGGACTCGATTTCACAACCCTAAGATCATGACCTGGCTGAAATCAGAAGTCGGATGCTTAACTGACTGAGCCACCCAGGTGCCCCCAGAACTTATTTTAAATACAACAAAGTAACCACTATAATATTATCACATCTGACGAAATTAACAGTAATTGAAAGGAGGGATTCATCAGCTTCCCAAAGGGGTCCATGATACCAAAAAGCTAACAAACCAGTATAAGTCTTGTGATTTAATATTGTGTACTTTTGGGCATTGGCCTCTTGCTTGCAAAGATTTCCGTTCTCTCCCCCCCACCCCCCAATTTCATAGATGTGGTAGATACCTATAGATTAAGATTCCTTGAAATTAAAGCTGTTCTAGCCTGGTCAAAAAAGATGACTTATTTTTTTATCAATATAGACTATTTATCTTAGTGTTCACTGTGCAGCATTTTATCCTCATATCTTTTTTTTATTTTTTATTTTTTAAAGATTTTTTTTATTTATTTGACAGAGAAAGAGACAGCCAGTGAGAGAGGGAACACAAGCAGGGGGAGTGGGAGAGGAAGAAGCAGGCTCCCAGTGGAGGAGCCTGATGTGGGGCTTGATCCCAGAACGCCAGGATCACGCCCTGAGCCGAAGGCAGATGCCCAACGACGGAGCCGCCCAGGCGCCCCATATCCTCATATCTTGAGTTCTCACTTTCTCACTTAGTATTTGGCAAAATTTTTTTTAAAAAGTTTTTTTTCTTTTATTTTTACATATGGAAAAGTCAAGTAATCAGAGGAGGCTGCTCTGGGGCTCCTGGGGTGGCTCAGTCGTTAAGCGTCTTCCTTCGGCTCAGGGCGTGATCCCAGAGTCCTGGGATCGAGTCCCACATCAGGCTCCTCTGCTGGGAGCCTGTTTCTTCCTCTCCCACTCCCCCTGCTTGTGTTCCCTCTCTCTCTGGCTGTCTCTCTGTCAAATAAATAAAATCTTTAAATTAAAAAAAAAAAAACCACGAAACAAAACAGGAGGCTGCTCTGTATGTAATCAGTAGATGGGTGAGACGAAAACTTGTAGTAGTTGAGAGATTATTTTCTGCCACATCCCTGAGCTATGATTTTTAGGTCAGTTTATCATTTCTTCTGTTAACTGATTTCTCAAAGAATTTTTCCCAAAACAAAATAAACACTATACTAAACATAGGGCTTCATAAACACTTTTTTCCCCATCTATAGATAAGAATCCATCTTCTTTTTCAAAACTATTTCTTAATGTGTATCAGTGGGAGGGATGATTTCGTCATAAGGAAGAAGATTCCAGAGGGGCATGGAACATATTGCTATTTTTTATTTTGAAGTAATTATAGAATCACAAGAACTTGAAAAGATGAGTAGAGAGCGCATAGGCCCTCTGTGTTCTATTTTCCCCCACTGGTTACAGATTACATAACTATAGTACATTATCAAAACCAGGAATTTTTCATTAGTACAATGTGTGTGTGTAGTTCTGGCATTTATTACATGTGTAGATTTGCCTCGGTGAGGATAAAGAACTACTTCTGTCACTACACATACCCCTCCCACCACCCCCTGTAGTCCTGCCACTCCCTCCACCCCATCCCTAACCTGTGGCAACCACTAATTTGTTTTCCATTTATATGATTTTGTTATTTTGCAAAGATAATTTTCTGTAAAATTAAGTGGACTCATAAAGTATGTCATGTTTTGAGACTGGCCTTTTTTTACTCAGCATAATGCCCCTGAAATCCATCTAAGTTGTTGGATGTTTTGGTAGTTCATTCTGAAAAAACCTTTTTTTTTTTAAAGTAATCTCTACACCCAACATGGGGCTCGTAACTTATAACACCGAGATTTAGAGTTGCATGCTCTACTGACTCACCCAGCCAAACACCTCCATTTAAAATAAAAATAAGTGCCTTGTTAACTCACTCTACCAAAATTCAGTCTACTCAAAGCTGTCCAACCTCAAGTTTAAAAAGGCCTATAAGGCCTAAAAAGACCTGTAAGGGTACAGGTTTAAAAAGGCTTATAGATTTTGTGGGCATTTTACAATGTAAATATAATATATATAATATATTCTATAAGTTTTGATAAATTGTATTACATTTACATTATAAAATTACCATTAAAACACATGATTAGTCTTTCTGAAGTAGATGACATATTTAAATATAAAGAGCGCCTGGATGGCACAGTTGGTTTAATGTCCGACTCTTGGTTTCAGCTTAGGCTGTGATCTCAGAGTCCTGAGATCTAGCCCTTCATCGGGCTCTGTGCTCTGCGTGGAGTCTGCTTCAGTTTCTCTCTCCATCCTCTGCCCCCGCCCCCGTGCACACAAGCTCGCTCTCTCTCTCAAATAAAAATAAATAAATCTTAAATAAATATACAGTACTTATAGATGTTAAATTTACAAAGCTCAGAAATAGTATAAGACCAGCGTTCACTGGCTATCCTGTTTTATAAATGGCTTTTCATTTAAATAGGAAAAATTTGGGTGAGCTCTTCTTTTGCTTTCTTTGAAATAATTTGAGATGTACAGAAAATTATAAGAATGGCACAGAGAACTCTTTATATCCCGTTTACTAACTTCTTTTAGCATTTTGGCACATTACCCCTATTCATTAGTGAATGAATCTATCAGTCTGTTCATCTATCAATCCGTATATACATACATACATATAGATAATACATTTTTTTTAACTATTTGGGCTTAGGCTGCATGTATTATGACCCTTTACCTTTAAATATGGCAGCATATAATTCTACAGAACAAAGATATTCTTTTTTTCTTTTTAAGATTTTATTTTTAAATAATCTGTACCCCAGATCTGGGGTTTGAACTTAGAACAGTTGCATGCTCTACTGACTGAGCCAGCCAGAGCCCCCGCTAAAGAAGAAGGATATTCTTACATAACCATAGCACAGTTAACAAATTCAGGAAATTTAACATTGATGGAATATTTTTGTCTACTGTAGCTCTTCTCGTTCTAGTTTTATCAAAATTTTTTTCTTTTTTTTTTTTTTTTTATAATTTCCCCGCCTCCTTTCCAGAATCTGCTTTAGGGATGGATGTTAGTTGCCTTTTATCTTTAATTTTCTCTAGTATAGAACACTTTTTCAGCTGTTGTCTTTTATGACATTAACATTTTGGAGGAATACAGGCCAGTTAGTTTATGGAATGTTCCTTATGATGGTTCCCCTTAATTAATTAAGTTCAGGTTATACATTACTGCCTGGAATACCACAGGAGTAATAGATATTCTGTCCTCAGGGAGTGAAATCTAAAAAACACACAGTGTCCCATCAGTGTCTCATTAGTGATGTTAATTTTGATCGCCTAGTGAAGATGTTCAGTTTCTCCATTATATGGTTTCTGTCTTTACCATTGCACCTAATAAGCAGTCTGTGGGCAGATGCTTTGAGAGTATGCAAATATCTTAACTCTGTCAAACTTGGACCCAAAGATTTAGGGATGGTTCTTATTGATTCTTGTCCAAACCAATCATTATTTTGATGGTTCAAAGTAAGAGTCAGCCTTTCTAAATTATCTTGTCCTGAAATGTTACCTTTGGAAACATTTATTTACTTACTTAGTTTATGATTTTGATCTGTATGCATTGCATATAATCATTGCTAGTGTGTTTTAACTTAAAATGTTTTTTAAAACCTCTGTATTTATTTTTAATCCTTTGCTGCCCTCTGCAGGTGTATGGATATAAATCTTTGGAGCAAAGTAAGTACTCCTAATACTGCAGTTCCTAAGGTGATATATAAAAAGCTATTGAGAGCAAAAGTTGTAAGAGCTTCATACATTTATGATGTGTTCTTATAAATTAAATGACTTTAGAATCTTGAAATTGGTGGTTTTTTAAAACTGTCTTCCTAAAGCATGAAATTTATTATTGAAGCAATCCTTAGTCCTAAATTCTTCATAAGGTCTTCAATTTTTTCGAAGGACAGCTGTTAACATCATTGCAGTGACATTTGATTTACAGATTTAGTAGCTAATTTAAAAAATATATACACATACATATTTGTCTAAATATGTATGATATATAGATCAATTTTAAATTGCTATTTTTTAAAGAGGTTAACTGCCTTCATGCAGGAGGTACAATTATCCTTATCCTGAATTGCAAGAAAGAGTTGTAGCTAAATAAAATCAGAATGTACATTATTAATTGGAATTCCCAATTTAAATATTTTTTAAAATCTAAATTTCATTTAATTCTGTTTTAAGTATTCTGCCTGTCAAACTATATAGTTAATTATAATTTATGATCGGGAAATCTATATTTGGAAGTGATTTTTTTTTGACTAGAAAGATTTTTTATCGGTTTGTTCATGAAATGTGTTTTTGTTCAAAATTTGGTATTAAATGTAGCTATCTTAGATATGTATGGTCGTAATTTCTGGTAGAATGTATTGTCTGCCTTCTATACCTGTCTGTGTTGGTTAAAAAACAGTTTGATGAGAGTTGTTTCATTTTGCTTTGCTTTTGAGTACTTTCTACCTTAACTATGCTCTGAATTGCCGTTAACTGCAGCCTGATTTTCATGGTGGAGTCAAGTGGGATATAGTCAATTCTGCCTCATTTTCTATATTAGCAAATTAATAGTAGTAGAAGTAACTGCATTTTGAGTTGTTAACACTTGTAATGTGTGCCAGGTGCTATTTTAAGAGCAAATAAGTTCAGTCATAGAATACACATAAAGTAGTTCGGAATTCCTAACTCATGTCACTTAGGAAACGCGCCGTTTGTTTCCGTTCTTACTGTCTTCAGCCCAAGGATGTATAGTCAGATACTGTGTTCAAAAGTTACTGGCCAGTACTGTAGGTTTTGTAATCATTTTCATCACAAAATATGTATTTGGATTTCTTTAGTTAAAATTTTGCCAGCAAAATTAACGTTGAAGAACACGTGTTGTGTATGTCATTTAGTATTTGTGCGTTCAGCTGATAGGAATCTGTGAGAACAAGCGCATGAGAGCTTTTGACCCCTTTGGTTTTAATGCCATTAAAATAACTGGGAAAATGTCATTGGAAAAAACTAAAAAAAATTAAGTTATTTAGTGATCCAGCATTTTTTACTGTAATACTTCATTTTAAAGGAGGAAACTGGTCCAGTTTCAACAAGACCAAAAACAACATGATGAGAAATAATATTGGTTGATAATTCCTGTAAGCTATTTCCTGTTTATAACAGTTTATTTAAAACAATATATAAACAAATCCGTTTAGAGGGTTTCTTAGTGACATTTCATGAAACATTGTAGTTTTCCTTCAACATGGGTTTGTTTTGCTTTTGTTTTTAAAGACAAACCTATTATTTAAAAACGAAACAATTTCCTTGGCAGGTGGGGGTAGTGTTGAATTACTGTGATATAGAATAATACCTTACCGGGAAGAGGCTTTATTATTTCAAGAATTCAATTTCAGATTGTATTTGTTCTTGTTTGCTTCTCTTGCTGCAATGCGTGCATTTTCTGTCTTACCAGATAACAGAACTGTTGTATAAGAGTGGACGTTATTGCCAGGAGCCTCCAGGACCAACGGGTAGCGTTTCAATTTCGATGATTGTAACTTATCCACAAATCCATTCTTCTGTGTAATGATGGGCTAGAAGGATTACGGCAGTAAACATTTTCTTTTTGAAAGTGAAATTTGAAAACATTTGGTTATAAATCTTTATATTGATAACCACAACATTTTGAGATCTCTGAGGTGTTTGGTTTTATCATTGTAATTGTTTTTAAAGACAGGGTTGGAGGCTTTTTTCTGTTCAGACACTGAAGAAACGCTTCTTACAGCACCTGTGAAAATAGGCTTAAAGACCAGTCATTCTTAGTGTGTGCTATTTTAATATTTTGGAGGTATAGTTAATTTTAAATGTATAAAATAGTAAAAGAGATCTTTAGGTTTTTTCCCACTTAAATATAATTTATTATCCAAAATACATTATTTTGACATTTAATGATTTTTGTTTTCCATGTAACGAAGCCTAGAATATATGGTTTTCTTTAAGAAGGTACCCTTCTTGAAAGTTCAGATTTTCTATCCTAGGTATTAACACATGGCCCTATACATTTTATGCTTGAACGCATAGGAAAATTACTGTTGTTACAAAACATCTTTGTTAATCTTGGTTCTTCATTGGCTAATAGGCAGCTCTCCACAGGATTACTGTATCTGCTTATTAAAATTACTGAACTTTCTGTACTCAACATTTGACAGTCGTTTCTAATTTTATATGTTCCCTAAATATTGCCCACAAAAAAATTAGTGCAGAAATGTGTACAAGGCATTTATTTATTCTTCCTGCTCGTGACTTGGACGGGAAAGGGGTAAGGCCTTGGGCAGGACCACTTCTGTCACAGAGTGGTGGAAAAAAATAGATTGAAGTAAGATTCAGTACGGAAAAGCTGTCACTCGGTCTGAAAATAATTAATATTCCTTTCACTCACCAGTTAGATATGTGCTCCCAAACCACATAATCTCTATGCCTCAGTGATCAGTGTTGCCATTTCAGAGCCTCTCATCAGGGTGACATCTCACACCAAAATGATTTCTTATAAATTAATCTTGATAACATGACAGTCTCAGTAATTTTAGTGGAATGCTTTCTCTTGTTTTTTTCCACAGAAGCTGTTGGCTATTTTCTTTATAACTTGATTGACAGCATGAGTGACTCAGAGGTACAGGCCAAGGAGGAGCGTTTGAGACAATACTTCCATCAGCTGAAGGAGATGGTACCATTTCATTTTTTGCTATATAATGCCTGTCCTGTCTGACATGTATCTATTAGATTTGAAATTGCTGCTTTTAAGTACAACCAGACCACTTCTCAATGACATACACGAGTTGGAGACTTAAATTATGTCTGAGATAATTTCTGTTAGACAAATTTCAGTTTGATTGTCTAAAACTCAGCCTGTTTTTGTTTTTGCTTTTGTTTTCTTTCCTCCTTTCCCTTTGCACAGGATGTAAAAATTCCTGAAAATATCTACAGAGGCATTCGTAATCTACTGGATAGCTACCATGTTCCTGAATTGATTAAGGTGTGTGTGAAATAGTAATCAACTTTTTTTAAATGCTTAATTTATATATAAAAGCATGTTAAAATTGTATATAAGTATGATGCTTTTGGCCAAAAACAGTTTCCTTACATGGCAACCATTAAAAGAAAGCTTTTCATTGATGGTTGGTAAATACTGTTTATATATTGAAGGATGTGTTTAAGATCTTCATTACGATGGTTATTGGAGTATGAATAGAATTTCTGGAAGACTTTGAAAAGATGGAAAAATAGTAAATTGAGCTGAAACTTTTGAAATTCACTTTTGACATTTGCTAATATATTTTTCCATGTGTTTTCTAATTCTAATTTAAATCTCAATTTTAGGATATTAATGTATTGGTTGAAAGAGAGAAGACAGACTCTCGAAAAGTAAGTAGGTTTTTGGAGTAGATTCCACATGCTATAACCACCACATTTAAGAGAATTCTAGATTGTGTCCTTATAAAACCAGTGGTTCCTAACATTTTTGTCACCGGTATACAGCTAAGAAGTAGATAACAGCTATTCCCCATCTCAGAAAAATGAGCATATCTAAGAAATTTACGTATGTATCCCAGGAGCTTCAAAAATCCCTGGAGTTCATCCACGGATCCCCAGATTAATGTCCGTGATAGCTTTTATGACACCTAGGAAAGGTCAGCTTAAAGGGAAGAGTGACAAGGGGTGCATTTTCTTTTTGTAGTAAATCTTTCTCCTTTCTGTTACTGTAGACTGCACAGCTGCCATCATCTGTTTTGGAGTCTACACTTGAAAAGCTGAAAGCTACAAATCAACCTATAGGAGATGTCCTAAAGCAACTCATAGTAGCGCTTTGTTCAGAAGAGGTAACATTTGTTTAAATGTTTCAAATGTACTATAAAGGTAAAAAATTCTTTACAGATAAAAGTAATAAGCAAAGCCAAATGTAATATTTATGATTTTCACAATTGATTATTATACGTCATGTGTGTGAAGAATGCAATTAAATGAAAGGTTAACTAATTTCAGCTACACCTTGAATGGCATGTTTTCGGGTTGCTGTAGTTTGTTTACGATAATCTGCAAAGTGAATGATAGTAACAGCCGTGATAGGTTTATCATACATGCCAAATGTCCTTTCAAGCCATGGCTCCGGTCTCTTATATCTAGATTGTCAAGCAACTGATACATGCAGTAGTCATTTGCAAGTCAAATATTACTAGGTTGTTAATGCAGGGATTGAAATTCCATTTTCCTGCTGGAAAAAAGCTCTTTCTGAGATAAAGGGTCTCTTGCCTTTTTTCAGCAGGCGTCCAGCTGTACTTTGTGTTCATTTTAGTGTGTGTCTGCAATTTGTGGCATTTCACTAGACTTTTTCAGTTTCTAGTTCAATATGATTTGATCGTATGCCTGTGTTTTTAGGGAGAAAAAACCATAACTGACCTTAAGATTATAACATAGTACTGTTGAATTCTAAAATATTTTTTCACTTTACTTGGATATTAATAAACTAGACTGTGAAGAACTTTGCCATGATATATATTTCTGTGTATGGAAATTGGACTGTGAGTAGGGTACATATTTAATTTGGACGTCTTTTTTATAATACCTACAAAGCTGAAACATCAAATTTGGCACAGCAACTTGTTTTGCATTACACATAACAAATCTCTTAAACCCTACATATGTATTTTGCCTGCTTTTTGAAAGGTGAATAAAAACACCAAGGAGGAGGGAAAGTAATAACATGGCTCCATTTGTTTTTAAAGTGCTATTAACTTTTTCTACACTGTGAATGCTAAACCTAAAGATTGTACGTTTTTACCTTTATGTCATTTCTTCCTTCTTTTTTGCTTCTGTCCTTTATCTCAGAACATGCAAAAAGCTCTTGAAGTGAAAGCAAAATATGAATCAGACATGGTTGTTGGTGGCTATGCCGCTTTAATAAATTTGTGCTGTCGACATGATAATGCAGAAGATGCATTGAACCTGAAACAAGAATTGTGAGTACTCTGGCACTGAAGCAGATCATCAGCATTTATGCTGATAGACAGTCCTTGATGGATCATGTAAATTGAATATCACTTTTACAGAACGTAATATTTAAAAATTCTTTTTTGTTACTGTTTTTAAAATTTCATAATATGCCTCCCTTTGATTAGTTATGGTTTGTTTTCAGCAAGGAGTCTTTGTTTAAGTATGATCAGACATCCTGTTCCTTAGAGCCAGGGTTTTTCCCCCATTGACTATATAACTGCGTATCTCAACAGGGGTGAAGCTAACTATTTTATAAGGCTTAACATTTCCCTTTCTCTGCTGTAGTGTGACCAACATTCTGCCCATTTCTCAGGTATCTTTGGTTTCCCATTCTGATAGGAGTCATTAATTAAAAATCTGTCCTTTTGAGTATCTCAGTGTTTATGACAAAGTTAGAGTCACCTAAAGTGCTGTGAAGCAAGAGAGTTCCTTCGTTTGTATCATTTGCAGATGGGGTGATGCAGTGTATGTGTAGTGTTAGATTTTTACTTCTTTTGTCACTTTGAATATAATTATCTGTGAATTTGAATATGGCTTTAAAAATAAACCTTCACTGAAACGTAGAGGCCTATGTTAATAACAATTCAGAACAACTGATCCGTTTTTTAAAGGGACAAAATGGCTATTGCAGTTGTTTTCACAGTCAGTCAACTTTTAACATAAATGTGCCTTTAATTTTTAGTGACCGTTTAGATTCATCTGCTGTCCTGGACACCGGCAAATATGTAGGCCTTGTAAAAGTATTGGGAAAACATGGCAAGCTCCAAGGTAAGCCTCGGTACATAAAGGAACTATGTGATGCAAGTATCTTGCCACTGGAATAACATGCGAATTGATATTAATGGTATATCATGTCCTGCAAAGTGCTTGAACACTTTGCATACAAATTTGCATGTGAATCCATCCAGAGCTGCATGGACAGTGTAGGCCATTAGTTTTAATGGATTGGCAAGCTTGTCATTTACATTTGCACAGCTCAGTGCTTTTTGCATTTCTACAGCTAGTTTTTATTAGCATTGCTGTTTGGATTGAGTTTGAAGATCATGACTTATGGCACAATTTGCTGATATGCCTGCACTAATGGCTTTGTTTTTGCTTAGGAACGTCTGAAGGCTGAACATAAAACCTATAAACATAACCTTTATTTAAGAATATGAATTTTGCTGTAGTCTTTGTCTTAACTTTTAATAACATTACCAAAAATATATACTTCAGGAAGTTTTTATTTAGAAGTTTGCAGAGAAAACCTCGCTGATTATATGGCTGATATGCTCTAATTTTCTCATTGTTGAGATAATGCTAAGCCTTATTACTTACACTTGATCATGTGTTCTTACTGTTTGCTTGTTTCTTACATTTCTCATTGAGCTTTATTTTGAAACTTCCTTTTTTAGCCTTCCTCTCTTCCTTTTATTTCTAGAGAAGATTTTTAAAAAAATTTTACAGTGAAAAATATGTGGAGAAAATACTTGATTTGAACGTTGGATTGTTTTTTTTTTGTTTTTGTTTTTTTTTTGGAAGTCTTTCTAACAGAGAAAACTCTTTATAAGGTTTAGCCTGCTTTTTTAAAATCACTTTTTGTAAAGCGGTCAAAACATTTTGTCTGTGCCATAATTAAGAACAACATTATAAAAAATGCACTTATTCCATATCCTAAAATGTTTGTTTCTGCCTTCCTAATGAAGCTTAATGAATCTAATGTATTAACATGCAGTCTTTTGGAAAGCTTTCATTGGCTCTGCTTGGCTAATTAGTATCGACATAGCAAACAGGCCCTATCGGTATCAGACCATTAGTCTGGCTGTATATACAGTGTAAACACATCTTTATTATCTGGCCTCCTGACAAGCCATCTGCTGAAGAAACAATGATGTGATTTAGCAGATGTTAGCTCTGAACGATAAAAGCATCCATTTAGGAGGATCTTACAGCTATAGGGCAGACCGTACAGGGTTACGTGGTGCAGAGTGGGCACACAGTCCCTATCTATAATTTGTAGTCAAAGTTGCAGGGAAATGATAAAACCATGCTATTGTGGATTTATAATTGTAGTCTCGTTTAGAAATGCAAGTAGTAATTAACTTGAAATCGGCATTATACACTAGAATTTACATTCCTGCTGGGCTTGAAATGCTGTTTTAATAGCAGTTTGTTTTCCCTACATGAAATTACCTAAGGGTCTTTTGTGTTACTTCATTGTAGATGCTATTAACATTCTAAAGGAGATGAAAGAGAAGGATGTTCTTATCAAAGATGCAACAGTCTTGTCCTTTTTCCACATCCTTAATGGCGCAGCTTTAAGAGGTGAAACCGAAACAGTGGAACAATTGCATGAAGCCATCATGACTCTAGGGTTAGCAAAACCCTCCGCTTCCTTAAGTTCCCCGTTGGTCACTCTGTATCTGGAAAAGTAAGTTAATTGAAATTTGTGTTTTAAATGTTGGCATTAAAATAATGAATCTGATCATTTGAGGATTATATTTTGTCAGTACCCCGTGCTGCTTGGAAGCCCTGGAGGTTATTTGCCACGGAATAAGAGGACTTAATACGGACCGGTTGACCTTTAAAATGACCAGCAGCCCGGTGTGGTCCTGTGGGTTGCTTCTCAATGGAGTGGTCTGGGGTGATTTTTTTGTGGAGCATATGATGATATTACATGAAATTGAATCTAATTTTTCCCAGTTTTGAGCCGTTTAGGTGTTAATTATTAATATAAGAAGGAAGGGTTCTCTGGGGCTTTTGATAATGCATCGTGACTGTCATTCAGGTAATAACGCAGCAGCATCTCTCCAGTGCTCCGTTTCTCCATGTGGTATTTGATTTTAATAGCATGTGCCAATACAGTGAGCCCAGCTTCCATAAATACTCTAGAAGATGTCTCTGTGCCTTGGGGGAGAAAGATTAATTTTGTTGATAACGATGAGGTTTCCGGAGTTTGAAATTTTTTACATTTGAAATGCTCAAGTTGGTGCCTAATTTAAGATATTATTTGTAGTGCAAATCGTAAAAACCAACCCTACTCTCTTGTAATGAGTGAAACATTTGAGTAAGACCATTAAGCAATTAAACACCCTTTATTATCTTGTTTTCTTTTTGCATTTGTTTTCCCTTTTTTTTTTTTTTAATTTCCTAGCTCTTTCCGCTTTGTCATCTTTTTCATGGCTTAATGCCATTTTTAATCCGCCTATTTTGTCATTGGGATTTTCTGATTTTATTTACTTTATTTTAATTCCAGTGTAGTTAACATACAGAGTTATATTAGTTTCAGGTGTACAATATAGTGATTCAACACTTACACTGCTCAGTGCTCATCAAGACGAATGTGTGGGATTTTTCGGGTTTTAGTATGGATGTGGCCCTGTCGATGCCAGGAGAAAAGTAAAAGGTATCTCTTAATGGTTCTCATATTCTTCCCAAATTTCTAGTAGTTTTTCCTTATTTATTAGAGGATAGAATTAATTGAATATAATGAATGGTTAAGTATTGAATTTAAAATGGGGAATAAAAATCATCTCATGTTAGGAAATGTGGGTATACATATTTATACACACACAGATACATCCACATATATGTTTGATGAAATAATTTCTTTGCCATCCAATCAAAAAATAGTTCATCAAGTTAGATGATTGGCCAAAGCTTAACCTCTACAATCTCAGCATTACATCCTTTTAAAGAAGTAGTGATTCAAACAATTACTGTGTTACTGAGTTCTCATGTTCACAGCCAACTATATATAGAAATCCTATAATTAATATGCTTCCTACTAGAATTTTTTTGATTGTTTGAAAGACCCATCTCTGCAGATTGCATGTGGAGCTCTACATAGGGATTTGAAAGAAATGGGCCCAGTGCCCAGAAGAATTAGGCCCTCCTCTACTACTGGGCAAAAATAAAATAATTAACAATGAAAACGAGGCCACGGTAGAAAAGTATCTCACAAATAGAAAGACTTTGAAGACAGAGACGACACGAAAGTTTTCTAAGAGGTCTGCAGGTGGGGCTCATGAACCAAGGAGAGCTTACCCACAGGAAAATGGAAATATCATGGGTTCATATGTTAACCTGGAGCTTGCTCCGTGTTTCTGATTGTAGAGTATAGTCAGAGATTTGTATGTCTTAGTAAAATGTGGCTGTCCCTATTAATTGGGCTAGAGAAATCTAAATTAGTATCTTTTCTTTTGTGATTTCTTTCTACTTTCAGATATATCGAAAAATTGTTACCTACTATTTTGATTTGCCTAGTCTTTTTTTTTTTTGCTATCTTTGCTTTGCAAAGGCAGTCTCCATGGCAAGATCTTTCAATTTATCATAATAAGAAGATTTTGTTGACTGTTTTAGAGTCATGAGAATAATGAGGAGGTGGTAAAGGAAATTTCGTGTTTATAAAATAGCAGAAGACAGTAGTAGCACCTCTAGTCTGGGCTAAGTTGGGGGAAAAAATGTCTTCGAAAACTTTTTTTCAGTTGTGTTTTCCCTAACTGATGGAAGATAATTAATTCAGAATCATGACAAGCGCAGTACAAGGATTAACTAAACTAGCCTGCCAAAAAGTCCACATGTATTTGATTTGATTAAATATGTTTAATCTTCAATAATATCATGTAATTGACCTCAGCAGGTGTGAGCTCATCTAGAGAATGAGACTTATTTATTCAGACTTGAGATAAAAGTATGAAACACATTTCAGAATATCATACAAAATCTTCATCTTTTCATTCAAAGACAAGCATCTTTTTGGAATGTCACCGCAAAGACTCTAAAGAGATGGTCACTTTAATATTGTAATTCTGGAACAAATCCATGAGATTGGGTTTTTCTAGAAAGATGATCTTTAAAATTCGGTAAGATCTTAATTTTGAGACTGACTTTTCCAGCAGTAAATAAAACACAGGAGAAAGTAATCCTGTCTCAGTTTGTTACTTGGAAAATGTACAAAAAGCTTTATGGGTGTGGAAAACAGTACATTTTGTTTCTGTTTATTTGTAGAGGAAAATACAAAATAATAACAGGTTTGCAAAATTGTAAAGAAGTTGGTAAACTAATCTATGTATTAAAATGATAATACTTGCTTAAATGGGAAGATATGCAGAGTTGAACAAAACTTTCATGTGTTTCATTTACATTAGGATTATTTTATAAGCCACATGTCTACATGTAGTCCAAATGAATGGTATTTGAAACGTTTTTTTGGTAACTACTTAAAATTTTTTATTGAAATCGTGCCAGATTCTGGAAGATAATCTGGGTCCTCCATATTAAGGAAGAAAAAAATGCTTTAAAATAGGTTATAAGAGCTTTTGATTAGTCTTTATGCTATGGTAAAGGAAATGAAATTAATAAAATCTGGGCCCTTAGGTTTAAAAGCATAAAAATTTGTATGATGTAGTTTCAGATTCACTTGTCTTATAGCTTATCCGTTTTGGTTTCATTGCATATGAAAAATATCTGAAGCTGTTTAACTGGATTATTTAGTGCAAATGATCAAAGAAGCTTTAATTTCTGCTTTCCATTAAGGACTTTTCTGTGCTGATTTGTGCTATAATCTGTATATGCCTACATACATTTCATTTAAGTGAATCATGGACTTTGTATATTTAATCCTCCCAGAACTCTTGCTAAGTTAATCTTGAGTTCTTCATAAAGGTCACAGTTTCTGTAAGATGAACCTATAATCATAAAAGTTTTAAAATTCACTGTAGCACTTTAAAATGTTGCATAAATGGGAAATATACTTTTTAAAATGCTGGTTCTTCTGTCATACACACTCCCCTTCAATTTTAGCATCTTCATTTGTACTGGATACTTTTATTATTTATGGGAATGCTTGCCTTCTAGAGTAAAACTCTTTATGTGCTGAAAGGAAATTAAGGAGGTTTGGCTCTTTTACTCCATTATTGCAATTAAGAATTTAGCATCATCAGTGCCGAAGGACAAAAGTGGTTCATTTGCCCTAGGGGGACAGGACAGTGATAAGATGATTTTTCGTCAAGGATCATTGGGTCGTAATTAAGTTACATTCATGGCTATTGCTTTTTGAAGGATGATTGGTAAATGACAGGCTTCATGTGCTTAGTACGGACAGTGTTCAGTAGGGTTTTTTCTGCCTCTGTCAGAAAATCCTGTTGAGCCTGATAATGTAAATGTGGCATTTTATTCTGAACAAAAGAGCAGGGAAATGAGCTATCTTGTCTAATCATTCAGTTGTTTAACACCGACTTCCAGTTTAGACTCAATTGGCTGGAAAGCACTTGACATGTGAAGTTAGTACTGTTCGGAACGCATGTTTGAGTAAATTTTAAAGTAAGTGACAGCTAAATTGTACCTAGGGAAATTACAAAGCCTTCAACACAGTTAATTTTTTGGGGAGGATTAGTTGTAATTGCAACACCAGTCTCCTTGAAGATTCCTCATTTATAGATGATGAACAGAAAAAAAAACATTTAGCTCTTTCAAAGGCTGGTTCTCTTAACAGAATAATTTTTACGAAGATGCCGGTTTCTCTTGAATTGATTTCTCTCCACACTGAACAACTGCTTAAGATTTATAGAATAGTTTGTTTTTAGAGTGTTGAAGTGTTTTTTCCCTCGTTTTAAACTTTTTTCTTCCCCAAACTCCCCTTTTCTCTAGTGATTTCAGATTTTGAGAGCTTTTCAAGTCAGTAATCCCTTTAGGTAAATTGCCACTTCACTAACACTTTATGCGTAATGTTGAAGCACTTTATTCCAATTAAAAATCAATATTTGTCAATTTTTTGTGGTTTAAATTAAGTATACTCTCTGGATTGGAAAGTAAGTTACTATAAGGAGATTAAATTTGAAGCTACTGATAGGTGAATAGATAGTTGTCACTAGTCATTCTTGTTCTAATAGTATAGGGCATGTGAAATGCATCTATGATTTTTATAGTTAGGGATGGTGAGAAATTTGACGTAGGAGTGCTTTGTTTCCTGGTGTCTTTGAGTTGATCAGTGGACGCCTCATATGAATGTATGTCCGTGTGTGTTTTTCTGTCAGTGACATTATGGCATACTTTAATTCCATCAGTAATGACTAAAGCTAAAGGTGGTATCACATTTGCCGTATGGACTTCAAGCTCGCCGTTTTAGATGTTCCTCCATGAAATAGCGCAAAATTACAGTTTGTAGAGGGATATAGGGTCATGTTCCCTTAAAAAAGTAAATCGGAGATTCTAGACTATATTTTAATATGGGCCAAGTCCATACAAGTTAGTAAATAAAACTCTCCTTTTTTTTTAAAGATTTATTTATTTGAGAGAGCAAGGGCAGGAGCTCGAGAGAGCGCAAGGGGGAGGGGCAGGAGGAGAGGGAAAGGAGAGACTCTCAGGCCGACTTTGTGCTGAGCCCTGATGCGGCTCTGGGTCTCATAACCCCGTGATCATGACCGGAGCTGAAACCGAGAGTCGGACGCTTAACCAGCTGAGCCACCCAGCCACCCCAATAAATAAAACGTCCTTTTTGTTGTTCAAATTACGTACTGGACTCAGCCAATGATATATATGTGTTCTTAACATTTAGAATTCTAGAATCTTCCTTTTTTCTGTTCTGCCTTAATAGACTCACAGAATTTTGATAAAGCTTATATTTGTATCAATCAAAAAAATTTTGAATGATTGCTTATTAGGGTATATAGTTTCATTCATGAAAATTATTTTATGTACTTCATTGAAATATTTTGGGGAGGGTCTAGTCATTGAAAAAAAGCCATAGTGGGTTTGCCTATTTTTTTTTTTTATAGATACCAATATGTTATAGAGTTGGTTTTCTTTTAGCCTTATTTGATGTTTGTGAAAGCAGTGGCTAAATTTTGATCAGGAATGGGCTTAAAAATTTGTGACACGTGTGTATATAAAGCTTTCAGAATTATGAATATATAGTGAAGTCAGCATAGAATCAAAAGTTGTTTTGCATGCAGAGTTAATGTTATCAATAAGATTTCCTCAGAACATTACTGTTATTTTAGAGGAGGGTTTTTAATCAGCTGTAGTGTTTTAAAGTCTAGAAAGGAAATCACAGAATCATCTTAGGTCACAGCATCTAGAAGTACGCTGTGGTAAAGTGCTATCCCAACATCTCGGGTATAAAGCAGTTTCCACCTTTTTCCTTTGGATATTTTGCTATTTTTGCTGACTTCATCTTACCTAGTAGAAGTGGTATTTTCACGTGATGATTTTCTCTGTCGGTGTGAAACATTTGAGTTGATGAAATCTAATAAGCTCAAATTCATAGAACCTCACATTAAAGAATTAGAACTGGAGGGAACCCACAGGTTCCTTGAGTTCAGCCATTGTCATAATCTGCTTTTTATCACCACTTCTGGAAATTTATCACAGGGCTATAGCCGAGCTAGTACTTATCAAAGTGGGATTGCAATTCAAAGGTCCTGTGAGTATGTAACTATTTTCATAGCAGTGTCGATTTTAGATACTTTTTCGTATTTTTCATTTTCATCACCCAAGTTTTTTTTTTTTTTAATTTTATTATGTGTTATGTTAGTCACCATACAGTACATCATTAGTTTTTGATATAGTGTTCCATGATTCATTGTTTGCATATAACACCCAGTGCTCCATGTAATACGTGCCCTCCTTAACCCTGGCCTAGCCCATTCCCCCACCCCCCTCCCCTCTGAAACCGTCAGTTTGTTTCCCAGAGTCCATAGTCTCTCGTGTGTGAGACAGGAATCCGTCAAAATCATAGAGGAGAACACAGGCCGCAACCCCTTCGACATCGGCCACAGCAACTTCCCTAATGACGCATCTCCAAAGGCAAGGGAAACAAAAGAAAAAATGAACCCCTGGGACCCCACCAAGACAAAAAGCCCCCGCACAGCAAAGGAAAACAGTCATCAAAACAAAGAGGCAACCCACAGAATGGGAGAAGACATCCGCAAATGAAGCCACAGACAAAAGAGTGGCATCCATTCCATTTTTAACATTGAATTAACAGCTAACATATCCGTTCACTTACTGAAGGACATCTTGGTTGTATCCAAGTTTTTCATCACCCAAGTTTTTAAGCTTTAGTAGGGAAGATTAATGAAGACATCATATTACATGAAAGATGGACATCTTTATCTCCTTTTAATATGACATAATCCAGGCACAAGTCAGAATGTAGATGATAGGGATTGAGAAGAACGGACTAATTATTAGTTCATTTCCTTTTTTTTTCCTCCCCAGTTCATTCGTTCATTTCTGTCATCAGTCCACTTGTATGAAATGTTTCATTGTAGATTTCTTACTCATTTTGTTGGCAACCTGAGAGCAGTGACAGTGGTACTTAAAATTACTAACAAATATATGAATTATTTCCATTTTACTATTCTTGTCTTTTCTGTTGTTGTTCTGAGCATGTATAATCTTCAGAAGCATATATTTGGAGACCAAAGACTATTAACATGTCTCTTTGATTGACAGAACAATTATTCATTCATTTATTGATAGCTTTGACCTAATGTAGGAGAAATACAGTTGAGACATACTGTTCTAGTTTGGGAATTGATCTGAAAAAGCAGATCATACTCCTTCAAAAAAAAAAAAATCAGTATGTGTTAGTTGTTCTTTTGAAAATATTTTTAGTAATTTTTTGTTAATTGGAATAGTAGAAAGCTGATAATCGAACTTGTGTCTGAAGCAAGAGGAAATACTGATTATATAAAGGTTTATATCATATGTGGTAGCTACTGTAGCATTTCTCTTGCATGACAGTAATCTAGCCTGCAACATCTACTTGCGGTTTTGAAATTAACCTGTAATTTAGTCTTCACCCCAAATGACAAAAATTCAAATGACTCTGTGGGGTGCCAGAAGATGCACTGTAAACAGGGCTTAGGAAGGGGATAAGGTAGAGCTCTGGCAGGATTGGCTCGCTTTCACTGTGTCAGTATTATTGCAATAAAATTAACACTTCTTCGTGGTATTTTCCTTTCAGTACAGCTTAAAATCTTAATCTAGATAAAATAGTAATTCAGTCTCGGGCAACATAACATTTGTATAATGGACCAAAATGTTAGGACTTCAACAGAAATTTTAAAAATGCTTTCCTCCTTTTGAAAACTATTGCATGTGAGAGAAAGGTGTTTTCTCCGCAGAGCTTGTTATGAACTGTCACTAACCATGCGTCCCTTTTCTATATTTCATACTTTCTTTTCAAAAATCTTTAATTTCTTATTCCACATCATACCACCTGATAAGGTTAAACCGGCAGCAGTGTTTTCACTAGAGCATAATGTGTATTTAGATGGAGTCAACTGAGAGTGGGACATGGGAAGGCAGTGCCTTCCTCTGTTGACCCTGGTAGCCTTAGGTTAATCCTTCGATCTTTACATACCTTAATTTCCTCATCTATTTAAAAATAAAGGAGGGTGGCATGTAGAATTGGATCACATGATTTCTGTAGTTTTCCCAAGGTCTTACATATTTCTCATACTGTCATTTTCCTTTTAAAAGGAAAAAGTAGTTTTTGAGGACTCGCAAGGATGCATTTCCACACTCTTGTTTAAGAAATTCTGACTTAATGAAAATACGTCTTTTAATCATTACCACAGAAGAGAAACCTTGACTTTCCAATGGGATATAATTTTTTTTTTTTTTTTAAGATTTTACTTTTAAGTAATCTCAACATGGGGCTCAAACCCACAACCCTTAGATCAAGAGTCCCATGCTCCATTGACTGAGCCAGCCGGGCACCCCTGGAAATAATTTTTAAAAGCTTGCCCTCTAATGAGGATTCTCCTAGAATTCACTGATCTTAAGAATGTCTGGGTTTTGGGGCGCCTGGGTAGTGCAGTCGTTAAGCGTCTGCCTTCAGCTCAGGGCGTGATCCCGGCGTTCCGGGATCGAGTCCCATATTGGGATCCTCCGCTGGGAGCCTGCTTCTTCCTCTCCCACTCCCCCTGCTGTGTTCCCTCTCTCGCTGGCTGTCTCTCTGTCACATAAATAAATAAAATCTTAAAAAAAAAAAAAAAAAGAATGTCCGAGTTTTTAGCCACAAATAAGTTTCTGTATATATGAATCCTGAAGTTATTTCCTCCTTGTCTGGAGAGGTGGCAGTATGAAAAATAGGATGATAAAGTTGAAAGTACTTGAAAATTCCTTGGTAGCTACTGATAGACATTTCATAATGCTTCCCAAATCTAGAATTATTGAGGACTGTAAACACACATAAGTAGTTAGAAAAAATATTTGGTAGTAGTCCTTGTTAGAAATAACGTATTCTTATTGCAATTTAATATATGAAATCAGATTTTTAAAAGATTTTATTTATTTATGGGTACGTGAGCATGAGCAGAGGGACAAGCCAACTCTCCCCGCTCAGTGTGGATCCTGATGTGGGGGCTCAGTCTCAGGACCTTGAGATCATGACCTGAGCTGAAACCAATAGTCAGACCGTCAACCACCTGAGTCATCCCGGCACCCCTGAAATCAGATTTTATTTATAATAATCTCACCTTGAGATCATGACCTGAGCTGAAACCAATAGTCAGACCGTCAACCACCTGAGTCATCCCGGCACCCCTGAAATCAGATTTTATTTATAATAATCTCAGAGAATGCCTTCATTTATTTGGACTTTTTTAAAAGAGTGCTATTTAGGGGCACCTGGGTGGCTTGGTCTGTTAAGCATCCGATTCTTGATCTCAGCTCAGGTCTTGATCTCAGAGTCATGAGTTCAAGCCGCATGTTGGGCTTCATGTCCAACTTAAAAAAAAATAAAAATAAAAAGTGCTATTTAGCAAGTGAAATAATGAAAGATGAAGCAGGGAAAATAGGGAACTGTTAACGATGTCTGTACTCAGAACGTTTATTTATACTGTATAAGGATTGTTTCTCTCTTTTTCCATTTTGGCTTTTTTAAAGCTCCGTGATGTACATGTTGACTGCTCGTCGTTGTGCATCTAGATATATTTTATTCATTGTTTGTATTTTGATGTTTCCAAGGGATGACTTAGGTGCTGCTCTTGAAGTCTCCATCAACTGCTATGAAAAGTATAAAGTATTACCAAGGATTCATGATATCTTATGTAAACTGATAGAGAAAGGCGAGACTGATCTAATTCAGAAAGGTTGGTCACCTCCAATATCTTGCTGTAGTTGCTTTTCCCCTTTTGCCTATTTAATCTCAATGCATCACTGTGAAGAGAAAATTTTACAGGAAGGGAAGCACATCTAGGGGAACTTTGTTATACTTCTAAAATAAAAAAGACAATATCAGGTAGATTTTCATTGCTGTCAGTATCCTTGATTTTAACAACTGTTCATTTTGGAAACTTGCCCTTCTGTTATTTTTTGCTCTGCTTCTTGGTAATCTGCCTTTATGAGTTTTTCCCCCTTATCCTCACCAGTTCTCTTTGAAGCTGGTCTTAGGTACTTACTGTCATAAATGTATGCTGTTAGATAAAGAATGTGATGGAAAATTGGTTGATACAGTGCTGGCCTTTAAGTTACTACAAATATTTGTTTTAAAGTTTTCTTATATTTCTCCAGAACTTCAAGTGATACTGTGTTTCTTTATATTTTTTCTTCTACTCTCTAGCAATGAACTTTGTGAGCCAGGAACAAGGTGAAATGACGATGCTATATGATCTCTTCTTCGCCTTCCTACAAACAGGAAATTACAAAGAGGCCAAGAAGATCATTGAGGTATGATTTTTTTAACTAAGTACTCTAATCGTACAGCTATTTACACTCTTAATTGGAATATGTTTAAAAATTTCAACCTTTAATTACAGTTGTTCTGATTCATGTTAATATAATTCTATCCCAATAATGGGGGTGGGGGGGGTAACTCGGCCAGCTTCTTTATTGTATATAATTACAGTTCAGAAAAGGCAGCCTGGTTGTATATTGAATTTGTTTCCTCACTTTGTTAAATTCACTGTTCTGTATCAAAATGATATTTGCATATTAAATCTTGGATTGTGGAACAATTAAATTAAACTGGCATTCCTGGGTGTAAAGTTGCTAATCCTCTTTGCCAAGGAATTCTTTGTTCTTAAAAGCAGTGGAATTTAATTTGCTGCAGACCATGCTCAGATTTATTTGTAATGCTTGTCTACAAGTTAATCAGCCAAACAAGTGCTGTCTGCAACTGTTTGGCATTTAATTTAAAATTTCTTCTTCTTCTTCTTCTTTTTTTTTTTTTAACTATGGTAAGCAGCTTATGGGAAATGGCAGGTGACAAACCTGGTCTGTTTAGGATTAGTGTATTTTATCTAGGCTTGATTGAAATTTTACTTACTGAAATTGATAAGTCAAAGGGCAACTATAAAATCTGTCCAAATTATGATTAACTTCACTATTAAGCAATTCTATTTCCTCTAAATAAAACATTCCACAGAGGATAGACCCCATTACCTTAAGAAAAATTATTTAATGTGAAATAAATAAAATATATATCAGTAATCCTGTTTCTGTCAGATCATACTTTGCATTACTCCATGTCTTTTTCCAAAAGTTCCCGTGGTGGATGGGACACAAAGGTGGTATTTGGCCTCCTTATTGGTATATTGATGACTGCTTATCATGAGGTTGAAAACGTAGGCATACAACCCAGAAAATTATTAGTTTCTCATGAAGTTTTTCAAAGAAGAGAAAAGTATGAGAAGGGAAGACTGTGAAATTGATTCAGAATGTTCTTCTCGGTCTGTCTTACAACTCAGTCTGTCCTCCTGTAAGAGGGAAGTGGGACATGCTGTCTTGGACTGGTGCCCCTGTAGCTTAAGCAGTTCATTTGTATTTTCTAGAAAATAGTATAAATTCTTTCAAAAAGTGCCTGGTGTATCTGAAAATATGGGAAGCTGTCTGCCTTTTGAGTTCTGCTGCTCTGGATGCCTGGTATCAGTATTAGCAGGGCGCTGATCAGAGGTGAAAGGAAGCTCAGGTATTCAGATAATAGTGACGAGAGGCTCTATAGTAGGAAATCATGCGTTTCTCTTCATGTAGTAATCAAGACCTAATTGGAAGAGCCAAAGGCGTAAGAGTGAGTTCTCCTTTTGCCATCTACTCGCTAGCGTGGTAACGGACAGTTACTAAACCTTTTTAAGCTTCCTCCTCTATAAAAGCAATATAGTATCTTTCTTTAAGATTCAATCACATAATGTATGTAAAGCAGCTTGCATGTTTCTGGATTATGGTAGTAATCAATAATATTAATTCTCTTTGCCGCTTGAAAGTAGGGATTGTGTTATCTTCTTTACCCCACATAATTCACAGTATGATGCTTAGCATAAAGGTACATGTTGTCACATGAATAGGCAAGAGAAAACTGCCTCTTAATTACTTTAAAGCTTTGCCAAATGCAACATCATTGAGTGTAATCATTTAGGGATGCTGTCTACTGATGACAGAATTTTCATAGCGGATGTGTACAAAATTGCTTAAAGGATAAAGAATGGCTTTATAGAACCCCTGCAGTATTCTAGGGTAGGACAGCAGGTGTGTGATACATGGGAATATACTGAAGCATATTTCTAGTTTCCTTTTTTTTTAGTGGTTAGTTGGGTATGAATTAAAGTGGGAACTTGCTTTTTTCACTATTAAAATTCAAGGCCTGGAATTCTCTTATAGTTTTCTAAGGATTATTGAAAATATAACAAGTAATAAGATATAATAAACTATGACTGTATCAGCATGTGAAAGAATATTGTAAATACTGAGCAACATTTTTTTTTTTTTATCATTCCCAAAAATGCAATAGTGTCTTATCAATGGGTAGATTTGCTGGGGTTGAGTTTCCAAAGCAAAATACACAGTGAAGCTTCTTTGTATTCAAGCACTGTGGGAGATAAGATAAGCCAGTCATAAAAATGTTCATATTAAATGAAGAAAGGAGAGGTAGGATTCAGTGTATAATAGGACTCGTATTGTTTTTTTAAATGAGCTGGTGTACATATATCATGTATATAATACATTGTAATATTGTCTTACATTTTATTTCTATACATGGATTATTGCAGGAAAGTGGACTTATAGCTGCTATTCTACTTTATGCTTTTCTGTATTTCCTGAGTTTTCTATAATGAGCATATAAATACTTGTACTCAGAAAAAGTGTGTTCTTCCAAAAGAAAGAGAATAAGAAAGTGAGTCAGACAAAGATTTACTAAAAGTGAATCAGACCAAGAGCTAATATGAAGCTCCTTGAATGTGAGATTAATGTGTGAGAATAATTACTATATGAGACTGAGAAGTATTATCTGCTACAAGAAAAGTATGAATACTTCTGAGAGTTCAAGGATCTAACGTATTCCCAGTGAAGGAAATTAGGCAAGACTTTCTGGAGGAAATGGAGCATGAGGTGGGGGTCGATGCATATGGTATTCTTTAACATTAGAGAGTTTGATGGGGCTGGGAAGGCTATTACAGGTATTAGAGGTCAAGCAAAGAAGTAGAAAGGGGAAATCTCTAAATAGTTCTTTTTCTCCAGCTTTATTGAAATAGAATTGACATGTGACATTGTGTCAGCTTAAGGTGTACAGCATAGCGTGTTAATTTGATTACTTACATTTTACAAAGTGATTACTTCAGTAGCATTAGTTAACACCTCTGTCACCTCATATACTTACTATTTCTTTTTTGTGATGAGAACATTTAAGATTTACTGTTTTAGTGGGGCGCGTGGGTGGCTCAGTTGGTTGAATATCCAACTCTTGATTTTAGTTCAGGTTTTGATCTCAGGGTCAAGAGTTTAAGTCCTGCATTGGGCTCCATGTTTAAAAAAAATATAGATAGATATAGGTGTATGTACATAAGTGCATATAGATACATAGATTTATTCTCTTAACTTTCAAGTATATAATACAGTATTGTTTCTCTTTTTTATTAAAAACTTCTTTTTTAAAATTTTATTTATTTAAGTAATCTCTACACCCAGTGTGGGGCTCAAACTCAAGACCTGACATCAAGAGTCATACACTCCTCTGATTGAGCCAGCCATGCGCCCGTATAGTATAGTATTGTTAACTATAGTCACCATGCTGAATGTTAGGCCCCCAGAACCTATTCATCTTACAAGGGAAGTTTGTACCCTTTGGCCAGTATCTCCCCATTTCCCCTGAGCCCCTGGCAAATACCATTCTAAAGGTTTGGTGGTTTTAGATTTGACATATAAGTGAGATCATACTGTATCTGTCTTTCTCTGCCTGACATATTTCACTTAGCATAATACCCTCAAGGTCCATCCTATTTGATCAATTTCCCCTGCCTCCCTTCTTCTCTTCTTTTCTCCTTTCCTCTTTCCTTCCCTGTCTCTTTCTTCCCTCACTCCCTTCTTTATATCAGTAATAAATAATTTTTTTAAAGATTTTATTTATTTATATCAGACAGAATGAGAGCGAGAGAGAGCATGAGCGGGTAGGAGGGGCAGAGGGAGAAGCCAGCTCCCCATTGAGCAGGGAGCCCAACATGGGGCTCGATCCCAGGACCCTGGGATCTTGACCCAAGCTGAAGGCAGACGCTTAAACAACTGAGCCATCCAGGCGCCCTGATAATAAATAATTATTGATGACATCTTATGGTCTGGTCCTAGAGAAAGACCTTTAAAAAATTAATCTATATAATGCAGTAACTGCTGTAGAAAAGACCTATTGCAGACTCCATCTTTCTGAGGAAGTCATGTTTGGGATGAGAACTAAAGGATAAATTGGGGGCCAGCCAAATGGAGTGGAGGTAAAAGCATTTCAGGTAGATGGAACTTCCTGTGCAAAGGCCCTGAGGCAGGAAAGTGCTTCCATCTTTTATCTTTCTTCTGTCTCTCTCTTTTTTTTTTAAGATTTTATTTATTTATTTGAGAGAGATAGCAAGAGAGAGCACAAGCACGGGGAGCGGCAGAGGGAAGGGGAGAAGCAGGCTCCTGGCTGAGCAGGGAGCCCAATGTAGGACTCGATCCCAAAACCCTGGGATCATGACCTGAGCTGAAGGCAGATGTTTAACTGGCTGAGCCACCCAGGCGCCCCATTTTGTTCTGTCTCTTAGGACTCTGTCAGATAACACTGAAAAGTGTCTGGTCCATTATTAAATGCTTAGTAAATGTTACTTTTATTCCCTTCTTTCCATGTGACAGTCTTCCATGTATTGAAGTCAGTCCTTTTGTCTCTCCTGCAGTCTCATCCTCTGCGGGGTAACTATCCCTAAATCTTCTCAGTGTTCTTCTGGCATGTTCTGGGATGAAATTGGGGAAATGTTCACAAATTATTTTTTACAAACTTACATGATAATATGAGGTCAGTATTTTGTGAACTGTGTTCTGTGTTGTACCAGTGCTGATGATCAATGTGACTTTGTTTCCCCTGTGAATACATTGAAATAAAATTTACACATATTCCTTTTTAAAATATGCCAAGTATGAAGACGTACTGTTAATCCCATTACTCATCTAGTCGTTTCTGTGGTTCTTCTGTCCTTTATTTAGCACATATTTCTTTTATATATAACTGAAATAAATCGAGCCATAGCTTCACCCTGCATCACTGTTTGTGCATTCCATGCATATATAATTAAGAACTCTTCTGATCATTATTTTTAATGACCACATCGTTCCATAGTATAAGTGAACTGAAGTTTATTTGCCCATTTTTCTTTTGAGAAAAATTTTTATTAGTAAAAGAAATCACCATAATTCACATCTTAACCTATAGGTATAGGTATATTTGGTTTTCAGATTATTTACTTAGGATCATTTCTTAGAAGTAAGTGAAATGTCATTACCGTTAAGGCCCCTGACACACAAAGACAGACATTTTGTTCTGTCCCTATAGGTGATACCTCTTCTGTGGTTCATCATAGCAGAGATTTGGTCTAAAGCCCAGGCCTCCTGTGGTTTAGTTCCATGTTCCTTCTGCTAGAAATTACAATAAAATACGATGGTATTTTTTCTTTTCTTTTCTTTTCTTTTCTTTTCTTTTCTTTTCTTTTCTTTTCTTTTCTTTCTTTTTAATCAGGGTAATTCTGGCCTCGTAGAATGAATTTGGAAGCTTTCCTTTCTCTTATATTTTTTGAATAGTTTGAGAAGAATAGGTATTCATTCTTCTTTAAATGTTTGGTAGAGTTCACCTGTGAAGCTGTCTGGTCCTGAACTTTTCTTTGTTGGGAGTATTTTGATTACTGATTTAATTTCATTGCTAGTGATTGATCTGTTTGAATTTTCTGTTTCTTCCTGATTCAGTTTTGAAAGGTTGTATGTTTCTAGGAATTTATCTGTTTCTTCTTGGTTGTCCAGTTTGTTGGCATATAATAAGATGGTATTTTCTCACTTAAAAAAGGACTTTATTTTTTCAGTCAAGTATTTTTTAAGGTACTTCAGTCACCTCTCAGGAAGGAAGTGTTGCAAGGATAAATTAACATTGTTTGGGTAGGGGCGCCTGGGTGGCACAGCGGTTAAGCGTCTGCCTTCGGCTCAGGGCGTGATCCCGGCGATCCGGGATCGAGCCCCACGTCAGGCTCCTCTGCTGTGAGCCTGCTTCTTCCTCTCCCACTCCCCCTGCTTGTGTTCCCTCTCTCGCTGGCTGTCTCTATCTCTGTGGAATAAATAAATAAAATCTTTAAAAAAAAAAAAACACATTGTTTGGGTAATTCACTTTGTGTTTTAAGACTGGACATTAAGTCCAGCAAGGGATGATACATACAAGTATGAAGAGTTAAATTATGGTATGAAATGTTAAATAACTACACTGAAGGTTTCTATAAAGAAGTATTTATGTTTATTCTTAGCCCTTTGAGCAGTTCAGTAATCACGTACTTAGTGCCCATCTTGTGCCAGGGCCTGCTAAGTTTTCCAAGTACCAACACAAAGATCTTTGAGTAAGAGTCTGCTTTAAATGTTCTTAGCATTTCTCATTTCAGCCTTTTCCTCAGAGGTGCAAACTTAGATTACAAGCTAACCAGTATAACTAATACTAGTTACACTTTTATACTTCTAAATGATTTTCATGCACATCTTCATATGAGGCTCACAAAACAACTCAGAAGTAATTAGGGCAGGAAACTTTAGTTCAGAGTGTCAGTATAGAGCTTGTGTAGTTAGTGGTAGTCATGGAATTTGAAATCGGGTCCTGATTTCACATTTTTCTCTTGGTTCTCCTGTACCATTTCTACGTCTGTGATCTCGCTCTCTTTTTAAAATTGAGATAAGATAGAGGTGTCTGGCTGGCTCAATCACTTAAACGTCTGCTTTTGGCTCAGGTCGTGGTCCTGGGGTCCTGGGATCGAGCCCTGCATCGGGCTCTCTGCTCAGTGGGGAGTCTGCTAACCTCTGCCCCTCCAACCATATGTGCATGTGCACGCTCTCTCGCTCTCTCTCTCTCTCTCAAATAAATAAAATCTTTAAAAAAATTGAGATAAGATATAGCATCGTGTAAGTTTAAGGTATGCGATGTTTTGATTTGATGCATTTATATATTGCAATATGATCTCCATGATTTGACCCCTCCATATCTGACCCACCAAAAGAACTTACCCTTTCTCCAGAATTATTCTTTCTTGATTTTTCCCCCTCTTTTTATCTGCTGTTACCTTTCCATCACATGGTAGCCAGAGTGTATTTACTGTCTTCTCAGGAGCAAAACCTTTTTTATGGTTTTGTGTTTAGGACCAAAAGTTTGGATTACAGTGATCTCCCAGTCTTTGTGGCTTTTCCCTTTGTTCTTACGTGGTCACATGCAAAGTTTTATCCTAATTTGCCTTCCTTAATAAGCCAGAATGGATCTTATATATACAGAATGATTTTTAGAGCTATTTTTCCCCTGACCTCCCAAATTTCAAGAGATGTCAGTTCTCATGCCAATTCATACCCCCCACCCATGAGTTAGTTTACTTAGTATCTCCTATAACATGTGGTTAAGTGGATCATGTTTGCCCAGTCATATTTTCCTCCTTACTCTAGACATGGTCTTTAAGTCTATCTCTGAAGATTTTTTTAAAAAATTTATTTTTCTTTATTTGAGAGAAAGAGAGCGTGTGCGCGTGGGGGGAGAGGCAGAGGGAGAGAGAGACTCTCGCGTGAACTCCATGCTGATTTGCGCCTTACCTGGGGCTCCATCTCACGACCCTGAGATCACAACCTGAACTGAAACCAGGAGTTGGATGCTTAACTGACTGTGCCACCCAGGTGCCCCTATCTCTGAAGATTTTAGAGAAAAGGACAAATATTGAAAGATTTAGTAACTTCCATGATACCCTTTTTCTTCCTTTGCTATTCTAGCTATGAAGATAAATAGTTGGGTTCTTGTTTTTGCTTGTCCTCTCCCTCTCATGCATTTGATTTTTTTCCTGCTATGTTGAGTAGAGGTTATGAGGCTTAGATAGTTGCTCATTTGTTTTCCGTTTCACGTTTCTAGCACTAATGGCAGGAAAAAATCAAGACAGGTAAAAACTTCTATTTGAGTCAAACTTAAGATGTTTTCCTAGAGGGGCACCTGGGTGGCTCAGTCGTTGGGCGTCTGCCTTCTGCTCAGGTCATGATCCCAGCGTTCTGGGATCGAGCCCCACATCGGCCTCCCTGCTCAGCGGGAAGCCTGCTTCTCCCTCTCCCACTCCCCCTGCTTGTGTTCCCTCTCTCGCTGCCTCTCTCTCGAATAAATAAAAAATAAATAAATAAATAAAAAAGATGGTTTTCCTTGAGATAGTGTTTGAAGTAGAAGAATCTTCATTTCTTTCCACTTTGAAGATAATAATTACTTGATAGGTCTTTTTACTAGTATATATAGAAGCCTATTATGGTAACAGCAAATTTACATCAGAGTAATGTAACAAAATTAAATGAAAATGATTTTTTATTTTGCATTACTATTACTCTTACACAAGTGAACGTAGTACTAAATTGGAACTTCACAAAGAATGTTTTGAAGCACAGTAACCTCGGTGGAAACAAACATGCCAGGTTTTTAATTACAATAATTATTTTATTTTCACTGACCATTAATTAGATTGTATGTAGCAAAAACAGAAAAAATTAGGTAAGTTCATTGTTTTAATTAAGCATTGACTGGTTTTTGATAAGTTATACAGCATCCCAATTAGAATTCTATGCTCCATATTTTTATTACATTTTCTATTTTTGCTTTCAACTTGTAGTGTTTAAAATTCAATAAGATGTTAAGAGATAAGCCAGAAATGTAGACTATTACAGAAGCCTAGGAGATTTAGTTAATCTGACCTAGATGTTCTTTTGATGATTGAGATTTAGAATGTGAAAACAGTTCTCAATTTCAAAATGAAACATAGGAATATCTGCCGTATAAGTCAGCTGTCCTGCCAGTGACAGGCAGATTAATCAGCCACAGAAAGGAAGCATTTACCATAAAAGTTGTGCTATTTAGGTCATTGGCATTTGGATAAGCAGTAAGTTGAAGTTATAAGTATGTAGTCCTTGCATTTTGCCTTCTTCTAAAGAGGACTTCCCAGTATTTTTGCAAGGGCTTTTTGTATACATTTGATTTCATTTAGTTTCATTTTTATTGGTTTCATTTTCAGTGTAATTCATGTGAAATCAAAGAGATAATGTGAGAAAATCCTTGAGTACAAATTGCATGCAAATGTAAACATTAATGGTATTTGAGAATATATTTCAGCACTTGATCTATTCAGCATTTATTTCTTGTATCCCACAATGCTCACACTTGCACAGTCAGAATAACACTTCTACAACCTCTGCTGTACCAGTTTTTCTGTCACTCTACCAAAGCTCTGAGATGTTAGTGTCTGCTTCAGTTCTTAATTTAACATCGTACAATATTATTTTAAGGAATAAAAAATCATGAGGACTTCTAAATAAAAGATCAGATTTGAGGGATCCCTGGTTTAGTCAACAGAGCTGCGTGGAGAAATCAGTGGAGGCGCCTCTTCTAGACTGGAACAGCCAGGGCTAATGAGTGTGTCGTTTTCTTATCATAATGATGTGATTGAAATGTAGTATTTAATGGGGAAACCCTCTTACACATGATGAAAATACTATGGTTAGAGTGACGAATCCTTGGAATTATGTGTGAATTAGTTTGCCTTTTATTCCAGTATCCAAAATTATAAAATAAGTGCTTTGAAGCCAGAGTTCTTGACTAAACCCTAGTAATTTCTGATTGAGGATCTAACATATCTCAGTAATTGAAATAAACTAAGACTATGGACTAATTTTAAGTACTTAGCTTGTTTTAAGTACCTCGCTCTTTACACATTTAGTTTTAGATAGTAGGCAAGCATTTGTGGTAGTCAGAATACTTTTATCACTAAATTTTACAAAGCATGTTTCTTTTAAAAGTAAAAGCCATTGGTTTATTGTTCTGTTGATGGTTAATAAGTTTGTGTAACATTAATAATTTTGGCTTCCTGAATCCATTGGGATCTCTGAAGCGTGTGTGTGTTTAATTTGACGTCTTTTGGAGTTGATTTAGTTCACCAAGTCAAGGTTTCTTTCTGAACTAAAAAAAGTTTAACCATTTTAATATTTAAAGATTTATGGAATGAAAATTGACCTGCAAAGCAACATTTTGACATAACCCAAATCTTCTAGATACTGGTTAAATATAGTTTACTCTTTATGCTCTGTTTTAATCCTAAAAGTCTTTGGTAACTGTGGTATTAAGTTAAAGGTTTCTTTTCTTATAGTATTTGTTTAGGAAGGAGGCAGCAAATTCATTAGAAGTGAAATTGTTTTCTTTGAGGGAAAATGAACATGTAGCTAAGCCTTACCCCTATGTGTTCTATGATGATTTTATTTTACAGACTCCAGGCATTAGAGCTCGATCTGCAAGACTTCAGTGGTTTTGTGATAGATGTATTTCAAGTAATCAGGTTTGTGTTTAATTTCTGGTTCTGAGCACCTAAAATTGTGAGTAACAAGCAGGTGTCCTTCCTGCATGTCATATGAGCATTTGGGGATTTCAGGACATACAGCATTATTAATGCAAGCAGCAGCATCTTGGTTGTTTTCCAAATAAGCAGTAGCTTAATTCTTATTCCTGAGTTGCAGTAGAATCCCTAAAAAATTTTAATTCGGGCCCTGAAGATTTTAGCTTGCTTTATCCTAGTTGTTGGCTTGAGCAGGCTCACCTTGTTTCCTTTGCAATTTAAATCTGCTTCAGTCCTTAGTGACCAGAGGAGTCACTTACGGGAGCCCAGTGGAGTTTCTACTTTACGTCTCCTCCAGTGCAGATAGCTGTTCATAGCCTGCCAAGTGAAAGCCACAGGGGAAGAGGAGTGTAACACTTGGGTGGGGGAGTATTCTTATTAATAAACAGAGGAGACACTCACTGAGTCCTCTACTGCAGATATCTTCGAATTCTTCAGAATGCATCTTCATGGAGGTTCCCTCAACCAGAATATTGTTCATGTTTTGTTCTTGACAACCGAGTCCTTCAGATTTTTAACTTAACAAAAAAATTGTGTTTAATTGTGGTAAACTACATATATAACATAAAATTTACCATTTTAACCATTTTTAAGTGTTCACATCAATGGCATTAAGTACATTCACATTTGTTGTGCTCAGCTCTTTAACTTTTGAATTGAAGTTAATCTGCCCTTCGGGTAAAGCTTGTTTGAAGGATTATTAAACTGAGATTTGTCAGCTATGAAATACATCCTTTACACAGTATAGATCCATCTGTTAATCTTATCTTTAAGGTCGAAGTTCTAGAAAAATTAGTGGAGCTGACACAGAAGCTGTTTGAATGTGATAGAGACCAGCTGTACTACAATCTGCTGAAATTATATAGTAAGTAATCTGACTATTCCTCATGTTTTCATCTTGAGGCATTTATTCTCTTGAAGGCAGGTGCAAGAAAGGACTATCAGGAAGGTCTAGTGATTGTCAAATGTGTGGTTTTCAACAGAGGCTTAAGTAGAGGCCAGATTGTATTTTATCACAGAATGTTATATTGTATCACTAGACACCATGCAATTTTCATAAATTCTGACAATCTTACTCCAGTAATGAGAAGGTGAGAAAAATCTTTATCAGGGCCACAGAATTTAATAGGAGCTTTTGAGGAGAGACTAATTTTTTTCTTTTTATTTAAGTCCTCCAGTAGACTTACCAGTCACTTCTGTAAATCACATAATCACTGACATGTTCATGTGTATAAGATCTTTTCCCAGGGGCGCCTGGGTGGCTCAGTCAGTTAAGCGTCTGCCTTCGGCTGAGGTCATGACCCCGGGGTCCTGGGATCGAGCCCCGCATCGGGCTCCTTGCTCAGTGGGGAGCCTGCTTCTCCCGCTGCCTGCCGCTCCTCCTTGTGATCTCTCTCTCTGTCACTCTGACAAATAAATAAATAAAATGCTAAAAAAAAAAAAGAACAAGGGGGCTAACTACTAAATAATCCCTCAGAACTGTTAAGCTGTTCAACCAACGATTTTGGACATGGCTAGTGATTTTACAAGAATACACACAGTTGTGGGGTTTAATTTATGGCTATATGACCAGTGAGTAACAACCGTTGGCACTGCGTGCACAGTCTCTATGCTTTTGAACTAAGAGATGAAAATTTCTAGTTCAGGGTTTTAATTGTAAAGTCAGTAAGTTTTTATATTTACTTATCAGATGGGGTAATTTCCAAATTATGGTTTGATTATGGTCTCTAAATAATCTTCCCTCTAAAATAAGGAATCCACGTCTGGGATTGAGGTTATGCTACACAAGCCTGGATTGTCCTTGTTCTGTCTGAAAACAATCAAAAACTAGAGAGGTGTGTCAAACGACATAGGAGCCAATGTAAAGGAGTCCCCACTGGTCAAAGATGGAACTTCTGAGCACCTAAAAGAGTTATGATTGCAATAAACTGAAACACAGATATATTTTTTAAAAATTCATGAATTCACAAATTAAAAAGAAAAAGATCAGTGGTCAACTTCAGAGGTTCCAAGGGCACCAGCACTTAAACTTGGTATTAGAGAGAAAAGGCATTGATCTCTCCCTGTGAGTGTATTTCATATTAAGTATAAAATGAAGCCACAAAACATAGAGTATGAAACATGTAGTGTATGAAACAATCAAAATAATAGGTATATATGAAAAAGGATAATAGATAGAAATATAGAAAAAACTGGAAGGATGGCCAGTTGACAAGTTACTTCTGAGGGGTAGGCAAAATGACATGTCCATTTTTGATTCTGTACAGTATCGTATTGCTTAAATCTTTAGTAATTTGGAACATACTCATGTTTTATTTTATAATGATGAAGGGAAGCCACGTAGTGTAAAAGGAAACATCGGTGGCCGTAAGTACTTGAAGAAAATAGCACAAAAATACCTTCTGAGGTAGAACAAATGCCAGAGTTGTAAATACTGGATTTTTAAAAATAGATTTGAAAAAAATTTTAAGGCAAAATTACAAATGTAAATCAGTTTTATTTTCCAATAATATATACACGTAATAAACTATCCGTATATATGAAAAAAGAAACTGAAGTGTTTAGAATACAAGAAAATATTCAGTAAGAAGGTAAAAATATTGTCATCTTAGAAAAATAGTATTTTCTTTATGCAGGCGAAGGGTTGCTTCATTCATGTAGTATTTGTTACACGTCTAGGAACTAAGATTGCAAGATTATCACAATGAAAGGTCAAAGTGTATTAGAAAAGATAGAAATAAAGTTTGAATTGTGACAGATTCTTTTAACAGATCATCTGTGAACATCCTACTGTACAGAGTAAATAGAAAATGAAATACTTTTAGTACAAGTAGTATTTAAAGGTATGAAAAGTTTCACTTTCTATTTCTTATCTAGACAATATGAATGTTGGCTATCATAAACCATTGAGCAGTGTGTATCTTTGTTTTGTGCCTGTTTCTGTGGTATGTTGTAATTCACAACAACATTAAGTGTGTGTGTGTATGTGTGGGGGGAGTACCATTTTAAAACAAAGCAAAATTGCTCTTCAACTAATACCCAAAAATAATTAGGCCAGCCTCTTTCAAGGACTAAAATTACATCGTGAGAAAGAATGAGCTTCAGTCGGTTGAACATCTGCCTTCGGCTCAGGTCATGGTCCCACAGTCCTGGGATCAAGCCCTGCATCAGGCTCCCTGCTTAGCGGTGAGTCTGCTGCTCCGTCTCCCCGCTGCTCATGCTTTCTCGCTCTCAAATAAATAAATAAATAAAATCTTTAAAAAAAAGAAAAAGAAAGAAAAAGAGCTCATAGAAAGTTCCAGTAGGCGAAACAATTTTCTCAGAAATTCATAATCCAGGGGCGCCTGGGTAGCGCAGTCGTTAAGCGTCTGCCTGCAGCTCAGGGCGTGATCCCGGTGTTCTGGGATCCAGCCCCACATCAGTCTCCTCCGCTGGGAGCCTGCTTCTTCCTGTCCCACTCTCCGTGCTTGTGTTCCCTCTCTCGCTGGCTGTTTCTGTCTGTCAAATAAATTAAAAAAAAAAAAATTCACAATCCAAAATAGGGATTTTTCAAGTATAGTAGGACCATAGTTCATATATCATTCCATATCATGTGTTCCTTTCAAATAAGTTGAGTTCGTAGTGCATTATAAATTATTTAACATGTTTAAGTAAGTGGTCCAAGGGCAAAATGAAAAGAGGGGGCCAACAAAGGGGAGCATGTTTGCTCTTCAGAAAGGGGAGGATCAGGGTTATCACAATCGCATTAACTATTTATAGCACTACAAAGGTATGAAGTATACAAACCGGGTTAAAACGTATACTTCATTGTAATGCTTCCTCTGACTTCCAGCCTTAGAGGCCACCCTCACGTTACAGGGTTCTTCAAACTATTGGCTCAAATACAGAGCAAAACACTGGAGGAAGGTGTCCAACAGAGCAGAGGGAGGGGATTAAGGAGAAAAAAAATGGTAATAAACCTCAGAGACTACTTATTCCTAAAGGAAATTTTAAGATGAACTTAGAAGTTGTTTTCTTTTCTTTTTTAAAAAAGCATCAGCAGGGTCGCCTGGGTGGCTCAGTCGTTAAGCGTCTGCCTTTGGCTCAGGGCGTGATCCTGGAGTCCTGGGATCGAGCCCCACATCAGGCTTCTCCACTGGGAGCCTGCTTCTTCCTCTCCCACTCCTCTCTTGCTGGCTGTCTCTCTCTCGCTGTCAAATAAATAAAATCTTAAAAAAAAAAAAAAAAAGCATCAGCAAAAGGTCATCTGCATAGGAAAAAGAGGTTTGTGAGGCTGACCACCTCCGCCTCCCCTGGACTACCGTGGTACCTTGTACATCCTTCCAGTTGTTCTTTCACTTCGTGTTGTTAGTCTTGGTTACAGGCCTAACTGCACAGAGCACTACCTTTTTATCTGCAGTGTCCTCCTCGATACCTAGCATAGTTTGGGATTACGGTCCTCTGTGGGAGCTACTTTAACTGCTGAGACTGATCTGGATACATGCAGAGTTTGGTTTTCTTTTTTTTGAAGTTGGTATAAAATTAGAATTTAAGCATGAAATAGTTCCTCAAAAGGAAGAAAGGGGTGGGGAAGGGAAAGAATTAGCACTTGAATAAATACAGGTTATAACCCACCAATTAAGGACTAAACGCCTAAAACATAAGTTTTCTAATTGTATATATTCAATAACAATCTCAGTTTTGTGCGCCAGAATTTGACCATTCAAGCCAAAGAATTGAATTTTAAGAATTTTAAGTTTTAAGAATTACATAGTGAAGTGTGCACTTCGATGCAGCCAACAACTGAAATGTAAATTTTACAGCAAGTCTTATTTATTTCAACATAGGAGGTAAAGCTTCTAATGATTATAAATACAAATTCAAAAAGACAAAAGAGTTAACTTATTCACTGCTGTCTATGTTTGGTGAAGGAAGATTTCCTATGAGACAGACAAAATAATCTAGATCAAATGTCTGGGAGGGAGGGAGGAAATTAGATAGGTCACTGACTCTTCTAAGAGTTGTTCATCTCCACCCAAATACCTTAAAAGAGACTGCGAAGTTCCCAGATGTATAAACTGGAATTGACATACTAGAACATTGTCTGGTAATAAAGATCAAAAGTTTCAGAACACAAACACAAATCTAGCGTAAGGAAACAACTGAGGGTGTGAACAAAGATTAAGGTACGAAGATGGCTAATGCAGCACTCTTTTATAATGTGTAAAATGGAATTCCAGTCACATGTCTAGCGTGAGGAGATTGGCTGGGTAAATTCTAGTATAGCTATTCAATGTAGTCATTTGTAGGTAAAAAATGTTTATAATATAGATTCGGTCAAAACTGTATTAGAATATAATCACATTTTAAAAAACTGTTTAGTGATGAGTCTGCATTTTTCTGGAGAAAGATTTTTTTTTTTTTTAAGATTTTATTTATTTGACAGAGACAGTGAGAGAGGGAACAAGAGCAGGGGCAGCTGTAGAGGGAGAGGGAGAAGCCGACTCCCTGCTGAGCAGGGAGCCCCATGTAGGGCCCAATCCCAAGATCCCAAGATCATGACCTGAGCTGAAGGCAGAGCTTAACGACTGAGCCACCCAGGCGCCCCTGGAAAAGGATCTTATACACATGAACATGTTAGTGATTATGTGATTTATAGAAGTGACTGGTGAGGTCAATGACTTTTCTTTTTTCAAAATCTACTAGAATGTTTAAAAATAAAGTCGTGATGATTAAGTTTTTGCTACTTGTGAAGATTAGGTTACCACATAAAAGGAACTCAGTTTTTCAATAAGAAGGAGTCTGCCTGTTTCCTTCCAATAAACTTCCCTTGCCCCCAATACTTATTTAGTCTGATGGCATTATTTGTTGTGATAAAGAAATCTATCACACACAATGTCATAGACATTCTTCAAGTCAGCAGAAGAGACAGAATTCTCCCTATTCTACTAAGTGAAAAGGATTTGTTGATTTGACACTTTGGAAGGAAATCATACATTTGCTCACTTTGAATCACTTCAGACCTCCAGCTGTGTATTATACTATATACATGTACGCATCATCTTTCCAAAGGCTCATGGGCATAGTTGCATTGTTACCTATTTCGGATTTTGATTTCAGCAGTGGGCAATAGGCAATGTCTCGGTTACTTTAAAAAGACAGACTTTTTATTAACATGATTTTCAAAGTGTGTAGTAAAGTGGGGTGGGGGTTGTTGTTTTTTAATAGGTAAGGAATTTCCATTGTCGAAAACTCAAAAGGCATACAGAAAGAAGTCTTTTCACCTTTGGTCCACAATCATCCTGTTCCTTTCCCTGGAAGCAGTATTTGGAACAATGCTTACTTAGCATCCAATAGGAAAAAATTCTAAACATTTTTATGAATTCGATTTAGTATGTTCATTAATTTCTGCTTATTCAAATTTTACAGAAATAAATGGTGACTGGCAAAGAGCTGATGCTGTGTGGAATAAAATGCAAGAAGAAAATATTATTCCGCGTGCAAAGACATTAAGTTTATTAGCAGAAATCCTTAGAAACAGTAATCAGGAGGTTCCATTTGACGTACCTGAGGTAATTTGTTTTTAGCTCTAAGCATAACAGGTTTTGTTGTCGGTATAACTGTAGGGCATGATTAGCCCAGTTTTATACTAAAAAGATCACTCTACATACCAGGTTTTGTTTAACTGAATACTTTTGTCTTTAAGTTGTGGTATGAGGATGAAAAGCGCTCCGTGAATTCTTCACCACCCTCACGTGCAGTAAGTAATATACAGAAAGATCTGTTGAACGCCTGCCAACAAAGGAAAAGCAAAGGTAAATCTATATGCTGGGCTCTTCTAATAGCAACATGGGATCTAAGCCCTTCTAACAAATTAGTAGTGCTCTAGGACAGAGACGGAACTTACGTGTATTAGTGATTTTCTTTTGTTCTTTAACAAAGGCATTTTGGGGTAGTTGGGAAAACTTAAAAATCAACTGAGTAGTAGATAATGTTAAGGAATTATCTCATTATTTTTTAAAGTTTGTCTATTTTTTTTAGTAATCTTTGCAGTCAACATGGGGCTTGAACTTAGGACCCCGAGACCAGGAGTCTCATGCTCTTCTGACTCAGCCAGCCAGGTGCCCCTCTCTCATTTTTATTAGATACGATAGTGGTGTTAAGATTTATAGGACAGTGTCCTAAGTTTTGAGATCTTAATGAAGTACTGAGAGACGAAAAAAAATCAGGGTATCTTTAATATATTTTAAAATACCTAAGTCAAAAGGAACAAAGATAAAGCAAATCTGACAAAATGGTAGTAATTGTTAGATATAGGTGATGGGCATATGGAAGGGTCCATTATACTATTCTTCATATTTTTCTGTACGTTTGAAATCTTTTATAAAAAAAAAAAACTAAAATAGGCATACATTTTATCAAAAATTATGCTTTGAAAATAGCATGATCATGAATGTTTTTTGGCAAATACATTTATTATATATTTCGTTTTTATTTGAAAACAGAAAATGATTAGGGCATTAAGCATGTATGTTGAAGTGATCAAGCACTGTTTCAAGGTTGTTGACAGGACATGAGGTCTATGTCTTATTCTTCCTTTTCTCTCACGGTAAACTTTCCTAAGTGGCATGCCTACCACTGTTATGACTGCTTTAAAATTTTTATGACCATCTTGAACCCTCTGGTATCAGCTTGCCTATTACATTATAGACATTTCCATTTAGACTTCATTGTACTTCATTCAAAATCGTATATTACTTTTGTATCCTTTACTTTTGTTAATTTTTCTCCATAGCTAGCATTATCTTTAACTCCTTCAATTTTGCGTGGGTTTTCAGGTAGGCTTTATGATGCCTTAACCATTGTGCAGCAGACTTTTTTTTCATTTTAGTATTGCCAGTTTTGAGCTCTCTGTTCAGTAGGAAAGAATCAGTTTAGAAATTTACAGAACCTCTTAATTTCTTTGTTAAAATTTTATGACACTAATAAAGTGTACGAGGAAAGAATAAGCTAAGCTCTTACTCTTTCTCAGTCGTGAATAGTAACTTTGCCCTTTGGGTCGTTTTCCTTTGTGGCATATTCAGTGTGTACATCCTTGAGTCTTTCACCATGTACGTGTTAAACCTAAGTATAAAATGAATTATGACCATCAGTACTATTTCAGTAGTGGAATTTTGATTAGACCGAAGTGAGTATAAAATTAGTGTATGTTAACTGTTTGAAGACTCTAGAACTCCTTCATATGTCACCTTTTTAAAAATTGTTGTTTTAAGTAAAAACACCAGTTAACTCAGTAAAAACAATGTAGTGTTTATTATTATAAATGTACCCCTGTTCTAGTTTTAATATACAATTTATATGTATTTTACTGGTTTTAATCCTGTTAGTTCTTCAGAATTTTTACTTTTGTGTATATCTCAGGATTTGAATGCTTAGCAAAATATGAATACTTTGAAAATTGATTGCTCACGTTAGTACTTTATCAAATTTCTGATAGTTTCGTATACTTACTGACTTTCACACCAGAAACCTGTGATGAATGAGTGTGGGGCATTACAATGATAGCCTCTTCCTTTCCTTTCCTTTCCTTTCCTTTCCTTTCCTTTCCTTTCCTTTCCTTTCCTTTCCTTTCCTTTCCTTTCCTTTTTTTCTTTTCTTTCTTTTCTTTTTTTTTCTTTTCTTTTCTTTTTTCTTTTCTTTTCTTTTCTCTCTCCAACAAATTGAGAATAGTAAACAGAGCCATACCAATTTCATACAAAGACTATAATTTTAGGGGCGCTTGGGTGGCTCAGTCAGTTAAGCATCCGACACTTGATCTCGGCTCAGGTCGTGATCTCATGGGTTGTGAGATCTGAGATCAAGCCCTGTATTAGGCTCCGCACTCAGTGGGGAGTCTGCTTCCTCTCCCTCTGCCCCTCCCCCTGCTTGTGTATACGCGCGCGTGTGTATGTATGTGCGCGCTCTCTCTCTAATAAATCTTTAAAATAAACTACAGTTTTAGAAAACAACTAGTAAGATTTCCTAGATTATTTTGTTAATGTTAAATATTCTAATTGTACTTATATATTTTCATTGAGCAAACTGCTTGTTGGGGAGTAGACAATAATTGCACTGCATTTAACTTCTTAGCTCCCTTAAAAGGGAGCATCGTGGACTGAAAGATTTTATCTGTTCTCCTTGGTTAAGATGCAGATATTAATGTCATACCTTTTCTCTCTAGTTTTCTCTGAGTTTAGAGTGAAAGAATTAAGTTTTTGACATTGTCACTTCAGTTTAATTGAAGGGCTCTTGCAAACTGCCCTAACTCTGAAATGCAAATACAATGTCTGCTTGTTCAGAAACCTCTAAAGTAGCTCAGAATGTTCTTCTGAGCATTAATATCATGCTCAGTCCTAGCTGCATGTACCGTATTTCCTTACATTGAGCTTTATACCCACCGAAGGTCGTACGTGATAGTTCACTGGGGCCCCATCTCTATTGTGGTTTGTTTATACACAGCCGAGAGTGGATTATAGTTTCACTCGGATGTTTATAGCCAAGCAATTTTATTTCAGAAAAGTAAGTGACTGAAAAGTGTAGTTACTTCTCTTTTGGTAACATCTTTTCATTCACTGACAGTTATTGTGAACAAGTGAAATAAAACTGTTAATCAGTCAAACAAATGTTGCTTAGTTTACTTGTTAGATACCTGTATATTTGAAAATTGTATGTTTTTGTATAAGTCCTGTCGTAGCCAAATAATTTGATCTCCTAATTTTAGAATTATAGGCTATATTCACTTTAATGCTATTGTGTTGAAATGTTAACCATTGTAACCACCCACTTATAGATTAAAGATTGCTTTAAAATGCATCTTTTGCTCCCCTCAATCTAAATTATACCCCTGGTTTATTTGGACTTTACCACACATTTTGCAATTGATTTTGAAACTGGTATCATCTTTTGACAAATTCAGAAGAGCTATTTCTCATTTTTATTGGCATGAAAATAATTTATTGACTTTAGAGAGCTAGTATGAAGAGTAATTTTAAAAGGAAGTCCTTTCAGGTACCAGCCATGTGGCTTAAGTAGAGTGTCCAAAACTGACTTTGTTTTTATAAAGATGAGAAGGGTGATTGCATCTGCTGTTTTGGTCAGTGTATGTGTCTCCGGAGAGTGGTATGGTAGGTGGACATGAAAACAAACATATATGTGGCTTTGGGGCTTTGCTTTAGGGGGTTTTCCCTCCTTTTTGACATTTCAGAATAACGTCATCTCATTTTTTGTTTTTTTCCTTCATAGATGCATATGCTATTTTCCTGAAGGCACAAAAGGAAAACATTGTGTTGAACAGTGAGACTTACAGCAGTCTTATACAATTACTGTTGGAAAAGGATTGTTTCTTAGAAGCAGTGCAAGTGAAAGAACTGTAAGTATTCGTCCGTTTAAACCTGTCACTTAAAAAAAGTATCAGCTATCATTAGGATTTTCCTAATGATTTGTTGTAGTAGCAGCTGCTTAATTATCCTCAACTACACACAAAAATCCTATGAAATGCGTTTCGAATTTTTTTTTTTTAGATTTTTTTATTTATTTGAGAGAGAGGAAGAGAGAGAGAGAGAGAGAGCATGAGTAGGGGGAGGGGCAGAAGGGGAGGGAGAAGGAGACTCAGCTGAGGAGGGAGCCCAACATGGGGCTTGATCCCAGAACCCTGAGATCGTGACCTGAGCTGAGGGCAGATAATTAACCGCCTGAGGCCACCTACGCACCCCTGGTTTTCTAATTTTATGGGTATTTTTTAACTTATAAAAAAATAACCTTTACTGGCCCTGCACAGTGCAGTATATTTTCTTTCCCTAATATAAGCTCACCACTCATTTATGAAGTCCATATACAGAAAAGTGATTTTTTCCCTTTATCATATTCTGTTTCTTGTTCAGCAGCAAGATTCATGAGCCTTTTGTGGTGGAAGGAGCCTGACACAATGAAAACACCCGAGGGCTTTTAACTTAGGCAGGAGTTCGAATCTAACTTGAAGTCTCTACTGGGGAAATTACCTCCTATCTGTGAACCTCGTTTCTTCTTCTGTGTGATGAGTGGATGATAATAAGACCTACATCAAAGATCCCTTCTAGGTGTTGAAGGACATAGAGAGTGAAGTAGAGAAAATACAGGCGCTCAACACATTTTAAATGCCTTTTCTCTTTCACTTTCTGTTGTGTGTTTTGTTTGATTTTGGATTAAAAAAAAAAATCTTTGGGTGGTGGTGGTAGGGGTTTTGTCTCTGTCTAGCTCCTTAGAGTAAAATTAATCAGAATAAGAATAAAGTTTTCTTACCTGGTATGTCAGTTAATGGACTCTGTTGTCTTATCCCCAAGGAGTTATCAGGAAAAGTTGAGTTATTAATCAGAAAGGGCCTAGAACGGAATAGATCACAGAGACCTGCTCTGTAATGTAGACGTGTCCTGGTGATGAGTTAGCAGCCTTATTTTCAGTGGCGAAGGTTAGCCTTTTCCTAGTGTGTTGTAAATTCTGAAAAAATCTCTCTTGGCTCAACTTTGGCCTTCAAAATTTTTAAGTCACAGTACTTTTGAAACACTAGAGTCCTGGCTCGACAGTGGATGCTTGCCATTCTTGGAGTTTGCTGGAAAATCTGCTGCTAATGCTAGTGTTATGTTAAAGTTATGTTAAAGTTAAAGGGCCATATTTACTGTTTGTGTTTCATTACATTTTGAAAAATGTGTATGACTGTACTTGTCTGTGGAAATACATATTATACACACATACAGTGTATATATAGGTACAATGTATATAGATCTATGTACAATATGTATGTATACACACATACGCACACCATATATATATATGTCTCTCTATATATGTCCATTTGTATGTCTATATCAAGGACAGTCACACGAAGACTTTTTAAAAGTTCAAGTCTTTAATGTATTCTCTATCTCATTTGTGTGTTTACTCAGTTGCTAATTAAATTACATTTCTCTAGAATACTCAAGAGATGCTTAATTAGTGACTTGGAAAATTTGACATTGAACAGCGTACCGTCATCTGTAATCATTGGCGTTATCAAGGGGGTGGGCGTTTTTCCTAAAATTACTTTTCTCAGAAAATTATTACCTGAACTCTCTATCCTAACACTGCCTGTAGTAATCAAAGGCATTCTTAAGCAACAGTGATTTGGGAGGAGCGGGGGCAGAGAAAAGAGAGGAGCGTTTTGTGTTGAGGACTGGGTCTGATTAAGTGAGGGGATAGAAGCAAAGAAGGAAAGTTTATTTTAAAATACAGATTATCTTTTCTTTCTTTTTTTTTTTTTTTTTTTCATTTTAATTGGGCTTGTCCTAGAACAGTGAGCCTCACATTCTTGTAGCATGAAAAGATTCCCCACAGCCTACCCCAAAGGTTCTGATTCATTTACTCTGGTGTGGGGCCCAGGAATCTGCATTTAATAAACGCCCAAGTGATTCAATAATCACATGTTGTAAACATTTAATCAGATACCGTTAATAGTGAATTGTACTGATGTAGCACATGTTAAGTACTTTAAAACAGACTCACAAAATAGAAATTTTTCAGAGGATAATAAGATTTAAAAATAGAGGCTTAAGGGGCGCCTGGGTGGCACAGCGGTTAAGCATCTGCCTTCGGCTCAGGGCGTGATCCCAGCGTTCTGGGTTCGAGCCCCACATCAGGCTCTTCTGCGCTGAGCCTGCTTCTTCCTCTCCCACTCCCCCTGCTTGTGTTCCCTCTCTCGCTGGCTGTCTCTATCTCTGTTAAATAAATAAATAAAATCTTTAAAAAAAAAAAAAAGAGGCTTAAACGTATTCTTGCCCCACCCTGAAGCATTCATGCAGTGTACGTACCTTTCATTGAAGACGGCTCACTGGTGGATGGTTTTTCCAACTGCAGTCGTCACCAGTACGTGGGTCACGGAATCTCTCTTTGGGGGGACAGAACCAATATTTTGTTTAAATAGACTAGAAAATATCGAAGCACTTCGTGTGGTAAAGATCGCTTTGTGAGTTTTATTTATACGTGCACGTAGGTAGTGTGAAACGTTTCGTCTGTGTGTGACCGGATCCTGATCACACACGTGTGAAAGCTGCTGATCGAGATGTTTGCAAGCGCAGCCCTTCTAGTTCCCCTTCTATGTGCCATGTGTAAAACGTAGGTTGATCTTTCTTTCCCTCCTCCTCTAGATCTTCATGAAGCCTTTCTGTACTCTTGAGGGCACTTCTATCTTAGTTTTGTTATCCTTCCAGGAGTGTTTTGCATCTGCCTTTCACATACAGCTGGGTGGACCTAAGAGGATCCTAGATGCAAAGCTTTACCGTGCCTGTAGACACCTAGCCTGGGGATTAGATGCACATGCTTTCCCGTAACCGAAAAAAATGTTACATCTTAACTATGAAAAATTGTATCTTGGGGGGTGCCTGGGTGACTCAGTGGGTTGACCATCTGACTCTTGTTTTCACCTCAGGTCATGATCTCAGAGTCGTGAGATGAAGCCCCGCTTTGGGCTCTGCGCTCAGCACGGGGTCTGCTTGAGGTCCTCTCTCTTCCCTCTCCCTCTGCCTCTCCCCCCACTCGCGCTCGTGTGTGTGCGCTCTCTTTCTCTCTGTCTCGCAGATGAATAAACCTAAAAAAAATGTATCTTGGGTCAGATCTACATTGGTTTATTTTGAAAGTAACTCTTGGCTGAAAATTCAGAAGTGGTAGTTGAAGTTCGAGTTATTCTAACGGGGTCATCTCTTCTTCCAGCTGGGTATCAGTGCTCTGAGCAAAAAAGAATTGTTGCTGTTTTTTAATGGCCATTGTTATTGTGATCTGGTGTGACCAGATGAGCCGCCATAGCAAGCAGCAATACCCCCACGTGTTTCGGCACCGTCACTGTCAGTCCACATAGAGCTGTCAGTTGTTCGTTTGTTTTACTCTGTTGTTTTTACCTACGCGATGCCACTTGTTCAGTCTTAAGCGCAGTAGTTTTCTCTGCGAACTAAAGAATGCAATCTTTGTTTTTGCTCTACCTTTGCTGTCTCTGAGGTGTTGATAAAAATGAAGTACCCTCGGGGCGCCTGGGTGGCACAGCGGTTAAGCGTCTGCCTTCGGCTCAGGGTGTGATCCCGGCATTATGGGATCGAGCCCCACATCAGGCTCTTCCGCTATGAGCCTGCTTCTTCCTCTCCCACTCCCCCTGCTTGTGTCCCCTCTCTCGCTGGCTGTCTCTATCTCTGTCGAATAAATAAATAAAATCTTAAAAAAAAAAAATGAAGTACCCTCATTATGGGGGGTTTTATCAACAAGGTTATTTAAACCTTTCCCACAAGTTACGGAACCTTAAAAGTAACAGTAATCACAGCCTTTCAAAAATTAGCCAACTCTCTTTCATTTTTAGAGTTACGTTTCCTCATGTTTCAAAATCAAAATTTAGATATAGTAAATTCTTTCAAGGGAGGGGCACTGCTGATTCGAAGAAGAGCAGTAAGGGAGATGATTATTTGAAATCTCTGATAACACTAAACTGGATTTTTTGGAAATTGCGATTTCCATTCCTCCATGACAGTTGCCACATGTGGCTAGTGACTACCCTATTGGACAACATGGATAAGGAATGTTCCCATCATCACAGGAAATTTGATTTGACAGCTCTGGACTAGATTTTTTTCTTACAAAAGGAAAGATCCAAAGTATGGGTCAGAAGCATAAACTTCTGTTATTGTTCAACACCGAGATCTCTGCCAGTAACTTTTTGTAGTTTTCCTCCTTTTGCCTGTTAGGAATATATTCTGGTTTTGATTGGTCAGTTTGTACATATGTAAGATATAGATGTTCAGTATATAATAGAGCTAGGGAGAGTTTCTTTCTTCCTATTAATCCCCACTTTCGTATTTGTATTGAATAGGCGGCTCCTGGAGATAGGAAGAGATTATTGAAAGAAAATGTTCTGTGTTTTGAGGTTTTTGAAAGGTTGATAGTTCACACTCGACGTCAGTTACAAGGAAGTTTTGTTAATGCATGGTTTCAATGAATTTTAGGTAATATTTTCATGGAAATATGGTATAATACATATAATAATGTTGGCTTAAGAAGTGAGCTTAATTTTTAATAGTGTGTCTTCTGTTTATTTAATCATGCTAAAGATTGAGAAGGTAAATCCTTTATTTTATGCATTTATAGTCTCATGCACGAGTTGTTGACTTAAGAGCTTTGACAGATGGGACAAAGGAAAAAAGTCAAACTGAGCAATGGGTGCTTTGGTGGGATTAAGAGGATTGGTGGGGCGGGGGAGATAAGAAGATCCTGTGCCCGGGGACTACAGGGGTGAATCTCCGAGGCTGGAAGTGACTGAGAGGATGGACACGTCACAGTGTCTTTGGAGGATTTTCTTGGGATTGACGAGAATAATTTAGCAGTGACCCTGCTTTTCTCACAATCTGCTCGGCTTAGATGTTCATGTCAGCAGGCCGAGGTTGTTAGCAGCAAGATCGCTGAGCTTGATCAGGCAAATGGTGGCAATTGCTTTTGCTCCTTGTGACCTGTGGCGATTTCCTAATCGGGAGATGAACCCTGGGGGCATTAAGGATGCCGAAATTTCATCACAGGAGATGTGCAAACAGTGCAGCAAACAGAAATCGTCTCAGGCTAGGGTTGTGTTTTAATCACGTAGGTTTTAGCCATAAGTAAAGCGATTTTTGCCCTTGAGTTTTAGAAAGTTGGGGGGTTTTGTTTCAAATTAAACGGCTGGGACAAGATTATTGGGTGAAATTTTTAATTTTAAAGTAACAATGGTTTTAGTTCTGCAGCACGCTCACCTTTAAAAACTGTATGTATCTAGATGACAGAAATTTGAAAATTAATCAACCAAATGATACGGTGTTAGTTAGTAATATGCTTTCGTTTATATTTAAAATATACAGTGCTGAAAATAAATGTTCATTTTTGTTGCCGAAAGAATAGTTTTACATTTTATAATTACGGTGAATGTAGAGAAAAGAGGAAAAAGTATCCAGCTTAGGATACAGCGGAACAATGCAGGGCATGCAGTTATTTTATCATCTAATATGTCAGCATTCAAGAATCTGAACCGATTGTTTAAAAAAAATCTTGTACTTTGTTTCTTTTGTTGCTCATTTCCAACTTTGTCATCTGTCAGAATGCAAAAAAAAATTATCCTTCTATAACCATTGACAGGATAACACAAAAGCTGTCTCCAGGTCGATATTTTGCAGCAATATTTTTAACATACGAACAGTAGTTTTTATAATTTCACCTTGGTGCTCAACCATTTATTATCGTATCAGAAGCATGTCAGTAATTCCTTTCTAAATGTCTGCTTCTTTTAGCGCTGAGACCCACATCAAGGGCTTCACACTGAACGATGCTGCCAACAGCCTCCTCATCATAACGCAAGTTAGGCGGGATTATTTGAAAGGTATGTCACAATGCTTGACCTTTACGTCACATTAATGCCTCTGCAGATTTTTCTTGTAACGCCCTTCGAATACTTGGATAAAGGAGTCCATTTAGCAAATTACCTGCTTATCAAGAGCCTTTTGTGGTAGCTGAGAGACGTAAATTACTGTACATGCATTTATAATACAGCTTGAATATGAATGTACTTGTCATTTGACCACTTAGTCCAGTTTCCATTCCATTTAACACAAGATGGGTTTTCTTAAGATGAATCACAGCTCTTCAGACATGCAAAATTTGTGTTCCAGAACGAGAGAAAGTACAGGCTTTCAAGTGCGTTAAAATTCACAGCACAAGTCATTTTGCTTTGGAAATTAACATACTTTAGAGCATCTGAAACAATTCCCAGCAGTTGTTTCTTGCATATTGTGTTGGTTGTGTGTGAGATAGCAAATGAGTTAAATTGAGTGTTAAATGTGTGGGATTGTGCACCAAATGATTATAATATTGATTTTTAAAACTTAATCTAATACTTTTTCAATAGTTCATAATACCAACAGCAATAAAATACAGTGTTTGTTTGGAGTTTGGAGTTTAGCGTTTTTCAATTAATGTTAAGAAGATAACCCCAGAAAGCTGCTGAGATGACTTTGGGGAGGACTGGAAAGGGGGCTGTTTGTTTGATGGAGGGTATTTGTGGATCCGGAGGTCTTATGAGTGAGCTCCCAAGGGGAAAAAGGATGACTCTCTTAAATTTAGGTAAGCATCTTTTCTCCTTGGGCTTTACATTTGAATTGTAGTCAATACAGTAAAACCACAGTGTTGCCAGTACCACAAAACCCACCAGAAAATCTTTAAGGAACGTTGAAATACAAGCTCTCTGTTCACTGTGGTATCTCCTTTATTCCTTGGTCTGTAATAATGATGTTATTCCTCACTTGCGTATTTATAAAATAATTTCACATCCCTGAGAAGAGGTTGCTAATTGTGCAGCTTTACCGTTGCCTGTAATACCTAAATGTGCTGGTCTTTCGACGTCCTCCTAATTGATTAGGACTGAGTATGTAAGTGGTGATTTCTCTTTTTCCAAAATGTCTACCTCAGCACTCCCCAGGCAGGGCCAGCCCAACCAGACAGCCCTTCTGAGCAGAGCTTGTTACTAAAACTTCAAAAGCATTCATTTTATTTTTGATTAAAAAAAAAAAAAAAAAGCCTTTTGTCAAGTTGATATTTTATGTAGAAGTGATAAACATTTTTAAAACATTGAAAAGTTAAACTTGCTCCCCATATAAATAAGCCTGTATATTTCTGTGGACATGGAGATAAAGATACAACACTTTTTAATTTCAAGGGGTTCATTTTTGAGCTGAATCTGAACTGAATTTGTTTAACCTGACTCCTGTCCTTCACTTGTGTGTTGGGTGCCCTGTGGAAACTACAAGAAACTTTATGATGTGATTTCACATCTATTCTTCTCAGCTGTTCAGTTCAGCTGGAGGTTGGCTGAGAATAGGAGCCGTGACACCACCGCCTCCACCCCCGCATGCCGCCTCCCGCGGCTTGCCATCACCTAACCTGTCGTTAGAGGACGGGGATCATCGGCAGGGATGGGAGTGGCGTTGGCACAGTCCCCGGCTCCTTGTCTTGCTCTGTGGCTGACTAGAGCTCCCAGTTTGTGAAATCCCCTTCTGCTTTTCAGGTTTCTTTTTCTCCGTCCCATCTAAAACGAAAATGAAGCCAGTTCAATCTTAATGTAATTTTCTGAGCAAATCCTGTTCTGGAAAATTAACAGCTGATTTGTGGCACCTTTGGAACACAAATCAGTATTAATAGGAAATTCAGGTGATTGTGAAAAGGACTCAGGGGGAGAATGTGAATGGGTATACCATTTTGGGTGTCCCTTAGATCCTAAACTATACAGAAGGCGAGTCCCGTTACGGGAATTTGATTTAGGTTCTAAGGTCCCATGTTCCTTTGGGTAGACGTAAAATGATCAGCTGTCCCGGTCCTTCTCTCTCTCTTGCTTACACGTGCACCTTAGATGCAGGCTCTGGGGTGTTGGATTCTGGGGTTGGTGTCTAGCAATATGACCTTGGGCAAATTAATATTTAAACTCTGTATCTCAGTTTCTCACCTATAAAATTGGTACTTAGCTCAGAAGGGTAGTTGTGAGCGTAGCTGTTTACTGTGGCTGCATGTAGTAAACGCTCAACAAAGGTAGAAAAGGTCCAGTTTACGCTAGTTACTGTCATCTCTGTAGTTATCTTATTTTTGTTCCTCTTGATCCAGTGGTGAGAAGATCCTCCCTAGCGGACAGTACTCTTGGTTAAAAGAATATTTTTAAGTTGATTATCTGTGTATGACTATCAGTTAAGAAGATTTTATCAAGCTTTTTTTTTTAATAGATTATATTACTAAAATAATATAAATAACATTTTTTGTTTCTAATATATACATGAGTATTTATAAAATTTTGGTGAATGTGCCTTTTAAATGACCTATTTTCTCTTTTCCCACTTGAGAATTACTGATTTAGATTGTAGATTTGGGATTATTTAAAAATTGTTGACTCAGTAATAAACACTGAACACATTATGTTTCTTACTATAGCACTTTTAATGGCCTGTTGAATTATTACCCTTTCCCCATTCTTCTGTAGGAGATAGGTTGTTCTCATTTGGAAGCTGCCTCCAGAGTCTTAATGTTTTCTAGGTTACGTTGCTTTAATTTCGAAAAAGCCATGAAGTTTTTCTTGGCAGCGGTAGTGGTGATTGTTATGCTAAGTATTACATTTTCCCTCCAGGCTACCACTTTATCTGTAATGTAATGATTTCGCTACACTGGCACATGAGTCCGTAAATGGAAAGGATATTCCATATTTATCCATAATCAGGTACTTACTCAAACAAGCAAACAAACAAACCTGTGACTGTATCCGTGGGAATCTGATGATCTTTATTTTCTTTGAAAAATGAGTGCAAGTGAATATCTCCTAAGTGTCCAGTCATGTAGGATGAGTTTGTTAGTGTGGAAGTTGAACGGCCCAGGTTGGCTGCTGTTGCATAATCGATCCTGTTTAGACCAGAAAGAGACATTGTTTTCAAGGAAGAATCTTTGGGCTATTAGAAGATTTTGATAATCAGGTAATTTTGAATGTAATAAAATCCGGGAAGGTATGAATGTGGTAGAAGTTACAATATTTTGAGAGACTCTTTAATTTTTAAAATTCTGATTTGTATTTTTCTGAACTTCCAGATTCCTTGAAATCAGTCACTCAGTGTTATCTCTGAAGGGGGCCCACATTCTGTCAGTAGCATTTGTATTTTCTCTCTGATTATTTAAAGAAGAAATTCTCTGGTCTCTGATATTTTATAGTCAAATCATTCTTTTTTTTTTTAGGTTTCTCATAAAGTATTAATATTTTCTGCAATCTAGAATAAATTATTCATAGCTTTTTGTGTGTAGCCATTTGGTGCTCGTATTTAAAAGCTGGTTTTCAAAATGCGTTAGGCAGTACGGTTCATAAAAGAAAAACTCTGTCTCCTGCTCTTCTTTTGTAGGGGCTCTGACAACACTAAGAACAGCCTTGGATCTGGAGCAGATACCTTCTAGGGTGGCAGTGACCCGCCTTATTCAGGCATACGCCTTGAAGGGTGATGTAGAAAGCATACAGGCGATTCGGAAGATGGTAGATGGACGCGAACATTCAATTGGACTTTCACGTATGGTTTTCATCAATAACATTGCTTTGGCACAAATAAAGAAGTGAGTATTTTCAGCTTTTCCTTCGCTGGATACTGGAGGGAACGTTATCTCAAATACCACCTTTTAAAAACTTCCTTAGGCTATTAGAAACCCTATCAACTGCAGAGGAAATATCGATGCCAGTTGCTGATTGTTCTCTATTACGGAATAATTATATGTTACAAAATGTGTTTTAGCTTTAAATTAGACATTAGAATGACATTTATCAAATTTTTACATCCATGAAACTTTCTCCACCGTTGATAACTTCTCTCATTCATACCCGCCGGGCCCCTGTTGTTGAAGCACTGACCCAAATGTGGATCATGAGTTCATTTCATTGTCAGCAGCACTTGAGGGTGGCACTCTACTAGAACATTGTGGAAGCAGAGAGACACGCGAGCTCGTTAGAAGTACACATGTCCGTTTTCCCCACCATCCTATCCATCCCCTCCTGTCAACACACACCCATAAAAAGGGAGGTGTTTACAGGTGATTCTCTTCCCACCATCTCTAGATTCCTTAGTAGACTCGCCACTGTATAGAAGTAAATAAATACTTGATTTTTATTAGCCTGGCTAGCAGAGGACATTGCTCAAGTGAAAGATTCACGGGACGATATGAAACTCTTCGTGATTTGAGTGTTCTTTAGTAGTTCACCTCACCTACAGTTAATGGGTTGTGACTATTAAAATGTAATGTTTGTTTTTGCAGGGGTTTGTGTTCGCATTTCTCTGGGCAGAGAAGTTTTGTTTTTCCCTTTTAAAACTGCTTCCCTCCAGATAGAACTTAAACGTTCCCTTAATCAGAAAATGTAGATATGTTAAGTCAGAAGATCAAGGAAATTATCCAAGTAAGATCTGGATGAATTTTAAAATGTTAACCATATTAAACAGTTGTACGTGATGTGGAGAATGTGTTTTTATTCCCTGTTAAATAATTATCTCACTAAAACCCATAAGAGAAACGTGTTGTAACAGGGCATTCATTTTTATTAGAGAATTCTTAGTGTTAGGTAAGAATTCCAACATAAAATTGATTATTTGGATTCAGAGTGCCATATCATAGCTAAGGAGTACCTTGACCAAAAAGATAATCACACAGATCATTTTTATCATAACTTGTTATGTAAGGCTAGGTCATTGATTTTTTTTTAAAAATGCAAAGTGTAAAGATACTTTTTTCTGAGAATTTTAGTATAAATTGATTATTTTTCAAATGTTGTATGATGTCCGACAAAAACAAATTGATGTGATGTGGTTGAAAGACATGAAAGTAGACCTTTGGGCGCCTGGGCGGCTCAGTCGGTTGAGCATCTGCCTTCGGCTCGGGTCTTGATCCCGGGGTCCTGGGATGGAGCCTCACGTCGGGCTCCCCGCTCGGCCAGGAACCTGCTTCCCTCCCTCCCTCTGCCGCTGCTCTGCCTACTTGTGCTGTCTCTCTCTCTCTCTGTCAAATAAATAAATAAAATCTTAAAAAAAAAAAAAAGTAGACCTTTGAAGACGCCGTTAGCGTCTGAGAATCCTGCGGTACTACGCACGCTCTTCACCTCGTGCGGTGGGGAGTAGTGGTTGTGCATCGTAAAGCCAGAGTTACAGCGCTTAAATAAGTTCTCGTGTCATACCCAAAGAGCTGCAAAATCAAATTAGATATTTAAGCCGAACTGTTTTCTTAAGTTATCATCATTGATTCTTCTGTATGTAAGTGTTCAGTCCTGTCTCTCGAGCGGTGTTTTACAGTAAGCGACTACTTCAGTTATTGTAGCACGAGCTGCCTAGTGATCGCTTTTGCCACCTACATGTGATTGCGTTCCATTTGCGTAGTGGTTTTTATCCGGTTAGTGGTATTTATATTTCCTTTTTTCCCTGAAGTATTTGTATATGTGAATCTCTAAGTTCTCATACAAAAACTGCCTGCAATATTAATACAAAAGCAAAGAGGTTTTGTTTTGTTTTACAATTTATTTTACTTTGTCTTACAGCAATAACATAGATGTTGCAATAGAAAACATTGAAAATATGCTTACTTCGGAGAACCAAATCATGGAACCCCAGTACTTTGGCTTGGCATACTTATTCAGGAAAGTAATAGAGGAGCAGTTGGAACCAGCAGTTGAAAAGAGTACGTGAGCTGTTCTTGCTAAAGAACACGGAAGCACATTTTCTCTCTGGCGAGGCTGGACCAGATGTCTTTTGTGGTTGAGTTACACCACTATTTAAACAAAAGGTTTCTCTTACCTGTTACTTTTTCAGTAAGCATCATGGCGGAGAGACTGGCCAATCAGTTTGCAGTTTACAAACCTGTCACCGATCTTTTCCTTCAGCTTCTGGATTCAGGCAGGGTGGATGATGCCAGAGCTCTCCTACAGGTAATGAGCAGTGGGGCTTGGGGCTTGTGAGAAGTAAATGGAGAAATTACCAGACCTAGGTGTGGGGTAGGATACCGGAAATGGAGCATGGTGCTGCTAGCACCTTTACATTCGGTGTGAGTCAAGGTCTCATGACAAGGGCTGGATTGTAAGTTGGAGGTTGCTGGTTTTAAAGATGCCAGTCCAGGCTAGAAATGCCCTTAGGTTTGAAGGGGAGTGAGGGAAGGCGTGTTTTGCTGATTTAAAGACAAATGTTTTTGTGCAGATAGGTAACGCAAAACCATTCCTTTGATTTCCTACTTTAATTTCTCTAATGCTCTAAAGACTGTGCATCACCATGGCAACACAGTTTGCAAACAAAAAGTAGGAAATGTTTGCTTTTCAAGTACAGCTTCTCACTTGAATACTCAAACATTCTCAGTGCCTTATTCAAGGTTTATTAAGAGTTGAATTTGCTTTCTATTCACTTGTGTGTCACAGACACATTAAATGACAAATGCAGGTCTCTGTGGCCCGCACTTTCAGTTAAATTAGCAATCTTCAGGGAGGGAGACAACTGCATTCATGCCATTTTAACAGCACTAAATATAAAGCTGTGCCAAGTGCCGACAGAACGGTGGGTGATCGGAGCTGCCACTGGCAATGTACACAAACAGGCCCCGCTGGGGAGCCCTTCCCAGCAGGTGGCAGTCAAACAGTCACCGTGATCCCGCCAACGGCTGTGTTTGTGTAGACTCCCTGTGTCAAATTGAGGCCTGGGACCAATTTCTGATAGTAAATAGTATTATATTCAGTTCCATTTTTATAGCTGTGAAACATGGTAAGTGGTAGATAGGGAAGGGGAAACTGCACCCCTGTGCTGGAGCTCTAGCTTTGATCCTGAAAGTTCATCTAGTTTGACAGAATCCAAGCCCTATTTAAAAGGAGTTCTTGGGAAATTTCTCTGTGTGAACAGTTTTGTAAAAGGCGGAAATTGGCACTCGCCTGTAAGGCTTTTTCACTTTTTGTTCCCGGACAGAGAGAGACTCCAGCTAATTGGGAATGTTTTGGTTTGGTTTGGTTCGGTTTGATTCCTTTTTTTTTTTTTCCCCTCCTTTCCCTCCCCCCCCCCCTTTTTTTTTTAACAGAAAAGGCGGTTTATCATTGATAGGGACTCCAGGAATCTTTTTGTTGTTTCCTCTTGCTGCCTTTAAATGTTAAAAGTTCCATTTGAAAGGAATAAACTCTAAGGCTTTATCTTGGTGTGTACATATCTAAGTGTACCTACTAGGGGGATGTGCCTCTCTAATTACGCATGTGATAGTCCTCGTTCCATTGTAACACACTATTTTGATCGTTCTTTAGAAAGTGGCACTTGCTGTTTCATCTGCCAGCTTGTCCTGAGCCGTCACCGTCCAGGCGCTTCCTAGACTGCGCGCTGACAGCAGCCTCGGCTGGGAGGCGGCGGGGCTGCTGCCTGTGCCCTCCGGGCTGCACTCACACTTCGGCCTGTCTCAGGCGCCTGATGACAGCTGTGTGTTGATGCAGCAACCACAGTCTTTCGTTGTCATCCCTTCCGTAGACGGAGGCTTCAGATGATAAACCCTTTACCCATCCTTTACCTGCTTGTCAAACAGTAAAAGATTATTCTTGCTGCAGCAAAGAATACTTTATTCACAGATGTCGAAAACATCAGTTTATAATGTAAATGTTCTGTGTGTCCCCAAAAGTTCTTTTTATACTATTCGTTTTAGTATTGACAATGTTTTAAAGCTTTGAAAGAGCAATGTGCTTTTAGAAACTTAAAAGAATGACATCTGTGATGAGTGTAAACTAAAATATTGTCTTGCCATATTTGATTTCACTATAGCATCTAAGATTGGATAGACACTTGATTTATCTGGTCTGTCATATAAACTTTTTTTTTTGAGTTTAACTTTTGTCTCTTTCTCAAGCGCTGGCTGTCTGTTGCAATGAAAGCCTTTTATAAAATAGAGAGATTGAAATCAGTCCTTTTGTATGCATAAGTGTAGGTAATTATACTTTAAAGAGAACTTGCTTTGTACATTTTAATTTTTATAAAGAAACGAGCAGTTATCTCCCTGACACCTTATTAAATGTATAATTAACCTTATGATCCCTAGCTCACTTGTGAATGCTTGGCAGAATAATTGGAGAGGAATAGTGCTTCTTTTTTTCCTCTTTCTTTGCAGTCCTAAACCTTATTCTGTGATTGTTGAAGCATTAGTTTAATTTTTCCCTTTTCTTTTTAAACAAACTTTATACTCACAGCGCCAAGGGCGACATACTCGCGAAAGCTCGGCTTAGCTCACATTTGTTTTCTGTTTTCTTACCGTACAAAAATTGGTTGACTATTAGGCCTTCCCATTGGTAATGATACATTACTGTATTATTGTGAACTTTGTTAATTGGAAATATTCACCTTGGTCTACTTGTTTATCAAAAACCTTCATTTACTGAATGGTGTTTCCGATTTTTAGAGATGTGGTGCGATTGCAGAACAAACTTCAATCTTCTTGGTGTTCTGTCTGAGGAGCGCTCAGACACCAGGAAAGGTACTGTGCTTGACTTGCTGACACATCAGGGATGCTAGAAGCCATCTTGTTCAGGGTACTGAGTTTCACGTAAGAGCTTTGGTTCAGTACCTTACCTAAAAACACTATAGAGACTGATGATTTTGTTTGTCTCTACTTGTTTACTTTTTTAGATGTTGATACAGAGTTACTTCTGGCTCCTTTGTTTTGTTGTACAGGGAATGCAAAAGAAGTTCATACACTGAATTCCCCGTTCATGTAGTTGTATGAGAAGAGCCCTAAGAAAGGGCCCTTACAGGGGCACCTGGCTGGCTCAGTGGGTGGAGCATGCGACTCTCGATCTCAGGGTTGTAAGTTCAAGCCCCATACTGGGTGTAGAGCATACTTTAAAAAAAAAAAAGAAAGTCCCTTAAAAATGGAAGATAAAAATCCTGTTGCGTAGGTCATTTGGTCCATTTAACGGTGGGGAAGCAGTGCAGAGGCACATGTCCCACTGCAGAGTGTCTCTGTGCTGGTGGCTACTTCTGGCCGTTTCTCAGGTCCAAGCCACCAGGTAGATGAGCCACTTGGCTTTAAAACTTGCATGTGCCGCAAATTTGTGTTCTCTATTTGTATAGTTACCTTATTTACACTAAAAGCTGCGTGTGTGTGTGTGTGTGTGTGTGTGTGTATAAAACCAGAAGCAAGTCCTAGTTTTGATGTTAAAAAAAAAAAGAATAAAACATATTTCTAAAAAATTTTTATAGATCTGATTTTACCTATTGGGTACCACGCGCCCCATTCTTGGTTTATTTGGGCACATACAACGTTTCAAACTGAGTGTCAGTTGTAATGTTTGTTTTATGTGAAATATTTGGTTTCCAGTCTGGGAGGTCTAGTTCTCCTTAATTTCCCCCACACTGCCACCCTGTTTTTGCATTTTTGTTTTTTTTTTAAAGATTTTATTGATTTATTCGACAGAGATAGAGACAGCCAGTGAGAGAGGGAACACAAGCAGGGGGAGTGGGAGAGGAAGAAGCAGGCTCACAGCGGAGGAGCCCGATATGGGACTCGATCCCGAAACGCAGGGATCACGCCCTGAGCCGGAGACAGACGCTTAACCGCTGTGCCACCCAGGCACCCCGCGTTTTTATTTTTTTATTTTTTTATTTTTTTTAATTTACCTAATCGCACTTTTTTTACCTAATTGACTTACATTTATTTACAACAAACAGCTTTTCAGAAATACTTAGCTGCCGTTTTCTTTTTCCTTTCAAAGAGACTGTTTTTAAAGTTGTGATTAAAAAGTACAAGAAATCTAAAAAGCACCTGTCACTCTACATATGGGTCTCTGCCCATATGCCAAATACCTACTGCCTTGCTCAAAAGGTGGATAGAAGTGTACAGTAACACAGCTGCTGAAAACACTGCCCCGGGGGACTTTTAATTGTAGAAAGTCCTGGGAGGATGCAGGTCCAGTTATATAGATTGACTGAAGAAGCGTGTAAAAAGTGAATTAGGATTTTTAAAAATTCCAGTTACAGTGTCTAGCAAGTATTTGACAGCAGAATAAGTAAGCCAGATGCAGTTTCTTTTGTGAGATGGGAACATGGCATATAAAATCATATAAAATCCACCATCGATTTATCCAGTAATATCAGAATGTGTTTAGATATCACTAGGATGTGGCAGGTCTGTACTCACTACAAGAACTAAACCCATAGGTGTGTCCAGATAACCTCTGAAAGTAATCAAGTAAACATTCCAGTGAGATCTGGAAATCCTCTGTTTATATACAAAGCAGGGAAAACTTCATAATGTTTGATCGAATGAATTCTTCACATTTTATTTAAAAATCTTGGCACCTGGAGATACAGTTAATACCTCTTTCTACTCTTTGGGATCTTGTAACTTCTTGGTAAGGTTGACAACAGAAGCAATCTTGATGATATTTTATTTATTTATTTATTTTTCTTTATGATATTTTAGAAAAACATTCATAGAAGTGCGAATGGAATTTCATTAACTTTTGAAAAATGTTTGTTTTGGCTGTAAATTATTAAATGAACAATAAATACTAAGATCTACAGAAGGGGAAAAAGTTAATTAAAATTCAGTAGACAATTGTGTTGTAATTGTTGTGAAGATTTCCTGATACAATGTCCATAAATCAGTGTTTTATTTCACTCTTCTTTCGAGTTGTGGTAACTTTGCCTATATTTAATTTCCTAGGCATCAACTCTGAGATCTTTGTTAGAATTGATTCCTGAATTAATTGAAAAGGAAGAAGCATACACTTCAGTCATGAAAAGCTATGGTAATAAGTTTAATCTGACTTTGTTATTTAAGTGATTTAGATATTTGTAGCATAGTCAACTCGGTTTTCAGTTTTGTCAAAGGCGGTAATTCTAAATATCAGGCAACTATGATATAAATAATTGATTTAGCTTTAGAAAATGTTTTATTTTATTTTATTTTTTTAAAGATTTTATTTATTTATTTGACAGAGATAGAGACAGCCAGCGAGAGAGGGAACACAAGCAGGGGGAGTGGGAGAGGAAGAAGCAGGCTCATAGCAGAGGAGCCTGATGTGGGGCTCGATCCCATAACGCCGGGATCACACCCTGAGCCGAAGGCAGACGCTCAACCGCTGTGCCACCCAGGCGCCCCTAGAAAATGTTTTAAAACTATATTTAAGAAAATATGTAATTATTCATCGAACTTTAGCATAAAAAAGTATCACTGAGCATCTTCAGCGGGGCCCAGATCCTTTGAAGAGGACCCCAGGCTCCCAGAAAGACTTGGAGGGTCCCCTTGGACGTATATATACCGGGAAGCAATCCAGTCTCCCCAAGGCCACCTGAAACATAACATGAAATAGGTACATAGTTGAGACTGTCACGTGACTTGCCTTCTTGCTCCTTCAGTACCCTCACCACCTGCTTACACTTTTGAAATAAACCCCTTAATTAAAAAGCGGGCCCCAAGATTTTACTTTAAATCACAGTGGAAATTCCAGTCTTTTAAGCAGTTTGTTCCCCGATTGCCAGCTCATCACACATGAAAGGGAACCAAGCTATAAAGTGTTCTCAGTAATCAAGATAAATGTAAGCATTTCGTTTCCTAGTTAAGATCACCGGTCCATCTGCCACCCACTGATTTGCTCACCCGAGGCAAGGGGTAAATAAAGAATTGCTTTGTTGATTTTATTGTTGTCGGGACAACAAACTGCAATCAGAATTAGTAACTTGGTTCTCTGTTTTCCACCCGTATGAGGGGACCGTGAGATATTTCAAAATAGAGGCAATAATCATAAAACCTCTTGAAATTCCATTAGGGGGTTGGGAGATGTTAAATAACGAGTACATACCACGAACTAGTGCCAAGACGGTATAAAACTGCTACTAAATTGTGTAATCCCACTTGGGAATTGGGACGGGGAGGAGCGTGGAGACCATGAAGGTGTGGTGAAAGGCAAGATGGAAGAGTTTTCGGAGTAGCTCCCTGGAAAATGGTAGAGCTTGAGCTGAGCCCTTGACAGTGGCAGAGAAAAGTTTTGCCCTACAGGGACCAGTTTTCCTGTAGGCAGGAAATTGACTTCCCCCAGACTGCAAAGATCTGTTCAAGCCCAGTGAGAACTGGTGAGTCATCCATGCTCGCTCCCTTTTGGGAGATTCTTGGATCTTTGGATTGACTTCTTCCATCCATCCTGGGGGCTCACCCTGGTGTGCTGGAGTTGGGATCGGTTCTGCAGCACTGTTGTAGGGTAGGGGATTGTTAGGTGCTTAGTTGTTGACAGTCTAACGCAAAAGTGAAGAGTCAAACTACCAGCAGTAATTGCTAGTAGAGCCCTTGTAATCTCAAGCGTAAACCTGCAAGTGAAATTTCTACACGGCAGCCACAGCTGGAGAGCCAGCTGAGCTTAGCCCCTAGGCTACTTCATCAGCCATTTAAGTGAAATAAATACTAGTGTAACTTGTTAATGTTAGGTAGATGTGTACAGTTTCTTTATGCAGATAATGTATTTAGAATATTTTTTGTTACTGTAGCCAAATATATTCCTCATATTTGCTTATTTTATCGTAGAACGTATTGCCAGTCTTGGTGGTGGTGTTTAGCTGATGATCTCTATCTTGATGTAGGTCTAGATTTCCACATAATTTACATGATCCCCACCACAATAGTCCTTGAATTCGCTTGATTTCAAGTGTGGTTTTAAGCAGAAGAGGGTTGAATGGTATGTGTTTGCTCCGTGATTGAGGACTTTGGTTTGTGGTCATTTTAACTATCATGGGTCTTTTAGTAGCCTTATTTGTCATCTTCCTTCTCGTTCATCCTGAATAATGCTGACTGAGAAGTGTGCGGAGGAGTGAGGGAGCTGGTAGGCTCTGGATCTGGCTTTTTGCTGAACGTAGTTAGGTATTCGTTTATCTTGGGATGAAGGGATTCAGGAGTCCCTGAATGGCTAAGTGTTGTTGGGAAAAGAGGAAGGTAGGTTGTCTTTATCTGTGTTTCATATTTTCCTTCCAGTCTTAGACAAGGACGCTGTATCTGCCAAAGCACTGTATGAACATCTGACTGCAAGGAACGTAAAACTGAATGATCTGTTTCTAAAGCGTTATGCAGTTTTGCTGAAGAAGGCTGGAGAGCCTGTCCCCTTCACCGAACCCCCTGTGAGTGTTTCTTAATTAAGGGGAGGGGGGGAATACTGCTGCAGATTTATGTATGCTTCATATTAATGTGGAAAAAAAGTAAGTTGAATACTTAATTACATAAGGATTAGATCTCTGTGAAGAAGCCTCAGAGGAGGGCTTTGGGAACTGAGCAGTCATGCCGCAGGTTTGGCTGTGGGAGAACGTAGCCCCATGGGGCTGAGGTTTGAAATACAAGGTCAGTCTCAGACCTTTAGCTATAGGTATGGATTTATCAAATGTCCTTGGGGCAGTTCTCTCATCATTTCAACTCGAAGTAGGATTTAATGGCCTGTATGTCAATAGCCAAGCTCACTGTCTCCCTGTGAATTACTTGTTCATTTTAAGCAAGTTGGTTTTTATATTTGTTTATATGGCAAAAGGATCACCACGGTAAATCCATTAACATCCATCACTGCACATAGTTACAAATTTTTTTCTTGTGATGAGAACGTTCAAGATCCACTCTCCCAGCTACTTTCCCATATGCAATACAGTATTATTGACTAGAGTCACCGTGCTGGACATTACATCCCTATGACTTAATCATTTTATCACTGGAAGTTTGTGCCTTTTGACTCCCTTCTTCCCTTTTGCCCACCTGAGGCAACCACCAGTCTGTTCTCCACACCCATGAGCTTGGGGCTTCTTGTTTGGTTTTTGATTTTTGTTTTGTTTTTTAGGTTCTACATAAGTGAGGTTATATGGTGTTAGTCTTTTCTTTGTGATGTATTCTATTTAGCTTAAAGCTCCCAAGGTCTGTCCATGTTGTCACACATGGCAAGATTTTGTTCTTTTTTATGGCTGAGTAATATTCCGTGTGTGTAACATACACACATACATATATATGTATCACGTATGTATCATGTTTTCTTTGTCCATTCATCCACTGATGCACGCTTAGGTTGTCTCCAGGTCTTGGCTTCTGTGAATAATACTGCAGTGAACACTGGGGGTGGATGTCTTTTGAAACTGGTGTTTTTGTTTTCTTTTGGTGAATATCCGGTAGTGGACTTAACTGGATCATATGGTATTTCCATTTTTTAGTTTTTTGAGGAACCTGCATACTGTTTAGACAGTGGCCGTACCACTTTGCATTCCCACCAACAGTGCAGGAGGGCTCCCATTTCTCCACATCCTCGCCAGCACTTGTTATTTCTTGTCTTTTGTATCCTAGCCATTCTGACAGGTGCGAGGCACCACCTCGTTGTGGTTTTGATTTGCGTTTCTGTGGTGATGAGTGGTGCTGAGCATCTTTTCATGTGTCTCTTTGCCCTCTGGGTGTCTCCTCTGGGAAAATGTCTCTTCAGGTCCTCTGCCCGTTTTTCAGTTACCCAGGAAATTTTATTTTGTTGTACTTTAATAAGAGAAATCATCCATGCAAAATTCCTTCATTGTGTAATGAAGCTGCGAGTCGGGACACCATGTTTAATTGAACCTTCCGTAGCTGGGTGTAAATACCTGCGTGCACACGCGCACACACAGCAGAGGCTCTTGGTGCAGCTTTAACTCTAGACTTGCGGCCCTTCAGCTAGTCATTTCATGAACAGAAAGGAGTGCTGAGGACTGAGGGGACAGCAGTTGCCACGGGCCCGGTGGTCTTTGCTATCACTTTGCAGCACTTTATGCCTTTTGAGGGTTTTGTTTTGTTTTGTATGACTTTTGCATTTTGTGCCATGAATTCTTGCTTGTGACTGTACCTATAACTTCCCTCCCTTTGTCTCCTAACAGGAAAGCTTCAAATTTTATGCAAAGAAGTTAAAGGAATCAAAGGGAAACCCTTCGTGAAGCCAGCAGGCACTATATTTTGTGTGTATTTGTGATTCAATGTCTAAAATGTTATTTTTAAAATATATTTGAGAGGACAGAATAAATAAATGAAAAGTTACATTGTGTATTTTTTTTATTCATAATGTATATATGTTCAACACTGTTGACAATAACTGTGCACTTAGTCAATAGACTTTTTGGGGTTTTGCCTACAACATAAATCTATAGAATTTTTTTTCACGGCTTCTGATGTTTGAAGCTTTAAGTTTTCAGGGTTCTTCCCCCAGTAACTCTTCAGGTCCCCTGTTCTGTTTCGTTCGTTATTTTCATAAAAATGTCATTCCTTTCTTTAAGACTTGCTTGTTAGTGTTATTTGCGGATTTTGGAGCTAGACAGAATGATGCTCAGTGAGCGTTCTGAGGCTTTACTACTCTGTGACGGGAATTCTCTTCCTGTGGGAAAGCCGGCATAATTTCCAGTTCTGTAAATTGCTGGCACCGGCAGGCATGGTGTAAAGTCGTGACACCTAGCACTCGTTTTCCAGTGAGAAACAAACTCAGAGACTGTCTCTTCCCCTTGGTCGGGGTGCTATTTGCCAACGCCTGGATGCTCCCCGCCATTCTTTCCCTTCTACACGGAGGCTTCCAAGAGGCTGTTCATGGACATCTCTAAGATTGAGCCCTAGCCGGGACTTTGATCACGAAGAAGAGAGCAGTGCATTTCCTCTTGCCTTGGTTTCAGGTTTGCCGGCACAAGTACACCCCTACAACAGGCTTTTGTTACTTCATACTCATCCTTTGAATATGTGATTTTGTAGATGAAGGAAATTGTGGTTTGTATTCAGTTTTATCAAAGTTATCTCCAGATTGGTTTTCATGCCTATTAATACCTGTATTATCCGTTGTTACTATAAAATAATTCAGGCTGGGTTGTGAAACACTTTACCATTACAGAAGTATCTTAATATGTAACAGTGACCTACTTGGGGATTAGGTAATTACCCAAAACATTGAAAATGTTTTATTTGAAGTTTATCCTCATTTCGGTGTATTCCTTATCCATTTGAAATCAGTGGTTCCCACTATTTACATGAGGGGAGACCTCGCCTTGTAGGAAGTAAGCTGGCCTTATGCTGGTTGTGCTGCCGACCATCCTTCATCTAGAGCCTTCAGGTGGCATGAAAGGGAGGGATTGATGGAGGGGAGCAAGAAGTAAGCGTCATCGCGACGTTGGCTGCGCTTTCCTTCATCTCTGTTTTGTGGAGTTAGACCTAAGGGTTTAGAGGCCTTGGCCAATGCCAAGTTCCAGCCGAGAGGACTTAATGAAGCTCTCCTTTGTTTGCTCCCCAGGGGCAGGACCTACAGCTGTTGTGTCTGTACCTGTGTTGTCTGATTGGCCATGAGCCTCACCCTGTTAGTGATTCCACTGAAGCAGGCCTTATTTTTCACAGTTATGCTAACAAATTAGTGGAGCTACATTTTATTGATGTTCATTGAAATAGGTGTCTCAGATGAGGCATAACCTTGAGGCATACCCTGGACTTCCCAGTTTTGTCTGGGCCAGAGACTGAGAGTACAGTCTTATTTGCATGAAGTGACTCTAAGGCAGCCTTGTGTATGACGCTGGTAAAAGGCAAGGTGTAGTGCAGAGGAAGTAGGTACAAATCCCTCATCTAGCATTCTAAACTGCAATACTGGCTTCCCCTTTTTGAATTTAAATATTTAAAGTGTAATTGTATATTCTAGGTGGGCTAAGAAATGCTTTCTAAATAATAGCAAAATTGAAACAAATAGAAATAGAGAGCAAACACAATTATGGCACTCGATAATATGATTTAGACTAAAATTATAAGCAAACAGCTAACTCTAAAAAAGTAAATGTCATGATAAACTTTTGGAAAGTATGTTTTACGTGTAATTGTATGTTCATGTATTTGAACCTAATTTTAATGTGAAATGCTTTGAATAAATTATACTCCAAAAACCTGTGAACTTCATTTTTAATCTTACGAAATTTTTGCATAATTACTTTTATCATTTTAAGGACTGTAGTCTTAAAATTTTAAATTAACAATTGTGTGGCAGCCTCTGCTGCAGCCAGAATTTCTCTGCCAAATGGTGTACAGTTGCTGTGCAGAGAACCAACGATATCACGGCTTCTCTGTTGTAAGGACAAGCAGATATTTAATTTGAGATCCCTGAGGTACAAAGTTGGTGAGAATTAATTAGTAGAGGTGGATATATGGTAAATGGACGCTGAAAACAAAGGGGGTTTTATCTGCGTTAGGTGTCAGAAGGAGCATTCCACAGCTGCACAGAGCTGTCTGGGGCACACTTCCCCCCTTGCCTTACCCTCCTGTTCCTTCCTTGGGCGAGCTTGCTGCGGTCAGCATGGGGGGTTCCTCTCTGTGGCTTCTTGGCCCTTCTCCCCACCTAGCCTATTAGTTGTCTCTCCAGGGCTCCCGCAGCCACTTGAAGGAGGAGGTACCACACAGCTTGTGAACTCGCCAGGGCCCGATTGTGTGTGTCCCATCTGTAAGCCCAGACCTTGCAGTCCTGGCCGCTGCCCCCCCCCCCCCACCGTGTACTCTCGTCAGGTCCGTGTGTTCTGTGAAGCTAACCATGGGCACCTGCTACTGTGCGCCGGGTGCCCCTCTTCCCTCACATTCACGATGAGAAACATCCAGGCTTACAGGAGTTATTTTGCCCACGGTGATCTATCACATGGCTAGGACTCCCAACTTCCCAAAAACAATGCAGTTAAATTGTAAATCCAGTTAAAAATCCAGTTAAAAGTCAAATTAGAACCTCTAAACTGTTAGGATATTTCTATTTTTAAGAAAGCAAGCTTTCACATTAAAACAAATGTTCCCAGTCCAGACAGTTTTACATTGTAAGGTTATTTTCTTTCATTTAGTCAAATACCCAGTGTCTGGCATAAATGCCAAGTTTGTGAATTCCAGTAAATTATTAAGCAAGCTTTATATTGCAAATTGTTCTTCCCTGTACAATTTATTCCTCAGGTCTGCAATGTGTGTACTCTGCATACGTTTTCTCATGTGTTTGAGCACAATTTTCATTTAATATTTGTCTTTCTGACCAATATTTGTAGAGTTTCTATAAAGTGAAAGCAACATTCCTGAAGTATAGTCGAGCTAATAGCTGCAGGGGGTACACAATCATGGTAATTTATCACTTTGCTGTTTCCATTAGGAATGTATCCTGCTTTCAGACCCACAGACTTTACAAAGCCCACATTATGCAGCCTTAGTACAAATAAAGGAAATGGCTGCATTTGCAAATTCAAAATAAGCACTTATCTTTTTCTTTTTTGCACGAAGAAAAGAAACATCAGAAGAAAAGAAACATCATCGGGGTTCAGGCAGAGCAAAAACATTTAACTGACTTCATACTTAGCGCCCCTGCATGTTTGTTTGGACAATGGCTGGCTGGCTGGCGGGATCCGTGCTTCCAGAGATCTCTTGAAAGCAGTATCGTCACCAACCCTGCCCCAGGCATGCACTTGCAGAAATTCTCTTCATTATTTACTTACATCGTTTCCTCCCCTAGACCAAGAGCTCGACACCAGTTAGAACAGAACCTGGCCCTGCTTGGCACCCAGTAAGCGTCGTCTGATGAAGCCATGAGCACAGCACCTGTCCCGCTTTCCAAGTCCTGTTCTTTCTGAGATGTGTGCCTTGCATGCGTGTCCTCACACACACCTGTCTTCCTAAGAGATCAAAGACGCCACTTTGTAGCTCAGAGCTAGGACAGTGGGAGTCGAGGCCAGGAAGTCTTTTAAAACCCATGTTCCCACATAAAACAAGTTTACTGCCAGGAGGAGGAGGGTTTTCAAATGTGCGATGGAAGCCACTTCAGTGCAAGAGTGGGATCAACAAAAATAAAGACCTTCATGTTTAACATGGGGCAGTGGAGCTTTTTAGCAGTTTGGGGAAACAAGGAATAGCTCCAACTTTACAAAAAGACAATAAACACGGGCACTATGACATGGAAAGCTGAGAAGTGTTATCCGGCCCCTGAGTTGGTGTGTGTTAAAAAAAAATCTCAACCCATTGCTTAAAATATTACAGTTTTAATTGTTAGCTGCTAACACCACATTGCTGCTGTTCCCCAGCTGCCAGCAGAAAATGGGCTGTGCTCTACCTGCCTGCCGCCTCCCCTGCCATAGCTGTCTCAGTGTGATGGGGACCAGGATCTTCCTCTGTTCCCTGGCCACTTCAGAGGAAGAAGCCATTCTACTATCAAAAACAAATGACAGACGACTTGAGATTTGAATGATCTAGTTTAGACTATGAAAATAGGGGTGTTTACTTTCAGGCATGAGCAGCGGCTGTACTTTCCAAAGAACAGGTCAGCCAGCAAGATGCTTCCTCACTCTCAGCTTCCCAGTCCCTTGCTCTCTCCCTCGGAGCCTAATTGGTGCTCCAGGCCGCGGGCTGGGCTGAGGGAAAGGGCCTCTGCCAAGTGACTGATCTGTGAGACTCAGTAGAGCCCCTACATCTATCTACCAGGTCTGTGGTTAGCACTTCGATTTGGTGTCCATTTAAATATCCCTGCTACTAGCTATTTAATCTAGAACCAAAAAAAGAAGTCGAGCGGGAGAAAGAAAACAGTAAGTACAAGATCCCTGTGAACCTGACTGGTGAGACTAGCTTGACCCAGGGCACGACACGATTGGGTCTTAAATCATTTCTATACAACAAGAGCAGGAAAAAACAAAATCACATCAGAAATACTGAGTCGGGTGCCTGGGTGGCTCGGTCAGTTAAGCAACCGACTCTTGGTCTCAGCTCAGGTCTTGATCTCAGGGTTGTGAGTTCAAGCCCTGTGTTGGGTTCCACACTAGGTGTGGAGCCTACTTTAATAAAAAAAAGAAAAAAATATTTGAGTCAATATAGGTACTTTCTGCTGAATTAAAATTTCCTTGTCAATAGCATAATTTGAAATTGGAGGGGTTAAAATGCAAACTTCAAAACCTCTGCCTTCTGGTCAAGGGTCTGCAAAGCCTACGGCCTTGGGACAAATCAGCGCGCTGCCGGTTTTCGTCAGTACTGTTTCCGTGGGACACAGCCGCGCCAGCCGTACTTGAGAATTGTCTGTGGTGGCTTTCAGGCTGCAACAGAGTGGAGGAGTGTGGCCCTCAAAGCCTGAAATACCATCCGACCCTTAACGGGAAGAGTTTGCGACCCCGCTTCTGACAATTACAAGCAGACCTCTCCCCCTTGCGGTGTGGGGAGGGGCTCAGTAGACAACCTGCCCGCCCTGAGGAGGAGCAGTGTGTTTGGTTTTATTCGTTTCAAAAAACAGACCCGTGAAATCAGGATCTCTGGGAGCGGGTCCACAGTGGTATTTGTTATAGCCCCAAGGTGGAGAACCAGCATGTTCCAGCAAAAAAAGAAGCGGCAGCTGCTGGAGTTTCTCCCATTCTCCAGCCTTGGCACTTGGCCCCTTTCCCCCACAGGCCTGGCACCAGAGTGCACGGAGTTAAGGCCCCTTGTAAACTGAGTGGCCATAACTCAGATGATGTGCCCCAGTGGCTGTCCGCCCTCACTGCACGTTGGAATCACCGGGGAGGTCATGAAAAAGCCCCATGTCCTCTTCCTCCTCCCTTTAGGCCTAAAGCCTCTAGGTGACCGCAGGGCAGGTATGGGGTGAGGAGCTGGGGTGGGCTGGAATAGAATGAGGACAGCATCTGTGCAGACTAGGGGACAGCTTGATGTGGGAAGTACAGCCCCAGCGGGGTGAGGAGGGTATCCACACAACAGAAAAAATGTGGTGTAGGTGGGAGATCGGTTACATACAGGGGATTAGCCGAGTGAATGAAAGTATGAAGGCCAGTGGAATCCAGGTTTCTCGCAACTGGAAAAGGGAGTTACAAATACAGAAAGGGAGAAAATGAGAATCAACTCCATGGTATACTGGAATTTGGGAACTGGATGTATTAATGTACAGGTAGGTGTGTATATGTGTGTGTGCTCACGTGTGCACACACATGTATGCAGACCCGTGTACACATGCGTGCATTCCCAACTTTGCTTCCTTAGAGGGCCTGGGGGCAGTGATACCCCAGTAGCAATGGGCAGACTTACCACTCAGATCTTGGCTTCTAGATACCGTTTTCCACTAAAAGGAACCAAGATTTTTTAGAGAAATGTCTGCTTTTCTAAGCACTGGGTCTAAGGGCTGGGGGTAGAAAAGTACAAGATGAGCCTGAAACACTTTTTTGTGAACAAATGTGTTCACACGGGGATGTACTGTATGGTGACTAACATAATATAATAAAAAAACATTAAAAAAAAAGTTCACAAAATGATGAGGACACATCAAAAGGATGCAGAAGCCTGCTTGAATGGGCTCCCAGGGCCAAATCAGGGATGATTTGAACATAAAAATTAATAATGTTACTAAGGGATCATAACCCATTGAATAATGTAGGAAACTACAGTTTATATTGCTAAAAATTGAAAAATGGCTAAATGGAAGGCTTAATGAGTAACAGGTAACTTACATAATTTCAAAACACCTACCTACAAAATGCTTATGAATTACCGAAGAAGGGACTTGGCTGCGGAGAGGCCTGCCAGACACCCCTGCGATCAAGTGATCCAAGTAAACATCTTCAGTATGGGACAAACTGCAATCTTCACCACCAATAAGACACAGCAAGAAGGGTGTGTCACTTCTGCGACATCTCTGCCAAAGGAAATCCATGTGACATCCCACTAAATTCATGATCTGAATTTCATCATGAAAATATACCGAAGTCATATCGAGAGCTATTCTGCAAAATCTTCAAGTGTCAAGGTCACAAAAGTCAAGGAAAGTTGAGGACTGTCCTAAACTGAAGGAAACCAAAGAGAATTGACACCTAGATCTGCTCAGTCCTTTTGCGATGAACGACCTTGTCAGAACATTAGTGAATCTTGAATTGGGCCTGCCCATTGGACGGTGGCAACGTAACAATGCCGTGATGGGCCATGGTATAACGTAGCAGTATAAGTGCCTGGAGTTTCCTGGTATACTGCAGAGGTGTGTGTGCTAGAGAACAGCTTCTCAAACTCGGGTACACAAATCTTTGAAAAATGCAGATTCGGATTCAGTTGGTCTGGGTGGAGTGTGCGTTTCTGCCTGTCTAACCAGCTCCCAGGTAAGGCCCATGCTGCCTGTCCAGAGCAGGAATAGGAAGGGCCTAGGGAACCTGGGGTGAACGTTTACTATTTGCCTCCAGATACTTACCTTCCTCCTTTTTTGGCCCCAGACTCTGGTGTTTCCTTTGGGAACAATCTGCCCCCCGCCATGTACCAGTTTTGGGTCGGGTGGTCTTCAGTGCTCAGGCAGTGAGGCATGCAACCTGGGCTTGATCTAGCCCATACCCTGGCCGCTGTGAAAGGTTCAAGGCTGGTCCTCGGACCCAGCCAGGGCCAGTGAGATGCAACTCGAAGAGGCCTGGCTGAGCTGGCACAGCCTCTACAGCCATCTTCATCTTCTGGAGCCTTCCTGGAATTCCAAGCTGTACAGTGGCTCGGTACGTGCCTTTTGCCCTCCGATTCCTAAGGTTTCCAAAGCTTTCTGACCCCCCGCCACGTGACTCCACCACATAGTGGTCATGTGACCTTACTTAGTAGCAAACTGAATTTTTACCTCAGTTTTGTCATTTATAAAATGGGATACCACCCACCTCAAAGGGTTGAGAACTATATACTGTCATCCACATAAATAAAGCGTTTTGAGCTGTACGTGGTATACAGTAGGTGTTCAATAAATTTTTAATTGTTCCGTTTGGTTTTTGGAACCGATGATCCCACACAATAAGAAAGGATGGCATCTCACTGGTATGTCTTAGGTCATTTTCTGTATTAAGAGTGACTTAACACAAGAGTTTGGGGAGCCCGGAAGATAAGGCCAAACATTTCGCTAGGCAATGTTATTGTTTCCTCTGGATCCAGGACTTCTTGCATAGCCTACTCAATTCATACCTAACTTGCGCCCATCCTGCACTGAGTTGCCTATATAAATACATATGAAAGGGAAATAAATTAGCAACATTGTAGGTGTCCCCAAGTTCGGTTTTTACTTTCCCAGGAATTTCAAGTTCTGGCCAGTGAGCAGAAATCCCTTCTACTGTCTTTATTCTACTGCCATCCTGTGGCCAGCCTGTGCCACTGCAGTGCTGAGGGCGGGTGTAGCTGAGCTCCCTGTGCCATCCTCCTGGTGCCTGGGATGGGGCTCCTTGGGAGGAAGGAAAGGAGTGAAGTTGAAGGGTCTCCTCAAGTCCCCACCAGCAAGCAGGAGCCTGGGCATGAATCACCAGTCTTGATCTGATTTCTGTTTGATGAACCTCAGGGCCCCATAGTACAGGATCATGAAGCCACCGCCGATGCCAATGAGGATGAAGTAGATGGCGTAGAGTGGGTACGAGTTCAGGCCCATGGAACTGAGAATCTGGGGACACACACCTCAGTGAACTCACTGAGAAAACATTCAGATGGATGTTATCTATTTAAAGTTGAAGGCCTCAGCTACTTACTACGTCTCCCGGGATAGAGATGGTGAAGTTGCCGACTGGCATGTGGTAAGTGTTCCCTTTAAACTGAATCTGCATCAGCCCTTCAAAACACCAGCGGAGAAAGGAGACTTTGGAGATCCAAGCGGGCACTGGAGACAGTGAGAGCCATGTTATTCACACAGGCTAACCACCTGCTCCCTGGGAAGCCCTCCCGAACTCAGGGCCCTGGCGGCTCTGCCTCCAGGTGGCAGGAGGGCAGGGAGAGGGCGAAAGGGCCAGAGTGACAGCTTGGGACATGGAGTGGAGTGGAGGGGGCCAGGTGGCTGAGGGGGTCACCACATGTTGGATCGATAACAATTTGAGAGAGTAATGTATTAGGTATCCCAGCATGTGCTCAGCTTCATGGAGGCACAGCTGAGATTTCTGAGTCTGTGCCCTGATCCCACAGGAGTATCACAGGGCCAGGAGCAGGAGGAAGGAACAAGCCCAGCTTGGCTGGTCAGGAGAAGAGAGCAGCCATGGAAGCTGGGGAGGGGCTGGACAGCGCCCTACAGAGAACAGCCACACAGTCTCAGATGTGCGTGCGTGGAGTGTGTTGGGGACTTCAGAAGAGCAAGGTGGGGGCAGCAGGAAGTAAGCAGCCCCCCACAGGGCCTGAAAAAAGCAATGACATGGATTTGCACCTTACAAAGTGCCCTCTGCATGGGCTAGGGTTGAGAGGGACACAGAAGGACCAAGGTCACAACCACTGCGGTGGTCTGAGACCTGACAATAAGGCCAGGGGTGGGAGATCAGGCAAGCGGACATTCCAGAAAGATGTGGGAGGCAGAACAAACCTGGCTCACTGGTGAATGTGGAGAGTGAGGGAGAGTCAAGGGTGACCTCCAGGTGTCAGCTGGGGGATATAAGAAGGCGCCATCTGCACCCTCTCATAGCGTCATTCCTTTGACAAGCAGGACAGTCGGCTCTTAGAAAAACCAGGCTTAACTTGGATCTAAATGGTGAGTTCTCATCCCCAGATGAAAGCAGGCTTCATCCAGCACCAGAAGGCCGCAAAAAGCTTGACAAGGGGAGGGAAGCAGGCCTTACCTGTCCACAGGTTGTCCAAGCTTATCATGAAGCCCCCGGTGAGGTAGAAGGAGTTGTAGAGAGCGTTGCCGAAGAAGGAGGATGTATGGAATGTGGGGAGCAGGGCAGCGGCACCCAGGGCCATGATCCTGCAGCAGTAGACCGCCAGCCACACAAGGAGGAAGTGCAGCAGAAAGGGCTCGAGGCTTGGGCGCAGGTTGGCCAGCCAGTAGGTGGGCATCCCATAGATGATGATGTAGACACAATGCTCCGGAAGCTCCCCTAGGATCTGCAAAGAACAGCCCTTGTAAGGATGGGGAGCTAATGCCTTCACTGTCATTGTTCGTTCGATGTTTAAAGATAATAATCCTCCATGATGCCAACCTTCCCTGCCCCTGATGATCAGGCTGGAGCAGGAGGGCTGGCGGGCGCGGCTGTGGGACCCTGGAATAAGAGCTCCCTGCTGGTTTCCCCCTGTAGACGCCATGGGCTCCACCTGGGACAGTTCAGAGCAGTTTTCCCCAGGGAGGCCGTGTGGCCTGGTGAAAATGGCAGTGAGGTACTGTTCTCCTGTTTCAAGTTCCCATCCTGCCTGCCGAAACCTAACAGCTGTGGGGCTTTGAGACAGCTGCATAACCTCTCTGAGCCTCCGCTTCCTGGAAATCAGGGTAATAACACTTGCCGACCTGCTTCCTGGAGATGTCGTGAGATCAGAGAGCTGAAATATGCTGGATGTTTCCCACTTTTTTTGTTGTTGTTGTTTCTTTTTTTTTTTTTTTTTAAGGTTTCTGCTGACCAGGAAAGTGTCATTCCTAGTCCACAGTCCCAGTCTGCTGGTAAATGTTTTAAAAATATCAAGTCTCTGAAACTCCCCTAGCAGATGTGACTTCTGTAACCACAGATGATGCATGGCCCCCCGGTTCAGCAAAATACTTCTCTTGAGCTTTTGTACAATGCAGTGTAGCTTTCTCTGCCCCTGCCCCCCACCTGGTTACTTGCTCTCAGCCCTGACCAGTCACCTTGGTAAAGAAATATGGACCAGCAGTGTACAGCCCATCTTCCAGTTCATAGTAAAGCATTGCCCTCTCTGAGTGACCTAAAACAGGGGAGAAAAGGAAAATGAAAGTGACATTAATTTTCAGTGTTTCTGTTTTTGAGTCTCTCTTTGTACAATTATAAATAGTCATATTGACTAAATGTCTTCTATTTTTAAAAAACAGGCAGAGTTAAACCATCCTAATTTAGATGTTTGTGATTCTGTGACTTGTGCATTGCTGTCAAGTATAATTCCTGCTATAATAGGAATGCCTAAGACTCCTGGGTAATCTGCTTTCATTTGCATACTAATATTAATGTGCGAACATTAAAAACAATCATCACCTTTTGTTTTGCAATCATGGTGAAACTATTCAGCACACCCATTCTCCCCAGCAGTTCAGAGGAACACAGGCTGGCTTTGGACCAGCTTAGAGGGGTGACCAACACCGTGCCCTCTGGCTGTTTCAGGTGTGGGTCACAGAGAGCAAGCCACACTCACATTTGGCAATGACATCCAGGACCACGTTGAAAGGGATGAGAGCTCCAATCATGAACAAGAGGGCAGCCGTGTCTGTGAAGGAGAGCTTGATGGCCCCGTGGCCGTAATAGAGGAACCCGATGACCAGGGACATCAGGCAGGCCTCTGCTCCATGGATAAGGAGAGTTGGCAGGTCTCGGAAGTCGTTGAAAATCTGACGACTTACAAAACAAAAGGTGCCAAAGGAACAACATATACCAGCCCTGTCACGCTGGCAATGTCATGTAATCTCTGCAAGGCTCTCTTTTCTCAACTATAAAATGGGAATAGCACTACGCCCTCACAAGGACTGTGAGGCTCAAATAGGATCACTGATGAAAGCATCTGTGTCACACTAGTTATACAATAAATAATTTACTTTATTGTCAACGTATCAGCTGTGCAATTTCACTTAAAGACATTATCCTAAGGAAATCACCAATCAGGTGTGTAAAGACATATGTACAAGGATGGTTGCTGCAGAGTTACTTGTCATAGCAAAAGCCTGAAAAAAACCAGACCATCAATAAGCACTTAGCAGGGAAATGAATTATGGCTAGATTGGAATGCTGAAGAAGACCTAACCAGATGAGAGGTAGAGACCTATTCTATATGAGGCCAAAAACAAAAAAATGGTTACAGAACAATATGCAGAGTATGATCCCCTTTATGTATTAAAATGTTGTGTGCATGGGAGGATCTAGAAACATTCACACCAAACACATGGGTCTGGTTTTCTCTGAGGGCTGATGTGACAGGTAACCTTCCTTTTCCACTTGAGTTTCTCCGTATCGTCTGAATTTTTCACCACAATCCTATGTAATTTCTCCGATCATCTGGCCAGTAAGGACACTTTGATTTTGTTTAAAGAATAAAAGTAACAGGAGTGTTCTGTATTGCACAGAGGGCTAGTGCTGGTCTTGATTGATACTGGTTTTTAAAAATGATTCCTCCTCTTGCTTTCTCCTTCAAATTCACTTTAGATAGAAAGGGCTTAATTGGATACAACAAAGACTTGTGGGGCAGGGCTGGTGGTAGTGGGATGAAATGGCGGATCGGATAATTACCGGATCAGCATGGTAAACTGCTGCACAGGGCCGGGCAGCTCAGTGGGAGTCGGGGGCTGGTCGGTGTCCTGGGGGAGGGCCAGGCTGTCAAGAAGCAGAGTGTGTCATGGGGTGTGGGGGCGGGCTGCCTTCTGCAAAGAGCTCTCCACCCAGAGCCACCCTGGCCTGCCTTACCTCTCTGCACAAGTGCCCTCACCCAGCGCCCTCGCCTCCGCTCTCCAAAGAAAGTCATCGAAGCCACGAACTTTTTCTCGAAACAAGGTCGCAAGGGACTGAGCCTTCTCTCTGGTGGCCACTTCCTGCTCTCTGCTTCGCCTATCGATGCTAGTCAAGTCCACTGTAAGGAGAGGATGCAGGGCCATGTTATCTGTACCTGCTCACGGGTGAGGAGCTTGATGCAAGGCCAGTTCACAATGCTGGTTAGCCCTTGGGGGCTCCAGGACATGCTCCCCACCCTCTGAGAATGGACTATGAAGTGATGAGCAGAGCAAAGAGAGGCAGAGAGACACTCAGGGCTGGCCTCCCACCCTGCTGGACCTGGCCACATCCACTTCAGGGGAAAGTCTGCTGCAGGGGAAGGGCAACGCCAGAGCTCTGTGGGTCCTAGCCCCCAACCCAACACCCAGGCTCATTACGGGGCCATCCCTAGGACAGAAAGTAAGACATTAGACCTTTGGAGCCAAAGGTCATGGCACAATTATACCCTGGCTCCAACTCAAACCATTTAAGAAGCTTGAGATGAGGACTCAGCCTCTCTGGTGTGCCTGCCCATGGGGAGAAGGTAGCTGGCCATGAGGCAGCTGGGCAGTCTGGGCACCTGGAAGTTCTAGTTGTCAGTGTAAATTAGTAATCTGGCTCCCCAAGCAGCCTGCCTAAAAGGGGAGAATGTTTTGGCTGGAAGATGCCAGTGTCTGGACAACTGTAAATAGAGCTGTCACTGCCCTCCATGTTACTTGCGGGAAGCATCTGGGAGCCCCAGCCATAGCTCTACTCTCATGGGGTTCCTGCAATGTCAGAAAGACACACCCACCCAGTCACAACCAGGGCCCTCCTGAGCCCAGCTTTACTCCAGGCTGGAGGGTGGTTCTCCTCCGACTATTCCTTCTCTTAACCTCTGTCTCTTCCCTCCTGCCATCTTCAGGACATGTCCCAAGGTAGGATAATGTCCAGGAGGAGTCTTTGTAAAATGCAATATGTCTCCTCAGTGTACAAGCCTATAGCTTGGAACACCAGACTCTCTGCGTACTGCCAGACCCTGTACCCCAGAGAGGTAGGTGGTACACAATGACAAAACAATAAATGACAAAAATAATAAAGAAAAAGTTTTTTTCAGGTCTGTTATGGACATCTGGCTTCTGGTAACCTCCCTCTGGGGTTCATACACATTGCTCCCCGTGGCCTGGTTGACAGGTGTCCTCTATGTGAGTTCACACAGTGTGAGTGCACAAGGGCTGGCAGGCTGGAGAGAGCGGCCTGTCCTCCTGGGGAGAGGGATGGACAGTGGATGCTGGGAGGAGGATGTGGGCCCAGGACCAGAACTCAGGGAGGGGGCCAGATATACTGGCTGTGAGTCCCAGTTCTGTGCCTTACAAGTTCTGTGCAAGGGGTTTAACTCTTCAGACTTTGGTCTTCTCATCTGTAAGGATGGAGATGACCCTGGCAGGGCTCTTAGGGTCCAAGGGACACTCTCTGGAGCTTGGTGCCTTTGGGCCCAGTGTCTGCCCTCAAAGACATGGTCCCTGTCGTCATGGTTATTGGTGAGGCCCTTGCTACACTGGGCCATCTTGGGAGGAAGGCTGGGGCTCCAGGTGACATATTAGACAAGCCATAGCTACTGCCTCCCCCAGCGCTGGTGAAGCTGTGCGGCCTGGCCAGCAGCCACAGCACGCTTCAGCATTCAGGATGCAGGCATCTGCTTTCAGGTCAGGCACCTGTAAAGACAACTGTCTCCCCAGCAATGAAGAAATTGCTTTACCCTTTCCCAGAGGGCTACATGCTGAGAGCTCAGATCCCCAAGCAGAAAGGCCTCTCTATGCTGACAGAGCAACTTTCCTATCTAAAGATTCATTGACCAAGACCTCCAAATGGCCCTGAGCTCCCTGTGTCCTGGGGCCCCCTCTACCACCCAGCGCCTTCAGACTCTCTGCTTCTTTGGGGGCACCAGGGCACAGCTTTAAGATTTCCTGGTGGCCTCCTGACCTTCGGTATCCTAAGTTTCCCTACAGAGTCTGAATAAAGACCACAATTCTAGAAATTGATCCAAACCCTCTTGGATTCTATCTCCTTTAGCCATTGGAATTCTCATAGGCTTATCTATCATGCACAGGAGGATAGCTATGTCAGAGCTGCTTTATTCAGGCCCTCATTTCTAGCATTTGATACTTGGCAAAGGGACACATGTTCTACAGCCCGCTCTGCCTGCCCCCCTTTCAGGTCCTGCTCCCCCGAAACCTCCGAGTTTCCCTCCCGACTCTCTCCACCAGGCCCTGGCGGGGCAGGGTGCCCGGCAGCTCACCGTAGAAGTCGGCAGGGTTGCTGTAGCGAGGACAGGGGTGGCCGATGGCTGTGAAGTACTGCACCATGTGCTGGGCTGCCCCCAAGTAGATGGTGCTGCCGGACGTCATCAGGAGGACCAAATCAAACAGCCTGAAGATGTCCGACCGAGGCTGGTGGAGGGAGATGAGCACCAACCGGTTGCCCTTGGCCAGCCGGGACAGGGTTTTCACCAGGTTGTGGGCCGTGAAGCTGTCGAGCCCGGAGGTGGGCTCATCCAGAATGAGGATTCCTTCCCAGCGGAGAGAGGGGCCTGGTGAGCCGGCAGGACTCCGGCTGGCCAGGGCCCAGCCAGGTGGGCGCCGCGGCCCCCCCTCACGCCCTCACCTGGATTCCACAGGAGCTGCACTCCGATGCTGACTCTGCGCCGCTCGCCCCCCGACACGCCCCGCACGTACGCGTTGCCCACACGCGTGTTGGCGCACTGGCGCAGGCGCAGCTCCGCGATCACGTCGTCCACCTGCGGAGGAGGGCCGGGGTTTAAACGCCCGCGCTGCCCGCCCGGCTCGGGGCCGTGCGGCTGCTGTCCCGGGGCATAAGGCGCCTGCCCCTCCGAATGGGTTTGCGCTCCAGCTTTCACTGCCGCACGCAGTGTTTGTTCCCGCTTTCTTTCAGCACGTCCTGAGCGGCTCCCACGCGCAGGGCACGGCGCCATGTTGGAAATGCGGCCGCGACCTGGGGACATGACAACTGGGCTCTCTGCCCACACGGAGGACAGGAAAACAGGTAGAGAGACACTCCTCACGCATTTTGTCCTGTGCCGTGAAGGGAACGGGCCAGGGATCAGGCGGCTTACACAGGAGCTGAGCATAGGGTTGGAAAGATGGTGAGCTGGGCTGCTCAGACTCGACCTGTGGTTGGGCCCTGAGGCAGGGAGGGAGGGTGGGTGATGGGAAGGATGTCGTGGCTTCTTGGGGTCACCAGAGTTAGGTAGTTACCCTTTCGTCACGCTGAGCCTGGGAGAAGGTTCTGGGCAGGCGTAGCTGGGCAACAAAAGCCAGGGTCTCGCGGACGGTTAGATTGGGGAGCAGCTGGTCGTGCTGGCGCACATGGGCCACATACTTCCTCACCAGCTGAGGCGTGCTGAGCTGCCCGTTGATCCAGATTTGGCCAGACTTAATTTTGCCGCCATGGTCCCTGCCGGTGATCACGTCCAGCAAAGAGACTCTCCCACAGCCTGTGAAGCCACCAGAGACATCCTGAGAGCAAGAGCTGCGGGGGGCCAGCCTGGAAGCCACGGCAGCCCACACACTCTCTAGCCATCCTGGACTGCACCGTCCTTGCAGAAGTGACTAGCTCCTAGGGAAAGTGGCCCAGCTTTTGCTTCCAGGTGGGGCAGTCCCAGCACCTGGAGTTCCAGGCCTTTCACCCGCAGCCAGTTTGAGCATCAATGGGGAGCTGGAGGCACGTTGACGCTGCGGGGGGGGGGGTGGTGGTGGAGGTTCAAGCCAGTTAGCCAGGGGCTGCATGGCAGGAGAGGGCTGGAGTCCTGGCCCTGGCTGTGCCTGAAGCAAATGCCCTTTTCCATCTCTAATAAGTCCCTCTCTCTCTCTCTCTCAAGCAAGGCTGGTGTTAATTGCATTATGAAGCTTAACTATTTTTGGGTGGTAAATGTGCCAGCAACATTGGCTCAGAAGCTGGGTTTGTGGGAAGGACTAATTTTGGAAAATTAATAGGGTGTTTTTAAAAAATATTTATTTATTTTAGAGGGAGGAGCGAGTGGGGGGAAGCGCAGAGGGAGAGGGAGAGAATCTCAAGCCAACTCCCAGCTGAGCAAGGAGCCCAACATGGGGCTTGATCTCACAAATAGGGTGTTTTTTAAAAATGCAAAACTGGAACTTATTTTCAGAAATAAGGAAAAAATAGAGGAATAATAGATGTGGACATGATTTTAAAACAAAACCACAGTATACACATGTGTATTTCTCTGTATCTGTCTTTCTCCTATTTTTATCAGTGATACTTTTTACTCTCTCTAGAAAAAGTGATCTGTTGCCCTAAGTTAACACCATCCACCTCTGAGTGACCGCGATTGCTATTGATTTGGGGAAGTGTCAGATTGGAATCAGGTTTCCAGAAGCATTTGATGAGACTCTTTGACAGCCATTTAAGCTGTGAATGCCAGTTGGGCTGCAGCTGTGAGAACACCTTGCAGACAGCTAGGGATGAGGCTCTATGTCTCATTCCCCTCATTCCCCCAGAGGGTTTGGTTTCTTTACTATCAATTTCTTTCAGGAGCAAATTTTCCAACTTGTTTTCAAATAAGGAAAGTGTCAATACACAAATGTAACCACCCCTCCTCGCCATATGCACATGCTTCCTGCAAGAAGCCCCATGCCTCCAGTGCAAAAAACAAAACTCAGGAAGCCTCCCCAATAATCCTTCTGCTTACTGACCAGAGGCTCACACAGTAGAAAGGGACCTGCATGCTGCCTCCCAGGTACCCCTCATTCAGGGTCGCTGAGAACATAAATGGAGCAAAATAGCCAGGAGAGAAACCAGAGGGGAGGGCTCTGGTCCTGTTCCCTACCGAGCCTCAGACATCAGATCCAGGCTCTGAGTAGCAGGGGACTTTGTCAACATTTATAGATACAGTGGGATTCCCAATCCGGGAGTGTGAAGGCCACATTTCCTAAACACTTTATGAGAGGTATGGGTGGCCTTTCCCATGGAGGCCACCTAGTGCAACTGGGGAGACCTTCTGTGGACCAGGAAAAAACACCAAAGGCATTCAAGAGCCTTAAAAAATGGCAGGAGTCTCCAATTAAGTAAATTCATTCATTGGAAAACAACTTTGTCACTACTGCTGATTCTCCAGAAGCAGCCAAAGTGTCTGGGACTGTTAAATTTTATAAATTATGCTGAGCATTCATTCATTCTTCATTCTTTCTTAAGTGGAGTAAGAACCACAGGATGTGTAATTGATAAATCTTTCTAAGAAATCATTTAGGGGCACCTGGGCGGCTCAGTCGGTTAAGCAGCCGACTCTTGATTTTGGCTCAGGTCATTGATCTCAGGGCCCCCTGGCGGCGGCCCCACACTCAGTGGGGAGTCACCTTGAGGATTCCCACCCCCGCCGCCCCTCCTCGCACCCCCCCCAAATAAATAAATCTTCAGAAGAAATCATTTAAATAATTTCAGTCAAGTAAACATGAAGCTAAACAGCCTTGAACCAAGAGTCAGAAATCCTGGAGACTGCTCACTCTATCCAAACTTCACTTTCCTCAGGGATGCTAACAGCTATAGGGGCAAGTGTAGGGAGTATTAATTGTGATGACTCAGGCTTTGTGGAAGTGCCTCCACGGGGCCCACAAATCCCCCAGATTCTCAGTTCACGAAGGAAAAGCAGATACAACAAGAAAAGCCACCAGGAGTTACAAAAATAAAATTGGCCTATGAAGTGACTTCTGTTTTCTTGTTTAAATCAGAATTGCAGAGGCAGTGCCAAAAGTGGGCAGGACTTGACCTGTGGGTGTTACTTAAGTTACAAAGTGCATTGACACACATTATCTTATTTGATCTTTGGTTAGACAATAAATAGAATTTCCCTATCAGAAGACTAAAAATTTGGAGATGTTCAAAAGTTCAGTAATCTTCTGGAAATGATTAATTAAAAGGTATAACGTGTTCTCATACCATGTGAAAGAAACGCCTTGATCTGAGAATCAGAAGACCAAAGTTCTAGTTCCAGCTCTACATTAAATATATGTCCTTAGGTGAATCACTCACTTTCTCTAGACTTTAGTCTCCCCATCTGTTGAATGAAGGTGTACATGTGTTGAGGGGAAGCAGGAGGACACTCTAGAGATATGGATAACGTAGAATACTGATAATTTAAAAACCCTTCTTTAAAGAGGCTTTCAAACTGGTAAGGAGAAAGAAAGGTAGAATACATTGGAGAGCATGAACTTTGTTCTCTGAGGCCTCATTCACCTCTGGTGTTGTATAATTTTAAGTTTGCCTTGCAGAAGTGACTCTGAGGCACTCCAAGAATCTGGATCTTTGCAGGTGGTTGAAGGCTGCACTAAGACTTGGCCTCTCTGAGAAGTCGGAGTTGCAGCAGGGGCTGTGCTTACCCAGTTGTGAGTGAATGAGTGAATGTCCCTGGTGGTGGAGGGGTCCCCTGAGAAGAACCTTGAATTCTGAAGCTGCCTGATGATCTTGGAAAGGCTGTTGCTTTGTCTCCATGTTAGGTGTTAACTAAGGACCAAGTCCTGGATGCAGCTTCAAGAGGCACACTCGTGATTCCTAATGATGGCGACTACCTGAGAGCTAGTAAATGGAGGAACTGGAATTTGAACCCAGGTCTGTCTGACTCAGAACCTGTGCTCTCACCCACTCTGCTATGCTGAGGGTTCTGTGAGAAGCAACCATCTGTCTGAGGGTCCAGTTTGCTTTCCAGGAGAGACAGAACCCATCGCCTCACTATTTGCCCTTAGTGGTACCTGAGCTCCCTATGATGGCCAGCATCTGCCCACTCCTCACTTTGAAGCTTAGGTTTTGGATGCCCAGCTCACAAGAATCCTTGTGAGATGTCCAAGGCATCTGGAACTGAGCCAGCTTCTTAAACCAGGGCACCTGGGAGTCCATGTCCACCTGTGGGGAGACATTGGAAGGTTCCTCAGAGAGCCAAGTGGTCAGAGGGTTTCAGCAACTTCTGTTCAGCTCTGTATAGGAGGCATCCTCCTGCTGATAGACAGCAGGATGAGGGGCCCACACCAAGATTTTATCAAACATGGAGGCGGAGCCCATGTTGAGGTCCTATGCTGAGAACCTGAAGCTACCATTTGTAAGTCTGAAGCTAAGACAGGCGAAGCATTTACAATAGCAGAACAGAAAGGAAAATACAACATAAAATGATGTCTTCACTTGATAATAGGTTACTGATTTACTAATGATTTATTAAGTGTTTACTATGTACAAGGCATTGTGTAAATCTCTGTCAAGATCACACAACAAGTGGCAGAGCAGAGAAAGGTTATGGTGTGCCGCATTAGCTTGTCCTAACTCACAGGAAGCCAGGGTTGGGCCTCTGAGGTTCAGCATTGGAATCCCTAGCGTGTTCCACCTGGACTGCCTGGGGTTTGCCCCCAAGAGGGTCTGGGAAATGGAAGTCTTGAATCTGACCAGAGGTTCTTGAAAGCCTCTGAAAGGCCAGCAGTCCTTGAATTCTGTCTTATTAGGACAGTATATTTTGCAAACGAATAACAACAACAAAGCACAAAACTAGTGAAGCCTTAAAGAAGTCTATAGAGTGGTGTCGTGGCATTGTTAATTTCTTAGTTTTGATTGTTTTGCTCTGGGTATGCAAGATGTTAACATTAGGGGAAGCTGGACAAAGGGTATATGGGAACTCTTTACTATTTCTATAACTTTCCCAAAAGTCTAAAATTATTTCAAAATCTGAAGCTAAAAAAAAGTTTGAGAGATTTCCCCCCCCACGGGTTCACATAATTTATGTTTTAACAAAGGTCTCGTTCTCTTATGCTGTCAGCCTCCAGCTACATTATGCATACCTGAGGGAGTCCTGTACATTCACCCAACGTGTGAAGCATCAGTGTGGCCTGGACTTTGTCCTTGAGGGCAGAGGGCCCTCAGGGTGGTCTCACCCTTACCTTCCACTTGGGGAATCATTTGACCTTCCCTGCCCACTCCTCCCACCTTGTCCTCAGGTGTGCTTCTACCTGGTAGCTGAGATCTCGGACCTCCAAGGTGTTGGACTGGCCGCTGTAGGTGAAGTACAGGCTGTTGTCACTTTCGGAGGAGAACAGGCTGTCCTGGAGGCCCTGCTGGTAGACATGACAGGTGAGGGGCTCCTTCAAAGGCTGCTGAGCACTTAAGAGAAACCAGGGAGGAGACCCAAGAGGTGAGAGCAGCAGCTAGTGTGGTTGAGATCCAGAATTGGGAAGACATGGGCTTGGGCAGGCGGAGCCCAAGGGCTCTGAGAAAATGGGAGCATCCGTGAAGGCAAATCTTTCCTTCCCTGCAGAGTGTGCTTTGGGGCTTCCCTCCAGCACAGCTCTTGGCTCCAGAAAACTCAATCTCAGATTGGTGGAGCCTGGACCCAGACTCCTGACTGGAGAGAGCTTCGTGAGCTGCTGTGCTCTGGGGATACCTGAGCTGGGGGTTGACCTTAACTTTTCTCTTCCCTGCCTCTGGCGTACTGTCTTCTAATGCCAAACAGCATCCACGTACCTGGCATGTGAGAGGAAATAGCTGTCAAAAAGCTAATGCTCAATATTTGGAAGACACCATCCTTGGAAAAGTTGCATCTTATTCTCATGTGGAGTTTTGCACAACAAAGCCATTCAAAATGCGGTTGGGAGATTTCAGAGGAAGTCCCTATCATCCTCATGGTCATCTTGATGCTGTTGTTGAAGTGATGCTATTTTTGGACCTCAGGTAAATCAGTGTTTCATGGTATCAGCTGATACCTTTGGTATTAGCCATCAGCAGATCTGAATTCCTTCTGTTTTATCAGTTCAATCATTTAAATCATTGAGGCCCCCAAAAAGAAGAACCTGCCTAGGAAGGTTTCAATTTTTTAATGGATACCGTTTTTCTCTTGTTTCTTAGTGCAGGGAAAAGTGTGTTTATTAACAAGTTCTAGTTGACTCTGATCTTTCCGCTCAGAGCTGCCCTTCTCACACTGATGCGTTTCTTCAGTCAAGCAAGCAAGCATCGCTACTTACTGGGAGCCCACATCATGCTGCAGGTTTGGAGTTTGGAATGTGACACAGACGGTCTCTGGGAAGCTTAGACTTTTTTTTTTTTTAATTGAGGTAAAATTGGTATATAACATTATATTAGTTCAGGTGTGCAACACAACAATTCCATATTTTGTACACTGCAAAGTGGTCACTACAATATATCTATTTACCATCTGTCACCGTGCAAAGAAGCGTAGGTTTTAATGAATGGGACAGGTGGTTAGGATGGAGCAAGACAGGCCAGGTGTAGAGGGAGGCTGACCTCAAGCATCCATTCAGGGTATATTTACACTGTGTACACAGTGCCTACCTGTGCTTTGTGTGAAAATAAAATCCAAAAGTCTCTGTCAAACTTCCCTGTAGTGGTGGAGGTCAGAGGTCCTCCAAAAGGTTATTGCAGCCTGATGGGAGAGCAGGGAAATCAGTACAGGTGACAGTCTGCGGCAGCAGCTATGAGTAAGTAATCCCCAGAGTGCCAGGGCAGTATGGAAACCACAGACCGTAGCTACTTATCTTGTCTAATGTTAGAACTGTTACCATAAAGATCTAAATTATACAGAAAAACCTGGGAAAGATGAACTCCTCATTTAGCAGAAGGGCCATCTCTGGGGAACAGAGGAATACAAGAGAGAAGGTTACAGGGGAAGGTGAGGGGAGCGAGCTTCAGAGCTCTTGGTAATTACTGGTGTGCATGAGAGTTCAGTACTCTATAAACTGATCAGTCTGAAATATTTCAAAATATGTTTTCCAAGTGAGAGAGCAAGCCCATGCATAGAACTCCAGAATACTACTCCCACCTTGCCAAGAATATTACTCCCCTCAGTTGCCGGTGCCTCCAAGGCAGGAGCTGGCTGTGGAGATGGAGGAGGGCCCAGGGTCTGTGCCCTCAGAGATGGAGGAGATCTCTACTGGGGGAGATCCAGGGCAGCTAAGAAAAGGGCTGTATTCCGGGCAGGTCAGCTCTGCACCTGACCTCACTCACCACTTCTGCCACCAGCACTCACACTGCTTAGTTTTTCCATTTAATTCTGTTAAACTATCAGAAATTCTAGCAATTATAGAGAGATTCATTGGGGCTAACATGCATCCTATTTGTTTATAAAAAAGTAAATGTCTGTCGGATGGATATGAAGTCGATTGGTGTAAGATATGAGTTAGCTCAGAAATTGCTTCTGTGAACAAACACCTGGCCAAAAGCTACCCAGGTTAGATTTCAGGTGGGGGTGGGAGGTCGCTTAGGAAAGGAGGTCGGACATTTTGAGGTCTGGAGTATTATATGCAGGTGACCTTATGCCCAAGTGGGTTCTGCTTTCCAGATAAGTGCTTTGAAAAGGTGGAGGGTGCTGGGGCCCTGGGGAAAGAGGCGTCAGAATGGGAAGACAGATAAAAGGAGAGAGGTGCTTCCTGCTCCTGGGGCTGTGGGCTGTACCCCTCCCCCTAGGCTAAGTAGTCAGGCGCAGGCCGGCCAGGGACCTCATCCACCATCTAGGGACTGTACCTTCCTGGAGCTGCACAGGCAGGGTGACTTTCAGAGGAAGAGGATTCGTTGCTGGGTTGGGGATGGCCTCTGTTCCATTTGAAATATTTCCTTGGCTCCCAGGAAGGATTTGTTAGACTCTTCCTGAGGTTTTGACAAATTCTCTGTATTTTTCAAATACTTAAATATCTATTCAGCTGACATCTTAATCAGTATGACTGTCAGAACATCACTTGAATTTCTGACAGGTGACACCCAAAAAAGCAAAGGCAGGTTTATTTGTAGGTAACCTGCTTGGCTCCTGCTGGGCTACATTGTAATTTCTCCTTGTATTAATTTCTGATCAAATTCCTGTCAGAAGCATAGATTAGAAGGGAACTCAGGGAGCACAGAGCCCACGTTCCTTACTCTAAGATGAGGAATCCGTGCCCTTGAGTAGTGATGTGCTGAGGACTCAGGGCCTGGCAGAAACATGCAGGGGTTGTTCCTGGCTGAGAGGATGAGCCTGGGCCTTTACCAAAATGGTCAGACCAGATCTCACACATCTTTGCCCCGAGAACTGGCCCCTCTTGTCCTCCTCTGGCTATGCTTTTGGCCATGGACGGAGGAGTCTGGGCCAAGAGCACTTGCCACTCCAGGTGCCCCAGGCCAGAGGGGCATTTGTCTGTGGAGTGTAAATGGAATGTGGGTGGGCAGGATGGCATGACCACATAGGGGTGTGTGAGTCACGTGTGGGGCTAGGGTTGGGCAGAGAAGGGGGACAGGCTATAACTTGGTCTGGAAGCTGGCTCCCCTGTGCCACCACGTTGTAGCTGCTGCTCCAAAAGTTTCTAGAATTTCTAAATTTACACCTGGCCTTTCAGGTTGGGAGGAAGGTATGTCAAGATAAGAAAATAGAAACTATTTTAAAGTTCTTAGCTTGACTGGTAACTTTAAAACTTCTAGACATTAGGGGCGCCTGGGTAGCGCAGTCGTTAAGCGTCTGCCTTCGGCTCAGGGCGTGATCCCGGCGTTCTAGGATCGAGCCCCACATCAGGCTCCTCCGCTATGAGCCTGCTTCTTCCTCTCCCACTCCCCCTGCTTGTGTTCCCTCTCTCGCTGGCTGTCTCTGTCTAATAAAGAAATAAATAAATCTTTAAAAAAAAAAAAAAAAAAAAACTTCTAGACATTAGATATGTAGCCCTCATTCTCTTGTTCCAGATGCCTTAAATGTTGGGGGAAGATTGTCACTTGGAACCTTGAGTAACAGGATTGGAGAAAAGGAAATTGGTAATGGTAGGCATCCCTGGATGTTGAATTTGGGCAGTTGTTGGCATCCCATGCTGTGGTGGCTGAATTGTCAGACCTTTTAGGCAGAAAGTGTCCCCAAAGGCACCGCTGACTTTATATCCTATTCAGGCTGTGAGCACTGTAGTCACAGCTCCTGGGAGTCCTTTCAAGGCAAGGACTGGCTGTATTCCCACATCAGAAATGGCTGTTTGTCACGGCTGCAGGGTGAACTAGGAATGGGCCAGGCTGAAGTCCTGTCCTAGCAACTCAGGGCCGGACTAGGTGGCCTGTGGCCTTCCCTGTTGGGTGTGGAGTCCTCAGACCTTTCTTTTTCTCCCTCCTCCCCATGGCAGGCAAAGACGGCAAGGTCAGTTGGGGTGAGGTGGAGATAGAGGGTGGGCTCCGCCTCCTTTCTGTCTTCCAGTTTAGCCTCCTGCTTCAAATCCCACCCACACCCCGATTTTAGCCAAAGGCCATTTCTCAAGTAAACATTTCTTATGTAAGATAAAGGTGGAGGACTTGTGCCCCAACCTCTCGGCCCCCTGGCTGCTATCTGTCCCTTCCAGCTCTCTCCGGGGTCTTATGTCTGCCTGCTGTAGCAATGTTTTGCACATAAATTCTGATGTTCCCATAAAAGTCGCTTGCCATCCTATCAGTTTACTGCATCTGAGACTCTGAGCTTGACAGACACACAGATGAAGGAGAGACAGCAGAGTCCCTGGTGTGTGTGAACACATTTCTGCTTTGGAGTCTCATTCAGAAAAAGCTCCATCTGGGGCGCCTGGGTGGCATAGCGGTTAAGCGTCTGCCTTCGGCTCAGGGCATGATCCCGGCGTACCGGCATCGAGTCCCACATCGGGCTCCTCCGCTGTGAGCCTGCTTCTTCCTCTCCCACTCCCCCTGCTGTGTTCCCTCTTTCGCTGGGCAGGAAGTGACCTCAGAGTCCCCCTACCCACCCTTGTCTCCTGAATCTCTTCCCCTCAGCCCTCTGATGCCCAGGAAATAGAGTTCTGCTGCCATGTTCTCCCTCTGCTTGTGGTCTTGGCAGTGAGTTAAAGTTCCTGAGGGAGGAAGGAAAAGGTCCCATTCTCTCCCACCCTCCATGACTGAGGTGTCTGCCCATCACTCACGGAGGCATCCTGGGGAGCAGCCCTGCTCCATAGTCCTCTCTCCTCTGAGGGCTTCTCAGCCATGGGGCGCAGCAGCGTCTGTGCCGCTTTGCTGCAGCTTCCTTTCCACCTTAGCTGCTGCCCGCCAGCCCCAGTGGTTTGTCTTTCTCAGAGCTGGGCAGTCTTTGGCCCTGGTTCACTGCGCCTCTCTTCCAGCACTCCTCCCAGGCAAGCCCTCCTACAAACAGGCTGTGTGTTCTGCCCACTGCCAAGATAGTACACACGCTCTGGGTAAAGGTACATCAGATAATGGCCTCCACGGCCAAACCCCAGTCCCGCAGCTAGGAAGGTCTGGGGTGGGACTCCAGGGCCTGGTGAGGAGCAGGTGGGGCGGTGTGCTGCTGGCTCCTCTACTGCGGCTCCTCCGGGGAGAGTCAGGCCTCCCCAAAATTGACCTGTCTGCTGTCTCTTGGTCATGAGTGAATTCCCATCTTTGACCCCTGTGGGGTCCTTGGGGATCCAAGTGAACAGAGGCCCCCAGAGCTCCACAGAGGAGGTTCCTGCAGCTGCTTCAAAGCCTCGACACAGCCTGGGCATTCTCCATGTCTCCTACCGTGTCAGGTAAGGCCATGCCTTTTTTGCCTACTGGGAGCTTGAAGCTGGGTGGTGTTTGAGTTGTGGTCGTGACCCGAGGTGAGTGGGCCTCTACTGGCTTTCCTCGCTAATGAGGGCCAGGGATGGAGGCTTTGGGCTCCCACCTTAGTGGATCAAGGTGGAGAGAGGAGAGGGGAAGGGCGGCCAGTGGTAAACGAGGAGCAATGGCAAATGGCCCCCCTTTTGCCCATGGGAAGACCTGGAAGCTATGACAATGAGGCAGCTGTGCTCTGCCTTGTGCCCCAGCTTTGTGCCCCTTAATCCCTTCCTGTTGTGTCCCCCTTGTGGATAGCCTGTGCCACGGGGATGGAGAGGGCTTGGGGCAACACTTAGTGTAATGAAGCCTGGTGAAGGAATGCAGGGTCAACTGAAGGAATAAACCGTGTCCTGTTTATTTTATCTCCCACACATTCAAAGAGAGCTGGCATTCAGAGCAGCTCCTGGGCAGGGGCTTTACATAGATGATCTTTCTCGGTCGCTACCTGCCAGTGTCTACAGAGAAGGACCCTGAGCCCCAAGCATATTTAGGAACCTGCCCAGGGACAACTGGGATCAGTGCTGGGGGACAAGGGTCTGGTCCCTTCTGGAACCCCACACTCCCTTTCCTTTAAAGCCACCAAGTTGGGCCCTGGTGGGACTTCACATCTTGCCGGCAGCGGTGGGACAGGCAGATCCTCAAAGATGTCTCCTTGTACGTCGAGAGCGGGCAGATCATGTGCATCTTAGGGAGCTCAGGTAAGCTTGGGAAGGAGTACTTGAAGTTTACATTTGCAACGATCATTCAGAAAAGGCTTTGCCTTGCTTTGAATGTTGAGGAAATAGGTTTAAGTTGTAGCAAGAAAGCTACAAGTTTGATACTAGAATGAAGTCGAAAGATATATCTTACTGAATGGAATCTGGTACTAATGCAAAGCTTTTAGAGAGATCCTTGGAAAAGAATAAAGTCCTGCGTAACATTCAGTTAATCCCTATTTCAAAGTATGGAAAGTACTGAGCACAGTGCCTGGCATGTAGGGGTGCACAGTAAACACAGTTCCCCTGCTCTGTACCCTGCCAAGAGGCAGGACAAGGAATTAAGTAAGCATGAGGATGCATGCCCATTTAGTCCCATATTCATTAGTTTTTAAAAAATGATGATGTATTTCAAATAGGCAAAAATAGCAAATAATACAAAGAATGTTTATATATTAACATCTAGTTTTATCAAATCTTTTAAAATTTTTTAATTTAAATTCAACTTAAGGGCACGTGGGTGGGGGCTCGGTTGGTTAAGCGTCTGCCTTCGGCTTGGGTCATAATCCCATGGTCTTGGGATCAAGCCCCGCATTGGGCTCCTTGCTCAGTGGAAAGCCTGGTTCTCCCTCTGCACCTCACTCCACTTGTGCGCTCTTGCTCTCTCTCTCAAATAAATAAAAAATCTTAAAAATAAATACAGCTTAGTTAACATACCCTGTAAGGCTTTGTCATATCTTAACATTATACCATATTTGCTTCAGATCCTTTTGTTTCTAAGGAATTAAGTATTACAGACCCCACTGAGGCCATCTGTGTGCCCATTTCCCACCTTCTCCTCCTCTTTCCTGGGATATCTACACTTGAGGCTGAATCACGGTTTGTCTTTGCATCCCTGCATCAGCCAGTCATTGTCCTGGGAGGGTCTAGCCTCCAGAGAGGCAGCCCCTTGTGTCTGAGGGCAGTGCCCCATGGGGATCACAGCTGTGGGTGCTAAGCAGCTGGAGGATGGGGGCATTGAGGCTGATGAGGGGCTCGGTGTGGACACCACAGGGTCCACTACACTAGGTTATCCTACACCATTTAAGGATGAAAGATTCTGACAAATTGGCTTCCAAGGGGCTTCTAGATTGAGTTCTTGCTTGCGTTGGCGTTGTTGACATTTACCGGCACTACCCACTTGCATTATTCTCTTGAATAGCAATGGGTAATGCAAGGCTGTGACAAAAGTCAAACACGGACAGCCTCTTTCCACCTGGGGAGTTAAATCCGTAGCCATTCCCCTGCTATAGACTGTGAAAACTGGGTGACAGTAGTAGCATTAAGATTAAATGAGAAGGAATTCATTGACTAAAACTGTTACACTTGGCTGAGATTTCCTGTCTGTTCCTATTTCCAATTTTTAACCATCTTTTTTTTTTTTTAAAGACTTTTATTGGGGGGGGGGGATGTGCAGAGAGAGAGAGAGAATCTCAAGCCGACTTCCCACTGAGCTCAGAGCCCAGCATGGGCCTCAATCTCATGAGCCTGAGATGGTGACCTTAGCCAAAACCACAAGTTGGACTTCTAACTGACTGAGCCACCCAGGTGGCTGAACTACTTCTAACTATATGTGTGTACCGTAATATCCAGAGCCACTCTCATTTTCCTTTTGTTAATTATATTTTTCTTTAAGAAGAAGAAAAGCTGAGTTATTGCTATAACTTGTTGTTTGTTGCCTTCCTTCTGTAGGATTAGGGTGGTATACTGCACACAACAAAGAATGAACTCACCTTCTCAGAAGGGTGTCCCACAAGCCAGTGTCGTGCTTCATGCACATCTCAGGACAGTGGGTGGGAGGCCTTGATCTGGGAGCTCATGGACTGGTTTCTGATGATACCTAATCACGGCTTTATGACAGCATCTATCATTTTATATACTGACCGTGAAGTCACAGTAGACTGCCAAGTTCCCCAGGGGTGGGAGCTTTGTCTTTTTTTTTTTTTTTCCCTGCTAGAACAGGGTTGGCCACATAGTAGGTACTTAGTATATATTGTTGAATCACTGAGTAAACAAATCCATTCTATGAATTACTGTTAGTCTTTCACAAAATGATGATTTCATTGGTATCTTACCTAACACAGGACTGTTTCTGAAATCTTTATCAGTGAGGCAAAAGAAGACTAAGGTGTTTGAAGTCTCGCAACAAAATGGTGTAATGCAAGTCTGCCTAGGGTCACCCAACACTCCAGGGGAGGGTGACTATATTTGACTCAATAATTGCTATCAATTGGGACCCGGACTCTGGGCTGCTTCCTCCCTTGCAGAGGACTATTTAGTTACAATCGCTGTCCTTTTAGGGAAGATAACCCCAAAGGTCATGGTTTTATTGCCCTGTAGGGCATTAACCTTTTGTTTTCTTTTTTTATTGTGGTAAAATACACATCAAACGTACCATCTGAACCATTTTTAAGTATACAGTTCAGTGATGGTAAATTCACATTGTTGTACAACCCTCTCCACCATCCATCCCCCAGCTCTTCCTCTTGTAAAACTGAAACTCTGCACTCATTAAGCAATTACCCCCATTCCCCTTGCCCCCAGGCCCACCATTATACTTTCTGTCTCTAAGATTTAGACTATTGTAGCTACCTCCTATAAGGGGAATCATACAGTATTTGTCTTTTTGTGGCTGGCTTATTTCACTTACCATAATGTCCTCAAGGTTCATCCATGTTGTAGGCTGTATCAGAATTTCCTTCCCTTTTAAAGCTGAATGATACTCCATCGATAAATAGGCCATATTTGCTTATCTGTTCACCCATTAATGGACACCTGAGTGCTTCCACATTTTAGCTATTGTGAATAATGAAACGAAGATGGGTGGTCAAATATCTGTTTTGAAAGCTTGTTTTCAGTTCTTCAGGGTATATACCAAGAAGTAGAATTGCTGGGTCATATGGTAATCCTGTTTTTAAGTTTTTGAGGAACCTCTCTACTCTTTTTCAAAGTGGCTATACCATTTTGATTCCCACCAACAGTGCACAAGGATTCCAGTTTCTCTACATCCTCTTCGACACTTGTTATCTTCCAGTTTTTTGATAGGAGCCATTCTAAAGGGTGCAAGGTGGTATCTCATTGCAGTTTTATCTTTTTTTTTTTTTTTAAGATTTTATTTTTGAGAGAGCGCGCGCGCGAGCGCGCACACGTATGAGAGGGGCAGGCAGAGGGCAAAGCAGACTTCCCCACTGAACAGGGAGCCCAATACACGACTCCATCCCAGGATCCTGGGATCATGACTTGAGCCAAAGGCAGACGCTTAACCTACTGAGCCACCCAGGCGCCCCGTTCCAGTTTTAATTTGCAGTTCCCTAATGCTTAGTGATGGTGATTTATGTGCTTATTGGCTATTCATATATTTTCTTTGGAGAAATGTCTAAGTCCTTCACCCAATCTTGAATTGGGTTGATTGGGTTTTTTGTTGTTGTTGAATTCTTTAGAAGCTCTCTGTATATTCTGGATATTAATCCGTTATTAGATGTGTGATTTGCAAATATTTCTGCATCCTGTGGGTTGCCTTTTTACACTGGGGTTAGTGTCCTTTTTCAAAAAGTTTATTTACTTAAGTAATCTCTACACCCAGTGTGGGGCTCAAACTCATGACCCCAAGATCAAGAGTCATATGCTCCTCCAACCGAGCCAGCCAGGCCTCCCTGGGGATAGTGTCTTTTGAGGCACAAAATTTTAAAACTTTCATGAAGCCTAATTTGCCTATTTTTTCTTTTGTTACCTATACCTTTGGTGCCATATTCTAGGGCATTAAGTATTTCTGTGTCTAGCTTTGCATCTTACTCTGACCTTTTATTTTCTGCTAATTATACATATTAGTTTCTTGTATCCTTTTTTCCTTGTATTCTTTTTTTGAATGAACTTTTTCATTCTGCTGGTCCTTTCATTAATGAGTTAATAAATAGTTAAAATACCTTACAAAAAGAGACTGTATCAGCCATTCATCTTTTTTTAAAGATTTTATTTATTTTAGAGAGTGAGAGAGCACCCATGGCGGGGGGTAGGAGCAGAGGGAGAGAGACAAGCAGACTCTGCACTGAGCACAAGCCTGACGCACAACTTGATCTCACAACCCTGAGATCATGTCCTGAGCCAAAATCAAGAGTCGGACACTTGACTGACTGAGCCACCCAGGTGCCCCCCAGCCATCCATTTCTATGTAAAAAGTATCCCTGAACTAAGTGGCTTAAAACAATAAAAATCATTATTATTTCAGGGTTTCTATGAGTCAGAAATTTGGAAGTGACTTTGTTGGGTAGTTCTGTCTGGAGTGTCTCATGAGGTTGTGGTCAGAAGTCTGCTGGGCTGCAGTCATCTGAAGGCTTGAGCAGGGCTGGAGAATCTACTTCCAAGGTGCCTCCCTTGCATCCTGGCTTCCAGGTTGGTGCTCAGTGAGAAGAAGGCCCAAGAAAGAACCCTGAGTGTCAGCCAGAGGAGGCTGGGAAGGAGCAGCCAGACCAGGATAAAACCAAGAGGATGAAGTAGCATCCAAGCCAGGGGACAGAGACTTCCAGAGAAAGGCAAGCAATAGCATAAATGCTGTTGAGAGGTCAGCACACAGGAAGGTGCCCACCAGATATGGCAACAAGGATGCAACCTTGATGACCTCAGGGAGGTCAGTTTTGATGTTGTGATGGGATCCAGGCTCCAGGATATTTAGAGCTTTTGTCAGAGTGGAGACTGGATTCCAGAAACAGAAGGCAAGGAAGCTTCTAGTTAGAACCACATACAAGGCGTAGGATCATGACTGGGAAATTTCAGAACATGTTTTGAAGGATGACTCGAATGATGTCACATTTTGTTTCTTTACAGTCCCTCTTTTCTCTTCCCACCCTGTCTTCTATTGAAGATGCTGGAGCTAACCCTGAGCTTGGTCAGCCATGGGTTAGATAAGAAGAACACTGCTATAGGAGCTGGGCTTATTCATCTTTGTATCCCTCACGGCAACAAGCAGTTCCTTTATAATATTTGAACAAAAGATCTTCTCTTTGGTTTTGCGCAAGTCATCATATCCTTGGTAGAATTTTCTTGCTATCTTTTTCAGACAGTTCGGAACCTTCTGCCTATATTCTCTGTTAATCTAACTTCTTAGTAGCCTGGCAATGCTGGTTCCTGTCCATTGACTCTCTGGACTCATGTAGGTCTGTGTCCACTATAAACGGAAGGAGCTGGCTGTTGCCTTATCCTAATAGTATCACCTAACTTCTGAGAAAAACCAAACCAGGGGAAAGCTCTTTGCAACAACCAGCTGGGTCATGCCCAAGGCTCTTAGTGCAGGCTGAGATCAACTTGATTTTTCTAAAGGACTTGCTAGGCTAGTGCTTCGCAGACTCTGATATGCATGGGAATTACCTAGGGATTTTGGTAGCAGAATGTGATTTGGGGGGCTGGGACCTGAGATTCTGCATTTCTAACAAGTGCTCAGGTGATGTTGCTGGTGTTCAGACAGTACTTGATTATCAAGGCTCTAGGTGTTGTCCCCTACTTTGAGGAACCACCAGATGACCCCTGGGTGGGGGGTTTCAGAAAGAAATTCAGATGTCCTAGATTCAAACTGCCTAGGTTTTCTTTTTATTTTATTTTTTTTTAAAGATTTTATTTATTTATTTGACAGGCAGCGAGAGAGGGAACACAAGCAGGGGGAGTGGGAGAGGGAGAAGCAGGCCTCCCACTGAGCAGGGAGCCTGATGTGGGGCTCGATACCAGAATGCTGGGATCATGACCTAAGCAGAAGGCAGACACTTAATGGCTGAGCCACCCAGGCGCTCCTTTATTCTTATCCTGTATTTTCTTTTTCAACTCAAAACAGCTATAAAATCCCATGAACAGGCAGACAAAGACCCTCCAGGGGCTTGAAAGAAATGACTTGTCCCTCTCTGACTCAGGAGACAAGCCGGAAAGACTCATTGGTACCATGAGAGTTTGACCCAGGGGCTACTGAGAAAGCAAGTCAGTGCTAGACCAAGGGTACACTGAGGATCTGGGGACAGCCCAGCAATGCCTCATGGAGGGAGTCCTTTTGGGCCTTGTTTTCTTTTTTCTTTTTCTTTTTTTTTTTTTTAAAGATTTTATTTACTTATGTGACAGAGAGACAGCCAGCGAGAGAGGGAACACAGCAGGGGAGTGGGAGAGAAAGCAGGCTCCCAGCAGAGGAGCCCGATGTGGAACTCGATCCCAGAACACCGGGATCACGCCCTGAGCCGAAGGCAGACGCCCAACGACTGCGCCACCCAGGTGCCCCTGGGCCTTGTTTTCTTGTCTCCACAGGCTCAGGAAAAACCACGCTGCTGGACGCCATGTCCGGGAGGCTGCGGCACACGGGGACTTTCCTCGGGGATGTGTTTGTGAATGGCCAGCCGCTGCGCAGGGAACAGTTCCAGGACTGCTTTTCCTATGTCCAGCAGGTGGGTGCTTCCCAGGCCTGCCCCCCCCCCCCCCCGGGCCGCCCGCAGCCCGTCTTGGTCACGGCCACGTTGACGCCTCCCGCCTCCCTCTCCTGCAGAGCGACACACTGCTGAGCAACTTGACTGTGAGCGAGACGCTGCACTACGCAGCGCTGCTGGCTGTGCGCCGTGGCTCTCCAGGCTTCTTCCAGAGGAAGGTGGGTAGCCCTGGGCCTCCTGCGGCCCTGTTCCTTAGGGGATCACCCCACGGGGGCTTCGCACCTCCCCTTCCCTTCACTTGCCCATTCCTCCCCTTCATTCTTCATCCCTTTAGCCTAGACCTGTGCTGTCCAGTATGGTAGCCACTAGTCACCTGTGGCTTTGAGCACTTGACACGTGGCCAGCCCTAATGTAACATGTGCTATGAATGGGAAATACAGAATTTTAGAAACTTAGTCTGAAAAAACAGAATGTGAAATATCTTACTGATTTTTAAAATATTGGTTACAGGTTGAAATGGTAGTATTTTGGCTGCATTGGGTTAAATATATTAAAATTAATTTCAATTGTTGCTTTTTAAAACATGGCTACTAAAATACTTAAATTCTATGTGTGGCTTATATTTCTATTGGATGGCGCTATTGTAGGAGCTCTGTTTTTGAATGAAAACAGTTGTTTTTCTCATTGTACTTTGCTCTGTTGAGATTTTTCTCAACTTTCTTTGAGGCATTTTGAATGTGTCTCATCCAAAATTGATTAAGTTAAGGAAGGAACTACTGACTTGTCTACTCTTTTGAGGTTTCAATCTGTTCCTTTAAATGTATCTAATTTGGAAGTAGTCATAGGTAAGCCTCTGGGGACCTTACCTGGAAATGTTGCCTCATTTCTGTCTGGACTGGAAACAGAGAACTCAGGATACACAGCTGTGCCACCTACAAAGCAGGTACAGTTCCCTGGGAAATAGGCCCTCGGTGGCGACCAGCAGCATCTGCCTCAGAGGCTTCAGTGAAGCCACAGTGAGGTTCCACCTGGGCACACGAATTACATCCGCAGTGCAGGCTCCAGGGCTGGCCTTCTTTAATGCCACTGAGGCTCCAAGGAAACCCTCCATATCGGCTGAGGGTATACCATCTTTATCAGGCATTGCTCAGTCTGTCACCAGGGACTTGCTCAGTTTGTCCCTGGCATTGGACTTTGAGACAGGGCTTGAGAGTGAAATTAGGTCTAAGCTGTGTCCCAAGTACCAGAAGATTTGTTTGATATAATGCCCAGGTGAGTAAGGGGCATTCTTCTGTTTGAGAGTCCTAGACAGTGCCAAAGGGTAGCTTTTCCTCCAGAGGAGTCTTAGCAGGGAGCGTGGCCCTCAAGAAGGACCATCAGCCTCACGGTGATGCCTGGCTCGGTTTCCTTCGTGGAGGTTACCTTGGAGTGCTCAGAAGGTATTGCAAGGCTCCTACTATTCAACTGGGTTATATAGGCATACCTCGGAGATACTGTAGGTTTGGTTCCAGATCACTGCAATAAAGCAACTATTCAAAATAAATAGTCAAATGAGTTTTTTGGCTTCCCGGTGCATATAAGTTACATTTACACTAATACTCCAGTCTGTTAGGTGTACAGTAGCATTACGTCTAAAGAAAACCTACTTATCTTAATTTAAAAATACTGACACACGAAGTGAGCAAATGCTGTTGGAAAAATGGTGCGAGTAGACTTGCTTGATACAGGGTTGCCACAAACCATCAGTCTGTAGAAAATGCGCTGTCTGTGAGGTGCAGTAAAGTGCAGTGCAATGAAACAAGGTGTGCCTGCCCTCTGAACTGTCAGAGCTGGCTGGCATCGGTCAGGCTTTGTTCGCACACACTCTCTCACTGCATCCTGGCGTCAGCCCTGTGTGGGAGGCATTATCTCCTGACACACAAGATTAAGATCAGACAGTTGGGAAGGGCAGAGCTGGAATGTGAACCCAGGCCGTCTAGCTCCATCATGCCTCCCTGAGCTCCTGGGATCTCCTGAGTCCCATTGTGATGAGAGAAGATGGAGGTCACGGTCAGCCCACACACGGTCAGCCCACACAGGCATGTTCACACAGCTTGGTAGCCCTGATGGTAAGTGACAGAGGAGTCCATCTGCAGACTTTTCTCTCTGCTTGCTTTAGTATTTCTGTCTCTAAAAAGTGCAGGAGAAGATCCTGTGGGTATTGGGTGGCAGAAATGCAGTCATAAACAGATTCTTCTGAGTTGGTAATCCACTCATATCACATATCCCGCTGAGAGAATGAATCTAAGAAAGCCACTGAGCTCTTCTCCAGAAAATGCACATTTGCATAAATATTCAGAACATTCGTGGATGTCTTGAAATTGATGGCAAAAAATTTTTTCCCTGGGGGTACCTGGATAGCTCAGTTGGTTAAGCATCTGCCTTCAGCTCAGGTCATGATCTTAGGGTCCTGGGATCAAGTCCCACATTGGGCTCCCTGCTCAGCAGGGACCCTGCTTCTCCCTTTCCCTCTGCCACTCTTCCTGCTTGCTCTCTCTCTCTCTCTGTCAAATAAATAAAACTTAAAATTTTTTCCCCCTCTGGTAAATGTTCCTCTGGCACTGACAGTACCTTAAAGTCCTGCAAAAGTACTCTCTGCTTGAAAGTACTTTCTGAGCAAATCCAGTCCACAGGGTGTAAAATTGACAAAGTGGTTTAGTGAGAAGGAAGTGGTGGTGATAGGACAGAGCACAGCAGATCTCTCCTCTGAGGAACCTAACATAAAGTGGTGCTTGACATGCACAGGCTGTGTCTGCTGGACTGTTGGCTAATCCCTGTGCTTCATGGACCACTTGAGAGAACCCAGACAGTTCTCTTAATCCCAGCTCTGCCACTTGCTAATAGTATGACCTTGGGCAAGTTACACACGTCTCTGAGGATCTGTTTTCTTCTCTATAATAAATAGATAATAATGTATCTCTCCTGCAGTTGATGTGAGGAATGAGTCAGTTTATCTGAGAACATACAGCATAGAGGTTGATGATCTCAGTGCATCCCAGTGATCCCAAGGGTTCCTTCTAAGACACTGGATTCCATTCTCCATAGCGTTTGCCAAATATGGGAGAGGCTTTGGGAAAGAGCATGGGACATGTGAAACAGGTTAAATACATGTCTCCTCTGTCCATCCCTTCCGAGCCAGGAGGGGCAAGCTTTACTCCTTTCTTGCTGTTGCACAGCAGATGAAAGGAATGCTCAGGAATCTGCCCTGGCTGGCGAGCACCTCAACCTGGCCATGCCAAACAAAACTCCAGAATCCTATTCCGATGGCAAGAGGAGAACCTTTTTCCAGAATAAATCATACTGGGTTTGGTTTTTTTTTTTAATGCAAGTTTAACCTTGTTATTCCTTTGGATCTTTTTCAGATGTGTTCCTTGTTTTGGTCAAACCTTCACCCATGCTGCTGATTCCACCCCCTGGCTCCACTGGAACTTTGTTCCACAAATCATCCCCTTTTTTACTCCAGCGTATTTATTTTTTAATGCAGTGTTTTGTTTCTTTTTTCATTATAAGAGTAATACGATCTCATTAGAGGTATATGGGAACAAAACTCATTACCATATATATATATAAGTATTTTCAGTCTGTTCTAGCTGCTTTCCCCAGGGCGCTATGCAGATAGGGGTAATCAGCAAGGCAGAGCCAGAAGTAGAGATTTTTGAAAGGGTCTCTAGAGATAGGCTAAGCTGAGGAAGGAAAGAAGGAGGGGAAGGGAAAGGCCAACTTTCTTGATTAGAAATTCAGTAAAGAACTTTTCTAGTTACTGTTGTGGGAGAGTTGAGGAGAAGGAGTAAGGGGATGGTTTCAGGGTGTGGCAGAGTCTAAGGCAAATAGAACTGGGGGAGACAAGACATTAAATGTGGCTGTAGGTTATAAAGTGGGTCCCCTGGAAAGTTTTTAAAAAGAGTCAAAGATTGGCATTATTTTTAATTACTTTTGATAGCTGGGTTGTATTTGATGCAAAATCACACTGAAATTGGGCCACATGGGACTTCAGGACTTATTTGGGTTATATAAGGGTAGCCAAAGTTCATTCAAACCAAATTGGACTTTTTTTTTAAACATATAAAATACTTATAATAAAATATCAAAAACCAACCAAACAAAAAACCTATTGTACCTATGCCTTAAGGGATTTTTCTGTATGCTGAACTTAATGTGGCATCTGAAAATAGGAGCCCAGTGACCTCTCCATTGTTGCCTGGTGAATTTCCCTGAAGTAAATAATAGTTTTTGCTGCTCTGGAGACTTGAAAAACAGTTGTATTATTCATTTTAAGCTGACACATGTATTATGGCCTAGACCAAATTGGATTTTATCGTAATAGGCATGTTCTCCCTAGGGTGTGGTGAGTCTGAAAGTGGCCCAAGCACTCAAGGGAAGCGTGCTGCCTCTCCCATGCCATCTCCACTCCATGAACTGGAGCAGCGGCCGAGCAGTGACCAGCCATCCCGGACTTTGTGTCTCCTACAGGTGGACGCAGTCATGGCGGAGCTGAGTCTGAGCCACGTGGCAGATCGACTGATTGGCAACTACAACCTTGGGGGGATTTCCAGTGGCGAGCGGCGCCGGGTCTCCATTGCAGCCCAGCTCCTTCAGGATCCCAGTAAGTGGGACCCAGAACTGCTACTAGCTGCTGCCTGGGCATCTTCCATGTGTCTGCAGACATTTTCAGTCCTTTTGTTATAGTCTCCGTTTGGAAAGGGGCTTGTGTGGAACTGACATCACTGAGGTTTTTCAAACTGGGGACCCGGTTTCTTTGGAAATACTGCATAGTTCCCGATGCTGTTTTATCCAAGTACAAAACAGCTCTTGGAAACACTGCATTTGTGTTTTAATGTTCAGTTAGGGTCTTCCGTGACCACAGGGCTCTGGCCTGTCCATTCCTCTTACTAGAGCAGCAGCACTGTGGGTGCTGTGGAAAGCCATTGAGTTTTGGTGTGCCTAGAAGGACTTATGAAATGGCAGGCATTAAAGCAGGACTTTGATACACAAAAAGTGTATATTTTGGAGGGAGAAGCTATCAAGATGAAGTAGCCAGTCACCTGCCTCTCCTGCTGGGTTTGGTCATTCCCCCCACCACTGGGGTAATGTCAGCCCTTACAGACACCCGGAAGAGGATGTACTGCGCCTGGATACTCCACTGGGGACACTACGACTGCCTGCTCTTCAGATGGTGGTTGGTCACTAGAAGGCAAAGAAGAGAGATGTTCTTAAGAGCCCTGCTCACTTTCTGGGTAGAAATGGCCGCAGTTAAACCCTCTAAAGAGCCTCAATGCCTGTCTCAGCTCAGACTTTGCTTTATGGGGCAGAGTCTTGCCGTGCAAAGACCCTGTCAGTGTTGTAAAGTGCTCCACATGAAGTGAGGTATATCTTTTTAACCAGCCTCCTCTCAGCCTTTTGAAAACAAGGGTGGCCCGCTCGCCAGCCCTTGTTCTTTGTCACGGTCCTCTGGACAAACCCAGACAGTTCAGAGTACCCTGTGCGAGGCCTGATCTTGTTGCTGCCCTGGCCCCTCAAGGATTAGGGCTAAGATGTGCTCTGGAGCTGGGAGATGGGTCCTCTGAGGTCAGGTTCCTTCACTTGGGCTCAGGCTACTTCTCAGAGTGCACTGTTTGGATAGGGTAAGATGGGATGGGGTAAGACAGCTCAGTAAGGAACTGTTCAAAATTCTGAGTTTAGAGCCCAGAGCTCAGTCTTGTCAGTGACCCTTCCTTGCTTGCAGAGGTCATGCTGTTTGATGAGCCTACCACAGGCCTGGACTGCATGACAGCAAATCAGATCGTTATCCTCCTGGCAGAGCTGGCTCACAGGGACCGCATTGTAATCGTCACCATCCACCAGCCACGCTCCGAGCTCTTCCAGGTGAGACAGACTCTTGTTCCTGCTTAACTCGTCAAGGGTGGGTAGATGTGTGTGCTGAGCTGGGGATTGTGAGGTAGAGATTAGTACTCATTAGCCAGGGTATTTGGGGCCAATAGCTCCTGATATGGGAAGGGCACCTACCATGTACCAAATACTCTCTATGCACTAGTTCATTCAGTCCACACAACAATCCTGTGAGGTGGGTATCAGTATTGTCACTTTACAGAAAAGAGGGAGACTTAGAAATGATGCAAAATGGAGTCAAGGATCTGAGATTAAATAAACATCTTGTCCAAGGTCACTCACTCAGGAGCATGGCTGGGCCTCAAACCCAGGACCGCTGGCCAGGTCCAGGAGTTCATTTTCACTCCAGACGTGATGCTGGACCCAGGCCGGATGCAGCACGATGCACACTGCCAACTCAGGCTAAAACAAACAAAAAAATAGGGACGTGCTCTGTGCGTCTCCGGTGGGCATAGTAATAATACTGATGCATGGCTGAGATCAACAGGGACTGACTGCTTGGAAGTTTATTCTCCAGAAGGATATGGTGACTTGATACACACTAAAGCCATTGACTTTCCCATCAGCTCTTTGATAAAATCACCATCCTGAGCTACGGAGAGCTGGTTTTCTGTGGGACACCAGCGGAAATGCTTGATTTCTTCAGTGGCTGCAGTTACCCTTGTCCTGAACATTCAAACCCTTTTGACTTTTATAGTAAGTTTTTTTCCCCCACATTTCCCATCATGAATATTCATTCACTTTTATCATCTCAGATTTCTGCCTAGATGTCAACAGCACTAGTGGATTTTATCCTTGCTTTTGTTTTGGTGATTTCACTCTTTAAGAAGTTAACTTGGCTGGGTCAGTTAACTTGCCACATAGATGACCTATCAGAATGAGATGGGGGACTTCTCTTAAATCGCTGCATGTCCACTTTGTCAGAGAAAAATCAGCTGAGCTTCTAAATTCTCCCAGAAAGCCTCCGTTGAATCCTCAAGGCCTTCCTGGTAGCTTTAAAATATTCTGATTTTATAGGTGGGCATGATCAAGAGGTGTTATTCCGGTGGGATGAGGTATTAGCTAGTACTCCTCAATCAATGATGAAACAGTATTAGCCATTGTGCATTGTCACACACATTATATATGCATTTAAAAACACATGGGTCATTTCTTTTGGGGAAAAAAAATTAGTGGACCTGACATCAGTGGATACCCAAAGCAAAGAACGGGAAATAGAAACCTACAAGAGAGTCCAGATGATTGAATCTGCCTACAAAGAATCAGCAATTTATCGCAAAACCTTGGAGAATATCGAAAGAACAAAACACCTGAAAACATTACCAATGATTCCTTTCAAAACCAAAGATTCTCCTGGAGCTCTCTCTAAACTGGGTGTTCTCTTGAGGTAAGAGCTTCACCCCGTTTTAGGTGGTTAGACATCCACCAATAAAAGAAAAGGAATTAGGGGCGCCTGGGTGGCACAGCGGTTAAGCGTCTGCCTTCAGCTCAGGGTGTGATCCCGGCGTTATGGGATCGAGCCCCACATCAGGCTCCTCCGCTATGAGCCTGCTTCTTCCTCTCCCACTCCCCCTGCTTGTATTCCCTCTCTCGCTGGCTGTCTATCTCTGTCAAATAAATAAATAAAATCTTAAAAAAAAAAAAAAAAGAAAAGGAATTAAACAGGGTTTTTTGTCTTTCAGGAGAGTGACAAGGAACTTAATGAGAAATAAGCTGGCAGTGATGATGCGTCTTGTTCAGAACCTGATCATGGGTTTGTTCGTCATTTTCTACCTTCTGCGGGTCCAGAACAATGTGCTGAAGGGTGCTGTCCAGGACCGCGTGGGTCTTGTATACCAGTTTGTGGGTGCCACCCCATACACAGGCATGCTCAACGCTGTGAATCTGTGTGAGTGCCCATGCACAGTAGGTGCACCCCGGGGGCGGGGAGGGCACTTCCTCTCTTCCTGATTATCTTCCTTCTCCAGCTAGCATCTTGCAAGACTCCACCATTATAAGGGTATTTTGCTGAGATAAGCTTGGCCCTCTCCAGATTCTCTCCCTGGGGAAGGGTTAACTACTGAGTTACTAACATCTTAGCGTGAATTAGTTCACCAAGTAGATCTCTCTGAGGGTCTAAGGATCCTGGGAAACGTGAAGTTAGGAGCTGCTGGTGGGGAAGCATTTTTTAAAAGATCATTCCTGGTATCCCTATCTTGGCCATTAGGATGTATAGCCCCTGGGGGCCCAAATACCTGCCAACTTTGCACTCTTCTTTTTAGAGCTGATTTTAGGACAGCTAGCACCTAATTTTCAAACTCAGAATCCAGAAGCAATACCTAGTTGCCTGATGTTCTGTGCCAAGACCCTGCACAAAAAGAGGACAAACTACCTATCACATCATTCATGACCCTTTGCACACGTGTTCTTGAATTTGTGACAACCCTCCCCTGACTTGAGAGAGGACGACAGCTTTTGCAACCATATTGTAACTCAGGTAGTGTAGATTTCTGTGGTGGGAAGTATTTACAGTTCTGTGGACAGCAGGTCCCCTCTTGCCATGACTGCGGAGCCCCAGCTGGTCCCTACCACCCAGTCCATAGAACTCAAGTTCAGTTTGGACTAGCCCTCCTTCACTCAGCTGTGTAGTGACCGGCCATTCTGAAACCTGCCTTCTGTGCCTAGTTCCTGTGCTGCGAGCTGTCAGCGACCAGGAGAGCCAAGACGGCTTGTACCAGAAGTGGCAGATGCTGCTGGCCTATGTGCTGCACGCGCTCCCCTTCAGTGTCCTTGCCACCATGATATTCAGCAGTGTGTGCTACTGGTAAGGGGGCGTTCAGAGATGTTTAGGCCTCCTGGCAAGTTCCAGGTGGCCACTGGGACAGATGGAGGGGGAGCTCAGGGGTAAACAACTCCCTCCTCTTGGCTGTGGAGGTCTGTCTTTGCCCATCAGTGCCCATATAATGTCCTGTGCTTCAGGACAAATAAAAGAACCTGGCTGGGACCACATGGGACCTGAGAGCAGACCCACAGGACTACATGGTGCCAGGGACTGGCGTGTCCCACATCCTCTGCAGGGCCTGGGGAGAGAAGATCGCCCTAAAGTCGTTGGGATCCAGGTGCAGAGGCAGCGAGCAGCTGCGGAGTATCAGTTAAACATGGGCTCCTGTCAGCTGGAGCGGCAAATCTGTCTGAGGTTCCACCAGCCCACCTGTGACATCCCAGGTGGGCTGGCGTGAGGAGGCTTGAGCAGTGGAAGAGGGGCTGTGGGAAGAGGCACTGGGGCACCACGAAGCATCCCTGATGCCCTTAGGTTTTGAGTGATGGCATATAGACAGTGCTGCTTTTTGTTTCTTAGAGCTTTTGAAGATATAAATCCGAAAACGTGTAGTTATTTGCATGATTTGTCCTCATAGGGAGAAGTATCTTCCCTGATTCCCATGGCTTTCCCTTAAGAAAAGATGGGGGTAGTACCTGGTATTCTGTGACTCTAGTAGTGTAACAGTGCCCAGCTTATCGTCCCAAGAGAACTTCAGGCAGTTCCTGAGATGTTGTCTGTCTGCAGGCCGTGGGATTCATGAGCAGGTGCTCCTGACGTAGCCAGGATACAGACCCATGATACGTGATATGAATAATTATTATGAACTAAGTGATACATAAGTAAAAGACAACCAGGGCCTAGTAAGTTTGAGCTCCCAGTGAACAGTGGGAAGGTCTTGGTGCAGGTGATTAGAAGTTGGGTGTCATTCTGGAGAGTGACAGAGGCAGAGCCACTTGCTCCGAGTTAGCAGGAGGGTGGGCTCCCCGCTGAGGGCGATGGCAGGGACCATAGGGCCTCCCCGCTGGCCCTGAAGAAGCCTGCTTGTTCTTTGACACTCAGGAACGTGCTGAATCTCTAATCTATGATGTAAACTACAGGCCCGTCTAGTTCAGGCTGAATGATCCAGGAGCAGGTTTTTAAAAATCTGATCATTTTTGAGTAAATCAAGGTTGCTGAAAATTGAAGACCCTGCTACTTTAGAATCTTGCCACTCATTGTGGCCCACAGACCAGTGTCAGCCTTACTCTGGAGCTCGGCTAACATGCAGGATCTCCGGTCTAGCTACTGAATTGGATTCTGGGTTTAAAAGGATGTCCCAGGTGGTTCATAGGTATTTTAAAATTTGTGAAGCACTGATTTTTGAAGACCATATAGTATTTGAAAAACTGCCCATGAGAAGGAAAGTACTTTAAGATTTGAGAAAACAGGGCAGTTTTAAACTAGGTTCAGTGTACGCATACAGGTCATGACTATTTTTGATAAAAAGTCAGACATAAAAAAGTCCGTCATTTCCAGTGGCAGCACAGCTGTTAGCAGTGTAGCAAACACTTCCAATTAAGTGACAGAAATATTTGTGAATGCCTACTGAGTGCTAGGCACCGTACTAGGTGCAACAGAAGACTCGAGTGAACAGAAGGTGCTGCCTTGTGCACTCAAGCTTGCAGCTCTGAAATCTAAACAGCTCTGAAAGCCACAGTGCTGTGTAACTCTCTTAGCAGCACAACTGACCTGAACTAAGTGGCAAAATCTGATCTGAACTGACATGATGTTCTTTGTACTTTTCTCACATTAACACTGCTGTTCAGCAAAAATGTTAACATGCTTGATTACAAGCGGAGTCCCTGATCCCACTGTGACAAGTATGGTCTATGCAGTGTACAGCCATTCCAAAACCTGAAAATTGCCACATTCCAAGACACAGTCTGGCCCTAAAGCATTTCAGATGATGGATTGTGGACATAAATCTCCAGATACTTTACTTCAAGAGAGTGTAAGATTAGTATTATAAGAAAGCACAAACACTATGCTGAGGAATAGAATAATAACCAACACAAATAGAGCACTTGCTTTGTCTGGCACTAAGAGTTTTAAATATATCAATTCATATAATCCTTGCAATCATCCTCTAAAGGTTGTGCTGTGATTATCCTTGTTTGTAGATGAGCAAACGGAAGTACAGATGGAGTAACTATCTTCCCCACCTCACATCCATTATCCCAGTTAATTACAAAGGAGAACAAGAGGCCATTTGGTTGAGAGGACAGCTTGAGAGATGAGCATCATTCCAATGGATAGAGGAGGGAGCAAGGGCAGTCCAGGAAAAGAAAGAGCGAGGCCTTAAGTTCAGGAGCAAAAACATGTAAGACTTTTCCAGAGAAAAGGTTCAGTTGTGCTGTGGGAATGAAGGATTGGAAGTAGTGAAAGATATGACTGGCCCCTCCAGTGGGGGAGGTGCTGAATAGCAGGCTAAGGGGCTAAAGTGGACTTGATAATGGGGCATAGGAGAGAACCAGGGAGTGACCCATCCGTGTTGGACTCTGGAGGGTGAGGCTGGCACACTTTGCCAGCAGACTGGAGTTAGGGCAGAGACACCAGATAGCCCAGTGAGAAGCCTTGGCAACAGTCTGTGGGAAAGGCAGAGGCTCAGATGAAGAGAGCAGCAGTGGCAGCAAAAGGGGGGGGGATCACTTTGAAACTCTGGGATAGTAGAATCGAGTGGGCTCAGTAACTGAATGGATTTGTTGGTGGTAAAGTCATGGATGCTGCCTGAGACAGCATCTTTATCAGGTTTGCCAGGAACGAGAACGGATTTGGTTGCAGCTGGCATGCTACAGGATACCCGACTGGACACGTCAAGCTGAGGGGGAGTAGTGGGTTGCCCCAGAAAGGAAAAAAGGAGTGAGGGTAAAAGCCTGGGAATGGATTTTATAGAGAGGGTACTGGAAGGGGAGGAAGCAGTCTGAGTGTAAACCTCACGTGGCACATTCGGTAGGTGGGAAGAGGAAAGCAATCCAATGACAGAAGCGGAGGTGGTGGTCAGAGAGGGAGGAGAAGCAGAACCAGGCAACATCAGAGAAGCCGGGGGAGGAGAGCATTTCAAGGAGGTGTAGGATATCCATTCATATTGCAGAGCTTCACAGAGATGAGGCAGCAGATTAGGAGGTCATTGGCAGTCTTCCCAAAAGGAGCTTCAGCAGAGTAGTAGGGGTTCAAGGTAGATTCACAAGGGAAGAAATAAGGAGGAACAGGGAAGAAGCAGATGCTGCTCGAGAAGCCTGGCGCAGTATAGGGTAGGATGGCGAGAACGCAGTTGCTCACATGGTTATCAGGCTCAGGGAATGGATGTTTTAGGATACGGTAAATAAGACCATCAGGGAAAACCATTAGATTGATAGTTGATGAAACTATAGCAAAATAGGGTAATTCACAGATCAGGTTTCCAGGGTAGTGCAGGGTAGGGATAGGTGAATCAGGATAACATGAAATCAAGGAGCTAGTAGATAGGATCAACTTGGCAACAAAAGGGGGAAAAAAGAGAATGAGCACAAGACATGGAAGATGAAAAGTAGGGAAGGTAAAGATAGCAAGAAATTCATAAAATGGGAAATGATTCCATCTGCTGAGCACTGGGGAGGGAGTTTGACGTTGGGGAGGGGGTAATTTAAAGTAGAGGTATATATTAGATACAAGGGACGTGGAACCCAATAAGCAATGAGAAAAATTTAGGGGTCTAGAGGTCAGGTGAGACAGAGTGCATCTGATTCGCACAGCAATATATATGCCTTGTTCAGCATACCTTCAGGGAGAGGACCGAAGTGAAAGAACAGGGCTCTCAAGGTGTGGGGATTGGTAAGGCAAAGAGTAGCAGGAGGAGGTGTAAGGACCTGAGGCAGCGAGGGCTTTGGGGAAATAGGGGACAGGAGGGACGCCATGATCAGAGACAGTGCTTTCATATGGAATCTTGGAAAAGTGGAATAGTTCTGAGTAACATTTAAGTCCACGATCTGGTGAGTGATGAAGATCAGGTGGATGGAGCCCCTGGAACTGATCAGGTTACCTAATTAGGAGGCACCGATGTTGATGGCCGCCGATGAGGCAGGTTAAAAAGACCTTGAGGATAATGATAGTGGAGAGGAATGCAAAGAATGACCCTGGTCCAGATGCTATAAAATCATCAAAGGTGAGAGAATGTCGTAAAAACCACAAAGGATTGCACTGGGAAAGAGAATTAATAGTACAAGCAAACTTCATAATTTGTATAGGAGGAAAGGTAGAGGGCCTTGAAGAGTGGTCCGGAGGCATATATATAAGACAAGCCAACTCCTTTTCCTTGCTCTACAAGTGGAAGAAAGAGCAGCCATGTCTAATGGTTGCTGAGGACATGCTATCACCAGGGAAGTGTATTTAGTGGAAGGAATATAAGAGTTAAGAGGCATGAGTGTAGGGAAGTCTGTTTACAGGAAAATGAAGATCAAATCAATGGAAAGCGCTGGCAGAATGAAAGACAAGAATGCAATGAAACAGACCTGGGAGGGCTAATTCACCAGAGGATGGAGGCAGTGAGGGGTTTTCATGCTGGCAACAACCCTACATAACAGGGATGAAGTGCAGGGATGGAGGGCCAGAGAAGCAGGCTGAGTGAGCCCTTAGCACTGGGACAGTAGGCTAGCTACGGTTGGAGCAGTGCCAGCTAGGCAGAACATGGTTATTTCTGGAGAAGCCTGGAGAGTTCAGCCCTTCTACTAATTGCACCAGTTGTGACCACTGTTCAAGCGTTAACATTTTCCTCTGAGAACTGAAGGAGCTGTAAAAGGGGAAAGGTGGCACACTAAGTTGGAGCCAACAGAAACAATTTGTGCTCATAAATGGCCTCAGAGGTTGGCTCTGTTCCGAAAAGGCCTTTCACAGGGGAGTTTGGCTTACCCTGCAAACTCTTCCCACCCACTAACCATCATGGACTTATTCATTGAAGGCACGTGTGGTATTTTTCTTAAATAATCCTTGGAGAGGAAACTAAAGACCTTATGTTTTTCTAGGACTCTGGGCTTATATCCTGAGGTTGCCAGATTTGGATATTTCTCTGCTGCTCTCTTGGCCCCCCACTTAATCGGTGAATTTCTAACTCTTGTGCTACTTGGTATGGTCCAAAACCCAAATGTGGTCAACAGCATAGTGGCTCTGCTCTGCATCGCTGGGATACTTGTGGGATCTGGATTAGTAAGGTAAGAATATGGCAGTTCAGAGGACTTTCATTGATGATTTGTGGTTAATGATGACAATAAGAAATGAAGAGGAAAGAAACTGCAGAGGAGAGCTGCAGAGGAGAGCTATGTGATACTGGCTAAAGGTATCACCTTATGGTCTGGAGCGCTTATAGTGCTTGCTTATCATTATTAGACCTTGATCTCTTTACCATTTGTTCAGTAAATGGTAGATTCACGCTGAGAATCAGGAAATGACAATTTAGGCATGTTATTCCTATGATTCACATGAGGTAACAAGAGGAGAAAAACCATCCATCCTCCAGAAAAACTTGCAGCCTATTATTACAAGCTAAATAGCATGCATTTAATTCATTTCTGCCCTGGTACTGTGGAGTGTGTCTATTCTGGTTCTCAATTCCCAATTTCTTTTAGGAAGTAAGAACAGTCAGATAAGAGCTTGCATGATAAAAGACTAATCAGGAAAATATCAGGACTAGAAGGACACACACTAAATGTTAACAGTAATTACCTCTGGGTAATAATTTTTTCTTCATATTTTCCTTTGTGAATTTCTATAATAAAGCATTTTATAAGCAAGAAAAAATACATATATACACATACATACATTTTTAAAAAGCAGTAGCAGAAAGGGTGGAAAATTTTAGAAGGGTGACAGTGGAACCAGGCAGGTGAGGTTAGTGGGATCACATAGCTAAGAAAGTGTGAAGGTGGCTGTTTCTTTGACTTAAAAATAAAAAAGCTCCCAGAGCATCTGCTATATGTAATTACAAATATATATTTAATTATTTAGCTCTCAGAGCAATCCATGTTCGGGTAAGAAAACTCAGCTCAGACTTGACTTTGCGACAGTGAAACCACTGTGAAGATTCCCAAGCTGCAGGCGGCTCCCTGGAGAGAGGACTGACCCAGGAGTCAGGGACTTCCTCTACCATTTATCTGCCACATGACCAGGGCAAGTCACTTTTCTATCTAAATTAGTGTCCTCGTGTATTAAATGGAGCTCATGATCTTGACCCCACCTGCCTCAAGGGCACATGAGAAGCAAGTGAGATAATCAACAGGAAAGCACTTCATAAGCTGTAGTGAGTTATATAAAGGTGAAATATTACAAAGCAAAGTGAGCTGGATTTGATCAGTCAAGGAGGACTATGTTTACGACAGCATTATTACATTGTGTTTGTGGTGCTTAAATGGTTGTTAGCATCTGTAAAAACTGCACAAATCAAATCAAGCCAGCGAGGTACAGATCCAACTTTGGGTGGGATCTCCTCTTGAATATTTGAATCATTACCTGTTCCAGTCAGTCTGGCACTATTTAGTGTATTTGGTTTGTAGAAAAAGGGGATTCGTTATTCTGAAAAGAGAGGCAGTGGCCAGCATTACCAAAGGCTCCTGGTTTTCTTTTTTCTTTCTTTCTTTTTTTTTTTTTTTTTTCCAAAACCTCAACATTCCAAGGCTTTACCTGGATTCCACTCCAGGTCACTGAATTGAAACTCTGCTCTTCGGGACCACATCAGCCTCCTAGTCATAAAGTTCACATTCTTCCCTCAAGTCATGCCTTTCCTGACTGCCTGCCTGCAATATTTGCATTTTGGCTGCCTCCTTCTTTAAACACAAACAGAGATAGCTTTGTTCTTTCTACATAGAAAATAATGCAAGTTTTTTGGGGAAAAAATGTACACAATACAGAAGTGTATAAGGAAGAAAGTTAACGTTACCTGAAGTCTCACAACCTTCAGTTAAACTTTGTTGTGTATCTTGCTAGACTTTTATATAATCTTTAATGAAAATGAGACTGTAATATTGTGAAGGAGTTAAGTATGCATTTAACAATATAATTCGGACAGTCCCATGTCAAATTTAGATCTACAGTTCCTTCCTCTCTGAAGTACTCCAAGGATTTCTGTGATGTAGCCTGATTGTCCTCCCGCGTCTTTCACAGACCTGTTTGTGTCCCTTTGCCACCCGCACGAAGCCTACCTGCTGTTCCCTTGGCTAGGTCAGCTCTCTCTGAAAGAAAGCCTGTCCTATGCCGCTTCTGTTGCAGCCTTCCTTTCAAAGGATGGCAGCCGCTGGAGGCCAGTAGCTGTGCCTCATTCATCATTATAGCTCTTCTCAGTGGCTGGCCCAAGGCCTTGAACCAAATAGGTTTGCAAAAAATAATCTGCTGAATTGAGTGAATGAATGACTGCTCTCTCTCCTGGGACCGCCCTCACACTGGGACAGTCACCAACTTCTGTTGGGTTTCTTCTTTGCTGTCAAACCACAACTGCATGTGGAGCCTGAGTGTGCAGTGTTCCACCCTGTGTGGTGCACTGCAAGACAAAGGCACATGGTTCCTGCCTCGGAGGGAACTTTCTGGCCAGCTGGGCAGCCAGCCTCTCATGGCCATCATCTTGTTGCAGGCCTTTGTCATCTTATACTTGAACTACTGCTGTCACCTGCTCCCTTTTGCTTTTCCGCTGTTCCTAATCTGCCCTTATTATGGTCCCTCTCCTTGCTGGTGCCACGTTAATTCTCTTAAAACACTGGTTTTATGGTGTCAACCCACTGCAAGGGTCCAAAACAGCCGGTTCCTGGCTGTCATTCCAAACTCCGCTTCAGATCCTCTGTTCCAGCCCTTCTGGCCCGTTCAGTCCCACATGCTGTCCCTGACCTGCCAGTGCTCATACCATCGCTCCTTCCTATAATGTCCTTCCTTTTCCCTCCTTCTTCCCCAGGTTCCTACCTGTCCTTTCCAATTAGCAGCCTCTCAGTGGGCTGATTGAATTTTGTGCCTTAGAACATTGCCAATATCTGAAAGTCATGGGGCTTGGGTGTCAGAGGGGAATAGGTAAAAACCATAAATACTAAGTACAAAAATGTCATGGACATGTGGTGCTGGATTATTATACTTGGCACAAATCATTTACCACTGTGTATTTTTACAGTCTTAAGGATATATAGTCTATGTCCCCAATTACATTGTGAGTTTTCTAGGGGTAGGACATTTCTTTTGAATTCCTCAAGCATTTAGAACTAGTGCCTCGCAAATAGAATTTAATACATATTGTTGATTGACAGAAGTTATAGTGGACAGAGAGGCCACAAGGTCAGCAGAAAGACTGAAGAGGGGACAGAGTTCATTTTCACAACAAACATCTGCTTGCTCTCTCCATCCTCTCCCCCTGTATCATAGTTAATTCTCACTTCACACACTAGCTCCTTCAAATCTGTTTAACCACAAATCTCCTCTAAAGTGATTGTTAGGTGTGTGTTTTCTTTCATGTTTTTATCAATGGTGCTTACCAAAGGAAAAAAAATTAGACACCAATCCATCATCAGGGGATTGTTAAATTAAGGTTTCTACTATAATGGACCACCGAGCTATAATTAAAAATGATGGAGTGCTATGCTTACTGACTTGGAAGGCTGTCTGACACATAAGTTCGGTTGAAAAAAAGGTTAGAAAAGAGCATGAAGAGTGTGATTCCACTTATGTAAAATTTTATAAACACAATATACGCATGTTACACATGTCACCAAAATGTTAACCATAGTTATTTCTGGGCAGTGGTATATCTTTGTACTTCTCAGTTTTGTTTGATGTTTTTCACAGTGAGCACAACTTTTATAATGAGAGGTAAAAACTATATTCAAAATGGGAAACATAAAATGAGGGTTGCTTTTCTTTTCATTTGGTAGGACTGTTAGGAGAGCCTACTGAATTTCAGCTCACTCTTTTTTCTTCAGAAACACAGAAGAAATGTCCATTCCTTTAAAAATCTTCAGTTACTTTACATTCCAAAAATACTGCTCTGAGATTCTTATAGTCAATGAGTTCTATGGACAGAATTTCACTTGTGGTAAGTACTCTATTTTGGATTTTTTTTTTTTTATTACCCTGAGGAAGCAATACCCTGAGGGAAATGTATTTTTTAGATAAAAGTTATATTTTATAATAGATTTAAAACCTTGTTTTGAGGGCGCCTGGGTGGCTCAGTTGTTTAAGCATCTGCCTTCAGCTCAGGTTGTGATCCTGGGGTCCTGGGATCAAGTCCCACATTGGGGTCCCAGCTCATCCGGGAGTCTGCTTCTCCCTCTACCCTTCCCCCCTGCTTGTGATCTCTCCCTCTCACACTCAAATAAGTAAAAATCTTAAAAAAAAATCTTGTTTTGAAATAAAAGTCTAACAGTTTCTCTGATTTTTAAAATAAAAGTCAAGTCAAAGGCCAACAGCTTAAGGCCACTCTGATGTTTTTAGAAAACAGTAGACCTGGGATGCCTGGCTGGCTCACTCGGAAAAGCATCTGATTCTTGACTTGGGGTTTTAAGTTTGAGCCCCATGTTGGGGGTAGAGATTACTTAAATAAAATCTTTAAAGAAAACTGGTAGACCTAATGTACACCAAGGTAAACTCTAGTATACTTTGGGTAGAATCAGTTGGTTTGGTTTTTTTTTTGTTTTTTTAAGATTTTATTTATTTGAGAGAGAGCATGTACATGTGCGAGTGGCGGGGGTGGGGGAAGGAGGAGAGAACTTGAAGCAGACTCAGCACTGAGCACAGAGCTCTACTCAGGGCTCGATCCCATGACCATGGGATCTGAAACCAAGAGTCGGATGCTTAACTGACTGAGCCACCCAGGCACCCCTAGGATCAGTTTCTATACCTACTGAACAGAACAGGTTGAAGCAGGTTGCAGTGGCTTCTTGTTCCCTAAAAATGTACGTAATATATAGCTGAGTAAAGCCATTTTTGGCAAAAGTCTGTTCCCCAATTCCATGAAGCCAGTGGGAGCATAATAAGGTCCTTCTGGCCATGGAAATCCCAGGCCACTCCACGAAGGCAACTAAAGAACAGGGCAGAATTTAGTAGTTGTTTTAAATATTTTTAGGTGGTAACAGCACCTAGGATATTTAGTACTAGATGATCATAAGTGATCATGATTTTTATCAGCACTATGGTAATGAGTTTATACCCCAAATGGAAACAAACCCATCTCCATCTTCAAATGAAGCCAGGGCCCAGAACACTCACTATTGCTTCAACTAAACATGAATTCTGGGCTCTCTAAAATGTGCTGTGTCTTTCATGATGAAGGGTACTTAGCGGGCAGTTGGTAAATACTTGTTGATTAAAGTACCTGGGAAGCATCGTATCTGACACTGTCCCTCTCTTCCTCGCAGGCAGCTCAAATGGTTCTGTGACAACTAATCCAATCTGTGCCTTCACTCAAGGAGTTCAGTTTATTGAGAGACTCTGCCCGGGTGCAACGTCCAGATTCACAACAAACTTTCTGATTTTGTATGCCTTTATCCCAGTTCTTGTAATCCTAGGAATAGTTGTTTTTAAAATAAGGGATCATCTCATTAGCAGATAGTAAAGAACACTGCTGCAAAAATGAACTTAAGCCCCAGATGTGCAGGACTACTTTGAATGTCTGAAATAAGAAAGCCATGTGCTTCTTGATAGTACATCTTAAGTCTTTTAACCATTAAAACTCCATCTGTGCCCCTCAGATCCATGCAGGCTCTGAATGATATTCTGACTTGCAGGGACGTGTGCTATTTGGAAATTGTGAGTGAGCTGGTCCAAAAATGTAAATAGTAATAACTCATAAAGTTATGGGAGACTAGTGTGACTGTTTTCTTTGTTCTAGACACGGATAAATAGTTCAGTTAAAAAATTACGCTTACAGGGCGCCTGGCGGCTCAGTCGGTGGAGTGTGCGACACTTGATCTCAGGGTTGTGAGTTCGAGCCCCACGCTGGGTGTAGAGACTACTTAAAAATAATAGAAAATTTTTTAAATTATGCTTACAAACAAAATTAGGCTTACATTTGATAAAAGATTTGGTAAGAAGACGATGTCTGAGTGGCTACTGACTGTAAGTAACAAAAAAGAGTTGTGGGTTTGAGTGAAACAAAGCATTGTGCAAAATTGGGGGGTGGGTGTGAATGCTTTCATTACCATTGAAAAACCCACATTGATGTGTACACGTCCACATGAGGGTCTGAGTGACCCAATCACACTGAAAGGAAGCTGGACCGATGCTGGACGATGAAGACCCCTGATACAGAGCACCTGGTGATTTTTTGGGAGATAAAATGAAAACCTGCGGGAATGGGCTGAACTGAGATCACAGCATACCAGACAGACCTCAGGTAATGTTTTTAAAGATTAATTTGCTATTTTTCCACTTTTCACTTAGTTTACTATAAATCAAAAGTGAATGTTACTAGATAAATAGTATGCACTGAGAAATGACATCTTTAAGGCTAGAGAGCAGGGGTTATTTAAAGTCCATACAGAAAAGCTGTTCAACTGACACAGTATTTACACTAAGAACCACCAGGTTCCACACACGAAATTCAGGTTCTTGAATCATAACGAGAAAGGATGCTGATTAATACAAATAGATACTTGTATTACATATTTTTAGGGATGGAATGATGTATATAGATGATTAAAATGGGTTCTATACTAAATGACTGATTATCTTTCTGATTGATCTTCAGGTAATTCATGTACAAGTCTGAAAAGACATGTCTCAGTGTTACCATGGCAACTCTGAGGGAGACCATCTTAGTACATGAACTTGTTCAATTGCTGTGACCTAACTTGTAAAGAATGATAAATTATAGCATTTGAAATGTCTCATATTATAGCAGAAAAGATCATTTCATTAAGGAAACCACAGTAAAATTCTATTTCTTAGAATTGTATTTAAGGATCTGGAGACATTGGCAAATTACCAGAATAGTATTGTCAATTTTTATAAAAGGTCTCTGACACTGATGATTATGGTGTAATAGTTACATAATGCCTTACAGATTATATATGTCACATCAGTTATAGACAGTTCTGCAGATGATAATCTATTAAAGTAGTTCAAAGAGAGTCCCACAGGAACCTCTTTTGAAATCGCTGATTTCAACTTACTAAAGATATGGGTGTGCACTGTAAGTGGAAACATTTCTACTATTCATATGCAGATGAATTTCATTCTAGCTCAGAAACATTTGGAAAATTGACACAGCACGTGACTTCAAGCTATTAAATGTTAGTGATACCATCTTAGAAAAACACAATGACTTTCAACATGTGATAGTCTGTGTCTCAAGTCAAAAATGGACAGTGATGTGTAAGACAATCAAATTATGTAATAGAAATTTCTATTACTATTGTGGAATAGGCTGTTTCTTCCCAAGTCAGTGGATATTTCTGAGATTATAATGTTCACTATTAATTTAAAGGGTGCTCTTTCTCCACAGCACTTGGGCAGGATGCTTGTCTGCACCCAAGACTGAGGGTCTTTGGAAACATGCTGAAAATCCTGTTGTCAAGAGTGCTGGAACCACATGGACTGCAAGTAATTTATGAAGTCTTATTTCATTGCAGTGATCAGGTAGTTTGCTTTCCACTCAGATACCATTCATCAGTTTTGGTGTTCTTGGGGTTAGTAAGTGTGCTTATTTGAAGGTGGGTGCATGGTTTATTAGAGTGAACATATTTTGTAACAGAAATGGAAGAACACAGAGTAAGTGACTTTCTTGGTCAATGACAACAATTATGCTGACTCCAGATTGAATGTGGCTAGCAGGTACACAAATTCGTAGGATCGAGAAGGCTTCTTCAAAGCTATTTCCTTTTGGAAATGCTCTCTCAATAGTACTGATTCATGAAGTTTTGGCCTGCTTACTGATAGAATATATCCTTTAATTTACCTGTTTTTCAAAAAGTTAAACTCAAAATAAGTATGTCAGACTCATCACAGGTGCTGATTAAAAATGCAGATTACTCTACCCCATTCCAGACCCACTGATTCAGGATCTCCGGGTGTGGGGACTCAGGAATGTGCATTTTAAATAGGTTCATCACGTACTGCTTGTGCCTGTATTTTAGAGTCAAATGGTGGTACCTGTGCAAGTGACCCACCTGAGAACTCCTCTGAGAAGGAATCTAATATAAATGCTTAAACTCACACTCATAATTGTTAATAAAGGCTCTTACTTTCATAGTCCTGAAATGATACAAGCAGAAACTTGTAAATGCTGAACTGAGTATATACTAGTTAAACATATTAGAGAAAGGTAGAAGATTCTTTTTATTTTAAAAAATACTGCATGTAATTACACAACTTTTCCCCTTTTTAAAAGTATCCAGAGACTTGCACTAATACAAGAAATGCCACTTGTTCTTTAACAAATTACACATTTTAGCTTCCTTAAGTTATTACCATTATAGCTAATAAAATAAACTTACTTGTATTTGGGAAAGAATAAATAAATACATTATAGTTGAATTAGGTTCAAGAATCAAGCTCAATTTGTTTCCAAGACTTGGAAGAACTTCTTTTGTACTGTTCCAGTTCCTAAAACAAAAATGTGTTAAGAAAAAAAACTTTAAAAAATTAAATTGCTTTAGCATTTTTTTTAGGTATGACAGTACATCCTTTATGGTATTATCATCTTCAGAATTTCTTGACAATTCTGTAAATTCTTAGGATTTATTTTATTTTATTATTTTTTTTAAGATTTATTTATTTATTTATTTGACAGAGATAGAGACAGCCAGCCAGAGAGGGAACACAAGCAGGGGGAGTGGGAGAGGAAGAAGCAGGCTCATAGTGGAGGAGCCTGATGTGGGGCTCGATCCCCGAACGCCGGGATCACGCCCTGAGCCGAAGGCAGACGCTTTAACCGCTGTGCCACCCAGGCGCCCCAGGATTTATTTTCTAGAAATGTAGAGTTTTCAAAGTTTCTGTGTAGCCTACGTAACACTTAGAGATGCCGTTATTAAAGATGAAGTTATATACTGCATATAAATTCTTTCAACCCTTAAAGTATGACAAATGCATTTATTTAAAAGTGATCTTATTTTTGTTTCCTGTTCAACTCTTGCCAAAACTGGGTTGAAGTTGTCAAATTACCAATATTTAAAATGTATATATTCTTATGACCCAGTGATTTTGTGCCTTTCAAAATGTGTCTCACAGAATAAGAGCATAAGAATCTAAATAGAAGGATATTCACTGCACTGTGTACACTGGGGCACAACTGGAAACAACTTAGCTGTCTCCCAGTAAGGATGTTATTAAAGACATCAGCACTCATTCACATGGGGCTTCATGGGCAGCCAGCAAAAATACTAGCAGTCATGTGTGCCACGTGAAAAAAGCAAATAGATGGGAGAGAGGATGGAGTAGCTCCACTTTCTATTTTATATACTTCTGTATCTTTTGAGCGTTTTTTTTTCAAAAGAGTGTATGTTACTTTTACAATTCATAAAATAAATTCTAGTGTGGGTGGAAACCCTGCATGAGATGATTCATATGCAAAGGGATTATCAAAGGGGATTGCCTCCTGGCTTCTTACTTGTTGTTCAGTGTCTTAATAACTGTACAAAGTATATTATTTCAGATAAGCAGAAAGTGGTTACTCTGCAGGATAAGGCAATCACTGTTCTTTGGCTAACATAATTGAAGTTCATAGTTGCTATGAAAAGCAAATTTCATTCTCGTTTTCAGAAAAATTGCAGATTGTCTCTTTTACACCTATACTCAACTTATTTAAATTTAAATGTTAAAAGTTTTAAAGCTGAAGACAGACTTCGGAAGAGTTTTTATATAAAAACTCCAAAGTGACTTTGTAGCTTGGTTTGTTTTTTTAAAATGAAGTTAATTCAGTTCACCAGTCATCTACCACATATGGTTTCAAAGACTGTTAAGTTATGAATTAAATATGGAATAAACAGGTAATCAATCAGTTATCTTGCTTTTAGTTGGAAGCACTGTATTATTTTTACCGATGGTAAGAGTGAGGACATTGCTTTGAGATTCTTTGCTAAAAGTATCTATCTCCCTTCTGCAGAGAGCAAACAGAGAAGAACAGGGCTGGTCACACAGGCCATGTCACACAGAATGAGTGGTGTGATACAGAACTCACCGTGTCCACTAGACCTTCACTACTCCTATCATGGGAAGTCAAAATAATATGATACTCTAAAAGACGAGCAGTAAGAGGATTTTCTTTACACTGCAGTTCTTCGTGGCTGCTTTAGAGAGCCATTTTAAAAGTGAATGCAAAACTCAGAAAGGTTTCTACCTTGCCTCTTAAGAACGTCTAAAGTTTTCAACCATAAGTGGACCACAGTCTTAAAATGCTTGAAACAGCATCTTCAATAATGGATAGTTAAGAACCTTTTCCCCTAAACATGTAAATCAGTGTGCATTGTGTGTTTCAATTATAGGCTTAGGGATTATAGACAAGTTGATTTTTGAAAACGGATTCAAAATAGGTATGTGTGGCTGGCCAAGAAGACCTTAAAAATATTGTTTACCCAAATTTTTTCCTTGTTCTTTTTTATTTTTCCCCTTAATTTGGCAATAAAAATAAAAGAGGTAGAAGGGTTCAGCAAGTGCTTTCTATATGTATGCCCCCTTAAACTCAGGAATACTTTAAAACTAGAGGGATTTTTACATTATGGAAGCAACCCAAGTGTCCATCTATAGATGAAGAGATAAAGAAGAGGTGGTGTACACAATGAAATATTACTCAGCCATAAAAAGAATGAGATCTTGCCATTTACAACAACATGGATGGATCTAGAGGGTATTATGCTAAGTGAAATAAGTCAAATATAATTACCATATGATTTCACGCCTATGTGGAATTTAAGAAACAAACGAGCAAAGGAAAAAAGAAACAAAAAACAGCTTTAGAGAACTGATAGTCACCAGAGGGGAGGTGGGTGGGAGGATGGGTAAAAGAGGTGATGGGGATTAAGAGTACATTTATCATGATGAGCACTGAGTAATGTATAGAATTGGTGAACTGCCATGTTGTACACCTGAAACTAACATAACACTGTTAACTACGCTGGAATTTTTTTTTTTTTAAAGAATAAAACCTAGAGGGCTTTTAAAAATTAGCAAAAACTGAGGAAGTATTTTTTTTAATTTAAATTCAATTAACATATAATGTATTATTTGTTTCAGGGGTACAGGTCTGTGATTCATCAGTCTTATATAATACCAAGTGCTCAACACATACCTTCCCCAATGTCCATCACCCAGTTACCCCACCCCTCCACTCTCCTCCCCTCCAGCAACCCTTAGTTTGTTTCCTATGATTAAGAGTCTCTTATTGGTTTGTCTCCCTTTGGTTTCATCTTGTTTCATTTTTTTCCTCTTTCCCTATGATCCTCTGCCTTGTTTCTTAAATTCCATATATCAGTGAGATCATATGATAATTGTCTTTCTCTGACTTATTTCGCTTAGCATAATATCCTCTAGTTCCAACCACATCATTGCAAATGGCAAGATTTCATTTTCTGATGGCTGCATAAAATTCCATTGTATAAATATACCACTTGTTCTTTATCCATTCATCCGTCAGTGGACATCTGGGCTTTTCCCATAGTTTGGCTATTGTGGACATTGCTGCTATAAACGTTGGGGTGCAGGTGCCCCTTCGGATCACTACATTTGTATCTTTGGGGTAAATACCCAGTAGGGCAATTGCTGGGTCGCAGGGTAGCTCTATTTTCAACTTTCTGAGGAACCTCCACACTGTTTTCCAGAGTAGCTGCACCAGCATGCTTTCCCACCAGTGGTGTAAGAGGGTTCTCCTTTCTCCCATCCTTGCCAACATCTGTTTTCTGACTTGTCCATTTTAGCCATTCTGACCAGTGTGAGGTGGTATCTCATTGTAGTTTTGATTTGTATTTCCCTGATGCCGAGTGACGTTGAGCATTTTTCCATGTGTCTGTTGGCCATTTGGATGTCGTCTTTGCAGAAATATCTGTTCATGTCTTCTGCCCATTTCCTGATTGGATTATTTGTTCTTTGGGTGTTGAGTTTGGTAAGTTCTTTATAGATTTTGGATACTAGCCCTTTTATCTGATATTTGCAAATATCTTCTCCCATTCTGTCAGTTGTCTTTTGGTTTTGTTGACTGTTTCCTTTGCTGTGCAAAAGCTTTTTATTTTGATGAAGTCCCAATAGTTCATTTTTGCCTTTGTTTCCCTTGCCTTTGGAGACATGTCTAGCAAGAAGTTGCTGCGGCTGAGGTCACAGAGGTTGCTGCCTGTGTTCTTCTCTAGGATTTTGATGGGTTCCTGTCTCATATTTAGGTCTTTCATTCATTTTGAATCTATTTTTGTGTATGGTATAAGAAAGTGGTCCAGTTTCATTCTTCTGCACATGGCTGTCCAATTTTCCCAATACCATTTGTTGAAGAGACTCTTTTTTCCATTAGATATTCTTTCCTGCTTTGTTGAAGATTAGTTGACCATAGAGTCGAGGGCCCATTCTGGGTTCTCTATTCTGTTCCATTGATCTGTGTGTTTGTGCCAGTACCATACTGTCTTGATGATTACAGCTTTGTAATAGAGCTTGAAGTCCAGAATTGTGATGCCACCACTTTTGGTTTTCTGGTTCAGCGTTCCTTTGGCTATTCGGGGTCTTTTCTGGTTCCATACAAATTTTAAGATTATTCCAGTTTTGTAAAAAAAAAAAAAAAAAGTTGATGGTATTTTGATACCTGAATGTATAGATTGCTCTAGGTAGCACAGACATTTTAACAATATTTGTTCTTCCAAAGCATGAGAATGGAACGTTTTTCCATTTCTTTGCGTCTTCCTCAATTTCTTACATGAGTGTTCTACAGTTTTCTGAGTACAGATCCTTTGCCTCTTTGGTTAGATTTATTCCTAGGTATCTTACGGTTTTGGGTGCAATTATAAATGGGATCAACTCCTTAATTTCTCTTTCTTCTGTCTTGTTGGTGTATAGAAATGCAATTGATCTTGTATCCTGCCACTTTGCTGAATTCCTGTATGAGTTCTAGCAATTTTGGGGTGGAGTCTTTTGGGTTTTCCACATAGAGTATAAAGATTAGAGCAAGTATCAATGAAATAGAAACCAAAAGAACAGTAGTAGAACAGATCAACGAAACTAGGAGCTGGTTTTTTTTAAAGAATTAATAAGACTGATAAAACCCTGCCAGACTTATCAAAAAGAAAAGAGAAAGGACCCAAATAAAATCATGAATGATAAAGAGGAGAGATCACAACCAACACTGAAGAAATACAAACAATTCTAAGAACATACTATGAGCAACTATAAGCCAACAAATTAGGTAATCTGGAAGAAACGGATGCATACCTAGAGATGTATAAACTACCAAAACTGAACCAGGAAGAAATAGGAAACCTGAACAGACCCATAACCAGTAAGGAAATTGAAGCAGTAATCAAAAATCTCCCAACAAACAAGAGCCCAGGGCCAGATGGCTTCCCAGGAGAATTCTATTTAAAGAAGAATTAATACCTAATTCTTCCAAAGCTGTTTCAAAAAATCGAAATGGAAGGAAAACTTCCAAACTCGTTCTGAGAGGCCGGCATTACCTTGGTCCCAAAACCAAAGATCCCATCAAAAAGGAGAATTACAGACCAATATCTTTGATGAACATGGATGCAGAAATTCTCACCAAAATACTAGTCCATAGGATCCAACAGTACATTAAATGGATTATTCACCATGACCGAATGGGATTTATTCCTGCGCTGCAAGGGTGGTTCAACACCCATCATCAGCCTTCAGCTCAGGTCATCCCAGGACCCCAGCCCCGCTGGGTTCCCTGCTCAGCGGGGAAGAGGGGAGTCCGTTTCTCCCTCTTCCTCTAACCCCGCTCATGCTCACTCTCTTTGAGTCTCTCAAAGAAATAAAAAGATAAACAGGCAATGTGAAAAGCTATAGCCAACTGGCTAGATTTTCACGTAATGCAGATGAATTCTTTCATAGGCTGTGTTAATAGTGAAGAATGACAGGTATTGTGGGGCTGTTTTCCAGTTCCACTCCAAATTCCTACAGTTTTAGGTCGGTTAGGGAAGATGAATTTGAATGTGAAAATTTATGATGCTGAAAAATACCCCAGCCCTTTCATACCACCTGTGTATGTAAGTGTAATAAAAGGGGTCACTATGCAGTATAAACAGATAATCTTATCAACAACAGCAATTAGTCATTGACTCAGAGATGGCTTCCAACTAATCTTTAGCTAAGCTGCACACGTAGTAAAGGTTATGTGAGGCCATCTGACTGTTGCTACAACACACCTCTCACTTTGCTACGGCAACAAAACCCTCTAAATATTCATGACCTAGTTTTCAAAAGTCTTCTGGACTATGTTTAAATAGGATGTTTTGCTTTCTTATTCTAGGGCCCCTGCAGGTGAAAGCCTAGTGCTGAAAGAAATACCCTGGTCACTGCTCCTGTGGACGGCTGTATTCAGGTGACTTTTGCAACAGTTTGACAGCCCAAGTGACACAGCTCTACAAATCCCACCTGAGAGGTTGTCAGGGCATTCAGTTTACAATGCTTGCTGATGTAAATTTTGGTTCCACACAATGTCTCATTTTAGAGATCTGAGAAAATTTTAAGTATCGGGTCATGATGAATTTGCCAGCTTTTGCATTCTTACATCAGACTTTCATATCACAAATGGCGCTAGCTAGGGATATGTGGAACACAGTCTCCATTTTTAACTGCTTCCCTGAGAGATCCTGTGTTTGTATGCTTTCAGACGGGGTAGTCCCGAATTTTTCTGGTACAAGAAAAGTTTTAGGTATGTCTGAATATTTTTTTTCTTTTTGAGTTGTTAGGAAGTTTTTTATAAATGAATATTCTAATAAAAAACAAAACCATTTAAATAGTCCCACAAACAAAAGAATATTGTGAAAGTGTCTCCCCAGCAGCAAGGTAAGAATCACTACCCATCTTCAACATAAAGTAAACTGGAAAACCCAAAGAGGATATGTGAACATTAGGTCATCTCTGGGTGGTGGAATGATTTAAATTCCTTCTTTATACACACCAGATCTTTTTTTATATAGTGAAGATGTACTATTTCAATTATTTTATATTTTAAGATGTTATTTTTAAGTAATCTCTATACCCAGCATGGAGCTCGAACTCATGACCCCAAACATCAAGAGTCACACGTTCTACCGACTGAGCCAGCCAGGAGCCCCTTCAAGAATTTTAGGTGTAAAAAAAATAAATAGAGAAAAATCTATGGAATTCTTGAGGTATTCTGTGATAAAACTCAAGATGAGATAAAATAAATGTTGAGGATACTTACCTGATCCTTCTGAGTTCTCATTTCATCAACTTCCCTTTCAGCATACTGAGGGTCTCTTGCAGGGTCCTTGGTATCTTTTAGTGTGTTCATACTCTGAAATGACAATTCTTAAAGTCATTTCATGCCCATACCCCCGAACTGTCAACGACTACCATCTGCCTCAACCAGGCTCTATGGTCTTTTGAGGTTTTATCATCACTGCTGAGGCCCATTTCAAATTCCACCATGCCCTCTCCCTCCCTCTCCTTCCAGCTGCTGTCTCTTCGTTCTCTAGCAGCCTGGGAGCTGAATTTGAAAGTGGACCAAGAGCTGTGTCTTGCTCATCTTTTAAATCCCACAGTGCCTTGTGTACAGATTTTTGGCACATATTTGATTTTCGAGCATGTAAGAGCAGAAAACAAAGTAATCCTAATAGACTCATTGGAACATTTCCCAATCACTGTTGAATAATGCAAAATATTCTTGCTTTAAAAGAATTAGAAATCTTTACCTTTGGTGGAAAGACTCTTTCATACACTTTTTTCCACAGCTCCATTGGTGAACGGGCATGAAGTTTTCCAATGTCATTATCAGGTACAGGAGGAGATCCTAAAATTGGAAGTTGTACATCAAATGACTGCACCGATTAAAACCTGACAAACTACCAATAAAACAGATGACACTTAGAAAAATACAAATCCTAGATCATTCCTTTCCCTTCTCCCTAATATAGCCGCTCTTAAAATTTACCCCAGCCCAGTATAGCAAGGCCACAGATTCTAGCACCAGAGAAAGAGGAGACAGGGTAATGAGTCAGTTGTGATTCTCTTTCCCCATACTTCCATTGCCACCTGGTGAAAACAGCAAGTTTGATATTCTCATGTGTTTGTGAATTTGTAAGGAAACACTCGTGTGCTATTCACTAGAGTGCAAATTGGGACAACTAATTCAGAGGGTAATTTGGCACTACTAACTGCCATGCAAATATGGAAAAAGGTTATACGCTATTACCCAGAAACCCCAGTTTTTGGTGTTTAACCTAGAAACACCTGCACACAGGTATTAATGACTTCACACTGCAGCATCATTTGTATTAGTGAAAAATTGGCCACAACCAAACTGTCCATCAGTAATGGTATAGTGAACTACATTACAATGCACAGCCATGCTCTGTAACCCTACGGCAGTCAAAATACCCAGTAGACCTAGCTGCAGCACTAATATGGAAAAACAGCACATTGAGTAGAAAGGGAAACTTTCAAAATGATCACTATAGAATGTACAATTATATTCAAACAAGTAGTTTTTTCTGTATCACATTCACATATATACAGAAAATAGTCTGGAAGTATACATACCAAACTTGATCCTTATATGTACTATTTTAACATTTTATAATGAGAATGTCTATGTACTGACTATAATTTGAAAATTTGAAAAAATGTTGCCACTTCTTGGCAATTGTCAGTCTATAATCTGAGATTTCTCACTCTTTCTATTCTAGCATTTACAACGATCTTTCAGGAACTCCTTACCACTTTGGTGGGAAAGACAGTGATGCAATCCACCAATCTTATTCAGCTTTCCCAAGTTTTTTACTTGTCCTCATTTGTATGTGTGTGTGTGTATTAAGTTCTATAGAATTTTATCACCTTTGTAGGTAAATGTATCCACCACGACAGTCTGCAGAGTGCCATTGTCTCAAGTATCCCTTGCGTTGCCCTTTTATACCCACAGCACGCTTCCCAATCTCTTCTCCTACCTCCCCGCCACAGTCCTGTCCCTAACCCCCTGATAACCATTAATCTTTCCTCCACTTCTAAAATATTTTCATCACAAAAATTTTACATGAGTAGAATCATATTGTATATAACCTTTTCTGATTGGCTTTTTTTCACTCAGTATAATTCCCTGGTGATTCAGCCAAGTTACTGTGTGTATCAATAGTTTGCTCCTTTTTATTGCTGAGGAGTATTCTATGGTATGGGTATACCATACCACAGAACAGTTTTAAACAGCATCTGGTTGTTTCTAGTTTGGGGCAACTACAAATGACGCCACCACGAACATTTGTGTACAGATTTTTACGTGAACGTAAGTTTTAATTTCTCTGAGATAAATAACCAATAATGCAATTTCTAGGTCTTATGGTATTACATGTTCAGTTTTGTTTTTTTAAAGATTTTATTTATTTATTTGACAGAGATAGAGACAGCCAGCGAGAGAGGGAACACGAGCAGGGGGAGTGGGAGAGAAAGAAGCAGGCTCATAGCAGAAGAGCCTGATGTGGGGCTTGATCCCATAACGCCGGGATCACGCCCTGAGCTGAAGGCAGACGCTTAACCGCTGTGCCACCCAGGCGCCCCTACATGTTTAGTTTTATAAAAAACTGTCGAACTGTCTTAAAGAGTGGCTGTGTTATTTTACATTCCTACCAGCAATGTTTGAGTATCCAGCTTCCCCATATTCTTGCCAGCATTTGGTGGTGTCACTATTTTTTGTTGGCTATTCTGATGAGCTCGCTGTGGTTTCAATTTGCATATTCCTAATGATTAAAGATATTAAAACGTCTTTGCATATGCTTATTTGCCATTTGTAGGTCCTCTGGTGAAATGTCTGCTCACGTCCTTTGCCTATTTTTTAATTGGATTTTGTTTTTACTGTTAAGTTCTTTATATATTTTAGATAATAGTCCTTTGTCAGATATGCAGTTGAAAATATTTTCTCCCAGCATGTAGCATGTCTTTTTATCCTTTTCAAATGAATTTTCAAGAGCAAAAGTTTTTAATTTTGATGAGGTCTAAGCTCCATGATTTTTATATTCAGTAATTCTCATTCCTTTTTTGACCTCCAGCTACTTAGAGGGGCATTATCTATCAGTACATGCACTGATTCTCATAGCTAATGAAATTAAGTATTAATTATAAAAACCAGTCTTTGTGGGGCGCCTGGGTAGTGCAGTGGTTAAGCGTCTGCCTTCGGCTCAGGGCGTGATCCCAGCGTTATGGGTTCGAGCCCCACATCAGGCTCCTCCACTAAGAGCCTGCTTCTTCCTCTCCCACTCCCCCTGCTTGTGTTCCCTCTCTTGCTGGCTGTCTCTGTCAAATAAATAAAATCTTAAAAAAAAAAAAAAAGTCTTTGTGATGACTCATTAACCACCTCTAGCCTTTTCATTCCAATTCAATCTATAATCTCATTACAAAGATCTACATTTGAAGTCCAGTCAACTTTAGCATGTAACAGTGACGATGGATGGGAAATAAAAAAGAAAACTATCTACTAGAGCGTTAAAACCAAACTATGTCAGCCCCTGAGTAGACAGAGTTGCTAGGCCCCAACATCCACAATGAAAGTAGTTTCTGTGAGAAGATAAGGAGCTTGATTACAGAAATCCTTAAAATTCTTTTTGCTTCCACAAGCCTAAAATGTCCATAAGTTTAGGAAATACATTCCATTTTCTGAAGCAAACTATTTTCATAATGAAGAATTAAAGCATACATAATTAGTACAACTGTTCTTTTTTGGTTTATTCCATCACTTGAATCTCGTATTTTTCATCACTGCCCATAATATATAGCTTTCACTTTCCTGACCACTCTGTGCTTCTGGTTTTCTTCTAAACCCAACAAGCTAAAATTTAAAAAGTACCTGGAAATCAGTGAGGGAAAGGAAATACATGCAAAAGTTTTTAGTGACATAGAGATCCGAAATCAGTCTCTTATGCGGCAACATTCCTTCCATCACAAATATGTCAGTATGATGCATGTTGCATCAACACTGTGTATACAAATACATAAATAACAGCGATCATAATGAAATCAGAAATGGTGGTATGTTGGAGATGAAGTGAACACGGGGTGGGATGAAATCAATAAGCAATTAAAAGACCGAACAATCTTAATAAGTTCACCAACCTATTTGACTTAAAGAATCCAATCCTGCTGTGATAAACAGTGGTTTATTCTGATCCACACATATTGATTTGCTACACGGATAAGAAGAAGAAAGAGTCTAATTTAGTTTAGCAATCGAATATCCTGCCATGCCCTACTATAAATACAAGAGCCAAGTTTTACATCTAGCCACTGGTGAGAGAACACTATCCCCAAATGAATGAGTGAATATTTAAGCTTTTTAAAAAATTAAAGTCTGGCATTAATAAAGTTTTACAGGGAAAAAATGACAGACCCAAATTACCTTAAATGAAAACCGAGAAAAGTAGCAAGGTTAAGAAAAATATACGTACTACAATTATCAATTCAATTTTTAATCAATATAAGAAAATGATAATACAGGGAAAGCTACTAAAACGAGAAGTCAAATCAGTGAAATAGCTGTAATAGTAGCATTATTTTATTCTAGTCTCAAAAATTAAGAATTATATAACATTTTAGTTACAAAATTTGAGAAATATTTAAATAATACAAGAAACAGGAAATAATATGAAATTATTTCTCTAAGAATAGCCATCTGGGGGCACTTTCTTATGAAGAAATAATAATGAGATGAGAACAATAATCAGATGAGATTATTATTGGCAAAAAAATTAAAAAGATACAAAAAGTATAGTTTAACAGTACCTTTTGTCAATGCCAAATGCTAACTGGTTGATAACTCCACGTATTTTTAGTAAAAGAGCTTCTGATTTACTGGTAAACTAAAAAAATAAAATCAGGAGAATAAATTACATGCTCTGCTTTCAAAATCACAGAAATAGGTAAAATAAATATGGCTTTGAACAAGTACAAGTTGCAGACAATTATTTATTTGCCCAACACACACTTGTGTTTTTGCAGACAAAAACCTGAATAAAGGAAAATAAATCTCAATAAATTTGTTTAACTCATCCTTCAAACTTCATGAGAGCACGATACTGAAGGGACAGGTGTGTATGCAAAAATCCTTTCAGCTACTCCCACATATGGATCATAGTTATTTTCCAAATGCAGTCTGGTCGGTAGAAGATAGGAGCTATATATCATAAATAACTTTTCCAGCCATGGGCATATTGGTGTCTTCCAGGAAGCCAGGACAGAAGCTACGGACTAGTCCAGCAATACTGATACTCGTTAAAAAGATCTTTTAACTTCTCTTCAGAATTGCCCTTGAGCTTGCGAGGTAAGCTACTGAACATTCTCAGTGGTGGCATGTAACTAGGGTGACCATAAGCAGAACACTTCAGAGAATGAAAAGGGGTGGGTACTATTAATAATTAAGCTGAGGCCGTAGGTGAACATGAGGACATGTGGTTACTCTACAAATTTTTTAAGACTAGATTTGATTTTTGGAAGTACCAAAAGTTACTCAGCCAAATCAGAATGGCTAAGGTGTATGAAAGTGGGAAAAACAACCTTGAAACAATATGAAAAGTAATTTTATAAGGCAAAGAAGTCAATTTTCAGGATAAGATTCATTCTGGACTAAGGACAGGCTCCCAGGCGAAGTATTTACTCATGTGAATATAGAAAATTTAATACACTGACTTCAAAATTGAAACAATTTTAACACTTCGTTTGAAGAAGTTTAAAAATACAAAAAAACTAGCTGAAATTTTAAAACACAACTTCATTACTATTATTATTTATGTTCCTATGTGGAAAGGAAAATACCTCATCACAAATGTATCTCATAGAAGGGCTGGGAGAACATGAGAAATTTTCTGACTCCCCCCCTCCCCCAATCTGTTGCATCAATTGCCTTAAAACATTCTCCACAAATAGCTGTAGAGCTTCTGCTTGGATATACCCAACGGAAACTCATTATCTCCCAAAGCAAGTAATTCCATTTTTAGATAATGGTAGTATTAGGAAGTTCTTTCTTATTTTGAGCTAAATGTTCTGATTCCTTGTTTTATTTTGTTTTTTTTAAAGATTTTATTTATTTATTCGACAGAGATAGAGACAGCCAGCGAGAGAGGGAACACAAGCAGGGGGAGTGGGAGAGGAAGAAACAGGCTCCCAGCAGAGGAGCCCGATGTGGGGCTCGATCCCAGAACACCGGGATCACACCCTAAGCCTAACGCAGATGCTTAACGACTGAGCCACCCAGGCGCCCCCCCTACTGATTCCTTGTTCTTGACTCTAAGAGAGCAAAGAATATCTAATACCTAATCCTTTTTCCATGGAACAGTCCTTCAAATATTTAAAGAACATTATCACATTCTAGATGATAGAACATAATTTTATACTCCTCCTCATAAATCACATTTTCAAGTCTCATACCATCCTGGCAGCTCTCCATTGAATCTGGTCCTACTTATCAGTGTTTTTCTTTTTTTTTTTTTTTTCAAGATTTTATTTATATGACAGAGAGAGCACAAGCAGGGAGAGCGGCAGGCAGAGGGAGAGGGAGAAGCAGGCTTCCCCACGGAGCAGGGAGCCCAACGTGGGGCTTGATCTCAGGACCCTGGGATCGTGACCTGAACAGAAGGCAGATGCTTAACTAACTGAGCCACCCAGGCACCTCTATCAATGTTTTTCTATTTTTATTTTTATTAACTTTATTAGATAGCTCATAATAGTGAATCCATTTTTTTTTAATTTTTTTAAAAAAGATTTTATTTATTTGACAGAGAGGCAGTGAGAGAGGGAACATAACCAGGGGGAGTGGGAGAGGGAGAAGCAGGCTTCCCGCTGAGCAGGGAGCCTGATGTGGGGCTCGATCCCAGAACGCTGGGATCATGACCTGAGCCGAAGGCAGACGCTTAACGACTGAGCCACCCAGGTGCCCCTAAATCCATTTTCTTGACCGAATTAAAAAGGATCAACTAAAGGGCTAAAAAAACAAACAAACAAACAAACCACAAAAACTGTTGAGTATCCATCAGTCTTGTCAAGCAGCCCTGAACTGTCTCTCTCAAATGAGGGGCAGGGGAAGACCGGAAGTGAAATGGCAAGACAGGGCTCTGTAACTCTGACTACTCTCTTCTTGGTCTGAGAAGCTAGACAAGCTTTATGGTTCTCCTGGCCGTCCCGAAGGGCTCCTCTAACCCAACTTCTCATCCTTCTAGCTTGCTGAAAGCTGAGATGAAGCCTTTCTCAAAGCCATTCCCTAGAAGACCCTGATCTTGTAGGACATTCTAGACCTGCTGGGGCCTGGGCTGATCTAAATATGCACACATAAGACCAGACTAGACTCTGATCAACAAACATGATCTGTTCCTAAAGAAAGTTGGGATTTCCCTCAGCTAAGTAACCGGCTCTAACTGTGGGGCTTTCTCTTGCGGTAAAAATAAACTACGAGATCCATGGTCTTTGCTTCTGTACCCTGGATACATGCATTTTAAACTCCCCATATCTTTTTGAAACAGTAAAAAGAATATTTCCAAAGCACTCAATTTAATATATAAGCAGAGAAAGTATAAACACAAAAGGTACTGATTTTTAGAAAAATACACAATGCAATTTATTTGGAATATTCAGAAGTACAAGAATTTTAAATACAGATCATATTCACCACTTTTCGTCATAGCATCCCAGCCATGGAGGCCAGGACAGCGCTGTGTCCAGCGTCCTCCAAGCACTTTCATACACCAGGAAAAAGAAACCATTCAAATGGGAAGATCATCTTTCTTTTAAATAAAAGTGCTTTTATATTTTATTGCATTAAAGAATATCCTTTATCCTTTGTTCCTGCCGTGGAAGGTAAGGATAGCCGTTATTATAATAAGCAACATTTCCTAAGGAACACTTTGTTTCGGGCCCTGTGGTGAGCACATCACCTCACTCTCTCCCTTAGCCTCACGACGACCCTATGAAGGCGGCACTGGTTTTGTCCATTTTACCCTGGAGGAGACCGGAGCCAGAGTGAGATGACACGGCCTGTCTGAGATCACACATCGGGTAAATGGTTGTCCTGAGATTCAAACCCAGGCAGCAGGACTCTCAAGTTCATGGTTTTAACCCCTACAACAGGTTCTTTTTTTTTTTTAATTTAAAAAAAGAACATATTGTTAAAGGTTTTTTTCCCCCCTTTTCTCTTAAGAGAAGACATATTCTAATTCTTAAGGGGAAACTAAAAGTGAATAAATTATTAGCCAGTTTATCTCTTTAAGGCTGATTGGGATTTGGGGGTGCCCGGGTGGCTCAGTAAGCTGAGCATCTGACTCTTGATTTCGGCTCAGGTCATGATCTCAAGGTCATGAGATCGAGCCCCAAGTCAGGCTCCACGCTTGGCAGGGAATCGGACATAATCAATGGCTCTGAAGACACGGTCGGCCACCTAGCAGAGTATGTTCTAGAAATACATTATCAAACACTCTGTAACAAGAGGATTTGGGGGCAGTAGGAAAGGGAAGGAGGGGATTATGTGTACTAGTAAAAACATTAGTATGTATAACCGTGCATCAAATTGCTGATCTTTCTAAATGGGGTGCTGTCCACTCAAGCCAAAGGACAGGAACCGTACGAACCATTAATGATGCTCCATAATAGTGCGCGACGAACCGAAGGGTCTTGCACATAACCTTTCTCTTCTCAGAGTCAAAATCCTGAAGAAATATGTTTTTAAAAAGAAAAAACAAGTTGAGAAAATTAAATATCTGTAGCAGGAAGGTGCAAATTACTAAGTGTAGAAATACGTGATTTCTTTTTTTTTTGAACATCCCCTGAGGAGTGGGATTCCATTACCTTGTTACTTGTTTCTGCAGAGAGTTGAACAGTAGCTGCAGCCTTCTAGAACCACAGCTATCAGATCTTTTCCTGTTTAAACACTTAGCTCAACAGAATTTAGATATGAGCACACATTTTATAGTGTGGAATACCCCAGGGATTCTCTGACAAGCAAAGATAAGAAGAAACCAATTTTCTACTTTCTTCAATTTAAAAGTTGGGAAGTCAGTCCTATCCCTCCGTGGCTGGGTGAAAGATTCACTTCCTAAACCACCTTATCCCCATTCGGCTGTCTTTATCCCACTCCACTACATGCATTGTTCTTTACGTATTTTCTCTTTCCCCACTATGTCTTCTTTCCAAAATCTTTAAGATGTGTGACTCCTTGACCTCTCCCTCCCAGTCATTTTTCTCATTTCAGTATTATTTTTGTTCCTCTCCCATAAAGCCTGGGTATGCATAACAACCACCTTAACTAGAAGTGGAAAAGCTTACCTGAAAAATATCGTATTTACTTCCAATTATGACCAGAGGTATTAGAAATGGGTCGACTAATTCACGATCCTGTTAACATATTTCATTGATTTATTATTATAATTGTTTAGTACTATGGATTCAGCAAACTCTATTTACTTCTAAAAATATATTGTTAGTCTTCTCATAGATGCTGACTTTGTTTGCTTGACGTAGAGGTTGTCCCAATATTTAACTTTCACTTACTAAGTTATATTTCTCAAGTATAAAACTAGAAATGGCAATTCCCTAAATTATCATGATATTTATTTACTTGTTATGTTCTGTCCTAGTTTTCTTAAGTAACACGTCATCTGTCTGTTTTTCTTATTTACTACTTGGTATTATCTTTGGTGGCAACAGCATTCACGCTGCACAAATGGAAACCATAAACAACCAGTTTCATCCTGATATTCCCCACGTAAAACACGTTCCCATAAAGCCTGAGCAACGTAAGAGACGGCCGCAGGTTTTCTAGAAAATGATATTCATGGTTGTATTTAAAGACTTGTGTTACCATCCCTGCAACTTTATAATTTAATTAGTTGTCAGATGATGAAAAGATACTGAATATGTGACAGGTACAGTGACCGTAAAATACAGAGTGACAATGAAGCCCGTGAAACTCTACTCACTGCTTAAATTGGTAGCTTCATCTGCTCTTTGCCAGGTGACTTTTGTACAGTCTGGTTTTTTATCTTCATTTTACAGAGATTATAAAATCAATATCAAACTACTACTTCAAAACTCTATTTCTTTTGATTGTATAATATGCCGTAACAGTCCCAGTGGATGTCTAACAAGAAGACATGAGAAATCTTTTTCCTTGTTTTGCTCTCACTGAGGTTTTATTAAATTGCTATAATTTTCCAGTGAGCAAGTTCATCAACATCAAATGAATTTCAAATCATGCATAAAAATCTAAGGAAGTTGTTTGTGATGTTATCTTTCACTATGTAACGGGCCTAAGGGTTTCGGGAATAATCCCAATTGCAACTCACCGGATGGTCCTTCTGCATATTACTCCATATCTTCTGTCTCATTTCAGAAACTGCTTTAGAATTTGTCTTCCCCAGTTTCATTATCATTTTATCTATATGGCTTTTTGTGGCTTGCAACAGATTTTCCATGGTGGGCCAAAGATCATTAGGTTTTGAAAGATCCAAAACAAGAACAATAGAAAATGTCCTAAAAAAATAAAAACATCTCTTAAAAAGACTCAAAATAATTACTATTTTGCAACCTTATTATACTGAAATTTATTATCTAAGAATAACACTATAGCTTAAGAATAAGATAAAACATAGCACTTTTCTAAGACAAAACACATACACACACACCGCCCAAAGTTATCTTATTTATCCCAGCGCTTTTCTCTAGTGATATTTAAGTGTTACAACCAATAATGGCACTGAAGATTTTGTTTGTACTAATAATAATCCAGTTCAAATAATCTGCAAGCAATCAGGTCCAACAGTGTGATGATTTAATCCAATTTTACTGTGTCCTCCAGAGAAGAGAAGCGAAAAGAATGAGAGCACAGCAACAACACAATTAAGTGAAGGAGAACAGATGCACCGCTGGCCCCAGGCAGGGCACTACCTTGTTTATTTAATCTTTGCAACAACCCTTCCTGGATGTTACGATGCCCGTCTTACAGAACTAGTAAGTTCTACAGCTGTAGAGCCAGAGCCACACGTCCTTCTGCTCTACCCCAGGGCCTCCCGGAAAGCGCACCCCTGACCACTACACACACCACTGCCACGGCCACAGGAATGTGTACTTTGTGTCAAACAGAAACCAAACTCTGCAACAACAAGCCAACTGAAAAACCGGCAAAGGCCTCCAACAGACATTTCCCCAAAGAAGATGGACACGTGACCATTAACATATGAAAACATGCCCACTATCCCTAATCCTTACAGAAATGCAAAGGATACCACAAAGAGCTGTCCCTGCACACTCAGGATAGCTCTGATGAAACAAAAACCGGACAAACACACCAAGAACAAGTGTCGGTAAGGAAACGGAGAAACTGGAACCCTTGCTGGTGAGAATGTAAAATGTGAGACTCCTACGCGCCAAACAGTCAGCTGCTTCCTCAAAGACATAAACAGAGAATCACCACAGGATCCAGCAATCGCACTTCCCAGAGTACTTGAAATCAGGGGCTCGAATAAATGTCTATACACCAACACTCATAGCAGCTCCATTTACAACAGCCAGAAGTGGGAACGACCCAGATATCCGTCCACGGATGAAGGCATCAGCAACACATGGTGTACGCACCCAGCAGAGTGTCAGTGGAAGGAAATTCCGACACGTGCTACAACATGGGTGAACCCTGAAGACATTCTGTGAAGTCAAAGAAGGCAGGACTTCATGAACCGCAGGTCCCTAGAGTAGTCAGAGTCCTCGCAACAGCTCTACAAAGGTGGTTGCCAAGGGCTGGGGAAGGGGGCTGCAGGGAGTCAGTGTTTCATGGGGACAGCTTCAGTCGGGGAGGAAGAAACAATACTGGAGACGCATGGTGGTGACGACTGTACAATGAGTATATACATGATGCCACTAACCGGTACGCTTACAAACGGCTAAAGTGATAAAATGTGAGGGCATTTTATCAAAATAACAAACAAATAAATCTAGGCGTATTTCAGAACATGGTCATAATCAGCATGGAGAGCCAGAATCACAGGCCAATGTATCCCCGATCAACAGGGCAACCGTGCTGCTAGTAGATAGAGCAAGGAGTTACAATCCACGTCAGTTATTTTACAATTAGGTCAGTTATTTTGCTTCGTTTGAGAAAAACCAGCTATTTTGTGCAATTCAAGTGAAACAGTAACTAAATTCTATACTAGAGGCCTAACTTCAGAAAACAGCCTTTTAGACAGTAATCACTGAGATTTTCTATAAAATTAGCATGCCATTATAAACTCGTAACAGATGTGTTTGAATATAATAATAAATAATATATGTTTATAACAGAAAATTAATTTTATTGCAGGGGTTTAGTATGGTTAATGTTTAAAAAACACAGACTATGGTTTCACTTTTTTTACTGTGGTAAAATGTATATAACAAAAAATTTATCATTTTTCCAAATAAAAAATAACTTTAAGTGAAAACAAAACAGAATATTCGACCTTTTTCCAAGATTAAAATTTGTGTTTCCATTGCATGGTACACACTTGTGTTACTTTTACCTTCATAGCAAATGACAGCAAAAAACCCTGTTTTTATTTGGGTATAGTTGACACAGAACGTCACACTAGTTTCCGGTGTACAACTTAGGGACTGACAAGTTCATACATGATGCTGTGCTCACCATGACTACAGCTCCCGTCTGTCCCATTACATCGCTTTTACTGTATCTTGACTGTATTCCTTATGCTGTACCTTTTATCCCCGTGACTTACTCCAGAACTGGAGGCCTGTATCTCCCACTCCCCCTCACCCATTGTGCCCATGCCTCTACCCCTCCCCTCTGGCAGCCATCAGTCTGTTCTCTGTATTTAAAGATCTTATTCTGCTTTTGGTTTATTCTTTACTTTTTTTTTTAAGATTCCATTTATGAGTGGAATCCTATGGTATTTGTCTTTCTCATTCTGACTTATTTCACTTAGCACAGGACCCTCCAGTCCATTCATGTTGTCACGGATGGCACGATCACATCCTTGAAAAAAAAAAAAAAAAAAAAAAAACCACAAAAAACCCAACCACCTCTTTAAACAGGGAATGAAACCGCAGGAAATGCTCCATTACAAATTATCTAAAGTCTGTTCAATGCATTTATAATTATTCTATGAATGGTCATTTTAAAGATAAACAGTATCTAATAGCATTTGGCAATATTATTTTTCTCAAGTTGCTGGGCTTTGTCCAACACAAGGAAATTAATTGTGTGTCAAACTGATTCCAGTCACAAAACACTCTGAGATTTCAACTACATTAGGAGTGAAATGTTTTTCATGAATCCCTTACCCAGCTCAGCAACCTACTTTGGATGCAGGCCACCGGGTCCCCTTCTGACTGTGCATCATACCCCTGACCTCCCCTCCTAAAGCAAGCCACAGCTCCCTGCAGAAACCAAAATTTCCACAAGGCCGTTAGGCCCAAAGCCTCTTGGGCCAGAGGAGGGGAGTGAGATCATCTGACAGGGTGATGGGACAAAGCGATGCCACCAAGTCAGGGCCAGAACCAGAGCCAGCTCCCAACCCAGTAAGAGCAGCTCCCAGCCATTGTCACTCCTTTCCGCCTCGGGCCACACTGCCTGGCAGCTCTGGTTCCTCGGCGTCTCCCCTGTCCTTGCCTTCTCTCAACCACACCACCAGGAGCGGCCCTAATTCCCAGGCGGCCTCCATGATTTGTCTCTGTTAAAGGGGGACAAATGAAAAACTATACAGCTGTAAATTCCATGTTGCTGGAAAATTGTGTCAGGGGGAAAATGGTGGTTATACATGAAAAAGCATTTTCTAAACATACACAGAAAACATCCCAAAACTGTACAAAGTGTATTTATAAACGTTGAGAGCAATGAAAGGAATACCTTGGGATGTTAACAGGGGTTATTTTTCAGGTGATTATGGGCGCTCTTATTTTCTTCCTACCTTTCAGTGTTTCCCAAGATCTCTCCATGAGCACATACTACTTTTGTAAGAAGTAAAAGACAGTAAATTAAATTTCTTTAAAAGAAAAAATATCACTGGCCAAATAAAGCCGACATTATCAGCATCCAGTCAGCTTATGGTAAAACAATTGCTCTGTTAACCAGAAATAATTCCATACCCTGAAGATCTCGAGAGCTGAAATGTAACAAATATGGTCAAGCCCTTTGTATTTGGTCCAGGCCGCAGCAACGGTTTGTGTTAAACTCTGACAAGAGTAAGATATTTCAGATGTAAAAATGTGTGTTTTCCTTGGCTAAGACGCATTCCCAGGAACATTGTGAGAAATGTCACAATTTTCCACGTCTGATTTGGCCAACATGTGGGAGTCATTGTCAGGAAACATAACCAAAGAGTTTGAGGTTTTCCTCAAGTTTCTATTTCTTTAAGGTCAGCAAAGAGACAGACTTTCTCCCTCCTCCAACTCACTGCTCCCTTGGGTGAAGCTACAGCGCTAATTAGCATTAAATTCAAAGGTACGCTTAAATATCCAGCGGAAGAAAACACTCAGGGCTGAATTAGCTCACACTTGGATGGGCATTCAAAAGAACCAAGCTTTTCAAATTTATGTTTGCCAAGTGAATTCATTGCTCAAGTGTGATTTGACATATTTTGTTTGTTTGTTTGCAGGCTTGCAAAATAAGTTACCAGTTGGAATGCCAGCTGTCAGCACAGCCCAAACCCTGGTTCTTTTAACATCTCTTCGAAAGCATTACACTTTAAGCGCACAGAAAGGAAAAGAATGTAAACCTTCAGAACATAGAACTGCCCCCCCCAAATTCTGATTCCCAAAAGCCCACTCATGTTCATCCTGGGGACACTACTGGGTACTTACTGACAACGGTTTCTGGATCCGGCTCACTTACCGTAAGGTATCACTTGTGATTGGGATGCTGATTAAGTCCAATAAAGAGGTCCCTCCGCCTAGTTCCCAAAAGTGAGCAATATCTTTTGGCTGAAAAAACAGGTATTTTTCATATTAAAAAATATCTTTGTTTGATTTTTAAATACTTAACTTTATTAGCATCAGCCAGTAATAATTATGGCTACAAAATACTGTAGTCCTCAATAAACCCTTCCTTGGCAGTCAACACTTTCCTCTTTCTCTATCCCATCCCTCAAAATGCACCGAAACACCTATTCCAAAAAACACGGATGAAACGTTCACATGGTAGGTGGGGAACAAGAAGACACTGAACAACCGATGCTCTTCTTAGAGGACTAAGCACTGGGGGACTGTGGGGGAGGCAGCCATGCAGCTTAGGAATAAGAGCACCTGTTCCCTGACAGCCTTCTTCGACTGCTAACCAATGGCTTCTCTGCTTCCTCCCTGCTGCTGGGGAGACTTCGTGACGTGACTGTGTGAGGAGCTGACACAGTGCTTCCATTTGGAACTCTTAGGGAACTTAAATCTGAGAAAGACATGAATCTTCCAGAATGAATATGGAAAAGCCCAACTTGCCAACACAAAGTTTAGCGGAAAAAAAAAAATCACGAGTATTTATATAAATTTGCCATTAACCTGGAAGAGACAGATAGTCATTAAAGCAAGTTTTAGATGAGTCTATTTTTTGACAAATTATCATCTCATAATCACTAAGATTGTTTTGCTATTGATATTTGAATATTTGCTGTTAATATCTATCACTAATGTTTATGGTGGAAATAATTTTTCACTGGAAAATCTCCCCTGAGTCACAATTTGATGAAGGGGAGTTGTTAGAGCTCTTCTCAAAAGTGAAGCTATGAAAGCCGTTTCAGAGTTTCCAATGAAAAGGACAATCCCGTTTCTATGTCTTCACACACACCAGAACTCACGTGAGTCACAAAATAGTTTTCCTGCATCTCACTATATTATTTCTTTATTATTTCTTTTCTTTTAAATCTCATAGTCTTAATAACAAACTTTCACTGGTGAATCTAGCAACAGGCAGTTTTAACTCTTACACCCTGTCTAATGATCAAACATTTGGACCAGATCAATCTATAAAAATTTGCCTGTTACAGGAGAAGCGGGGCCTTCTATGACTGTTCTTCCACACACCTAACTCTCTATAAGAAATCACCTCTTTTCATGTGAGAACTCCAAATGAGGATTCTATTTCAGATTTTTTTATCCTTCTAACATACACCATAAACTCTCCTTCTGCCTGAATATCTCCAACTTTCCTGAGTAGACGCTCGAACAAGGGAAAATAGGATTATAATCAATTATGGCCTCTGGTCTCAAGTAGTATTACTAACTTCAAGATATATTTGTAAGAATGCTAATAATTTTTTTTTAAGATTTTATTTATTTATTTGAGAGAGAGGGAAAGAGACAGAGAGAGAGAGAGAGAGCACAAGTAGGGTCAGGGGCAGAGGGAGAAGGAGACTCCCCAGCACGTGGGGAGCAAGACCTGGGGCTCGATCCCAGGACACTGGGATCATGACCTGAGCCGAAGGCAGATGCTTAACCACTGAGCCACCCAGGCGCCCCCAAAATGCCAATAATTTGGATCTTGAATCGTATATTTTCAGAAATATTCTACAGGTCAAACTCATATTTTTAGCAGATTTTTTGGGGAGACAGGATGTAACAATAAATATTACTCCCACTTGAAAGAAGAAGAAGTCACATGAACACAATTAATATAAATATGTCCAAAATACAAAAAAGTTACAAAGGAACCTTATTCTAGCATTTTAAGGCACAGCCAACAAGAAGGCGAAATTACCCTCACAGTCTGGGCTGGCTCCGTCTGCTGAGGTGCACGGGAAGCTTAGAAGCCCGCAGCTACGAAGCGTACAGCCGGATATGCTTACTGATTATGGAGACGACGAAACTATCAAACAAAGTCGCCCTCGTTACTTCTCCGCCCACAGGCATAGCGATGTCACTTACAGACACTCACTATATTATGTCCTCTCGCTCTTCTCCCGTACGTATACTCCAAAGCTAGGGTTGGTTTTGGAGGCTCGTCCCTGCACGACACAGACAGACGGCATTACCATCACGGGGTTTCTCACGCTGTCGCATTACCCAGTTCACTTTTGCTTCCTTTTAAAAACTTAGTGCTGTTAGTAGAGAAGCTACTTTGTGGAATGGCACGGAGGTAAAACGGATAAAAACTTTATATAAAAAGTAAGCAGGCCTTTGCAAAACCCCCTGCGAGGACGTTAGGCACGGCTGCAGGGGCAGCCCCCACGGCGCCGTCGGGGCGAGCGGAGAAGGCAGTGTGGCCGCGGGGCGGGGGTGTCAGGGCACGGCTCTCGGCGTTCAGGGCGCGTGGGAAGCACGGATACCAGGTGTGTGCTCGGCCCTGACGTGGGGAGCTGCGAATCTAAGGATTATCCGTTCACTGGAGGCACCAGTGCAAGACTTGAGTGTAACTCTCCGTCGTAACTCACGGCTCAAACACGGGCATCATTTAACCAGTGAGGCTGCAAACGAACACGTGACATCATCGACAAGTCCAAAAACGGACAAATGCTCGATGAGGTATTTACACTGCGCCTTCTGTTGCTTGGTAAGCAATTTTATGGTATATAGCTACTTACTTATTTCATTTTTTATTGTGGTAAAAAACATGTAACATAAATGTTCTTAACCATTTTGAAGCGTACAGTTCCGTAACGGTACGTATATTCACGCTGCTGCACAGACTCTAGAACTTCTTCATCTTGCACACCTGTCACTCTATACCCACTAAATGATACCTACTTCCCCCCTCCCTCCAGACCCTGGCAAACACCATTCTACTTTCTGTTTCTGTGAATCTGACTGCTCTGAGGCACCTCTCAGAAGTGGAATCACACAGTATTTGTCTTTTTGTGACTTATTTCACTCAGCATAATGGCCTCAAGGTTCATCCATGTGGTAGCACGCGTCAGAATGTTATTCCTTTTTAAGGCTGAATAGTATTGGTATATAGCTTCTTTAATTTGAAGAACAAAGATAAATCATTTTTAAATTTGCAATTTGCATATTTATCTTTATTAAATATTTTGCATATCATCCCTACATGTATCTTTTTTTGATACATATATAGTAAAATGTTTGGTTATAGTTCCTAAAAGATACTAATTTTCTTTTATGAAACAAAATGCTACTTTTAAGACAAAATTTATCAGCTCTGATATTTAACATATAAGAGGCAGAACTGTCTTTTTTTCTAAGTAGACTATCAAGGAACCGAAATTCAGTTCAGTGTCGTATTTCATCCAAGCTGATGTTGTGTCAGATGACTATCTGTAGAAAGAAACACATACGGTCGAAAAAGAGCCAGATTCCTGGGGATGGAAAGATGATGCCGGTGTCACTATGGATGGTTCTTCTAAGAAAAGATTTTGTTGGTGAGAGGAATTACACAAGGTCAGGATTCTATTATTTGAATTCTTTAATAGTATTTTTCCAATGGATGATGTTTCTTTAATGTGACCTTGAGACAAAGTTCCATCTATGCTGATGTTTTTGGAGAAGTTATAAGAAACAGGTATTGGAATGAAGGGATAGCTTCTAAAATCAGTTACAGACTTTCCTTTACAGTTTCCTGCAATGTCCACTGATCATAATCCCAAATCTTCATCTGATGGCCATAGAGAAGGTTAGGAAGTATAAAAAACAACTGGTAAAAAGTACAGTTTGAGGACCAACACCGTGCTTCAAAAACGTTCCCATGAGCAATTTAAAGATTATAAGTAATGTTCAGATAATCATGGACTAGCCAAAATATCAGAGTAGCAAAGCCAAAAAGTAAGTAGTATCACAGTTATGTTCATTTCTTCCCCAAACAGGAAAAATTCAGCACTAATCCCGTGTGTATTTTTTTTTCTTACTGTTGTTTTTTGTCCTTAAAGAAGATCTTAAAGGCCACACTAAGGATTCACTAAGAATTAAGTTGTTAGGGCCTCAAAATTGTTCTCCTTCCGTATGTCCTTTAGAATCTAACTTGCCCTGTACAACTAGAATAAACAGAAAATGTAGTCTAAAGGTTAACATAACACTTACCTGTCAAGACACCTTAGAATAATAGTAGTCTTTCCCTGGAAATTAAAAAAGAAAGAATACTGTGTTAATGTCATCCACATGTAAAATTTTGTTATTGTTCATAATTGTGGCCAAAAATAGCTTTTTAATCACTTGAATGATAAATTACCTGGAAACTACAAACTTTCAGAATTGTTCCTAAGTTTGATAAGTGGAAAAAGTTAACTGTCAACTTTCCATCACGGTGTAACTACACTGCTATTATTATAATTACAAAGTCCTGCAGATGACAAATACTAGCAAATCATACCTCACTTTAGTGGTCAACTTGGCAGCTGTCTGAAATTTTCCCTCTATTCATCAATGCTAATTACTGGTTAAGCAGATGATTGGTGTCTTCTAAAATGTTTTAATTCCAATTGTTGAAGTGGAAATAAAGAAGAAAGATAACATACAAATAAAGGACATGCAGCAAATATGTTCAAAGTAAGCAAACCAGATACTGGGTTAGAGTGTTTTTTGTTTGTTGTTTTATTTGTAGAGAATGAACTTATTTAAGTTTCTTGTTAGGAGTCAGAAAATAAAGGTTCTGGTCATCTCTGCCACTAATCATGAAACTTAACCTCACATCTTAGGGATTGGCTCAGTGGCTTAATCACTGATTTTTTTTTTTTAAATAGTAAAACTTAAAAAAAAAAAAAACCTCTTACAAGAAAACAGACACGAGGAGCAGCAGGGGAAGCTCTAGTGGAAGGCGACTTTGGGTTCCAAGGAAAAGAGTTTGGAAAATCCTGGACTGACAATAACACAGAACATTTGACTAGATATGTTTTTTCCTAAAACCCTGTAATTTTTTTTTTACCAAAAAAAGATGATCACAAATAAATTACAATATATATCTGGGATATGATCAAATTGAATGAGTTATTTATTTATTTATTTATTTATTTATTTATTTATTTTATTTTTAAAGATTTTATTTATTTATTTGACACAAAGAGAGACAGCCAGCGAGAGAGGGAACACAGCAGTGGGAGTGGGAGAGGAAGAAGCAGGCCCATAGCATAGGAGCCTGATGTGGGGCTCGATCCCAGAACGCCGGGATCACGCCCTGAGCCAAAGGCAGATGCTCAACGACTGCGCCACCCAGGCACCCCTGAATGAGTTTTTTAAATAATTGGAAACATAAATAATTGAAATAGGACCAAAAATGTAAATTATTGAAGGAAGTTTATTGGCAGGTATTACATCAAAGTGAAAAATTAGAAACCACCTAAATGTCCCCAAATAGGGGACTGGCTAAATTAGTTATGACAATCCTTAAATGGAATAACATGCAGCTATTAGGAATGATGATACAGGAACATACTTACTGACCTGGTAAAACATTTATAATAGATTAGCACAACCCTGTTTTCAGTTTTTAAAATATCTTTTCCTGCTTCTTTGAGATATACATACATACGACATACATACACATAAATAGATTGAGAGAGAGGCACAGAAACACACAAACAGATCCAGAGGGATAGCACTAAGCTAACGGTAATGTTTCTAGGTGATGGATTGCAGGTTATTTATTTATAAATATTTTATTTATTTATTTGAGAGACAGAAAGAGCATGAACAGGGGCAGAGGGAGAAGCAGACTCCCTGCTTAGCAGAGAGCCTGACATGTGGCTCCATCCCAGGACCCTGGGATCATGACCTGAGCCAAAGGCAGATGCTTAACCAACGGAGCCACCCAGGCGCCCTGGAAATTTATTTTTTAAAAGAAAAATCGGGATTTTCTAATTTTCCTACGTTGACCATGTATCACATGTAGTATATTTGAAAAGTTGTAAATAAATGAAGACTACAGTACAGCAATCTCCTCTTTTCCACGATTTTGCTTTCCACACTTTGTTACCCGGTGGATGTCCGGAAGCAGATGACCCTCCTTCTGACATACCATCATCAGGTCCCAGCAGCCAACGCTATGTCACAGTGCCTACGTCATTTCCCTCACTTCATCTCACCACGTGGGCATTTTATCATCTCTCATTATCACAAGAAGGGTGAACACAGTACAGTAAGATATTCTGAGTGTGAGAAAGAGCTTGTATTATAGTATACTGTTATACACTTGAATTATAACTTGTCTTATACTGGTATAACTGTTTTATTTTTAGTAATGGTTGTTAACCTCTTACTATGCCTAACTTATAAATTTTATCATAGGTGGGTATTATAGGAAAAAACATACTATACACCATGTTCAGTACTATCTGCAGTTTCAGATATCCACCAGGGGTCTCGGAACATACCCCGTGCAGGGAGGGGGAGACGACCTAAGAACGAATGCATTCTATGCACAAAAATGCATAGAATCACAATGAATTGCAAGGAATCTTAAGACATAATTAGCCAATTTTCTCAAATTCTCATGGTTCTATAGTGTTGATTTAAATTTTGGTTATAATTTCATGTAAATGTATAGTACTACTTGGTGGCAATTCCGAATAAACATAAACTCAACTCTGGGCACTGAAATAAACTTTTAGACTATCATTAAAATATGATCCAAATTTTAAAAAATCACTAGTAAACTACTGCCCTCTGAGAGTGGATGCACAGACCCCCGATTTTCTTGGTTCAATAACCACTGACTTAATACAAGTTCACTCAGAGACTATCAAAATCAATCCTATCTTTCCTCCCGTTACCTCAGGGACATCGGAAGTCCAGTCTTTTTCTCTGACCCGTTATCCCGGAAGCTCTAATTCCACAATCCTCTATGCATCCCTTCATCTGGCACAATCAATCCCTTCCCTTCTTCCAAAGTCTTTCCACTCTATAGCTCCACCTCCATGACTAGCAAACTCCCCAGTAACCTCAACTTCTTCAGAATGTTCTCTCCCCCTGTAGGCCTTACCTAAAATATGGCTGCCTCTGGACCACTTCCCCTGCAGTCTTGTTAAAGGAGGCTATTCTCTTCTACCACCCTACGTACTTCAGGGCTCTCCTTGCTCCCCAATGCCACCTTTTTTTTTTTTTCCCAAAGATTTATTTATTTGAGAGAGAGAGAGAGAGGGAGTATGAGCATGAGTGGGCAGAGGGGCACGGAACTAACAGATCGATCCCATAACCCAACTGACGGAGCCACCCATGTGCCCCGCCCCTTGCCACCTTTAAATAATTATTCTACTTCCCTCCTTTTGCAAAAGCCTTCGAGGCCTGTACCAGTCTACTGTGATGGGTTTTGTCATCTCCTCTGGCTCACAGTCGCCCTTTCTCTCTCAGCTACTGTCATTAGTCTTGTTAACTTCACACCCACGTAGGCAAGGGCAACCCACCTACCGCGCTGACCTCTCAGTGCCTTTGCCTCCTCAGAGACTTTCTTTCACTCTACTTCTGACATACATCACTTCCAAGGTTCCATCTTGAATCATTTCACCACTGGAAACTATATTACTTCCAAAATCACACACACACAAACAACACATTCTCCAACTACTTCTTCAGGAATCCCCACAGTAACAACTCTTTGGCCTTAGTCAGAGGCCTCAAAAGTCCACTGACCCATCAACATTTCTCCTTCTCCATCAGCTCCCTCCTAACTCCACATCTCTCCTTTTCCATCTTACAGTCCATAGTTTATCATTACAGTCATCCTTGCAAAGATCACCCCCTCCCCAAGCTTTCCAGCTCTGTACTACACCCACCTGGCAAAAACCAATCCTGCTAAACTCAGTCACCTTCCCTTCTCCTCCATGCATGTACCCATGCCAGTAAGTGATGACGGTGAAAAATTATACATGCTGTGCAGAATGGTGTCACCTAAATTCTTAATCCCCATCATCAAAACAGCAGTCAGCAATGATGGGCAATCCTGTCACATCTGTCTAGTACGCTCTCTCTCCCATTTGTTCTAACAGCTGTTTCATACAACTGTTTCATTTTTCTTGACTGTCTCCTCAGAATACCCACTTGACCCTCTTCGAAGCCCCCCTGAATTACATCTTTCCTTACTTCCTGCTCTCCAAGCCCTGGACATCACCCTCTCTTAAGGAGGCTTAACTCTCGGGCTGAGTTAAGAGCCCTTGTTTCCATCACAGCACTGGTCTCCTGCGATGTCATACAAGTCCTGGCACCTAAGTTCCCGCACAGCAGGGCACACGTCTTTCATTTCTGTTTCCCCAGAGTTGGGCAGGATGCCTGGCACACAGAACGTGTTCAATAGATGTCTACTGGATGGATGAAGAGAAGTATGGGGGAGAGGGAGAGAAGGCGGTGAGGCAGTTTGTTTCTTTGGTAAAGGCTGACTACTATTAGCTGAACAACAGAAGCATTAATTGCTTGCTTCTCTTTATTTTTCAAAATATTGTTCTGCATAAAGCACAGAATCAGATACTCTAAAGAACAATATCCTCAAAAGTTCTACCTACGTCAAGAGAGTTGGCCAATCTTCAAGAGCAAAATTCGTTTTGATTTACATAAATGAAAATAAAGAAAAATCCAGCTTGAATATGCCACATTCTACTATTTTTAAGAAAGGGTGGTTTCACAAACAACAAATAAAACAGGAATGGGCTGTCACAACAACAAAGTCTAGAACAACCGTTACAGAGAGTGACTAGTGGGGGTGCTGGTGGGACGTTCCAGGTGTGAGCACGTGTGTGCTGGTGTCGGTCAGTAATCAGCGCTACTGGGATAAGCCACCTTAAAGATACGGAAGTAGCTTCTGATACAGAATACTTTTTGTAATAGAAATTTACTTGTACGTAAGACTAGTGCTAGTTATTTACTCATTTTTAAAAAAATCCATGTCTGTATCTACATGGCAGTAAGTAGGAAATCGGAAAAGTCCTGTACCGATGCAAAAAGCACTTTCCTCACGACAGCAAACTCATGAAATGACATGTTTATATACTATAGTTGGGTTAACATTTTAAAATACAAGTGATCCCTATGAAAATTTTATTTAAACAATTAAGTTCAGATTTTAAAAAGCGGGCCAATAAGAAAAAAACACTTTGTAAAATACAGAAATTAAAAACAAATTAAAAACACTTGGTGACTAAAATTTTATCACACATATTTCTATTCATCTCTGCATTTTTACAGAGTTGCGATCATACCATATATAAAATTTCTGTCCTGATTTTTTCAATTATTATATTCTTTCCTTTTATTACTAACAACTCTTTTATGGTTGTATAACATTTCTCCCCAATACATATAATGTTAGTGTTCTATATAATATCTCCCAATGGTGGATGTCTGGCTGCTGGTGGGGGGGGCACTTTCAGGACACAGCCCAAGACAGAGTGGCGGCTCTGGCTACCTGGCCACTGACATCACCTGGCAGAGATGGAGCCTCGCTGATGCAGAGCATGGTTCCAGAAAGTTTCCTTGTCAACATGCCCTTACGTGGTAGCATGAAGCACAAAAGTAGAGTAACAGGAAGCCCAAATAGAAATGAACTATGATGCCACATAAATTCCAGCATCTTGGATCTGCAAGCCTTGGCCTTTTTCAGACAGTGTCCCCAGCAGTTCTGCCTTCCTGGCAAGAGCTGCTGTGGGTCAAGCACAGCTGCACGAAGACACAACACATCTGTTCTTGCTCTGTATGGCCCCTACCAAAACCTTTCTGCCTCCTTGGCTAAATAAAACAGAAACTTACAATGAGTGGGGAAGAGGCCTCTTCCTACCAATCAGTGGTCCTGGGGATGGGCTGCTATATTTTCCCCATGCTTCCCACAGTAGCAGATAACCCTGCGACAAACACCATCCACATAATCCAATTACTCCTTAAATAATAATCCTAAAAGTCACTGAATCCAAAACGAGATTATTATTAAAATACCGACTTATTAACTTAGATGCTTAGATATCTACTTACTTATTTTTTCTTACTTATTTAAATGAACCCTGGCTTTTATACTCAAATGAAGTAGAAGACCTGAATGTTTTCAAATTATGAAATAAAAAACAAGTTAACATGTTTTTTAAAAATTTTGTTTCATCATATAATTTTTCCTAGATCAATAAGTACTTTCTGATTCCTGCTAAACACGGTATTAGCTAAGTACAAAGTTAGTTTACCAACTTCAAGTTCAATGGCTCCATGACCATGAATTTGAGTAAAATGTCTAAGTACTATTTTTTAAATGTAGTTATAACATTAGACAATAAAAGATTTATTTCATGTTAACATTCTTTCATCTGAATATTTTTCAATCACATGTTTCAGTCAGAATGTTCATATGGTAATCAAAATTATTTCTTTTTCATTCATTCACTCATTCATTCATTCATTCATGTGAGAAAAAGAGAGAGAGAGGCAGACAGACAGCACAAGCAGGGGAAGCTGCAGGCAGAGGGAGAGGGAGAAGCAGACTCCCCGCTGGGCAGACAGCCTGACGTGGGGCTCAATCCCAGGACCCTGGAATGACTTGAGCCAAAGGCAGATGCTCAACTGACTGAGCCATCCAGGCACCCCCACAATTATTTAATTAACTTCCTCCTTATGGTGCACAATTCTTAAGTCCTCAAGTGACCTAATGTGGTATTCCACATGAAATCAGCTGTTGATCTGAAGGGTATGCTACACCAGTGCGTACGTCAACCCATGGATTTTGGCTGACCTCTTCTAACTGTGGTGATAAATAACATTACCAGAGCCAGAGATGACAAACCAATTTTATCTCAAGTTCCAACAACTTCCTGAAATGCTACAGATTAGATGTCATCTTCAAGCTCAGTAGAAGAGGGTGCCGTGACCAAGATGTGTGTGGAAGACGTGTAACTAGTATCTGTTCTCTCTTTAGGAACCCTGGGAAGCATCTTCTCACAACCAGATTATATACTGTGGAAAAGTGGAAAGGGAAAAATTTAGAACTCAAGTCATTTCCTTCCCACTTTTCTTCTACCTAGAGGATGAGGTCTGGGATGAGAAAGGAAGCTCTGGGAAGTAAAAGGCTCGTCAATGACTAAGTTTTCTGGCCCATACCCTAAGATACTGGAATGATTTATCACTTGATAAGAGAGGAAACCTATGTCAAGAGGATAAGACCATGCCTAGGGACTTGACAAACTAAATGAGAGTGGAGAGAAGGAGAGAAAAAAAGTCTGAATAAACTGAGATGTCATTTAGGTTTCACATTAAGAAAAATTCAAAGACAATAATGGAAAAGGGTCCAAGTAATTCACAAGAGAAAACAGCTGAGACAAGGCCTGGAAAGAATATTTAGAGTGACAGATACACAACAGTGAGGGGAATAGTAAGTGCAGTATTGTCACAGAGAAGTAAAACGACCTCGTATGAATTACCGAAACTTGTGGCATGAGACTTATGAGTACAATATATTGGTGTAAAGGAATAAAGAGGGGGAGAGAAAATACAGCACACTTTGTGTATTTATATGGAAATTTACAAACATGCATGAAGAATGCATTTGGATAAAAATACAGAGCAGGGGGCGCCTGGGTGGCACAGCGGTTAAGCGGCTGCCTTCGGCTCAGGGCGTGATCCCGGCGTTCTGGGATCGAGCCCCACATCAGGCTCCTCCGCTATGAGCCTGCTTCTTCCTCTCCCACTCCCCCTGCTTGTGTTCCCTCTCTCGCTGGCTGTCTCTATCTCTGTCGAATAAATAAATAAAATCTTTAAAAAAAAAAAATACAGAGCAGAACAGATGTAATGTTGTGATGGTAATTAGACTGTTGCCTGGCCGTATGAAAAGAATTCATATATGATATCTCATGGACACATCGCTAGAGGAATACAGATACAGATAAAGTGTCATAGTGAAGAGGATAGCAACTATTCAAAAAAGTGCCTACATCAGTTTGAATTCAGTTTTCTGTCACTTCTAAAGGAAACAATCCAGACTCAGACAGAAACTAGGGTCAGAGAGAGGTTAAATGACTCATTCTAATGTAGGATTCTATACCCAGATAAACATTCCCCAGAGTGAGGGAAAATAAAGGAATTTTTAGACATGCAGGGTCTCATAAATTTTACTTCCTATGTAACGCTTTCCCAGGAAACTACAAAAGAATGTGCTCCATCAAGATAAGTGAGTAAACCAAGAACAGGGAAGACACAGGATCCAGGAAACATGTTCCAACTCAAGAAAGAGCCAAAGGGAATTCCCAAGACGCTGGGGAAGGATGGTAACGATGCAGTCGCTCCTGTGAACCATGGTACAGACGAGCACAGTGGGTTAAGAGGTGGCAGGACTCTGGCTGGAGGGGGGACCTTTCAGATGATCTGATAGAACTGCCTAGATGCAGATTATATCGAATGCCTGGAGGGGATTGTGGAAAGAATTAGCAATACGTAGCTGGGGAGCCAGCTTCAAGGATGGTCCCGGGTGATCCCGCTTGCTGGTCTTCACACCCAGGTGTGGTCCCTCACGCTGTGCCAGAGGCGGTCTTTGTGATCCATAGCTTATGGCAGAAGTGATGGCATGTCACTTCCGAGATTAGGTTATAAAGGCTGCAGCTTCTCTCCGAGGCTCCCTCCTGCTTCTGGATCTCTTGCTCTGGGGGAAGTGAGCTGCCATGTTGTCAGCAGCCCTATGGAGAGGCGTATATGTGAAGAACTGAAGCCTGGCCAACGGTCATCAAGGAACGGAGGCCTCTTGCCAGCAACCATGTCGACAAGCTTGGAAACCCATTCTCCAGTTTAGCTGAGCTGTGAAATTACTTCAGTCCCAGAGGACATCTTGACTACAGCTTCGTGAAACACCCTGAGCCAGAACCATGTAACTAAGCTGCTCTCAGATTCCTGGCCCTCATAAACCAGGTGAGATGACGTTTGCTGTTTTAAAAGCTGCTATGTTTTAGAGTAATGTATTCAGCAGCAACAAATAACTAATGCGTATAAAAACTAAGGTACACATAAAAGCAAACAAAAAAACACGGCATTTTTAAACTTCCGAAAAAGTTATTCAAGAAAAGGGAAGCAGGGGCGCCTTGGTGGCTCTGCTGGTTGAGCATCCAGCTCTCGACTTTGGCTCGGGCCAGGGTTTCGGGATCATGAGACAGAGCCCCAAGTCGGGCTCCGTGCTGGGGGTGCAGTCTGTTTGAGAATTTCTGTCTCCCTCTCCCTCTGCCCCCACCGCTGACTGTGCACATGCACTCTAATAAATAAAATCATAAAAAAAAAAAAAAAAAAAAAGAGGGGCACCCAGGTGGCTTAGTCAGTTAAGTGTCTGACTTCAGCTTGGGTCATGGTTTCAGGGTCCTGGGATGCTCTCTCCAGGACCCTGTCCACGGTCCTCTCTCTCTCTCAAATAGACAAAATCTCTTTAAAAAAAAAAAAAAAGAGGGGCGCCTGGGTGGCTCAGTTGGTTAAGTGTCTGCCTTCAGCTCAGGTCATGATCGCAGGGTCCTGGGATTGATCCCTGCACCGGGCTCCCTGCTCAGCAGAGAGCCTGCTTCTCTCTCTCCTGCTGCTGCTCCCCCTGCTTGTGCTCTCTGTCAAATAAATAAAATCTTAAAAAAAATAAAATAAAAAAAGGAAAGAAAGAAAGTAATCCATTTGGCTCAGCAGCAAACAAATTTTAGAAATAATAAATTAACACTGAATATTGACTTGGCCCCAAATTATAACAACCAGGTTGCAGACGAGGGCTAGAAATGAGCATTTAAAAGAAACAGAACTAGGGGCGCCTGGCTGGCCCAGTCAGCAGAGCATGCAACTCCTGATCTCCGGGGTGTAAGTCTGAGCCCCATGTTAGGTGCAGAGGCTACTTAAAAATAAAAAAAATCATTAAAAAAAGAGCTAGAACTAAATACTCTTCTATTATCAAAAATTCAACAGATAATGTCTAACATTTTAAGTTTAAAAACAGCCTATAAGCTATTTCATAAATAAAGAAGTAAATTATTTAAAAAAACACAGTAAAAGATATTAAAAAGGCTGCTTTAAGGAGAGGCCTGAACAATGTGGAGAAGTCTGGTAATTTACTTTATGCACTTTTAAACCATGTATGCGAATAACTTTAATAAAAGTAATTAAAAATACAAACAGACTGTAACAAAGGGCCGATCTAAGAAAATTAAGGACAAAACAGCATATATGAAAAAGATCTCAAGCTCGACATCAGTGAACAGGGTTATGTGATCACTAGATTTTTTTATACAATAACAGGAGCACAGCAGCTGGAAAAAGAGAAGCTGGCAGACCTTCTTCTAGTCTACTGCAGTTCAGCAAAACCTCCAAAGTCCTGCTCCCTCCTGAGAATTACACATTAGTATAATTCCAGTGAGAGTTACTAAAATCATGACAGAAAATCCATGACTGATACGGAACCCATGATACAGACGGCATGACCGAAAGAAACGAAGATACTAAAGCTGAAACAGACTCAGGGAGATAAAGTGGTTGCCGTTATTCACAGGGCAATTTAAAAAAATCCGAAGATTTAAAAAGCAGAAGAAAAATCAGATTTATCCCTATACCGTTTCAAGTCAGAATTCGGATCTTGGAATTAGGAACACCACGTATTTGATTACTTTTACAGGTCAGAATTAGGAGCACTGGAAGTTACAATGAAACTCAGGTTTTCTTGTTAACTAGAAATTAAGGAAAGTGGAGCCAGGCTGCCTTGTGGAAGACAACGCCCCTGTTGCTAGAGAGAGTCAAACCTAAACTATACAACCACCGTTTACAGTGGCTCTCACGTAACCTTTTTGAAGGTGCTACACTGCTGGGAGAACTTAATTTCCCATAAAAACACACTGATACACAATGACGCACAATTCTGCACACATTTCTAGAGCTCGCTGGCCCTAACACATACCTCCCTGGACCCCAGAGTAGAAGACGAGAGTATCTCCAGGTTTCCTTCAGTTTCTGTGACTCTAGTTAAGATAAGTGAAGGGTAAACGTATCATACTCTATCCGGTTCCTGTTTCTGTTATCTACATGCTTGTTTCAGTTGTACAAGTTACCAGAACCTACGGCCATCGATCGGATTAGCATCTACGGTGCTTTGGGGAAAGAGGACTCCTCTGCCAGGTCGTCTCATTTGAAACAAGTGCTCCTTCCTCGGGGCTGCTGTGGCCCAGGTCAGAGCACACCACCTGACAAAAGTGGTGCCCAGGCTAGAATTTAGTCCCCGCTCACCCATGCGCAGGCCACCCTCATACAAGGCACAACCAGCTCCAAGGTAACCAGCAGGCCAGAGACTGGTTATCTGGCTAAAGAGTTGAAGTATCCAAATTTTTACCAAAGGAATACAATGAATTTTACCACTGGTTGTTAAATCATCATAATACTTGGGGACAAAAAAGTAGGAAAAAAATGCATTACCCCATTTTTACTGCCAATGAAGAAAACAGATTTTTCTCCAATTTCAAGTCCATCACCTTCACCTCCACTACTTCCACGGTTTTCCACTTCGGCTTTTGCAATTTCCCAGAGAGTTTCACTAGGAGAGGCAGAAAAACCAAATTGAGAGAATCAAAGGGAATCCTTTCCAATATTTATTTCAAGCTCAGAGAAATTTTATTTCAGTTAAATTCATAAAACAAATCAACATTATTTCCTGGGGGACAATAAGCTGAAAAAACTTAGGATTAATCATTTTCTTTGTCCTGGTTCATAGAAGAAAGCTGAAAATGATAAGCAGAGCCACTGTCACTAGGATTCGAGGTTGCCTTATTTTGGGACTTGCAGCCAAGGCTGAAAGCTGGATGTGTTAGTTTCTCAGACATGCACACGAATGTACAAAGAATTTTGGAAATCTACAACTTAAAAACCACCTCCATCTAGGAAAATGGGGAGCATGCAAAACCAGCATACCAAACAATCTTTGTTCTCTGAAATTGTTCTTTGTTTTTGTTTTTAAATTATATTTCTGGCTCAAGATTCCCTGTTTTAATATATAAAATATAATGAAGGGAAAAAATCATCTAAAATCACATTTTGAATTTTCCACTCATCTCTCTACAAACATACGTATTTTTTCACAATAAGATTATATCTTTTTAAATTAAAGCCAAAATGAAAAATGGGGTATTGAACTAAAAAAATACAGACAAGATTTGATGTGTCCTAAGCCTGAATCACTACTTCCTACATATACCAAACTTGGGCAAATTGCACCAACCTCTCTGGATTTTTCATTCTTTTATTAATTCAACAATTATTTATCTATTTATTTAAAGATTTTGTTTATTTATGTGACAGAGAGACAGCCAGCGAGAGAGGGAACACAGCAGGGGAGAGGGAGAGGAAGAAGCAGGCTCCCAGCCGAGGAGCCCGATGTGGAACTCGATCCCGGAGCGCCAGGATCACGCCCTGAGCGGAAGGCAGACGCTTAACGACTGCGCTACCCAGGCGCCCCTCAACAAATATTTATTGAGCACCTAATATATGCAAGCTTCTGTGCTCTTTCCTAGGCTCATTTCTGTTTCTTCATCTCTAAAATGCCAATAAAGAAGAATACCAACCTTTTAAGGTTGTCATGATTGTTAAAATGTGATAATTCATTTCATTTAGGCCTTGACCTAATATAATTATCTAAAATTATTGAGAGCTTTTAATAATTATTATTCAAGAAACAGGGATGAAGAAAGAGGCTATAAAAGACCATTAGAGGTGTCCCTAAATGTTTGCACTAAAATGTATGCATTTATTTCACAGGTGAACCCCCAGGAACTCAGTCCAGGTTTGTCTGCTCTATATTTACACACCATTCTTTCAAAATGTGATTATCTGCTTTCCAAACTCCCAGCAGAGAGGAGAGCAGGAGGTGCCCCTGGTGGAAATTTGTTAACTATAACCATGACTTTAAAACTGTAACCAATCATCCCACGATGGGAAGGAAGCTGACGACTTTTCACATTAAGGTTCATAAACTCAACAGAGATCAGGCCATGATCCACAGGGTGAGAAAAACAGATTTATCCTGCTCTGTGATGGACTCCAGAACCCCTCTTTCTCCCTGGCCTCCTTATAAGCTGTTCAGAGAAGGTTTAGGTGTGATCTTGAGAGCAGGAAATTAAAATTGACATCACAGAACTGAAGAGCTAAAATATATTTTACCCCCCCCCCAAAGTGTAAGTCATCTTACACTTTTCACATAGCTTTCCCAAGTTTCCCTTATTTACTGTTGTCCTGAACCCCTAGGAGGGGAGATGCAGAGAACTCTGAGGTGGCGGCTTTGTGGTCTAATTCGCTGCCTCAACCCCTGCTTCTAGAACATTCCCTGACCTGCAAAAAATGTTCACTAAGTGAATGGCTGGAGTTTAATGATCTTTCAGAATCTTACTTTCCTACCTGGGGAACTTTTCTACTTGCTTGTGGCCGAATCCACATGCTCAAGGGTAGTTCCTAGGGAACCAGGACCATCCACGCAGGGGTTGCAGCAGAAAAGAGCCAGAATTTGCTTCCACAGGCAGGTCCCGCCTGGGCTCCTCTCCCTAAATATACCCCCAGCCGCCCTCCCTCCCCCGCCCCTTCCAGGCTGGGGCTGGAAAGAGGGGAAAGCCAGACTCTCGAGGGGAGCGTAAGCCAGGGGCAAGCAAGGCTGCGGGGATACCTGAGCATCGTGGCTCGATCGCCCCAGCGTAGCGGTCTCCGCGTTTGGGGTCAGCTTAAAATCAGGACGCCAGCGAGCTCCCAGACCTGCCGGATTGTGCGGGTTCTTGGGTTGCCATGGGAGCGACGTCGCAGGCTGCGTTGCGTGCGGAAGAGGGGCACCATGGGAAATGTAGTTCTCAGCGTTCCTTTTCAAGTCTCGCTCAATGCCTCATCCTCTACGCGAGAGAACGAGGTGACACGTCTGACAAACCTGGAACCTAAAAGCTCCGGGCTGGCAGTGTTCTTTTACTTAAAAAGTATTGAGACTATGGACTATGAGAAACAAACTGAGGGCTTCAGAGGGGAGGGGGGTGGGGGAATGGGATAGACTGGTGATGGGTAGTAAGGAGGGCACGTATTGCACGGTGCACTGGGTGTTATAGGCAACTAATGAATCATCGAACTTTACATCAGAAACAAGGGATGTACTGTATGGTGACTAACATAATATAATAAAAAAAGCATTAAAATAAAAAAAAGTATTCTACTGAGTACCGGACTATATGCCAGGGATGCCCTCTCTTCAGTCACTTTTCTCTCCACAGTAGCAACGCTCTGGGAATGGAGGGTGAAACATAGTCCTGAGCTGTTTTCTAGTGATTTACTAGAGGCAAAGAATATTTGTGAATTTAGTATTTGCCAACCTTCTGCTTGTTTAGTTGTTTCGGAGTTTATGCAGTAGTGCATCATTTATTAATAAGTTAATAAAGCAAAGGCATCTCCATGATACTTCATTTACTTTTTCTCCGAATCACTAGCAAGCATGAGTTATTACTATATGCAAGACTGCTACGCAGAGAGTGGAATAAAGAGGTGCGTAAGACAAGATCCCTGCTCTTGAGAAAGATGCACACAACTAAATATAATAACTCAAAGAAAGCCAGTGCTATAAGCTATTGTAGAGGTACAAAAATATCACACCTTAAGAATAAGTAATTATGCCAAAGAGGGTTGTTGAAATCTTCAGGGCGTACAGTATTTGATCTATTTTGAATGCTCGGTAGACTCAGCCTCTCTGGCCCAAGATGTCTTGAATATTGAAGGAGATACTCTCCTTACACCCTTCTGCCCTGTGGCTTGGTGTAATGCTGTAATGTTCAAGAGGGTGGGCTTTAGATGGACTTAGATTTCCGTTCTGACTTCGCCACGCTGGCTAAGTTGCCACTTCTCCACACTGGGTAAATCGCTCAGTATCTCCAAGCCTCAGTATCTGATAATGTAAAGCAGGGGAAATTTATGAGTTTGAAATGAAATAAATATATGTAAAACATAAATTATGTGTGCCTGACACATTATAAATGCTTCATGCTTATTATTATGCTGCAAGCTACTGATCAGCAACTTTGAACAAAGAAACACAATGATCATTCCAAGAAATGTAGCAAAAAAATTTTTTTAAGGAAAGAAAAAAGGCATTCACGACCTAAAACCTTTGGGAACAAAATCTTTCCAATGTCTAGGCACATTTTGAAGACATAGCGGACTACAGTTGCACATGGAAAGGGATGTAATGGGACTGCAGTTCAATAGAGAGGATGATTGCGAGGGAGGCTGGTACACCTGCCACTGAACCAGCATCTATATCCTGGAGCTAGCCTGCCTCTAAGTTCGCAAACTGGTGTGGGACAGAGTGTAATGAATTATAATAACTGGAGTTCTGGAACTTTGGAAGCCCTCTGTATATTAATTAGGAAGCCCTGTTGATGTGAATAACAAAAGTGGCAGCTAACATTTTGCCATTTGCTTGCTCTGTGCAGGCACACTACTAGCATCTTAAAGGTATAATTGTTTGGATAACTGCGAGAGAAGGTTGAAGAAAGAAGCCTGGTAAGAAGGAAGGTAAAAGTTGTCTGGCTCGGCCCTGGTCACCAGCATTGGTTCAGAGGTGAATCAGTGGATTCCGCTGATCTCATTGAGCAGATGAGTTCCCTTTTCTACCCTTATGCCTCCTGAGGCTTCATATTTGGACAAAATAAGTGACCTTCCTGGGTAGATGAAAATTGTTCTTAAGGTAGGAATATATAAAGATTTGAGCTGCCCTACTGAGTCACCCCTGAAAGACTCAAGGATTTCAATGGTGGTAATAGAGGAGAAGACAATTTTATGGTGCTTGCTGGGTGGAATAAACAGCAGTGTGGAAGAATAAAGACGTGTGCAGAGTGTGTTTGGGGAATTGTGAATGATTGAGGTGCGAGCATGTGAAGTGTCTGGTGTGACTATGGTGGGAGAGCAAACTGGGCGGGTAGACAGGGCTTCATTGAAGGATCTTGCAGCCTGGATTTTACTGGGTTGGTTGTGAGAAACCAAATACAATTTTATTTATTTTTTATTTATTTTTATTTTTTTTTAAAGATTTTATTTATTTGAGAGAGAGCAAGCACGAGATGGGGGAGGGTCAGAGGGAGAAGCAGACTCACCGCTGAGCAGGGATCCCGGATGTGGGACTTGCTCCCGGGACTCCAGGATCATGATCTGAGCTGAAGGCAGTTGCTTAAACAACTGAGCCACCCAGGCGCCCCCAAATACGATTTTAAAATAGGGGTGTTCCATGACTGGACCTGAGTTTCAGTGAGATAATTTTTTGCAGCTGTGTGAAGGATGTTTTGGAGTCTGGAAGTCCAGATGGAGGCTATTAACAACAGCCCAGACAGTGACAGAGTTTTCACATTTTTTCCCCTTCTTTTCAAAGTTATATAAGCTTTTGTAGAAAAAAATAGTATACCGAAAAAACGAAGAGGGTGAAAGAAGCACACCCCAGAAGCAAGAACTTCTAAACATTTTGGTGTATTTCATTCTAATCTGTCCTCTTACAGTTGAGATTTTACTGTGAAGTTAATTAACATTCTGATTGTAACATGTATTTCCCATCTCAATTTTTAAAAATCCATCATAAACATAACCTTGATGACTGTATAATATTCCACTATACAGGTTTCTCATAATTTACTTAAGCATTCTCCTCATATTGAGCTTTTTTCAAATTTTTTTTTTTTAGAGAGAGAGCACACATGCCCCATGGGGGGGGTGAACAGGTGGGGGTCGGGCAGAGGGAGAGGGACCGAGAGAATCTAAAGCAGGCTCCCTGCTCAGCCTAGAGCTGGACTTGGGGTCGATCTCATGACCCCGAGATCATGACCCGAGCCGAAATCAACAGTCAGATGCTTAACCAACTGTGCCACCCAGGTGTCCCTCATATTGAGCATTTGAAGTGGTTCAGAGTAAACACCTGAGTTGGGCCCAGTAGAGCTTCTCTGGGATTTTTCAAACCAGAATTGGGAAACTCAAGTCATTCCCCCTCTGGAGGAAATTGGCATGTTTTCTGCTGAATGAAGAAGCTGTTTTGTTCCTAAGTTCCTTTTCTATCCTAGATATTAACCCCTTTATCAGATACATGACTTGTAATTATTTTCTCCCATTCTACAGGTTGCCTTTCCACTCTGTTGTTTTGTTTTCTGTTTTTTGTTTTTTTGATGTGTGGAAATTGTGCAGTCTGGAGTTGTCCCATTTGTCTATTTTTTTTTTTTTGGTTGCCTGTGCTTTTGAAGAGTTATCTGATTTAATAAAGACGCCAATGTAATCTACGTTCAGAAAGGGATACCAACCCCCATTCACCCACCCCTCCCATTGATTAGATGATGTTAGGGAAGTGCTGGAAGGAAGGGTACCCTGTATTCAAGTGCTGTGGTGAATATTTGTGTCTTGTTCTGGAATTATTTGCTAATAGATGTTACCCTAGTAAGCAAGTTTTTGTTTCTTGACTATTACTGGACCTAAAAATACTTAAAAAGCATACAATGAAGATTTCGGATTAACGATTATAAATATGCCTCCAGAATCACTGTGACTATGTTTGATATAGGTAAAATTAAGTTCAACGGGTGAAATTATGGTATAGAGCAAGTGTGTATTTCACTTCTTCACCCCAGCTTCTGTCCAGGTCCATCCAGCTCTTCTTTGTAGGACCCACCTTCCCATTTAAGTGCCCAAGAGAAGCCCGAGTCTTGGTCCCTCTGGGATAAGGATGAATCTTACTTTACCTTAAATATCTGTGTGTGGACTTTAATTTGGAGGTTTTTTTTTTTTTTAAGATTTTATTTATTTATTTGAGAGAGTGTGTGTGTACGAGTAGGGGGAAGTGCAGAGACCGAGGGAGAAGCAGACTCCCCAGTGAGCAGAGAACCCGGACACCGGCTGGATCCCAGGATCCTGAGATCATGACCTGAGCTGAAGGCAAACGCTTCACCAACTGAGCCGCCACCCAGGTGCCCCTTAATTTGGAGTTTAAAGTTACTCCTGTAGCAGTAAAATCTCTTTCTTCTTTCAGGGAAAAGAGACTAGGGAAAAGCAAGAGGAGATACCATTTCTCCATGAGCCGGTTAGCAGAGAAGCTTCTCCACCCTGTTATTCCTGCTCCTCACTTCCCTTCCCTCAGTCCCCACATTCCTGGATCTTTGATCTGTAGGAATCAGTCCAGAGACTCTGCACTGGGGAAGTCCTCATTCCATGGCAGCTAGGGGATGGGTGGACCAGTGAAATGTGTTCTTGGATCCTAGGAATACTTTAAGGCTTTGTCCAGCGAAATATGATTATCTGTGGTGGTTAACTTTTCAGGATTATACTACATTACAATTGGGTAAGTGCATTGCTCTAGGAACCTGGCCACTACGTATTTTTTCCTTTGGGAAAAATTTCCAAACAGTCAATTAATAAGTCTTTTCGAACAAAGACTCTATAAGTTGTGACTAACTTTTCTCGTAAATTGAGAGTTAAATTCATTTCCAAGCTAGGACACTATTTGACTTTAAGGACACACACATAAAAAATCCAGAACATTTAAAGTAAATTTTTAGAACACAGTCCATCAACTCTCCTGTATGAAAATAGCTACTTATGGAACTTATTATGAAATCATGGGAGAACCCCATGATTTATACATATTATATATGTGTCAATATGCATACATACATCTTAAGATTACAATTTGCCAAAAGGGCTTCCTTTTATATGGATAAAACAAAGCAACACTGAAGACAAAGCATGAATGCAAGAGAAGGAGGGAATAACTACCATTTTCACTAGCAGTACACCTCAGCTTTGACAATGAAAACATTAGGTACTTCTTGAAGACTGTTCAAAAGATAATGCTCAAAATGGGTTTTGTAAATCATTTATTATGATTGAAAGGGAAGAAAATGATAGGAGACAAATATTACAATTAAACATGTAACATTATTCTCTTGTAATCAATCATAATAACATACTTCGAATTTTTTAAATGGCTATGTAAGTAATTTCCCAGAAAATAAAATTTTCACATCATCAGTTACAGAAAATTGATTTCTTTCCATCAAAATATTTTATCTCTGTTCTATCAAAAATTAATACCAAGTATAAGGTACCACCATTTAAGCTAAGCCTTCACTACTTGTTCAAATTAGAAGATCTGGAGGGGGGTGTGCTGACCAGCATGAGAATAAAGGCCTCACACATATGTAAGCTACGCCATGCCTCTGGCTCACCAAATAATGATTTTTGAACAGCTTTCTGGGAACTAAGGAACTCTGTTGTATCCCAGCCAAAAGACTCCTGAGAGTCATCCCAAACCAGTAACCAGTTTATTCTCAAAAACCAACTTGCTTATGCAGTGAGTGGTTGTGGCTCAAAAGATTTAGGGGAAACAGTAAATGGAAATCTACTTCTATGGGGTTTTTTGACCTTTTTGTCATTACCAATAAAGCAAAATCTTAGTTGAGCACTGTATTTCTTGGCTCTGCCCTTTCTAAGGATGCTAATATGAGATGGAATTATTTTTAAAAGGCTTAGTGCGACAACAGTACATTGCCATGGGTGAAAGCAGCAAAGAAAAAAACATGAAGGCTCTGCCAACAAATTAATTCAGCAGCTAACATTTTTTTTTTCAAATTGGTTAAAAAAAGTACCACAAAGTGATAAATATATGTGCAAAAAATAAATACAAATATTCTATACATAAATAAAATTAAGTATACTCACTACTATTGCAATTAAACAGTTTTACAATATAATTTTCATGTCTTATCACAGTTTCATTTTTATCATGAATACTAATTACTTTGTTTTGACACAAACTGGAATAAACAGACCACCTATGTAACCTAGCAAAGCAATACATTTCTAGACTCTCTCAACTAAAACTTTACCTGCTTTGACAGAAGATTTTTCTTTTAAAAAATATTTCGAGAATTTATGGTAAAACTATAATGAAAAAGGCATATATGAGGGCAAAATATAAGAATTATCTTTGCTTTCAAAGATATTATTTAACAAATTAAAGTCAAGATGAACCAGCATCAAATGCAATGAGATGTGGGCAATACTCCAGTGAACTCGGGCTATGCAGTAATAGCCAAGGAATGTGGGGAATCACTGACTTGCTTTAAACTTTGCACTCCAGTGATCTGAAAAGGTGACAGAGTATACTTTCTAATACCACACAGGAAGTTCTGGTGACCTAGCTCCCATTTTCTCATCATGATTCATAGTGCCAGATTTACTGCACTTGCTCTAAAAATTTACCCCTAAACAGCATCCTGTGGCTGTTTCCGACACTGTATCCTCTACTTCTTTCCAGACACCATATCATTAATTAAAAGCACATTTAATTACAGTACTCGATTTTTTGGCAGTGAGCATTTCCAAATAATCAACTGGTTTGCCAAATGAGAGTTCGGAAATCTCCCTTTGCCAGAATATTTTTTTTAAAAGACAAAAAAAAATGCCATATTGCACCATGTGTCTGCTGGCAAGGGACAAGGAGGTGGGAAAAATGCCGAATTCTAACCCATTTAGTCTAAGAGAAAATCAGCATGTGGGCTAATTTTGTGTTTATGTTTTATTAGTCATATTCATTTGAATATTTAAAAATCAAATAAAAGAAAGGCACCCCCACATTTTTAAAGTTTGAAATACCAGTGTGTGGGTGCCATGCCGTGTAATGTAAATGAACTTATTTGCAGCTGATGCAGCCATCACCCGGGGGACAGGAGTGAATGTTCAGGCTCCCTAGCTTTCAGAGTAAAGTGGGTCCTTTAGTCTGTCTGCTACTTAACAGAAGGGGCTGGCTTCCCACTGCCCTGGCTTCTGGTCCCCGTGTCTGGGCTGAGAGCAGTGCTGGAGCAGAGAGGTGGTGAAAGGTTGCCTTTTGCTGATGGAAGTTGTTTATATAACTGGCGATCAAGAGAGTGATTTCAAGAATCTAAAACAAGGAAGATAGAACAGTTAGTGCACTGGAGAAGTTCTCATCACTTCCAAGAGTAAATGGCTGGCCACAGGTGGTCTCCATTTGCAAGTGCCCAGGCTTCCAGAATTCCCTTCTCTCTGGATCAGTGAAGTACTTACAAGTTCAGCACCATCAAGGCACTGACATATTTTCCTGCTGCTTCAACCAGGAGAAAAAAAAAAGGGTCTCAAAAACAATCAAATTTAGTGGCAATATTAAAAAAATGTGAGAATACCGCAAGTCTATCGATTATCTTAAAGCCTGTGTATCTGTGTATAAATGAATTAAGTTCATCATGGAAAGTATTTATTTAAACTAAATAAAGTCCTGAGTATGCCTCAATCTTCTGCACTTACTGGCTAACTGCCTTCTCTTGAATGTCTGCCATTTAAAAAAAAAGTTTCAGAGTCTAAAAAAGTAATCTCTTTAAGTTGACAATTTTAAGACAGTTAAAGTTTTAGGAAACTCAGTTTCTCATTCTTTTTACTAAAACTGGAATTATATACTAAAATGTAGCCCTTGTATTTATTGTTTTTGCTTACAGACATTAAAACTACGAAGAACATGTAACGTCTTAATTATAAAAACTACTCTTCTCACTAATGAGTCGGTAACGTGAACTACACCACGTAAATAAAGTACCTGACACCAACTTACATCAAGACCGCTTATTCTGAATCTTCTGTGCACCAGGCACTCGGCCAAAGCATTTAACAATTCCAGCATTTAATTCTTAAGCCAAAAAAAGTAGGCAGCATCATATACTTTTTTAGATGAAGAAACCAAAGCTTAGCAAGATGAGGTAAGCCAGAATTTGGACCTAGAACTGTTTGATTGTAAATAAATCTGTTTTCCCATAAATGCACATAAATGTTTTAGCAGGAAAAAAGCCAGTATAAAAACGTCAGTAGAAAGGCTTCTACTCACCTTGGGTTTTGCCATGGCAAAAAGTAATTTCTCTGTTGGTTTGTCCTTTGAACGTGTATTGTTAATGACGATCATAAAATCACCCTGATGACCTCCAAAGGTCATTAGACTCTTGTACACATAGCTGACTATTAATCTCTTCAAAGAGAAGAAAAAGTTAATATCTTATATATTTTTACTTTCAAAGAAAGATGAGAAATGATTAATAACATATTTCCATTAAAGTGCTGATATTAATGAAACTACTATAATATTATGTGTTAAGTATACTAAAAAAGAAAAATGCTGTTATTAATTAATCATATATAATAAAAATTGTTTTCTAAAATAAAATCTATTATGATTCAAAATAGACAGTTTTATGTAGACATCATTTATAATTAAATACAGTTTGATTCTGACACTAATAACTCACTGTGGAAAAAACAGAAAATACAAAAGAAAATGAAAAGCACCTATATTCCAGCATCCAGTGGAAGACCACTGTTAATACTTAGTATGTGTCCTTTAAGATCGATCTGTATACATATCTGTATAAGGTCGAACCATATGAAACGGATGTTTTTAAGGTAAAAAATGGTCAAATATTGGCAAATCCATACGGTTCATCTTGATATATAGATTTTGATATAAACAGAAAGAGTACCATGCATATTGTTTAGGATTCTGCTTCTTTTTAAATGTAATAACAAATCATGAATATCTTTTCATGACAACAAATGTCCTTGTATAACATCATTTTAAGTGATTTGATAGATAATCCTTTATTTAACTAATTTCCTATTGCAGGAGATTTAAATCATTTTTTATTTGTTACTATCTTAAGCAACACTTCAATGCATATATTTGACATATTTCATAATACACATACCTAATTATTTCTTTAGTTATAAATCTCAATAACCGGAATTGCTACCTCAAAAAAGTAAGGACAATTTTGAGAATATTTCCAAACTCTCCTCTGTAAAAGTTATACCCAGTTACATTCCCAGCACTGTAGTCTTGCTAACACCAGATATAATCATTCCTTTAAATCCCTGCCAACCTGACTGGAGAAAAGTAGAATCTCACTGTTTTAAGTTGAATGTATTTGATTACTAGTGAAATTAACACTTAAAGATACATTTATTGCACATCTGTATTTCTTCTATGATTTCCCTTGGCCCATTTGTCTATTGATGTGTTTATCATTTCCTTATTGTTTTGTAAGTGTATCAACCCTTTGTCATATATGCAGCGAATATTTTTTCCCCATCTGTAGTTAAAACAATTTTTAAAAATGTAATTAAGAAATGTACAGCCTATAGGTAAAGGAATCTGCATATCTAAGATTAGCTTGCAAGACTTTGAGCAGACCGTTCCAGCACTGACGCCCCGTGAACGGCAGCCCACCAGGTCCACCTCCTGGCCTCTTCGTCCATCTCCCAGGATCTAGGAAACTGGCTTACTTACCTAAGGTAACTCAATTTTTTGTTGACTTTAGGTCACCGATTTTAAAACCTATCTTCCAGTTACCCATTCAAGAACTAAAAAGCATTCAGGAAATATAAAGAAAGCCCTTTAAAAAGGTTTTTTGTTTTTGTTTTTTAGCAATTATAAGGAGAAACTACTATAACAGTCTTGGAAACCAAGAAATTCTCAGTGATCCCTGACTATAGCCAGACATAGGAGAGCTCATTACGTCTTTCAGGAGAATTTAACAATTCCCGTCTGCCAGGTTTAAAAAAAAAAAAAAAAAGGAACATATGAAATATGATAGAAAATAAAGCAAATTTCAGAAAAATACATGAACATGTAGAAAGCACAGTTTGACTTAATATTTAATCATGTGAAAAGCTCTAAAATACCACATACGTACAAGTGAACCGGTAAGTAATATTACAGAAAGATACAGAAATTGTTACGGAAGCCTTAGGAGCACCAAACTTAAACTTTGGTAATTAAAGTTTCTACATTAATGTTATCTTAAAGGCTTTCATTTTACACAGGAAGCAATCTTCCTAACACTATAAATGAATAGTTTTAAAAATATAACTGTGGTCGGGGCGCCTGGCTGGTCCAGTAAGTTAAGCATCTGACTCTTGGTTTCAGCTAAGGTCATGATCACAGGATCATGAGATTGAGCCTCACATGGGGCTCTGTGTTCAGCTCGGAATCTGCTTGAAATTCTCTTTCTCCATCTCCCTTTGCCCCCTCCCACCATGCTCTCTCTCTCTTTCTAAAATAAATAAATAAATAAATAAATAAATAAATAAATAAATAAAAACCTTTTGAAAACCTCAAAACAAACAAAAACAAATGCAACCACGGTTGCAACTGAGTCATGGTATCTTAGTATTTTCCTCATACACAATATAAAACCTATCTAGGGGCGCCTGGGGGGCTCAGTTGGTTGAGCGTCTGCCTTCGGTGCAGGTCATGGTCCCAGGGTCTTGGGATCGAGTCCCGCAGCCGGCTCCCTGCTCGGTGGGGAGCCTGCTTCTCCCTCTGCCTCCCGCTCCCCCTGCTTGTGCTCTCTCTCTCTCTCTTTCAAATAAAAGAAATAAAATCTTAAAAGAAAAAAATACCAAAAAACCTGTCCAATCTGTTTTAAAAGATGAAATTATAATCACAGTTGTATTCGTAAAATGACTATTTGCTATACGGCACTAGGAAAAATGTTATCTGTGTATGAGAAAAATCATATGAAGAGATCATTACCATCTGTGTACAATACACTGAGCCATGCAAACAGCTGACCGAATGCGAAACTTAGTCTTACCATGGAGTTGTATTCTAAGATGCTTAAACCATCCTCATGGATGGCCAGCCACATGGAAGTACTTCCGAGTGCCGACGGAGTCACAGGCTGTGAAGAGGTGCAAAGACACTGCAGCGTAAATGCTAAGCACGGACACGTTTTTCTGTCAAAATGCAGCGCAACATTTACAACAACATCTTATTAAAAAATCTCTTTGGGGGGTTGAAAGAAAGAAACAAAACCTAGGGGGGGAAAATCTCTCTTGGGGTGGAGGCAGTATCATGCAGTGGAAAGAGCAGTGACTCTGGTATCAGGAGATGTGGGTCTGGGACCCAAACCTGCCACTTGTCAGCTGCGCGTTTGGACGAGCTACTGAATCTCTCCAAGGCTCAATTTTCTCATCTTTAGCACGGGGACAACAATGTTTAATCTTCTTTTTCTTTTGTTTTAAGAGGCTAATAGTTACTAAGCTTGTCGGGTTTCTATGACCAAAATCCTAACGACACAAAATACGCTGATGTGCTTGCTAAGGCGTGGGTAACGCTACCTCACCGTAAAGGGTTAGTATTACGAATGCGCACTTCTTCTGAAAGTTTATTAAATCTGATATTCAATGACTGATAACAATAGAATAAAAGGAAAATATGAAACTGTGTGATGAATGGTAATGAGAAACACCAACATTTTCATTAAATTCCTTTTTGTAAAAAAGCAATGAAATTATATTAATAAAGAGAATCTCACCACTAACCCCCCGTTAAAACCCATGAATGCTTTTGAGCATTTTACAATGATTGCTTAACAATAACTGAATTTAACAAGAACTGAAATTCTAACAAAAACTTAACTACTTCTCTTAAACCTTATAAAAGAAGTTAAGACTACAAGGGCACCTGGGGGGCTCAGTCTGTTAAGTGTCTGCCTTTGGTTCAGCTCCTGATCTTGGGGTCCGGGGATCGCCCCGCATTGGGCTCCCTGCTCAGCGGGGAGTTTGTTTCTCCCTCTGCCTCTGTGCCTCCCCCCCACAACGGCTCCTGCTCGCTCACTCTCTCTCTCAAATAAATATAATTAAAAAAAAAGAAGTTGCGACTACAGATAAGAAACTGGGATGAATCTACAGCATACATACAAATCAATAGTATTTACACATATACTATATTTGCATATAGTAAAACTTTTCAGAATCTCATGTATAAAAACCCCCTGGGTTACCGTCTCCTGAGAGCTGGTTTGCAAAGGATAGGCAAGCATTACAAAGGATGCCATTCAACCCATCAGCCCTTTGACAAACAAAACAGTGTTTTTGTTGTTCTTGGGTGAAACAAAACATGGTATGTACATGCAGTGGAATACTATTTAGCTTTTAAAAAGAAGGAAATTCTGACACATGCTACAACATGGATGAATCCTGCAGACATTGTGCAAAGGAAAATCAGCAAATCACAAAAGAACAAATACGGTACGATCGCTCTTACACGGGGTTTCTAGAGCAGTCAAATTCACAGAACAGGAAGTAGAATGGTGGTTATGTGGGCCTGGGAGACGGGGGAAGAGGAAGTACAGAGGTTTAATTTGGGAAGATGAAAATGTTCTGGAGGTGGATGGTGGCGACAGTAGCATAAGAATGTGAATGTACTTAATGTCACAGAAACGTACACTTAAAAATGGTTAAAATGGTATATTTGATGTTATATATATTTATCCCCCCCCCAAAGGATGTCATTAAGCAAACAAAGGAGGGGTCTTCATAGCATAGACGAAGAAAAGTGAGCAAAGCAAAGATGCCACTCATACAACATGCAAATGCTACATATTATTTAATAGTATTTCTGTGCTTAAAAGCACAGAACATATGATCAAAGATGGATATTCAATATTCTAATGCTGAAATTAGAATTAAGATTCATTGTAAAATGCTACTCTACAGTTCAAATCTAGTCCTTATATTTTTAGAAAATCTATGTTCAACTCCTTGCAAATATATTAATTTTAGGGATGTTAAAGCATACTGACTTTATCACCCACTTACTTAGTACACAGTTTCCAGTGCCAGTGGCAAAATAATTTCTTATCTCGCAGTGATACAGTCACTCATGGAAGCAGAGTACGATAGCCTAGATTTTACTCTTCTAGTCCGAGTTCTCATGTATAGATAGATAGAACACAAGACCAGAAGCATTTCAGGAACTGGAGAGAGTACAAAGTGACTTTCCTGGGGGCCTGGGCTGCCTGCCCCCCAACCCCCCACCAGCAAGGTCCACCTCTGCTTCCTCAGTGCTCCCACAGCGTTCCGTCCCTGTCCCTCTTAACCCTGTTCACCCACAGTGCTTGTTTTCTGCCTGTTGCAACACCAGACTGTGAGTTCCTAGAAGTTCCGGTACAGCCCATCTGAAACCATGGGCTTCTGTATCGCTAGGTACATAATGTTTGGCAAACAGACGTCATTAAACATTAAATACACGAGTAAACCAAATGAGTGACAGAGTGAATGACAAATGGGTGAGAGGCTAAGAGATGGCCGAAGAGAAAAAGTGGAGTCCGGTGGTCGCCTTCAGTCTCCCGGAGCCTACGGAGTGCGAGTGACTTAAGGCGGGGGTGGGGGTAGGGGGACGACAGAGGGCACAGATGATGGAGAAGCTGCTGATTCCCCTGCCCCTGCCCCTTCTTAGGGTCCCTTCATTGTTTTCTTCCCATTGTTGGGAATCTCCTTATTTCCTTTTTAAAAGCCAAATATACTACACTTGGGGACTGTGGTCACTGTTTGACTTCACTGAACTGAAGAGAGTCAACCACACAGGAGAAGGTTTTCGTTCGGCATCTCCCTCCCATCCTTTCTTACTTTTGCAAGAAACAACTTGGCACCAAAGAATGGCCACTTCCTGGCTACTGTCAAATAAATGCGCACACAATCTGCAGCGCTGTGCCCCCGGAGGGCCATCCATCTGGTTGACAGTCGCTGGCAGAGCTGCCTAAGAAGAGAACAAAAATGAAAAAGCCAAAGCAAAAGCAGAAACGGTGTATCGGCCTCCCCCGGCAAAGCGCTGCTTGACCCAATCGTAGGCGTGACCGGGACACCCAGGCATCACCCAGGAGGAGCTGTTATTTTGTGATTCCCATCTCACCACCGTCCACCCCTTGTCCTTCTAGAACATTCCTCTCACCAAATCATCATACTGTTAGTGCTCTCGGCATGACCTAGGTTCCCCCCGACCCCGGTCAGGCAAAGTTAAAAAAATCTAAGCTAACATCAAACCTTAAAGTAAATTAGACTACAAAGGTAATTTTTCATGGGAATAACTTTCATTTTAAAAGAGAAGTACAAGACACTGAGACCAAAGAATGAATCCCTAATGGCAGAATTTTAGGTGCTACCAACCCCTGGCTTGGAGAGATGCCGGCTGTGGGGAAGATGCCTTACATAAAATCACAATGGCAGCCGCTTACTCTATGTAAATAAAAGACTGATCTTAAATATTTCCATGTTGGAAAACTCAGGGTGAATTGGATTTGCCCTCTTTTTCAACTGAATCAGCTTTTCTTTATATATTCTCTAAAACCAAAATTCTAAACCAGTTGAATTTAATTATGAATTTATATTAAAAAATCTTGTGTAAGAAGATAGTTTGCTTTCATGCCAATTTGTTTATAATGGAATACCTAAGAGATAACATGTTTTTGGTACACACTTCATAAAATTAAACACAGGGGCGCCTGGGTAGCGCAGTGGTTAAGCATCTGTCTTCAGCTCAGGGCGTGATCCCAGTGTTCTGGGTTCGAGCCCCACATCAGGCTCCTCCACTAAGAGTCTGCTTCTTCCTCTCCCACTCCCCCTGCTTGTGTTCCCTCTCTCTCTGGCTGTCTCTCTCTGTCAAATAAATAAATAAAATCTTAAAAAAAAAATAAATTAAATTAAACACAGTACTGGCCATTTTTTCTCCTTTTATTAGCAGGATTAATTTGGACAAGAATGAATAAGATCAAATGCAAAGTAGATCTTCTAAATTAAAGTAAAAAATTTTTCCTTAAAAAAAACCTCTAAATATAGATTCTCAAGTTTCTGGGCCCATCTTAAATAAAAAGATCTACAACCTCTTGGGATTCAACAGTATTAAAAAATCTTAAGAAAACCGTCATGTATAATAATTTTTATCTTTAAAGTTTGAACAGAAGAATAGCACCAAAAGCCCAGCACGACTCTACCCTTTAAAGAGTTACAAGTAGGGGCGCCCAGGGGGCTCAGTCAGTTAGGCGTCTGACTCTTGGTTTCGGCTCAGGTCAGGATCTCAGGGTCGTGGCATTGGGCCCTGTGTCCAGTCCTCGCTCAGTGGGGAGTCTGCTTCTCTCTCTCCCTCCCCCTCTGCCCTTCCCCTGCTCTTGCTCTCTCTCTGAAATAAGTAAACCTTTAAACATAAATAAAGAGTCACAGGTAGCTCCTTACCTTAACTGTTCTTCAGAAGAGTCGTCTCTATACCGTTTAGGATAAAATTTTTCTATGACTTGTTTTAGAGTTTGATTTGTTTTGCACTGATTAGTGACATGTCCTGCTGGAGTTGAAAAGGGTCTTTCAAAATCTCCAATCTCCACCTAATTGGAAATCCAAAGAGAAAATATAGAATATTGACGAGTTTTTAGAAAATTAGTTTTATTCCGTCTAAGCATTCTTTTTTTTTTTTTTTTTTAAGATTTTTATTTATTATTCGACAGAGATAGAGACAGCCAGCGAGAGAGGGAACACAGGCAGGGGGAGTGGGAGAGGAAGAAGCAGGCTCATAGCGGAAGAGCCCGACGTGGGACTCGATCCCGGAACGCCGGGATCACGCCCTGAGCCGAAGGCAGACGCCCAACCGCTGTGCCACCCAGGCGCCCCATCCTTCTAAGCATTCTTTATAATATACAATATATAAAGCTATTTGTCATGATTGAGTGATTATGGAATTGATAATCATCCGTAAGTATTATTAATAAAATCTAAATTCCATTTGAATTCTCATTTTGAAAAAAATCTATAATTCAAACATTTCAATTCCATTTCTGTGCAAACCACTCTTAGTTAACGTTGTCATCTAGTAGTATTTCCTAGGGGCCACTAATATTATTACCCATAACAGCACAGAATAATGTTTCATTTTTAAGGTACTATTTTTTTAAAGATTTTATTTATTTATTTGACAGAGAGAGAGACAGCCAGTGAGACAGGTAACACAAGCAGGGGGAGTGGGAGAGGAAGAAGCAGCCTCCCAGAGGAGAAGCCCGATGCGGGGCTCGATCCCAGGACTCCGGGATCACACCCTGACCCAAAAACAGATGCTTAACGACTGAGCCACCCAGGTGCCCCTTTATGGCACTATTTTAATTGCTAATAATAAGGCAAAACGGAGCCTAAAAATAAAAGACAAAAAAAGCTATAAAGCTATGAAAAGTCTCAAAAAAGTATTATTTGCACTTCTTAAGGGTCCCTATTGAATATAATGGAGCAAGAACTATACTCTCATTACTTTCTTCCTAGATTTTCCCCATAAATCGTTCTGTATCCATCCCCTTATTCTGTTATTCTGGGACTAGAGCCCTCTATTCCTCTTTCTCCCTGAATGAAAGAATGTTCAATCGTTATCTCCATTAATGAGGCTACACAGATGCCGTTCTCTACCTACCCAACCATCTCTCCACCCACTCACCCACCCACTCATTCATCCAAACCTAGGTCGAGTCTCCATTATATGTCAGGCACTGTCATAAGTGAGGTGAGATAAAAAAAAAAAAAAACAGTTGAGCACAGTCCCTACCCTCAAGGAGTTTATTGTCCAGTAGAGGAGACTGAAGTATAAACAAGTTGTTTATACTTGTAATGACTTGTGTCAAGTGCCTTATATAGGGCACCAAAGAGGGCTCAAGGAGGGAGGTGGAATGGGGACATTAGATGAATGTCCTATTGAACATTCAAATCCTTATGTACAGCACTCCCCAACAAGCTGGTGGAGGGATCCATCCAGGCTGGGTGTGGTCTCCAACTCAAGAGAGCCCTCTGTCTCCAGGTAAGCCGTTAGCACAACCAAACTCTGAGATTTTGACCCCTTTGGCTTCTCTTTTCTAGCTCTTAGTCTGACCCACTGCTGTCTAAATTCCTCATCTGAGCTTTGCCCTTACAGTATATTCTAGCTCTCTAGGTCTCTGCCCCAGTTTCTTACTTGTTGGCTTCTTGGCTTGGCCCTGCTGTTCAAGGCCATCCCCATCTCCTACCTCCTTCCCTAATTTCCTCATACCAAATACAAGTTGTCCATCTGCTCTTCAAATATACTAAAATCCTTCTCCCCAGAGCAAGCTTTATATTGTCCTCACTGACCACCAGGTCATACTCAGCACAGCTACCTGTGAAACATAAAAGCAAAATTTCACCCCCAGGAGGATGGCAGTTGGACAAACAGTAGTTACAAAAATTGGCCGTTCAAGGCAACATTTCCTCTTAGGGCCCTATAGTGGAATCTCCAAGCTCAGCGTCCCCTCTCTCAGCACCTGGCATACTGCGTGGCACAGAATGAGCACACACGTTTGCAAAATAACTGAAAATGAGCTCAGAGGATTCCTAACATGACTGCCATCAACATGACACCCTTCCAGATACTATGTATAATGATTCACGTTTAGCTCCAAGAATTTCCTAAGATGGAGAATATCAGCAAGGACCTACAGATATCCAAATCTACAACAGGAATAACCTTTCTTCTACAGATCTCAGATTAGTATATTTCATTCGTCTTCATAAAGACTACTCTGAGGAAAAGGAAAAGGGGTATTATTTAAGTTTGCTTTCATGGATGGAGAAATTATACTTTTTAGTTAGTAACACGTTCAGAATTTTCTAGGTGTATGTATAGTCTTACCTCTCTACTCCTTCCCTGAATTCATCTAAAACATGTTAGAAGTATTATGTTTGCAAAGTACATTATAATTATCTTGGAGAAACTGTCTGACAAAATGAAAAGCTGAAATAGGAAGACTAACTTAAATTTTAGTAAAAATGCAAGTGCTTTTTAACACAGACTCTGTGCCGTTAGAGGACTAGAGACTAGAATGGCAAGTGATAGGGAATCATACCTAATCCTATCACCAAGAAAATATGTGACCTATTTGTCTTTTCCCTAGCTTGGCATCACGTGCAAAAAAGAGAACCTTCAGTGTAGCATGAATGCTTCAAATTTTGGATGTCCATAAAATCGTTACAAAAAGGAACTAAATTATCAACTATCCATTCATCCAAGGGCGAATGGACTATGTGTACGGCACTGTGCTAGGTACAGATGAACAGGGACAGCCCTTTCCCTCAGGGAGGCTACTGTCAGGGTACAAAGCTGAAACAAATCAATAATAATAAGCCACTGAGGTAAAGACAGTACTGTGCAGGCAGAATAAAAACCCCAAGAATCCAGGAAGGTTTCCTGGAATAAGTGAACCCAAGATGAGAATTAAAGGATACACTGAAATTAACAGGTGAAGGAATGGCAGTAGAGACATTCCAGGGCAGAGCAGACAAACAGGTAAACATGAGAGGTAAGAAAAAGTGAGCCATATGCAAGTCAGCGAATTATGCAGGGAAGCAGTTCAACGCTTTGTTGGAGCATAAAGTTCAAGGCAGGGAATATTAGCAGATGACGCGGGAGAGGCAGGCGGAGTTTAGATCACGGATGTCCTTCTGTGTGAACGAGGGAATGACACAGCTAGCTAGATTCACGTGCTTGCTAGATCTCCACCCCAGCTCCTAGTGCTGCCAAACAAACTACCGCGGCACAGCTTTCAGGCCCAGGCCTTAAGAAAATGGTAGCCTCCACTTCTTGTCTCTCTTTCGGCACGTTGCTCTCGCCATCCAACCGCCATTCTGTGAGGAAGCACACGCAGCCACATTCCCGCTGACAGCCCCAACATAGGTCCCAACTCAACAGCTGGTGACAGACACCAGCTGTGTATATGGATGAGTCTTCAAATGACTCCAGCCTGCAGCCACAGAGTCACAGCTGGCCTTCGCGTGAGGCCAGCTGAAGCCATCTGCCCCAGAGACAAGCTGTCCTTACTCATCCCTACCCAAACTATTTTTTTTAAGTGATGGAGTCTTGGAGTCATTGCTTATGTAGCAATAGAAAACTGAAACGATCTCTCTAGCATCTGGGTGGAGGACAAATTTGTGGGGGATCAGACCAGAGAAAGGCTCACGAGTTAGAAGTCTGCCTCGGGAGGGATGGTAGGACATGATGGTGGTCCAAACCATAGCAATGGTGGCCAACGTGCAGATGAGTGAAGAGGAGCATGTATCTAAGACTTAAAAGAGGTGGGACACGGTGACCGGTGGGACCAGGTGAAAAGGAGGGCAGTCAGTGAGGATTCCTGGGCTCGAAGCTTGCACTGGGGACTGTGCAGAGACAGTAGCACAGCGAAGACACAGAATGTGAAGGGAAAGGAGAGAAGACAATTAGTTCTGTTCTTGCTACGTTGAATTTAAGGAGCCCATGAAAGAAGTGAACTGGAGAGAAAAGATTTGGGAATCAATGGCAGGGGGCAGATAAAGAGAGGTCCTGGGATGGTGTGCAGAGTGCAAGGACCAAAAACCTTGGGGAATCTAAGCCTTTGTCCTGATGACACATCATAAAGTTGCCTTAACATTTTCCTTTAATTAACCCATGCACAGACTCAGGTGAGTTGTCTCTAATGACTATTCTCTCTTTCCTCCTGAGTAATAAAAACCTTGAATTTAGCTGTGCTCCTTGCTAACCCAGCTAAGACCACATTTGCTAGTCTCCCTTGTAGGCTGGCAAGGCCATATGACCAAGTTTTGACCAGGGAGACATAATTGCAAGTGTTCTATGTAACTTCTGTAAAGTTTCTCAAAGATGGGAAGGTATGCCCTGTTTCAGCCCTTCCTCCATCATAATGCCTGGAACACTGATGTAATAGCTGGAACTCTGGCAGCTCTCCAGGACCATGAAGAGGACACGCTAGGGGAAGAAGGATGGAGAGCAAGACAAAGCCCATGCCTCTGATGACTCTGTAGAGGTGTCAGCATGCCTCTCTCTACATGAGAAACAAATATACTTCTATTTGGATTAAGTCACTATTAATTTCTGTGTGTGTTTATAAAAGTCTGAACTTAATCCTATTGATACAATAGGTAAACCAGAGAAAGTGCTCTAGCCTTTTCAAAGACCGACTCCTATTATATTACTGAATGATTTCAGCAAGGCGCCCTCAGCCCTGCAGCTCTACACTCAAACTCCTTTATTAAATGCAGAGCCTAGAGGGATACTTTCAAGATAATTAAGAAACTAGGTTCCATGAGGAATACTGTCTCAGTCGATACCACTATAGTCAGCAATTCTGAGTCAAACTGTAATTACAATGCCCATAAGTTTTAAGGTGTTAATCATAGCAATGTGAATTTAAAGAATTATAAGATATATTGTTTTGCTACATTTAAATCAATGTAGAAATTAGTATATTACCTTTACTAAGTATGATTTTATAGAACACAGAAGTTACCTGAGCTAAAAGAGCCGCCATTTCTAATGCCAGATCCTTGTTCAGAGGAAAAAGTCCATTTATTATTTGATCATTTGTCTGGTACATTAACAGCAACTTTTCTCTATCAGTCTCTCCACGAGCTTGCATTGAGAAATATAGTCTAAAAAAAGAGAAAATCTTTCATTAAATGGCATTCTTACAAAGGAAGAAAGTAAAGACAAATCCAGAGGACTGATACAGGGTTATTCTAAAGTGGTTCCCCAAGTGATACAAACTTAGACAACTACCATTTGTCAGTGATTCCTGTGTCTGTTTCATATATCATTTTCAGCTGCTTTGAGGTTGAGGAACGCTTCTATGCTATTTTTTATGCCCTAAAATGCCAAATCCAGGGGCGCCTGGGTAGCACAGTCGTTAAGCATCTGCCTTCAGCTCAGGGCGTGTTCCCGGCGTTCTGGGATCGAGCCCCACATCAGGCTCCTCCGCTGGGAGCCTGCTTCTTCCTCTCCCACTCCCCCTGCTTGAGTTCCCTCTCCCGCTGGCTGTCTCTCTGTCAAATAAATAAATAAAATCTTTAAAAATAAATAAATAAATAAAATAAAATGTCAAATCCTTAAGTGCTACTGAGGGAGAACGCGAGGCACTGAGTGAAATTAAATATGCCCTCTCTTGGAAGGGATGCTGATGTAACCCTTCCTTTCAAAGGGCTGTATAAAAGCAATTTTCAAAACACTCATAATCTTTCCTAAATACATTAGACATACCAGGGAATAGAAAAGGAAAGTTTCAATTCTAAATCAACATCAATGAGTGGGGGTGGCAGTTTTCTCTGGGGGTCTAAACGATCTTATTTACACATTTAAATGTTTTGACTTTTTTTTGGAGGGGGGCATATCCGAATAAGCAACTTAAGGAGTTCAAAAACAGTCTACATGTTGTTATTACTTGTTAAAATAGGAGATCTCTTTTGTTTGCCAAGGAGGCCTTCAGGAATTCAGTGACCTTCTTTATTTATTCATTATGTCGCTGCACTACTTGGGAGACCTCTGGGGGCTCTGACTTCAGGCTCCAGACCAGGCACGGGGTGCTGTCAATGCTGTTACGACAGTGGGGTGGGTAAGCAATACCTTGCCATACTTTAAAGATTTATTTACTTATTTCAGAGAAAGAAAGAGAGTGATCGGGGTGGGAGGCAGAGAGAGGAGGAGAGAAGCCTCAAGCAGACCCCCCCTGAGCGCAGAGCCCGACGCGGGGCTCGATCTCACAATCCTGAGATCGTGACCCGAGATCGTGACCTGAGTCGCAATCAAGAGCCTGCCATTCGACTGACTGGCGCCACCCAGGCACCTCCTTGCTATACTTTAATATTGGCAGGACAGCAGGAAAAGAGAGATCCAGATCCAGCACGGGCTAGGTGTGTGCCCAATTGGCCGTAAGTGGATTTTCAGCCTGTTTTCTCCCTACACACTTGCGGGAGAGGGCACACTGGCATCGGTTATAACATCTTTTGCGCTAATTATCTCTGTTGGCAGGGACCGAGAGGGCGGCAGGTCAGAATCTCAGGGAAGCATGGTGGGTGTACTCTGAAAAGCTCTTCCTTCTCATGATTCTGATAATTCTTCCCACCACCCACCACACTTCGGAATCACTGGCCAGGCAGTCATTCAACGTGGTCTCTGGAAAAAACAAATCCTAAGCCCTACTCGTCTGTGACTGCATGATGACAAACTGTTAACTCATAGAAGACTATGGCTGGGCAGTAGAAAAAGAATCTAAATTCAAAGTGCTATCAGCACGGTGATATAAAATCAAGAGAATAAAGTTTAAGATGAAAGCCCTCTCTTTTTGGCACAGCTTATTTCTCCACTTGAAGTTAAGAACTATGTCTTACTCATCACTGTAATCCAGTCAAGTTTAACCAAGGTTCTTAAGAGAAGTTTGAATTGGTAATATAGCTAGGAGGGGAGAAAAGAAGCAAATGTGCAAACGGCCACAGGCAAGAGGAGCTAAAGTGCATTTTCTATTTCTTCTGGCATGCCCAAAAGATGGAACCTAGGAAGCGGAAATGAAGTTCTATAGGCAAAAAGGGAAAAACAATCCTAGACACGCATATAGGAAGAGAACATGGAGAATCGCTGACTCAAGCCCCTAATGAAACAGTGTGGGCTCCGACAACGATACGGGGACTTGGACAGAATGTGGAGAGGAACCAAAGAGTCACAAAAATGATCAAGAGTCAGAAACTCAAATCCACAGTCTTGAACAGATAAGGTGCCAGGGGAATGTGATGTGAGTGTCTCCGGTGTGACCAGCTTCTGGGCACTCGCAGTCCTAAAGAGGCCTGAGGCAGAGAAGGAAGTGGGCTTCTGTCCTGCAGGCAGCGCCCGGGTCAGACAGCAGGGGTATTCGCAACTGTCCACCTCCTCACTTGACACCAGGAAGCGGAATGCTGTGGGATGGAAATGCCATCACTCTCAAGACCAGTTCCGCTACCTGGACATGGCTTCTGGACTCGGCAGGGCACCCAGCACTGCTGGGGGACCTTTTGTTTGCCTCCGACTGGCTCCATCTTTCATTCCTAGGAGCATTTATTTCTTGCTGTCGTCTTTCTCCTCCTCTTGTTCTCCATTCTCCATTTACCTTCCCTTCCCAAGTCCGTCCGCCGCCGTCTACTGATAAAACTACTGAACTGCGGTCGTGGCCCCCCTTCGCCTGCTGCCTCTACGCCTACCGGCTCAAGTCATCTGCTCAGAAGGCACCACTCTGCAAAGCCTTCTTCCATCTTCCCACAACGTCTTGTACATTCACACCTTATGGTCATAGAAAGAGCCAATACGGATGAGCATTTACTGTGTGGCTGGCTCCAATTCGGATTTACATTTGCTGAACCTAGTCCTTCGGAAACCCTCGAAGTAGATACTGTTTGCATTTCCATTTCACGTAGAAGGTATCTGAGGCACAGAGATGGTAAGTGACTTGCTCAAGGCCACACAGTGAGTGGGACAGCCAGGACTGTAACCCAGGTGGTGTCTCGCAGAGCCCTTGTTCTTCACTATTCCGCTCTACTGCTCCCATTACAGGATTAATGACATTGCCGAGATTTCATGTCTGTCTGTCTCTCCCTGTAAACTGGAAGATTCTAAAGGGTAGGGGAGTTTTTTTCACCTTTGAATCCCCAGGGCTTTGACGAGGACTGGCACGGGCGCACACTAAATGGACGTTTACGACATGAATGGGTAAATGAATGGTAGTCAGCGTCGCTACATACGGAATTATTTGCCAAAAAAGCCTGTAAAGTCCCCTTCTGTAGCCTTGGGTAAGTGACTTAACACTCTGAAGCTTCAGTTTCTTCATCTGTATGATGGGAATAATAATAATACCCGTCTCACGGGGGGTGTTGCTAGGATTGTATCAGGAAATGCATACAAAGAGCCCAGTCCAGGTCCTGCTGTGCGGTAAGTGGTCAGTAAATGTTGGCTATTATTACTACTGTTAGTATTATTATTAGGGTTCTTCTCTAGTGGTCTTTGGAATCACAAGAATCTCTTCATTGTGGATTTTTTTTTCTTTTCTTTCTTTCTTTCTTTCTTTCTTTCTTTCTTTCTTTCTTTCTTTCTTTCTTTCTTTTTTTTACAGTACCGATGACCTTTATTGTTGGTAATGGGAAGTGGAAGAAGAGGGGACATGACCGCTCCGGCTCCAGGGGCAGATCCAAAGATCTACTCTGTCTCCATCCCCCAAAAAGCCATTCTGGAAACTTTTCTAGTGTGAACACAGCTGGAAGAAATGGGATAAACTAGATGACCCATTAAGATGCTTCTTAGTTTCGGAGCCAACAGATACAGGTGCTAAAGATGGCAGAGATGGGAATATTCATTTATGCTCCAGAAAAATAATCACAAAGGACTACTGAAAATAACCTTGTATTTCATAGCGGGGGTGGGTAGGAAGAGTTGTCTTGTTCAGGGAAGGACCCTTGCCAGTTCTGTTTTGTGAAAAACATGTCTTGACTTTTGCAGTTTCAAACACACAGTAAGAAACCAAATTGAATAAGCAGCTTAAACATAAACAGAATTTAAACATTAGTTTCCAGATGGTTGCCTACGAGAACAAGTTCAAATGCTATTAATTAGAACTTTAACCTCTAAATCTAAATAATTAAAATTCCATTAACTTACTAAATATAAATACAAATTCCACAATAGAGAGCTGGTGTCCAGTTTCACTTATTACAGGGCTGCCTGACAGATGAAGAATCAAGTCCTTGGTCGCATGATAGGTCACAGCCAGTCTCCCTCCTCACTGTGTCACTGGAAATTAGGGTTCATTGTCTAAGCTATTTATACATACATGCAAGGTGCATCCGTATTTAGAAACATGGAGTACTTTCTCATAGCTGTGGCTATCCAGCCATTTCAAACTTCTGTTAAAAATTAAACCCTTTGGTTGAGCTGCTTTTTTTTCTAATGTCAAAGATACTGTCATGGGGCTTTTTTTTTTTTTTTTTTTTTGACAAGGCAGTTTTTATTATGTGTTAGTCACAACTCTCTTTGTCCTTTCTAGTGGCATTTGCTAGACTTGGAGTATTATTCTTATCTGTGTTTCAAGACTACCTTTCTCCATTTCATCCAAACTTAATTTGGGTTCCAACCATAGCCATCACAGACAGATTTAACATGTATTAAGCATTCATAAGGTATGCATTATTAAGAATCGTCTTACACGTGGAAATAATTCCATTTAGTTCCAACAAAATCAAATGAGAATTCCTGAACCTCTCTCCATAAAGATAGATGGCAGGTCAGGTCCAAGACTTGGCTCTGTTTCACGAAAGGTAAGATTAAGAGACAGGGCAGCAATGGGGACCTCCAGATCAGTGCTTCTCAAAAGTCAGCACGCATAAGAATCACCTAGAGAATTGTTAAAACATAGACTTCTTATGACCAGAGATTCTGTGTCACTCAGTAGGTCTGAAGTGGGCCTAATAATTTGCATTTCTTTTTTTTGGTTTTCTTTCTTTCTTTCTTTCTTTCTTTCTTTCTTTCTTTCTTTCTTTCTTTCTTTCTTTCTTTCAGAGGTGGGGGGGGAGTGGGGGGAGCAGCAGAAGGAGAGGGACAAGCAGACTCCACGCTGAGTGCAGAGCCTCATGCTGGGCTTGATTCCATGACCCTGAGATCACGACCTGAGCAAACTCAAGATTAAGAGGCTAAACTGCTTAACCAACTAAGCCATCCAGTAGCCACTAATTTGCATTTCTAATGCATTTCCAGGGGATCCTGAAGCTGCAAGTCCAGGGCCCTCACTTTGAGGACCATGGCTCCAGCAATCACAGAACTAAAACAGAATCATCTGGAAGGTCCCCTTCTTCCAAACTGCTATGCTTGCCAGTCACCAAAGGACCACTGATAAAGGCCACCATCAGTGGAAACAGGTTCCTCCAGGAGCAGAGCCTACTAGATTTCTATTATCTAAGTAACCTGCTTATCTCCAGGAAGCATGATTTTAAGACCTTAGATACCAAAGCTTAACAATCACCTTCTTGTTACTCAGAACTCTTGCAAATCACCACAGTTCATGAGCCCCTGAATAGAGAAGCTCCAATGGCTCATGACCACCGTTTACTCAGGTCAAAGGAATCTGTTCAAATGGCGGCCTTTAGTGGCTGACTGTCTGAGAGGAGACCACAATATGAAGGTACCATATTTATTTAACTGTTCCCCTATTAATAAACATGTGAAGTCCCTCCCAACACTTATTTTTCACTGTTATAAAATAGATGGTAAAGAAGATACTGGGACGTACTGGAATACTCTCATTCACACATGTGGTATTTCTGAGGGGCAGATCATTAGAAAAAGAAATCCCTACTGGATCAAAGGCTATCACATTCTTTATGTCCTGTAGTGTCTTTACTTGTTACACTCCAGTTTTAGGCCTGTGAACATCTTCCGAAAGTTGCCCTCTGAAAGAAGTAACTATTAAATCAGTAATTCCACCAGTAATTCTCTGGTCTGATATTTTAGATTCCCTGTTTTATGGGGTAGAAGACCCACATAAAATCAGCAAAATACCTTTTTATTTTTTTTGTACAGTTAATGTCACCTGGTCAGTGAACACTGTTTACTAAGTACTACTTTCTGCTAATACATGGAAGAAGAGAAGATATTTGGAAAAAAGAAAGAAAGAAAGAAAGAAACAAAGAAAATCTGGTTTCTGATCATATGCCAAAGTATATTAAAAATGTATCTGTTGGGAAGATAAGTGCTCCAGGCCCACTGGCTGTTTCCCAGTTCCTGAAACCCTCTGAGCAGCTTCCCTCCCAGGCTCTGAAATATCTTTTTCTACCCATTTCCACGTCCACTTCCAGCCCCCTTCTGACCCTGGCATAAGCATCATTCCCTCAAGAAGCCTCCTGATCCCTCCAGGCTAGGTCACACTTTTTCCTATGTGCTCTTAGAGAACCAAACTCTTCTCTTTCATTGAACTGAATTTGTAATTAGGTATTCCTTAGAATTATGTTGATTAACAGTGGTCTTCCTCATTAGCCTGTAAACTCAAAAGTTCAGGGACTGTATTTGTGTCTGCTTTTGTTACCATTTTATCCAGAGCATCTGGCTGAGTGCCTGGCTCATAGCTGAAGCTCAATAATTGCAGAGAAAAAGAAAGAATATGAAAGGATGAGAATAAATCATTATGAATATATGACTTCTAAAAGACTTGAACTAGTCCTTCTTTTTCTTTTTCTTTTTTTTAGTTGTATTATTTTTTTTTTATTTTTTTTTAAAGATTTTATATATTTATTAGACAGAGATAGAGACAGCCAGCGAGAGAGGGAACACAAGCAGGGGGAGTGGGAGAGGAAGAAGCAGGCTCATAGCGGAGGACCCTGACGTGGGGCTCGATCCCACAACGCCGGGATCACGCCCTGAGCCAAAGGCAGACGCCCAACCGCTGTGCCACCCAGGCGCCCCTGTATTATTTTTTTTTAAAGATTTTATTTATTTGACACAGAGAGAGAGAGAGGGCATGCACAAGCAGGGGAACGGCAGGCAGAGAGAGAAGCAGGCTCCCCACCGAGCAGGGAGCCTGATGCGGGGCTCCATCCTAGGACCCCGGGATCATGACCTGAGTCAAAGGCAGACACTTAGCCGACTGAGCCACCCAGGCGCCCCAGGTTTTGTTTACTTAAGTAATCTCTATGCCCAACATGGGGCTCAAACTCACGACCCTGAGATCAAGAGTCACATGCTCTTCCAACTGAGCCAGCGAGGCACCCCCAAAATATTTCTTCCTACTACAGATCTTCTTTATGAAAAATGTAATGCTAAAGAAATCATTGAAAGTGAACAAATTCACCCACCTAGCGACCACCTTAAGAAAGCAGCTATTCTTTCTTACAGTTTTTTCCTAATCTTTGTCCAAATGTAAATTTTTCTAAAATATAACCATTCATGACTTGAAGAGACTAGAGCTAGAAACAAAATTTTATGTGACAGTTTCTTCCTAGAGTTTCCTTTTACAGAAAAACGAACGCACATAACTAGCAAGACTGTTCAGTAGGAAATCGTCAGCGCATGATTTGAGCATAAGGATACACTGACACTTTGACATCAGGATACAGCATTACACACCTGTTTTTATAAGTCAGACGAACAGTTCTCGTACCTTCCCATTTTCCAGGCTGCTGTTCTTTGGAGGCCTGTTCCCACTTAGAAATAATGTCACATATCTAGAAGGGAAGTGGAAAACGGAGGTTTAGAGCAATTCTCAAATCAGCATTTTTTTGAAGACAAGCATGAAGCATGTCTGCAGACTGAAAAATTTCCAATTAACATGATCAAACCAAACGGACTGAAGTCTTTTGTTTTAAGCTTCTGTGCACTCCTGGTTTTAGATTTAATTATAAATTGCTCTTTGGTCCACTTATCCTCTTGGACACCCATTAACTTTGGACTGCGGCCATAAATTTTTTACTCAAAAAGGAATCTTAATGAAAGACTGAATGAGACTGGAAACAAGAATCCAGGAATTTTTTCATAATTTAGTCACTGAAGAAGCAACTTTTCCACCTCCTGAGTTTATAAAGACTGGAATAACTGAGGTTATCTCAAAGCAACTTGAAATATAATCTTAAGATTCTTTGACTGGGAAAGAAAAAAAATTCTTCAGGTATCAAATAAATGTTTGCTTGCTTTTTTTAACAGGTCATCTAGAGAATTATAAATAAAAGTTTTCAAAAATATGCGGTAAGCAGTTATTCAGCAAAGCCCCTAGCATTTACGGAGCTCAAGTCAACCAAAAAGACTAGCTTATCTTCTTGACTAATTATTAACAACAGTGCTCTGGGAATGCGGGTCTCAAAAATTTACATTTGAATTGCTGAACTGAATAGGATATACCTGGAGCTGAGGAGAAAAAGACATTCCTTTATCTAGATTTCGAAATAGGCAGCCACATATGTAGGGTGGGGGTGGGGGGAGGCGGGTAGCACACCTACTAACCAACATTCCTAACGAACTACGTAGGAGCTTGTGGAATAGTAGGAGAAGTGTTCTGTGGGACCCCTTGGAGCCCCAACAGGCTGATCTGCAAGTGTTGGGCTTTGGTAGTTTGAAGAAAAGTACCGACATTTCATGTCCTCTAAACCCTGTGGGATCTATCACTTCTGATCCTATGTCTTCTCCTATTCTGCCTCCATTCTTTCATCTTCACGTCACAGAAATGCCTTCACCCCGCAACAAGGCGCTTATTCCCAAGAGCAGTCAAGGACCATATCAAGTGAGCAAAGGGTCCAGACCCAGTTCTAGTTGTGTGATTGGGAGTAAACTGTTTTCACTCTTGGGCTACCGCTTCCTCATTTGCAAAGTAAGAGGCCCATTCCTGTAAGGTTCCTACGGTTCTGTATTCTATATTTGTTACCATTGCAGGATGGAAACTTTATTAAAGTCATTTTACTATGACCTAGACAAGATTTTTAAAAAATCATCCAGTTTTCCATCGTTGTTCATGATTTTCCTTATGTTTGCAATTCCCTCTTAATTTCCACGGGCCCATTTTCCACCCGTCCTTCGACGTCCAGTTCAGCTCTTCCCTATTTTCCAGTGCTGAACTTAACCTCCGTGGAACATTCACAGGACTCTTAAATCATTTATCACTTTCAATTCTGGCTTAAGTTTATCAGCCTATACGGCTGCTCTTCCCCAAACAAACTGTAAGTTCACGGTGGACAGGAACTACTTCTGGCCCTCTGCATTCCCAACAAGGTCCAGCCCAGCTCCTATGACAGGTAAGTGAGTCCTGCCTAGTGAATGAATACAATAAAAAGCTACTTTATTAGAGTTGCCCTACCTCCTCTCTTATTACCCTACTAGATAGGGTAGTATTGCTATTACTAGTCTTTCTCCTGTCTTACCGTGGAGTCTGTGTGTGTGCAGGTTGTGTTTAAGAATTCTATGACTTCAACAATTTTTTTTTATTGTGCAGATTAGATGACTTAAAATTTCTGAAACCTCCTGAACTAATATTTTTGCAAATAGCAAAAAGCAGCTTCTTCCCTGTTTGCTGGATCTGCATTTTTTTTTTTTAAAGATTTTATTTATTTATTTGACAGAGAGAGAGGCAGCCAGCGAGAGAAGGAACACAAACAGGGGGAGTGGGAGAGGAAAAAGCAGGCTCCCAGCAGAGGAGCCTGATGTGGGGCTCGATCCCTGGACTCTGGGATCAGGCCCTGGGCCAAAGGCAGACGCTTAACAACTGAGCTACCCAGGGGCCCCTGGATCTGCTTTTTTAAAAGGAGTTGGCTTCACCTTAATGTTTCCTTGAAGACAATGCTCTACGTCCCTGCCAGAAGGATCATCGGTGAATAATGCAAAGCCAGACTGTGCTGGCTTCCTCATTCCTGTATCCTGGTTCAAAGTGTTCAAAAATTCTTCTACTGTGGTCGATGCATCAAATCCAACTACCTAAGCAGAAATAACAAAGTTATTCTCTTAACAAAAGACTATGTACATTTCAAACTTAAATTTCAACAAGGATTTCAGGGGGGAGACAGGGCGTATTTGATGCATGATTAATGATAACATATATTTATCTAGGTGCTTTAACTCCCCCCATACCAAAGCTCTACTGGAGAAAATTAATGTCATCTTAATTGCTAGGTTGCTGTAAGAATTCAGAAATCTTGGCTTCAGCCAACAGACATGAATTCAAAATACAAAGATCATTTGACAGCCGTAAACATCTTGCAGAGGTATCATGCCTACCCGTTAAAGCAAACCAAGAACTACAGTACAATATGCAATCTTTAAGCTAATGGAAAAAAGTAAACAAGAAATGCACTTAAACAGTCATGGGGGTGCAAAGTAGAGCATCGGGAATACAGTCAATAATCCTGTAATCACTTTGTATGGTGACAAATGGTAACCAGACTTTCTTGGTGATCATTTCGTAATGTATATAAATGTAGGATCACCGCATTGTAAACCTGAAAGCAGGGTAACATTGTGTGTCAACACTTCAATTAAAAATGAATAAATAAATAAAAATAAATAATGTTTGTTTCTTTAATATGCAGTTACATATCTGAACTCTGTGCTAAGAAGTTGTAGCTACAAAGATCAGCTGCCAGCTTCAGAACATGTTTGCTTCAGTTAATAAGTGAACATCTAGGGGCGCCTGGGTGGCTTAGTCAGTTAAGTGTCCTTCAGCTCAGGTCATGATCTTGGGGTCCTGGGAAGGAGCCCCACATCCGGCTCCCTGCTCAGAAGGGAGTCTGCTTCTCCCTCGCCTTCTGCCCTTCCCCTCGCTCATGCTCTGTCTCTCAAATAAATAAATAAATAAATAAATAAATAAATAAATAAAATCTATTAAAAAAATAAGTGAACACCTAGATCTGAGAGCCGGGAGGCCTGGAGGAGTTTTCCCAGATAATTCCTGAGACTTGGAGACTTTGAAAAAACTAAACCGGTACACACCTACTGTCAGTATTTATTTTCTCACCTAGCAAGTACCCTGGCTGGGAAAGGCCTCAATCAAAGTATTTCTGATTTTCTCTATCAGAATTATACGGGCAGTAAAGCTCTTCCCTTATTTGGCTCAATTTGGATTTCAGTGTGAATCCTTAGCAAAACCGTTTCAAAACTCAGCTGTTAGAAGACACGTAATGTATTTGCACACTTATGATCACTGCCAGCTGCTGACAAAGGTAGGTAGACGGTCTCATTTCCCTATTCCACAGAGGCTACACATGGGTTCAAGGCGAAGCAGGCACGCTTGCATCAGGGCAGAAAGTGTAACCCACCTGATATATCCCATTCATGAAGTGCACGGGAATACTGAAGGGCAAAGAATGGTGGTAAGGGTTTCGAAGAAGGGTTGAAAGGATTTCCATTCTTGAGGGTCTTGCTTCTCGATCTCCATTTTGTTGTGTTCTTTCTACACATCGCTGGCAGTAAATGGCATACTTTCCGAATTCTGTCCTATAATACACAACTTAAGATAAAGCCTACAAATAAATTTAAGACAACCTAATACATTAGGTTGGTGTACATTACCATGCCTTATGCTAATTTTGACGGTAATTCTTCTTTCCGAATAGTATTAAACTGCTACAACTTTTCTCAAATTCTAGTTTCTTTACTTTTGCAACTGACTGAATCAAACTTCCCCACAAAGCATTCTTCCTCTTTATTTTATTATTGTAGTCACAAAATGAATTTAAAGTTACCAGTCATTATATAGTCAATAGACAGTAATTATCTTAACAAATACAAAGGAATCAATTGTATAAAATAGGATAGGCTAACTTAGGAAACACATGATGTAGCAGAGGTCTCTTTGGAGGAACATGGAGGTTAGTGCTTGACTGCTAACTAGGTAAGAAAACAGCTTCAAACAAACAAAAACATATTTTCCTTCTTTACCCTATAAAACATGCACTTCTTAAAAAATCTTAAGCATTAAACAAGACCACTGGTAAATAAATGCTAAAGCTGGATGGAGATCTTATTTGTCCTCGTTTATAATTTCTATAAAAGCAGACTGATAATACCTCTAAATATCTGTATTGTAAAGTACCTTCTAGGCAGACCTTAAAATGTCACCCTTTAGAGGTGCCTGGCTGGCTCAATTGGTAGAGCATGCAACTCTTGATCTCAGGGTTGTGAGTTCGAACCCCACGTTAGGTGTAGAGATTACTTAAAAATTAAATCTTTAAAATGCCTCTCTTTGGGGTGCCTGTGTGGTGCAGTTGGCTAAGCGTCTGACTCTTGGTTTCAGCTCAGATCATGATCTCAGGGTTGTGAGATCGAGCCCTGCGTTGGGCTCTGCACTCAGCACGGAGTCTCCTTAAGACTCTCTCTCCCTCTCTTTACCTCTTCCCTCTCTGTGCATGTGCACTCTCTTTCTCTCAAATAAATAAATCTTAGAATGCCACCCTTTGTCTAGGGGCTCTTCAGTGACTACAACTAAAATCACGTGACCTTGGGGCGCCTGGCTGGCTCTGTCAGGAGAGCATGGGACTCTTGATCTTGGGATCATGAGTTCAAGCCCCACATTGGATATAGAGATTACTTAAAAATATAATTAATTAATTTTATAAAATCACATGACTTTTATCACAGAATCCCCAAAATATAATACAAACTGGGGAGTATTTTCCTACTATTGCCAAGTTGTTTTCTCTTTCATTGTGTTTGTTTTGTTTGTTTTAGAGCCAGAGTCTATTTAAGTCATGAACCAGTTGCACGAAATGATCGTGATACCCTTGGCTGGGAGCCCAGGGTCCCACTGATAGAAAGCCATACTGACGGGTGGATTTTACATGTCTTTTTGAAGGGAGTAAAAATTCTGAAGCAATTCAAATACACACAAGGATAAAAGGAGGGAAGACCGTCGGGGAAGTTCTCCCACTTAAAAGAATTCAACGTAGAGAAAAATAGCAACAGGGAAAACGAAGGGAACAAAACAGTTGCTTTTACGGAATGAGCACCCACTCTTGCTACGTCATCCACCCCTGAAATGCACAAAGACTTTTCACTTATAAATATTGTCAGTTTTTCAAGCTCTTATTGCAGTCCTCTGGAAGACATTTAACACAAAAAAGGAAATATTTTCCAAGCCTCACATAAAGGAGAACCAAAGGCTTCTGGCACCAACATTTGTTTCACACATTCTTCCGCAAATGTACCTGGCAGGTTACTAAATACTTATGACTTATTGTCGACTTTCAGAGCCACGTAAACAGGTTCAGCTGGCTAGTTCTCTGCACACCTGGAATCTGCATTCCTCTTTAGGTGGAGCCTGAGGAGCCACAGGAAAGGATGGTGGGGAAGGAAGAGCCCAACACAGAGAGCCAAGAGCTGCCAGCCCTGGGCAAAGAGAAGCACCATAGGTTAGACACCACCTGGCAGTCAGAGGCCCGGTGAGAGCGTGTGACTGAAAGGCTGTGAGGAAAGGGATGATGATGGTCCTTCTCAGCCCCCACAGGTTTTTGCTTCTTCCACATAAACATTACCTGCTTAGAGCTTTTATAACATAAAAACATTCCATGTTCTATAATCCATCTAGCTGTATACCCTATTGTCTACATTGAGGAACCCAAGGTCATGTAGATATGGTAGTCCTTTTGACATCACCCTCAAAGATTAGGGGCATTGTTTTTGTCTGTTTATGTATTTACTCATTCGCTGAAATAGAAGTAATGGCTTTGAGGAGAGGCAGACTGAAAAACAGTAAAAAAGTCATATACCCCAAACCAAAACCAATCTACCCACACATACATACATATACACATATCCAAATAAGGGGCAAGTATAATGATATTAGCAGAGGTTATCTTTATGTAATGGGATTATATGTGATTTTTGTTTTTCCTTTGCTCTGTTCTGTATCCTCCTTTCTATTTTATTTATTTTTTATTAAGTATAACTTCAATCATTTTTTAAATGTTGTATGAAGAAGGAGGGGGAAAAGGTACTGTCTCTGGTCTTGAGTTACCTACAGTTTAGGAGAGTTATATATTTTAACAGTAATTTACAATATAACATGGTCAATACCATGTCATAATCTTTTTCTTTTTTTACGTATAACCAATGGAGGGAATAGTTAACTGCTGTGGGAGTCAGGGAAGAATTCACAGGGGAGATGTTGCCTGGGCCAACTGTAAAGTCTACAGGTGGGAAGAGAGAAGGGGACCCAGGTAGCAGGAAGAACAGCAGGTGCACGGTGAAGGATAATGTGAAGACACGGTGCGTCTGAAGAATGGGGTGTGTTTATTCTTTCAGCGTATGCTGGATGCAGGAGGCAAAAATTAAGTGGAGAAACAGGAGGCCTCTGGAGCTAGATTATGAAGGGTCCTCAATGCAAATGAAGCTTAAGCTTCCAACATCGCTCATGCACGGGCCCTCCAAGGCCCGGGAAAAGTTGTATTGACTGTGTTTATGTGATCCTGTATTCTTTTAAATTGTGTGAAAGTAACGTACTTAAAAAAAATAGCACATTAGTAATAGTATAAGCTTAAATTGTATAAGCTTCAACTCCTGTGAAACCTGAATCCCCTGAGCGTACTATTTGCTAGGGTAAGAACTTTCCGGATTCATCCTGCAGTTAATAGGGAGTTAATAAGCAAAGATTAAAACAGGCATTCATTGAAGAGTGAACATCAGTGACCAAAAGTCACCTGAAAATATACTCAGCTGCACTAGTAGTTAAAGAAATGCATCCTAAATCACTAGTGAAATACCACTCTTTACCTGGAAAGGATTTAAAAGCAGAATTACACTGAACATTGCTGAAAATATACGGAAATTCTAGAAATGGACTCAAAGAAATTTGCTGGACTTGTACACAGGGTTTAGGTGCAGAGAGGTCTACTGTAGGGATATTTATTCCAAGAAAAATGATTGGAAGAACCTAACTGTATAGTGATTGATTTTAATGCACCATTAATGTTTCTGAAGAACGATGAAGGATACAAGGGAAATGTTATGTTCTACAGTTTTTAAAAAAGTAGTATGCACACTGCAGCTCTAGTGGTGTGGAGACAGTGAGTGTGCATAAATGTACGCAATACACATTTACACAGAAACACAAATATATAAATAAACGGAAAGAACATACATCAAAATATTAATAGCTATTTTTCCTTTTCATACTTTCTGCATTTTTCAAATGTCTATATTGACTATGTATCATGCTCACAGTGAGGAAAACAACATCATTTTAAATTGCATGTATATGTATCAGTATATACCTGCAGCGGTCCTGGTTGATTCTGTGGCTGTCTCCGTCTTGTCTGTTTAATGAGCTGACAGCAAATTTCATTCTGGAGCTCAGGATGTGTCAGACAGACTTGCAAAGCACTCTGGGCTAGAGATATATGGTAATCAATCGCAGGGGAGTCAACTGCTGCATTTATGAAAAGCTGGCATGTCTGAATTAAACAAAAAAGAAAAGTACATTCAAAGTGAGAAATGATTAGATTTATTCTGCATGAATTATATTGATTTTCTTCATAGCAACAGTTTTTGTTTAAAAGGATGGAACAAGATATACTGTGATAACACTAACCAAAGATATCTGGAGTGACTACATTAAAGTCAGACAGAGTAGGGGCGCCTGGGTGGCACAGCGGTTAAGCGTCTGCCTTCGGCTCAGGGCGCGATCCCGGCGTTATGGGATCGAGCCCCACGTCAGGATCCCCCGCTATGAGCCTGCTTCTTCCTCTCCCACTCCCCCTGCTTGTGTTCCCTCTCTCGCTGGCTGTCTCTATCTCTGTCGAATAAATAAATAAAATCTTTAAAAAAATAAATAAATAAAGTCAGAGTAGATTTCAGAGCAAGGAATTCTGCGAGAGAGATGAAGAGGGTCATTTTATGACAATGGGGTCAGTTCTGCTAGAGGACATAACAATCCTAAATGTTTATGTACTTAATAACACAGCTTCCAAATATATGGAGCAAAACCTGATAGGAGTGCAAGGAGAAACAGACAAATCCACAAGATTTCAATATTCCTCTCGTAATAATTGAGAGAACATGTAGACAGAAAATCATTAAGGATTTAGAAAACTTGAACAACACTATTAATCAACTTGACCTAATTGACATTTATAGAACGGTCCACCCAAGAGCAGAATATGCATTCATTTAAAAAGCATACAGAACATTAACGATCTGGCATCCGTCAGGCTATAAACTTCATACGAACAGTGACTACATCTTATATATCTTTGTATTCCCTACACAGCATAGAATGACACAGTAAATGTTTAATGAATTAATGCATTTGAAATCTGATTAAATAGAATAGATATTAAGACAGGTTAAAAGGAAGTGTTCGTAAACACAAATGGTTGGCTTTAACTACCATTTTGTTACATATAGTGGGTAGTTTTTACCTCTTCTGAGAACAGAATATAATCAAATAAATGGACTCTCTAATCTAAAGCACTGCGCCCAAGCATTACATGAAATGCTCAATGAAAAAAAAGATTTCCACCATTAAATTTCATCATGGTAAGGAAGTATCTATCATTATTTTATGAAAGTTGAATTTGTCAAATGCCTTTTCAGCATCTATGGAGATGACTGTCTATGATAATCAAAAGTAGTAATAGACACCCTAATATTTAGCCATCCTTGGTTTCCTGGAGTAATTCTCTTTTAGTCATAATTCGGTATTCTTTTAAAGTGATGCTGGTTTCTGTTTACTAAGATTTTATTAGTTTTTGCATGAAATGCTCTGTTTTGTACAATCTTTTCTGGGGTTTGGTATCAAAGTAATATTTCACAAAAAGAATCAGGTGATATGATGACTGAGAATTGCTTCAGAATAATCCAATGTTGGGGGAGCAGTGGGAGTGGGGAGATGAAAATAAAACCATCCATGTTCCTCATAATATTTTCTCTACTGTTACATAGGTTTGAAATTTTCCAAAATAAAAAGTAAAAGTTAAAAACTGAATTGGAGACATTTCCTTCTTTTTCTATGCTTTGGGACATTTAAAGAAGATTGAAATGATCTATTCTTATAAAATTTGGCAAATTCCCCTATTTAAATTTCATTCTCTATTCAATTTGGGCCATTTATACTTTATTACAATGTTCATTACTTCATCCAGATTTTCCAACATATTTGTATGGAGTCTTTCTTGCTTGGGGTATTTGTATATTCTACAGGAGGATTTTTAATGTTTTTCATTTTATTTATTTATTTATTTTTTAAGATTTTATTTATTTGACAGAATGAGAGAAAGAGGGAGAGAGAGAGGCAGGCAGAGGGAGAGGGAGAAGCAGGCTCCCCACTGAGCAGGGAGCCCGATGCGCGGCTTGATCCTAGAACCCTGGGATCATGACCTGAGCTTTAGGCAGACGCTTAAGCGATTGAGCCACCCAGGCGCCCCCATTATGGTAATTTTAACACATCAGCAAAAATAAAGAGAACACTATAATGATCACACATGTACCCATTCCCCAGTGTTAACAATCATCAGCATTTTGCCCAACTTGTTTCACTTGAACCCCCTTCCACCTTTTTTCTGGAATATTTTAATGTACATCATGTTATTTTATCAATAAACACTCCAGTATGGATCTCCAATAGGTTTTTTTTTATAACCACCATATCATATCATACCCCAAATTAATAATAATTTGTTATCTAATAAACATGATTTTTTTTGAGATGGGAGGAATGTAGGCAAGAAGGAGCCAAAAGAAAGACAAAAATTGAGACTCTATGAAACTAGGGCAAAATGAAATACCAAGGTCCTGGGGTGGAGTGAAGACCTGAAGCCACAGAAGGTACACAAGATTCTGAGACGGGAGGAAAGAAAGAGAAAGAAAATAAATGAAAGAATGTCAGGGAGAGAGATTTGAGATGTTCATGTCTAATGCTCTTAATTTTCTCAATGAAATAGAATGTAAGTTTGTTGTGAAGGACATTATTGAATAGGGAGTTTGGGGGGGATGTGACTAAAGAGAAGCAAAAGAAGAATAAGTCAGCCCTGAAGAATAAAGACCACAGATTTATATTGGCTCCAGTCCATACATGGTGCTTGATGTTCTCTAGCTGTGTGCATTTGATCAATGTGGAAGTGGACAAGACAGCAACACTGATCTATGTTGGGGTTTGGCTGAAGAAGGCATGGAATTATGGGTCCCAAGGAACTGAGTATTAATGAAAGCCATCTAGACTGGATAAAGAGGGAAGAAAAGCCAAGAGACAGTTACCATGCTCTCTCTTGATCTCAAAGAAAATAAATGGCTCAAAACAAGGGTCTTAGGATGAAAAATGGGAGAACAAGAACATAAGAGAACTTGTAGGCTAAGAGATTATGGTTATAGAAAGAGATATTAGAATTTAAGCTTTTAGAGGTGGTGTACTTATAAGGAATGGCAGGGTCAGGATATGGTCATGGAGAATGGGAAGGTGAAGCCGACTACAGGTGAAGCTTACTGGCATTAAGGAGGTCAGGAATCTTAAGACCAAGGCACTGGTGAGTGAAGTGAAAATAAAGTCATTCAACATAATGGCAAAATTTGAGGTTGAGAGAAAGAGTGTGAATTGGGAGCCAAAATCCTTAATCAAATTTGAAGCATTACCAGAAAGTGACAGAGGTGAGGGGATAAAGAGTGATATCGTTAAATGGCAAAAGTTTCAAGTGATCAGGGATTTCTAATAGAAGTTCAATAATAAGGATTGGAGAATAGCACTGGAGAAGAAGGGTGTTGAACCCTCTCCTCCAACACTGAGGGAGGTGTGACGTGAGAAATCCTCCTTTTGAGAGGCTGAAAGGAAAATTATTCTTCTGATAAGGGTTTTACACCGCCCAAGCCATTCATACTTTATTTAAGTAAATCCCAAATCTTCACTCAGAAAGCATATTCAATTCACCTAATTTTATTTCAGTAGATTTTCTTAATAATAAAAATGATGATGATGATCACGTTTTGGATTTTTTGGGAGAGAGTAAAACTTCACAACCTAAATTATTTACTTTTATTTTTTCCAATTAAAATTTTAACAACATATAAGCCCATATAAAGTTTTACCTTAAATAGTTTAATAGCTTCTGTCTGTAGAGCTTCAGAAGGCAGTGTTGTCAATGGGGAAATGATTCCTTCTTTGCTGTGACACAAAGTAGGGTGTCTCCATATCTGAGAAGCTAAATACATAATAAAATGGTGAACAGAAAACAGAAGAATCACTTATTTTGCTCTCCCATTAATTAGCCCTTTAGAAATCAGCTCATTCAAGGCTAGCTCACAATCTTAAGTCACACAGGTCACGAAAAACCTTTGGCAACATTATCTTATTTGTTTCCAGGCCATTGGGATTCTCATGTTTCTGTTTCAGACAAACTAAATCTAGGAGAGTTTGGTCCTAATATTCTAGGTACCAGAGCACTATGACATTGCTGAAATGTGCTGAAGATTGGTGACCCAGGTAGAAGATGCCTCTGAGAAGGAGCTGATGAGAGACAGAGAAGAGAAGCCGAAGTACAAGGAGATAGAAAGATAAAGTCTTTCCTAAAATCAACATTTATTAAATTCCTATGCTAGATACTGCAAATATGATCTCTGTATTATATAAAGCATAGCACAGAATCTATACTCTCAATGGGGACACCTGAGCCATAAAAAAATAATTTCAAGGCAAAGCAACAAATGCTATAAAAGAGTTAAATGCAGAGTGCATTGGGACATACTTTTAACATTAACTAAGTACCTTTTATGAGCCAGATGCTGATGTGCAGTAGGCTTGCTGGTGGGGGGAGCTCCTAAGGTAGGATTTTACTAGGTTAGTGAGAAATGTGAAGGAAGGGGGGAGTTTCAGGCAGAAGGAACAATGTGAGCAAAGGTAGGAAGGTTACAGGACACGGCATATCAGGAACTGATGGTGTCCCTGGAGCCTAAGAACCACAGAGAGAAACTTGGCCCATGACAAACAAAGTCAATGAAAGGATGGGTACATCACAGGGAAACAGGAACTCACAAAGTGAAAACTCAATTAGGCTAAGAGGGTTGCGTCCATTTCATAAACTATAAAGCCTTACATGTTGTGAACTTACAAGGTTCTCCTTCAATATTTAGCAGTTTGCAAACAAGTTGTTCGAATTCTGATCCAACATTTACATTGTTGCTTCCTGCTGCAACAGTCAGATGATAAAGCCAAGTGTCCTTAAAGTCAAAACACATTAATAGTGATGTTAACCAAGATATAATTTTGATGACTTAAAGAAAAAACAACTTGTTTAAACAGTAGAAAACTTTGACACTGAAAAAATTCTATAATTTTTAAATAATAACCAAAAGCCACTCAGTCAAACAGTTCTGAAGCAGGCTCACTTGAATTATGCTCATAGTGCCTTTTCCCATGGCTCACATTTTTATTGTTTTCTATAGATGTTTCTTAGAAAAGCATGATAAAATTAAGGAAGTTAATATGATGTTGAAAGACTAGAATAAATACAAATAGTTCGTATTCTTTTAAGAAACATAATAAAGTCTATCAAATTTAAAATCTGACTCCAAATACATATGAATAACACATACAAAATACTTGAGAAATCCAGAAAATTTAAAGAAGAAAATAATACCCAGAAAGAACTTACCTCAACACAATAAAAGCCATATAAGAAAAGCCCACAGCTAATATCATACTCAATGGTGAAAAACCGAAAGCTTTTCCTTCAAGATCTGGAACAAAGCAAGGATGCCCACTCTTGCTACTTCTATTCAATATAGCACTGGAAGTCCTAGCCAGAGCAATAGGATAAGAAAAAGAAATAAAAGGCATCCAAATTGGGAAGGAAGAAGTAAAATTATCTCTCTTTGCAGATGACATGCTCTTATACATAGAAAACCCTAAAGATTCCACAAAAACATTGCTAGAACTAATAAATGAATTCAGCAAAGCTGCAGGATACAAAATCAACATACATAAGTTAGTTGCATTTCTATGCACTAACAGTGAATTATCCAAAAGGGAAATGAAGAAAATAATCTCATTTACAATGGCATCAAAAAGAATAAAATAGTTAGGAATAAGCCTAACAAACCAGGTGAAAGACTTGTACTCCAAAAACTATAAAATACTGACAAAATAAATTAAAGCAGACACAAAAAAAGAGAAAGACATTTAGTATCCATGGATTGGTAGAATTAGTTTTATTAACTACCTAATCCACACTACCTAAAGCACCTCCAGATTCAGGGCAATTTCTATCAAAATCCCAATGGAATTTTTAACAGAAATAGAAAAAACAATCCTAAGGAACCACAAAAGACCCTGAATAGCCAAAGCAGTTTTGAGCAAGAAGAACAAAGCTGGAGGCATCACACTTCCTGATTCAAAATATATCACAAAGCTACAAGAATCAAAATAGCTTGGTATGGCATGAAAACATACATGTAGGCCAGAACAGAGAGCCTGGAAAGAAACCCATGCATTTATGGTCAACTTATCTTTGGCAAGACTGCCAAGAATACATAATGGGGAAAGGACAGTCTCCTCAATAAATGGTGTTGGAAAAACTGGACATCCACATGCAAAAGAATGAAACTGGACCCTTATCTTACACCACACACAAAAATCAAAAAATGGAATAAAGACTTAAACAGGAGACCTGAAACCACAAAAGTCCTAGAAGAAAACATAGGGACAAAGCTTCTGGACATTGACCTTGGTGATGATTGCTTAGCTATGATACCAAAGCACAGGCAACAAAAGTAAAAATAGACAAGTATGATTATACTAAACTAAAAAGCTTCTGTACAGCAAAGGAAACAATCTACAAAATGAAAAGGCAACCTATGAAATGGGAGAAAATATCTGTAAACCATTTATCTGATAAAGGGTTAATATCCAAAATATATAAGGAACTCCTATGACTCAATAGTAAAAAAACAAATATCCCAATTAAAAAATGAGCAAAGGGAAAAGAAATGGGCAAAGGAACTGAATAGACATTTCTCTAAAGAAGACATACAAATGGCCAACAGACCCATGAAAAGACCAGAACACCAGGATCACACCCTGAGCCGAAGGCAGACGCTTAACAACTGAGCCACCCAGGCACCCCCATTTAGAACTATTTTGCTATATGTGTGAGACAAAAAACTAATGTTATCCTAAATAGCCAATTTCCTCAATATATAATGGGTATACGAAACTATGTATTGAATAATCCATTGCCTCCCCCTTAATCTGTGATGCCTCTTTAATCACAAATTAGTTTCTATATATTTATTTTATATTATATTAACTTTTATATTGTTTACTTATTATACCTACATATAATACAGATAATGATTCATTTTCAATTGTATCTAAACCAAAATTTTGTTGAAAATGAGCCAAAGGGGCGCCTGGGTGGCTCAGTCGTTAAGCGTCTGCCTTTGGCCCAGGGCGTGATCCCAGGGTCTTGGGATCGAGCCCCACATCAGGCTCCTCCACTGGGAGCCTGCTTCTCCCTCTCCCACTTCCCCTGCCTGTGTTCCCTCTCTCACTGACTCTCTCTCTCTCTGTCAAATAAATAAATAAAATCTTAAAAAAAAAAAAAAGAGCCAAAAATATAAGGGGGAGGCCTTAGAGTCACTCCAAAATACCCAGGCTAAGAGATCCACATTTTGAACATAAGGTCCCTTTGTCTTCAGCCTTCATGTGCTAATTTCAGCCTTGAGATCACTTTTAATGAGAGGACAGAAAAATGACACATGTGAATAAGGCTAGTTTCCAGGGACACAAAGAATCTCTGAAAATAGAGCTGAAGGTCTTTAACAAAGTCCTTTTCTTCATGTCCATAAAATTGATTTGATAATTATTACTAGTACTTAATGACATCAATGTACATCATTCAAAATCAGCCAGTAAGTCCCGAGGTACCTTTTCATGCTTGGATCCAATCAAGAGGTAAGTTGGGCCTTGGTCCTTCGGGTGGATCACGATGGTGTAATGTGTGGATAACAGACTTCTCCCACTGGCTTCATAATCTTCATCTGAATCACAGGACCTATCAACCTCTTCAACTTTAGCCTCCCAGAGTTTGATCTGACCTAAAGGAAACTAAAGTAAATGTTAGTGATTGTGAGGAAGGCACTTTCTAAATCTTTTCCTATTAAAAATTTTCATAGTCCCTTTCAGTCTTATCTTTATAAGGCATATCTTCTTTTAAATGAATGCCTAAAGGCAGCTGGGTTATCCACATTATTACAAAAGTAGTAGCCACAACTGAAATGCCCAATGTAATATAAAAGAACAGTTCGAATACTAGCCAAGAAGCTACTTCTGCGCAGTGGTTCAGATTATTCATTACATTGAAATGATCCATTACCTAGTCAAGCAATTATGTAATTCAGTCAAAATATTCATTTGACTCCCCCCACCCCCTGCCCGCAGAATTGATTTGATTAAGGTACCGGATCAAAAGGACAGTGTAGACAAAGTCTCAATACTAGTCATAGAAAAAGTGACAAGATTAGGCAGCTTACACAAAGAAGTGTGATGAACTGTCACCCTAAACCCCAATGAGAAGTGTTTTGAGGGAATTTATTAACATATATAGCACAAAACAATGCTATAATTTTTTCCATCTTAAAGTGTAAGAAAAACTTCCTAAAACTGATTTACATTGAGTTTTACCTACTTTTATTGACAAATGCAATTCAATTTTCTGTGTTGAATATTTAGCTATTAGTTTTAAAACTTCTGCTTTAATTAAGTACTTTTGTTCCAGGAAAATACATGGTCTGCTTCAAATTTACAGCTTCTAAAATACTTTATCAGGTTTGCAATTGCAAACCTGAAAATGTTCATTCTAACCTCAAGGATATTTACCATCATCCATTTTCATGCTCAGGCCCAGGGCTCAATGCTTGGAATTTTTTCCCATCTATGCTCAGTCTCTTGGTGATCTCATCCAAGATCATGGCTTTAGTACCAGCATATTTTAGCTACTCTCACACTTGTAACTCCAGACTCACTATCTCTACTGTCTAATAACATCTCAAACAACCTGCTCTTCCCAGTCTTCTCTATCTCAGTTGTTGGTAACTTTATTTTTCTGTTTAGCCCCAAACGTTGGCATCAATACTGACCTTCTCACTATTCCTCAAACACACCAGGCACACTCCTGCCTCAGGGCCTTTGCACTTGCTGTTCCCTCTGCCTGGCATGCTATTGCCTGAAATATCCACATGGCTGCTCTTTTACTTCCTTCAGACCTAATTAAAATGTCACCTTCTCAGTGAGGTCTTTACCTGGATATCTTACCTAAGCTGAATTATTATCTGCCCAATAATTGATTAATAGTACAAAATTAATTCATTTAATTCATTTAATTCATTTAATTAAACGTGTTGTCTTACATGAGAAATATGACTTTTCCCCATTAAATTAATAACTATTTTCTCAGTAGTCACTATGTGCAGGTTTTAGCCCACTCTTCTGGGCACTGAAAAAAGAAAATTTATTTCTGAAGGAAAAAAAAAAGCAAAATTAACTTACCTACATACTTTCAGAAAAAGGCAGGAAAACAAAAGCCAAATAAATAAGGAATGAATACTATTTTTTACTTATTGAATAAATAAAATTTTATTTATTGAATATATTCATTATATATTTATAGCATGGTATTTATAAAAATAAATAGGTAGGAAGCTTTTAAAAATGGGATAAAGAAAACTAATTCTACTGTGATAATATATGACAATACTATCCTAATTATGTTTAGGCATATTCGATGTACGAAAATCAAGGTTCCATCCACCCCAACATTTAAAGATGATTATTCATTTTACCAAAGGATTCACACCACGGCTCCAGAAAAATAGTAAATAGACCTAGTGTTTTCACATATTTTGACTGAATAAAAAAAGACACTGATCCAGTTTAAAAACAAATTGTTTCTGAAACACCATAGCGTGAGATGAAGTAAGTCCATATGGATTCACATGCATTCTCAATACTTTTCCAGTGATTATATTGGATTTCTACTCATTCATCTACATTCTTCTGACTTGTTTCTTCTGTGACCAATGTTATCCATTTTTTTTTAAAGATTTTATTTATTCATTCAACAGAGAGAGAGACAGCCAGCGAGAGAGGGAACACAAGCAGGGGAGTGGGAGAGGAAGAAGCAGGCTCCCAGCAGAGGAGCCTGATGTGGGGCTCAATCCCAGAACGCTGGGATCACGCCCTGAGCTGAAGGCAGACGCTTAACGACTGAGCCACCCAGGCGCCCCGATGTTATCCGTTTTTATTACATTATTATTATTAGTGAGAATATTTAAGTTCTACTCTCAGCAAATTTTAAATAATTTTCTCTTTATAAAACACATACTTATTATAGGAAGTGTAGAAAGGTATAAGAGAAGGAAAAAAAATCACTCATAAATTCTACCATCATAGATAATTACTCAACATTTTGGTATAGTTCTTTTTTTTTTTAAGATTTTATTTTTAAGTAATCTCTTAAAACTCACCATGGGGCCCAAACTCAAAACCCCAACATCAAGAGTCGCATGCTCCACTGACCGAGTCAGCTAGGCACCCTTTTTTTTGTACAGTTCTTTCTGATCTTTTTGTTACGCATATTTTTACATAGATGTGCCAGTCTGAGAATTAAAAAGTCACCATACCAATCATTCACTTCTAAAATCTCCCGGTAATTGCAGAAGAGAAGTTGAGAACTCTGTAGGTCAGAATCCCCTTCTCTCCAGGGTTCTTGGCTAGAGCCTGCCTCTGAGAGAACCTACACGAGGTGCGGAAGGTCAGGGTGAAGGAGAAGTCGTGACTCTCTCGAGACACTTGCAGTCCGATGAGTGGGCTGATGGGAGTGTCACAGAGCTTTCCCCTAAGCTGTTGAGGACCAGTTGCCTCCGCACTTTGGCCTCAGTTCTCCAGTGGCAGTTTCCCTGACCTCTGTTTCCCCAACCTTTCTAAACGTTATAGAACTTTTCTAAAAGTGATGGAGGTCCCTAATTCTATACTAGAATGGTCAGACTAGAATACATAGAGTGGCTTCTGCTTTCCCGACTTAAAATTAGTTGGGATTATGCTGAATGTACAATTTTGTATTGTGCTTATCCATGTTGCCTCTTTATGTTAGTATCTTCCCACATGACTTCAGAGGTATCATTTTTCATAGCTGACTGTGTTAATTCCCATCCCGTGAGCAATACTGAGAATAATGGCATGCATCTTAAATACATACAGATCAGAACTGGGAGCGCAGTCTGAAAATGGAACAGAGAAATAGAGAAATAGTAACGGACCTACGCGGTCATTGGATCAAGAAGTCCGGTCTCACTAACACAGTAATCAGTCACAGACTTCCATTCTGTGGAGCCGGCAGCATTTTATGCAAGTACTTTTGGCCCATGTTGGTTCAACTGTTAGTTTCAGGAATCCCAAGGTGATGCAGAGTACCCACAGTGATAACCAGGCATACATTTCACCTTTGAAAGCTATCCCATCTTTTTCCTCTGACAGTGCAGATAACTCAAGTTCTTTTGGGGGGAAGATTAGTTTAAAAATGAATACAAGGATAGAAATATGTAGAAGATGGATAGATCAGTGGATAGGTAAGTATATCCCTATATCTAGGGATTTGAGGGCCTGGGACCGGGCTGGATTCTTTTCCCTCCCCAGAGTTCCCTTTCCTGTCTTGCTGTCCCCTTCCTTCAACCTTACCTAGTCTGTCCAGAACCTGAGGAAACACGAGAAATTGACAGTTGGGAGTAGGGAAGACTTCTCTCTTTTAAGATCAAGATGCATTACTTAAAAGTTGCTAAGACTTCTAATTAAGAATCAAGACCCCTGTAGGTATGCGATTACCTCAGTAATACATTTTATGCAAGATTTCAACCTTATCAAAAATTCTAAGGTTTTAGCTAGCAGTGAAAGAGAACACCCTAAGCCACAACCAACAACAAATTTCTCTAATTAGCTTATTAAAAATACATACATACCTTATCTTCTTGACTACGAAAATAGTATAATGTTTTTCCTATAAGTGTACACCAGACTCTCTTGGAGTAGCCATGCTTTACCTGAAATCATATTTCAAAGAATTATAAATGTAGCTCAGAACTCGGACACCTTGAAGTATAGCACATGCACCCTACCTGAAACTCTGTAAGTATCCACTTTGCTCACGGTATAAGTGATATTCCAACTCGATTGTCCAAACACGGTTTAATATTGCCCTGTTCTAGCAGTACCGGGGCACATCTGGCTTTGGTGCTCACCATTTAACACTTAAAAAATGTTTGCTGTATGTCAAGGAGTATGGATAGGGCTGAGAATTGGGAGACAGATAAGACAAGATGCCTATTTTACAAGTAAGTGTATTTCATAATTTCCGTATTTCTTAGATTTTCAATAACCTTGTGGCTCTCTGGGTTACCCCCTAACAATGTTAGAAATGAGAAGATTAAAACCTAAAAAATTCTAGTGCTTTCCCATATGTTAAAGATTCACTCATTCAAAACATTTGGAGCCTTCTCCAGAAGGATTCATACAAAATAAGAAAATAATATTAAAATCTGTAACTATATACTGAATACTGCCTATATGTCAGGAACAGTGAGTGGGACAGAATTTGAAACTAGCTCTTTTTTTTAAAAAAAGATTTTATTTATTTATTCGACAGAGATAGACAGCCAGTGAGAGAGGGAACACAAGCAGGGGGAGTGGGAGAGGAAGAAGCAGGCTCATAGTGGAGGAGCCTGATGTGGGGCTCGATCCCATAACGCCGGGATCACGCCCTGAGCCGAAGGCAGACGCTTAACCGCTGTGCCACCCCGGCGCCCCTGAAACTAGCTCTTGACTTTGAATAGTCAGAGATTGCTCTAGAGTCTGGGAACAGGGATATGAACAAGACGCGGGCTCCTTCCACAAGGAGCTCATAACCTTGCAGGGAGGACAATGAAACCGGCAAGTATGCAATATACCATCATTAAGGACACAAAAAGTTTACATTCATATCTGTTTCATGTGGAAGACATTTAATCAAAATTTTTACTGAATATTGTAGGTTTTTCATGATTTGGTGGCTTTATGAAGATCCTTGCTGTGAGTTCCTCCCTGTCCCCGTCCTGCCCAGGTACAGGCATTGATCTTTGCCAGACAGTCCCAGCCACACTGTCAAGCCTAGACAAACACCAAGAACCCCACTTTCGCCAGTGGGTAAGATTTACAATAAGCCCTGGTGCTCCAGACCTAGAATGTGGCGTGCAGGGTTGCACTTACCCTATAATCCTACTTCCCTGGCAGCCTTGCCAAGCCTTGAGGCTCGATCCTCTCCAGCAAGAGAGTGGGCTTCAAACTAGAGATGCCCACCTCCTAGAAACCAAGACACTGGCCAGTAAAACTAAAGCCTGACATGCTGTTGTCGCGCTCGCCCACGGTGATAAGTATTAAGGAGAAAACTAATGCAGAAGAGAAGGAAGCAGTTGGGGAGAGGGGAGGGGGTGTCTTTCACAGTTCACAAGAAGGGGGTCAGGAAGGCCTCACTGACATCGAGTCAGGCCCTGAAGGAGGTGAATGAGCCATGCAGTCATCTGAGGGAAGAACACTCCGGACAAAGGGGTAAGAGTGAAGGCCCGGAGACGGTGTGTCTGAGACCGAGCAGTGAGGGGAGAGAAGGGGTCACTGGGGAAGGGACATGAGGGGAGAGGGTGTGAGGCATGCATGTTTTGCAGGGCCCTTGGGATGACTTACATTGAAATGGCCTGTTCTGACAGTAATACACTGAGAAGAAGAAAAATAACTATAAATAGATATAGATTTTATAGGAGGAAGGTCACTACAGCAGAAAAGGCCTGGTTTTTGAGGTCAAAGGGACCAATACTTAAATTCGAGTTCTGCCTCATGCTAGATGGAGGTCCTCAGGTGACTAACTTAACCTCTCAGCCTTTTTGTCCATAATGTGGGATTATATCTTACTGGGCTGATGTGATGACCAAGGGAGAACATGTAAATAAAGGAAAATAGTAGTTACTCAATAAATGCTTCCTTCCTCACTATGAATAAGGAGAAATAAAACACATGTCATTTAAACCCACACACGCAGCCAGACTTTGGGCTTTCAAAGCTGTGGTTTAAGCAAACACCACCATCTAACAGTTTAATGGATTTAGAATCCTGCTTGAGCAAAAACAAAAAAATGTTTCATTTGGCAAGACATGTTTCAGTTTAATTAAATTTAGAAACATATATTTACAGACAAATATCCTGGAAGTTTTAAATAGTTTGTGTCACCCAGGTTTGTTTTTGTTTTTTTCCTTTCTTCTTCTTTTAAACAAAATCCAGAAGGGCCTCTCACCAAAACTGGAATATAATGCATCTGGCTCTAGAGAGCATACTTTTGAAATGATTTATCTTTAAAATAGAACAATGTGTACCTTTGAAGAACTACAAGTTAACAAAGACCTTTGCCAATTCACTGTAAAAGTTGCTTTAAAAGCACAGTCTGTCTTTATGTGTACATCTGATTATATTACGATTTCTCAAAACTCTGACTTATTCTGGAAAATTCACAATAAAGCAAAAGATGCTAGAAGAAGCCTCATAAAAATTTAAAGGCAACCTCAAATCCCAGGGCTTTGGCGAATGAAATAATTGAAAGAATCGCTTTTTACCTTGAGTCCTTAAGAAAGGTCTTGCCTATTGGTTCTGTCTGAAACTCTGAAGACACGGTGTAACAGACCCTAACGATTAACCTCTGTCCTCACACAAAATACGAGCTCCCACGGTCGTCCCTCCTCTCCTAAATTCTCATGCCTGTAGCCTTCCCCACCACAATCCTGCCACCCAGCCTTGCTGACTTCCACATCTGGGTGAAAGTCTTGTGAGAATAACAGCCAGCATTTGGGAAGTGTTTATGATGTGCCAGGCACTGTTCTAAAGCACATATGCTTAAGGATTCATTTCACCCTCCCAACATCCTGTGAGGCTGGCACTATGATTAAGCCTCCACTTTACAGATGAGGACAGTAAGGCACAGAGCCTGCAAGTCGCCTACTCAAGGTCATGCAAGGGCAAGTGGCAGAGCCAGCACTTGCACCCATGCTCGTGCCCTACCCCCTGCTCCACTGCCTCTCTACATCCTTAACTCACAGTTTCTTGCTCTCTCGCTTTCCTTTCCAATAACCTTTGTTGTCCCTCCATGCTTGCCATCCATCCCCTCCACCACACCCTCAACTGTTTTTCTTCCCTGGAAACTGCTCCACTTCTGGAAACTGACATTCTATTCTCTGATCTCAACCTTCTCCCCCTCCTTCTCTTCTTACTCACACCATTCCTGTTCTTTGACCTCATTCCAAACGGTAAGTTCCCTGGTTCTTCCATTTCATTCCAGTTTATCAGTTCTCTCCTGGCCTCTCTTCCTTCCCTACCAACCTTGGGTCCTGAATTCGGTCACAAAACAACTCTTGCTCCAAGGCCTGGGACTGTGTCCCATCCTCTGCTTCTAACACTCAGAAAATTTCATCTGTTTGCTTTTAGGACATCCAGTGAAGAGTGTGGGAAGAGGGAGGGAAGGTGATGAGGCATTTTCAGACGTAACATTAGCCATAGTTAATAACTTAAAATTGGGTGATAAATATATGAGGGTTCATTCTTTTTTTTTTTTTTTAAGACTTCATTTATTTACTTGAGAGAGAGAGCA